>NC_136067.1:2062972787-2064174037 GCF_964261635.1 Lissotriton helveticus | reverse complement strand
GTCCTTCACTCAAAGAGCAACTTCTACTAAACTTCTTCAGTGTTTATTAACATGTTCCAAGTGAACTGCAATGGAAATGCTTAAAAAGCTGGTTTTGCTTATTGTCCTTTTCAGAAAAAATGGGTGCTTGCCCGAAGGATCCTCTAGTTATTAATTTAGAGGAGATCTGTCGCAAATGTAATAATGACAAAGACTGTCCGAGAAATGAACGATGCTGCGATGGACCGAAGGGGCGCGAGTGCCAACCGCCATCCAACTTTGTTGGTAAGAAACTTGTTGATTTTTTCTTAAACATTGGATCAGTTACACTCTTTCACGATTGGAGGTACCTGAAGCCCTCATGAAGGCCTTCGGGTCGTTACGTATCCCTACAGGTGTGCAATGCAATGTTATTTTTTTTTTAACACCTTTGGCTGCAGCCGCATCTGTATATCATACTTGGCCATCGTCTTTTTTTAATACGGGTAATGCAATCCGTTGGAACAAGCCACTGACCTAATGTTTCCATCGCTGCTATTGATTAGGCACACCATCTAGAGGCTTCACTGAGCATACAGCCAGGTGGACTGCTGCTACTTACACTGCAGTAGAAAATGAAGATCGCAATATGTAGTTATAGAACAACTAAGGCCTGATTCACAAAGAGACTTGGCACTCTCAACGGAGGCTCCACACTCATGTCAGAGCCTCCACACTCATGTCAGATGCTCCACACTCGGGTGAGATCTCCACACTTTAGTTTCTCATTGCGGACATCTCACTGTGACTGTAGAGCTTTTATAATGAGTGCAGAGGCTCCACATTCATGGCAGAGGATCCACACCTGTGGCAGAGGCTCTGCACTCATGGCAGAGGCTCCACATTCATGGCAGAGGATCCACACTCATGGCAGAGGCTCCACATTCATGGCAGAGGATCTGCACTAGTGGCAGAGGTTCTGCACTCTTGGCAGAGGATCCACACTCATGGCATAGCCTCCGCCCTCGTAGCAGAGCCTCCACACTCGTGGCCGAAGCTCCTCACTCGGGGTGGGATCTCTGCACTTCGGTTTCTCATTGCAGAGATTTCACTGTGACTGTAGAGCTTTTATAATGAGTGCAGAGGCTCCGCACTCATGGCAGAGGATCCGCACCCGTGGCAGAAGCTCTGCACTCATGGCAGAGTCTCTGCACTCATGGCAGAGTCTCTGCACTCATGGAAGAGGCTCTGCACTCATGGCAGAGGATCTGCACTTGTGGCAGAGGTTCTGCACTCTTGGCAGAGGATCCACACTCATGGCAGAGTCTCCGCACTTGTAGCAGAGCCTCCACACTCGTGGCAGAAGCTCCTCACTCGGGGTGGGATCTCTGCACTTCGGTTTCTCATTGCAGAGATCTCACTGTGACTGCAGAGCTTTTACCACAAGTGCAGAGGCTCCGCACTCATGGCAGATGCTCTGCACTATTGGCAGAGGCTGCATACTCGTAGCAGATGCTCCACACTCGTGGCGGAGGCTCCACACTCTGGGTGGGATGTCCACTCTGTAATTCCTCATTGCAGAGATCCCGACATGACTACAGAGCCTTCTCCATGAGTGGGGAGGCTCTTTGTGAATTGGGTCCCTAGTATTTGCTAGATGCAAACACATGTGAGACTCACCTCTTCCCTTTCCTTTGATAAAACATAGAGGTTCATTGCAAGTAACCCTCAGGAATGCCCGCTAGCTTGTCCCCATTATCATCAATATCAGATGAGTCCATGAGGCTCTCGTTGAAAATTCTAAATTAGTAGGTAATCCATAATTTTGTTCATCATTCCTCCGGTAATTGCTCTTTTCCACTGATATATCTCCCAGAGATTCTACCTGCTCTTTTTGGGTATAACAGCACAGATCTGTGAAATTAGCACACATCTTTTAATCCTGGTTTGGTTAAGAACACTTGTTACCGTCCAAATCAGGATTACCAGGGTCCTTGTCATGAGGCTCACAGTGACAAGTTGCAGAAGTCAGGAATTTCATGACACACAGATGTTGTGCTATCAAGAAAAAGCATTGAGAAGGGCACAAAGCTACTTTTTCAACATGCACCAATCTGCCCGTGCATCTGCCCGTCAAATTTTATTAAGTATTAGTGTCTTTCATGTGTGTTTGAATGTATCTCTACATGGTTTTGAAAGAGAAAACAAATATGTCAATATTTTTTTATTTAATCAGCCAATCAGAAGAAGGCTGTTCATTCTTATGGGGCACAGAAAGTGACCATAAGTCGTTTTTCTGTGGTTTTAGAACTATACATATAGATATATGCCTAGAGGCAGTTTGACCCAAAATGCATTTCCTCCAAATTTCACTCTAAGGTTGATTGTCTGCATCAATTTTAAGCCCTTCAGCAGATACACATAGAGCAGCCATGCCAGGAACACACACACAGAAGAGGAACATATATGTTTGGGCCCACATCCTCATGAACATAGATGTTTAAGAGAAATGTCACATGTTCAAAAGTCAAGACTTTGAAAATAGGTTTTTTGCTAATTCACTTGATCAGCATATAATCAGGAGGAATGATTTTCACCCTGTTCTCCTTCCTTTTCTATGTGCAGAATAGTAGTTTTCCCATTCTGCAGTCATCAATAGTTGGGAGATGCAAGCAAGCTTTTCTCTAGAGCGTTGACATTAAATTTCCCATCTGTGCTGCTTCTGCTTTATTGCCTCATGATTTCAAACCTAATGACAACTTGCAAATTTGGGGAATCACCTCAGTCCGAATGATCAAGAGGGTGAAACTGCTGTCTAGCTTCCTCACTAGTAGGTTCACATGCAGAGGTCCAGCTTCTGAAATCATACGACGTGACTACCTGGTCTTGGAACAAATATCCTTCATAAAATGTGTTTTTTTTAATACTAATCTTAACCCAAAGTTGAAACCAAAAGTACTATTGCACTCCACATGGATAATCAAATGAATCCCTTTGCACACATGACTCTCTAAGGTGTCAAGGAGACAAATATGATTCAGAACTGAGATATGTTACCATCCAAGTAATTATCCAAAATAAACTGAATATCTAGCCAGAGAGATGTCTCTAAAAAGCTAGGGCATTTGCTTACATTGACATATTTAAGAGATTTACAATTGGGATAGTCCTAAAATACAGAATGATTAGGGCAATTACACACAGGCGTTAGGTTTACTACCAGCATGTGGTCTTATGGGCAATGTGAACCAGTGGAAAAAATCATGCTTATTATTATCAGTCCATCTGTGCTTCCTTAGGTGTGTGATACATAGTATGCTGTATCAGAAACTTGCATCAGATTGCTATAAAATGCCAGACAATATGTGCTTTGCTTCCCTCTGTATGCCAGAGCAGAATTCTGTCTTTCACCCCAAGTTGAAAATAAACAATGAGCACAACAGCTTTCCCCTGTGTGTCCAAAATCGCCACAATTGAATCTTGCAAAGTTTGCTCTTTAACAAACAGTCTGCCCAACAGTCTTCACATTTGAAAGTGTTTTTTGATTTCAAGAACATTTTATTAATGAGAATAATGGTAAGAACAATGAATATAAATCACAATACAAGTGATACAAGTGATACAATCGATGCAAGAGACCTATGCAAAAAGGGCTAGAATTAATAGGTAGACCAAGATATGATGTAGATATAAGGGACAGTAGCCCGTGAGAGATATAAATATCTTCAAGTAAAAGCCTCTATCAAGGCAATAAACCAACGTATCACTATCAAAATGTGGGGAGGGGGATAGGGGAGGAGACAGAAAAGAAAAGGAGAGGAGAAAAGAGCAAGAGGAAAGAGAGGATGAGTAGAAAGAGAAGACAGGAAAGATAGAGGAGGAAAAAGAGAAAAAAGGGAATCCCACAAGACTAACCCAGCCTAGAGACCAAGTAGCAGACAACAAACACACAGACAACAATCATACAGACACATCAAAGGGAAACTGAGGAACCAACCCTTTGGAAGACAACTCCATATAGTTATCCAAAGCTGTCCAAACCCCATTAGAAATAGATGGAGAGAGGTGAGCTTGATCAACCGAAGTGTGTGCACTGCGTAAAAAGGAGACCCAAGCCCACCACGTATGATAAGAAACCGATGAAAAGGATTTCCACTCCATAAGAATAATTTTCACCGCGACAGTCAGGAGGAGATCCAGTAATTGCAACTCCAATGGATCTAAAGGGAGAGGAGTAGGGGCCGCCAATGGGCCTAATCAAATTAAGGGGAAGGAAAGTTGGAGCTGAAATCGAAAGATAAGAGAGAGATGCTTCTGGATGAGGTTCCAAAAAGGTTGAAGCAAGGAACAAGAGAAAAACATATGAGGAAAGTCGCCTGCCACTAAACCGCAGCTCCAGCATAAGTTATCATCTTTAAGGTGAAGCGAATGAAGGCGTACAGGTGTCCAGTGGAGAAGATTAATAGAGAAAAACTTAGATTGCATTAAGGAAGGTGCGATCTTATTACGGAGAGAAAATTTACCAATTGATTGCCAAGTATCAGGGGAAATATGGTCAGTAATAGCATGGTCAAAGTGATGTAGCCATTTTTGTTGAGCCACCGTCTGCGTAGGAAGTGAAGCAGAAGACAAAAATTTATAAATTTTGGAGGCAACATGGCCAGTTTTAATCCAAAGCTGAAAAAGAGAGATTGTAGAGGAGGTAGGATGAAGACGAACTTTGGCAATGGCCACTTTAATTTTAAGAAAAGTATAAAAATCTAGATTTGTTAAAGAATGCATTTGAGCCAAGGTAGAGAAAGGTAATGGTTCATCAGAATCACCATAGAGATGCTTGACAAGAGAAATCCCTTTAACAGCCCAATAGGACATGAGTGTTGGAGTAATGAGAAGCTTAATTTTGGAATTTCGCCAGATAGATGACCACCTAGTTTTATGCAAAGGAATCGCCACTTTCTTGTCCACTTTCCTGACCGCAGTAATTGTATCGAGGATGATAGAACGGGAAAACAGGACATGGAGAGTAGAAGAAGTGCAAAAAGAGGCGGTAGGCAAAGGGGATGCTAGTGCCTGTTCTATCAGCAGCCAAGAAGGAACGTGAAGAGATGGCGGAGAGAACCATAAAGCACCTTGAGAGGCCAAAAAGGCAATTTGGTATTTTTCCCAATCCGGAAAGTTACAACCTCCCATATCACAAGGGCGACGCAAAAATTTGTATGCAAGGCGAGCACGTTTGTCATTCCATAAAAATTTAGACGTCAGAGTATCGAGTTCGCGAAAGAAGGAATCCGACAATTTGAGCGGAATCATGGAGGAGACAAAATTAATGATCGGCGTAATCATCATTTTGAGAGTCTGAAGGCGACCCCACCATGAAATATGTTTCGGAGACCATGTATCCAAAAGACGACGCACCTTAAGGATAGTCTGGGATTCATTATAGGCAGCGGTGGCAGATAGAGTAGAACAAAAATAAATCCCTAAGTACTTCAGGTGTGTAGACTGCCATTTAAAGCCCGCTGAGCCCATATGAGAAGGGAAACAATAGGCATTCAAAGGGAACATCTCCGTCTTATCTTTATTCAGGGTACACCCTGAAACTGAAGAGAATAAGGAAATGATGTTAGAAATAGCAGGGATTGCCAAAGCGATATCATCTGAAAAGATAAGAACATCATCTGCGTACGCAGCAGTTTTAAAGCAGTGAGGCCCAAAAGAAAAACCTTTGATGTCAGGATGTAACTCAATCAAACGAAGAAGAGGATCAATAGAAAGTAAAAATAAAAGTGGGGATAAAGGACATCCCTGCCTAGTACCTTGATTAAGATTGAAAAACGACGACGTGGCTCCATTAACTCGAATGTTAGCTTTAGGTTGAGAATATAAGGACATTATCATGTTAATAAAAGAGTCGCCAAGATTGTGCGCGCACAAAACGGCACGAAGAAAAGGCCAAGAGACCTTATCAAAGGCCTTTTCCGCATCAAGGGCCAAGGCCGCGGCAGGAAGTTGAGATCGTTTAGCCGCACCGAGAATATGACATAATGTGCGTATATTGTCTCGCGCAAGACGTCCTTTCACAAAACCAGTTTGGGAAGGATGCACAAGATGAGGGATAAAGGATTCTAATCTTTTGGCCAGAATTTTAGCAAAAATCTTAGCTTCCATGTTGAGGAGAGAAATAGGTCGGAAGTTTTTAGGATCCGAATGGTCCTTTCCTTCCTTCGGGAGAACCACTATAGTAGCCTCAGCAGCCGTACCAGAAACAGATCCCTCCTTAACAAAGGAATCAAAAACAGATTTCAATTTGGGGACAAGCGTAGGGAGAAAAGTCTTATAAAATAGAATTGGATACCCATCAGGGCCTGGAGCCTTACCAGAACGAGTAGCTTTAATCGCAGACACGATTTGGTCGGGGGAAATAGGCTCATTAGAGAGCTCATAGAGAGCGATCAGCATCAGAAACCGATTGAATCGGAACTGATTTTAAAAAATCTTGACATTGTTCAAAAGAGGAATGGTTAGAGGGAGTATATAGCTTATTATAAAAATCACGAAAAACTTCAAGTATTTCCCCTGTGTGAAATTTTTTAGAGCCTGTGTGGTCAGTAATAGAAGAGATCTGCGAGGATTTGAAAGAAAAATCCTGAAATTTTAACGTAGCCGCCAAAAGTTTCCCAGCCCGATTCTTTAATAACAGCTTCTTGGATTTTTGAGCTTGCACCCCAATATAGGCTCTTTTAGTAACAATGGTATTATATTTGTATTTTAGAAGTTTTATTTGTTGTAAACAAGTTGGATCCCTAGAATGCCTAAAGGAAGCTTCCAGAGACTTTATATCAGAAGACAACTCCATAAGTTCCTTTTTAATAGCCGAATTACGTTTGGACATACATTTAATAACTTGACCACGGAAAGTGCATTTAAAGGAGTCCCAAAGAATAATTGGGGAAGAAACAGACCCTTCGTTTTCTTGGAAAAAGGTGTCTATAGCTTCAGAAAACTCATGAACCTGAGAAGGATCCTGCAAAACTTCGGTATTTAATCTCCACGAACGGGCACGTGATTTAGGGGCAAAGGATGATAACGTAAAAGTTACCGCAGCGTGATCAGAGATCAAAATAGGATGTATAATCGGAGAAGAGGAAGATGAAACAAGAGAAGAATGAACCAGGAGATAATCAATACGAGAGAAGGAAGAGTGAGGAGAAGAGAAGAAAGAAAAATCACTACCAGTTGGATTATGAAGACGCCAAATATCTTGCAGATGAATAATGGAGCACATGTTGAGCATTTGTTTGTGGGATTTCGGAGGACGAAATTGAAAAGCAGAATTTCTGTCTAAAAGAGGATCCATTGGTAAGTTGAAATCACCCCCAACGATAAGATTACCAGAGTGCGGTGTGTCATTTAATTTCTTAGTAACCGATTTCCAGAATGATGGATCATCAACGTTAGGAGCATAAATATTCATCACATACAGATTATGGTGTCCATCCGATAATTTAGACAGTAGCCACCGACCCTCCGAATCATGATCGGAAGACAGTATCGATAGACCAGAATTCTTTGAAATCAGTGTAATGACTCCATTGCGTTTACCAAATGCATCAGAACATCCAACATCCGAAACCCATTCCTTCTTCAAAAACAACGCCTCTTTGGTAGTGACCTTGGTCTCTTGAAAAAGAACCAAATCAGAAGACAGAGACTTACAATAGTCTAAAATTTTCGACCTCTTTACCGGGTGATTCAAACCCTTAACATTAAGGGATAATACATTTAAACCTGGCATAGGGAAACATAAAAATATAAAAGAGACGACATAAATGACAGAAAAAGGACAAACGCCATGAATACAAGGAGCCAGGCAGCAAACAAAAGAAAATTTGCGGGAGCGTCTATGTGGGGAATCCAAGAAAGAGAGAAAGAAAGAAAAGAAGAAAGAAGAAAAGAGAGGAAGGAAAAAAAAGAAGACAGGTAAGAAGAAAAGAGAAGGGAGAGAAGAGATATCAGGGGAGGTCTAAAAAAGACCAGAGTCATACTAAGGAGAACGTGGAAAAGCGAGCAAGGAATCCATACAAGGAGGGAAAAGCAGGAATATCAAAACAACCCCAATAGATTACCTAATTGATGACAACAAAGGAGGATAAGGCAACAGTGAAAATATAGACAAAGATCAGCATAAACTATCAATAAGAACAATGTAATAAGCACCTCAATAAAGTGCACCGACGTACTCAAATAAGAACAAGTTAATACCTATAAAACGGAATAACATTAGGCAGTTTGATATGGTAACACACATTGTGGACAAAAAAAAAAAGAATATTCTGATCAAGCAAATAAGTATGAGTAACCTTAAAACAGACATACATTTGTAAATAATTCTGAGTTAATACAAATCTCTATATGTAATTAAAATCGAAAGCACACGAGCCTGTAAAGGAATAAAAGAAGAAAAAGGACTAGAAATAGAAGAATAGGCAGTGAGAAAAAGAGAGAAAAGATGATACATACCAGAGAAATATATCAATTATTAACAAAGTGGCAACAAATAATGAAAAATGACCTGCAATGAATAGAACATAAGATATAAAACCACTAGGGCTGAGGAGAAGAAAATGAAACTAAAATATCGAGCAACTGGAAAGAAAGCAATAAGGACATAATATAAAAAGATCAAGAGGGAGAGATCACATACACGAAAAGCGTAACCAACAAGACTCAGAAAGAAGGAGAGAATACAGAGATAAGAATACGCAGGAGAAGGGTAGAATAGAAAAAGACAACTATAGTAAAAAACAAGAAACCAAAGAAACCTGTCCTGAACAGAAAGTAGCGTGAAATATACACCCCAAGGGGGAGTCCGAGAAAAAGAGATGAAAAATAGTGATCGACTGAGAAGCAAACAATGAATATATAGTAATAAAAGAAAGCAAGAAAGAGAAGTGAGAGAAACATAACGGAGTATACAACATGTCTATGAGGAAAGGAAAAAGTACGAAACAAAACAGATAAACTCCAATACTGAAGAGAAAAGTCAATGTAGCATTAGACTACCATCAAGAACAGAAAGAGAAAAACATAAGAATGCAGAAAGCCACCCTAAAGGAAACCGAAGAAAACAGTTCAAGTGCCCGAGGCACCAGGATCCTGTGAAGTCGCCCTTTGAATCTCCATCTGTATCTCCATCTGATTATCCAGGAAGGTAGCTAAGTCCGTCGGCTCATCGAAGATTCTGGAACGTCCCTTGTAGGAGATGCGGAATTTGGAAGGACCAGCAAAGGAAAAGGGAATGTTCATCTCAGAGAGACGTTTTCTCAGATTAAGGAAGCCCTTCCTCCTTATGACTGTGTCCCTGGCAAAATCTTGAGAGATTGAAATCCGATGACCTTCCCAAACGACATCACAATACAAGTGATACAAGTGATACAATCGATGCAAGAGACCTATGCAAAAAGGGCTAGAATTAATAGGTAGACCAAGATATGATGTAGATATAAGGGCCCGTGAGAGATATAAATATCTTCAAGTAAAAGCCTCTATCAAGGCAATAAACCAACGTATCACTATCAAAATGTGGGGAGGGGGTTAGGGGAGGAGACAGAAAAGAAAAGGAGAGGAGAAAAGAGCAAGAGGAAAGAGAGGATGAGTAGAAAGAGAAGACAGGAAAGATAGAGGAGGAAAAAGAGAAAAAAGGGAATCCCACAAGACTAACCCAGCCTAGAGACCAAGTAGCAGACAACAAACACACAGACAACAATCATACAGACACATCAAAGGGAAACTGAGGAACCAACCCTTTGGAAGACAACTCCATATAGTTATCCAAAGCTGTCCAAACCCCATTAGAAATAGATGGAGAGAGGTGAGCTTGATCAACCGAAGTGTGTGCACTGCGTAAAAAGGAGACCCAAGCCCACCACGTATGATAAGAAACCGATGAAAAGGATTTCCACTCCATAAGAATAATTTTCACCGCGACAGTCAGGAGGAGATCCAGTAATTGCAACTCCAATGGATCTAAAGGGAGAGGAGTAGGGGCCGCCAATGGGCCTAATCAAATTAAGGGGAAGGAAAGTTGGAGCTGAAATCGAAAGATAAGAGAGAGATGCTTCTGGATGAGGTTCCAAAAAGGTTGAAGCAAGGAACAAGAGAAAAACATATGAGGAAAGTCGCCTGCCACTAAACCGCAGCTCCAGCATAAGTTATCATCTTTAAGGTGAAGCGAATGAAGGCGTACAGGTGTCCAGTGGAGAAGATTAATAGAGAAAAACTTAGATTGCATTAAGGAAGGTGCGATCTTATTACGGAGAGAAAATTTACCAATTGATTGCCAAGTATCAGGGGAAATATGGTCAGTAATAGCATGGTCAAAGTGATGTAGCCATTTTTGTTGAGCCACCGTCTGCGTAGGAAGTGAAGCAGAAGACAAAAATTTATAAATTTTGGAGGCAACATGGCCAGTTTTAATCCAAAGCTGAAAAAGAGAGATTGTAGAGGAGGTAGGATGAAGACGAACTTTGGCAATGGCCACTTTAATTTTAAGAAAAGTATAAAAATCTAGATTTGTTAAAGAATGCATTTGAGCCAAGGTAGAGAAAGGTAATGGTTCATCAGAATCACCATAGAGATGCTTGACAAGAGAAATCCCTTTAACAGCCCAATAGGACATGAGTGTTGGAGTAATGAGAAGCTTAATTTTGGAATTTCGCCAGATAGATGACCACCTAGTTTTATGCAAAGGAATCGCCACTTTCTTGTCCACTTTCCTGACCGCAGTAATTGTATCGAGGATGATAGAACGGGAAAACAGGACATGGAGAGTAGAAGAAGTGCAAAAAGAGGCGGTAGGCAAAGGGGATGCTAGTGCCTGTTCTATCAGCAGCCAAGAAGGAACGTGAAGAGATGGCGGAGAGAACCATAAAGCACCTTGAGAGGCCAAAAAGGCAATTTGGTATTTTTCCCAATCCGGAAAGTTACAACCTCCCATATCACAAGGGCGACGCAAAAATGTGTATGCAAGGCGAGCACGTTTGTCATTCCATAAAAATTTAGACGTCAGAGTATCGAGTTCGCGAAAGAAGGAATCCGACAATTTGAGCGGAATCATGGAGGAGACAAAATTAATGATCGGCGTAATCATCATTTTGAGAGTCTGAAGGCGACCCCACCATGAAATATGTTTCGGAGACCATGTATCCAAAAGACGACGCACCTTAAGGATAGTCTGGGATTCATTATAGGCAGCGGTGGCAGATAGAGTAGAACAAAAATAAATCCCTAAGTACTTCAGGTGTGTAGACTGCCATTTAAAGCCCGCTGAGCCCATATGAGAAGGGAAACAATAGGCATTCAAAGGGAACATCTCCGTCTTATCTTTATTCAGGGTATACCCTGAAACTGAAGAGAATAAGGAAATGATGTTAGAAATAGCAGGGATTGCCAAAGCGATATCATCTGAAAAGATAAGAACATCATCTGCGTACGCAGCAGTTTTAAAGCAGTGAGGCCCAAAAGAAAAACCTTTGATGTCAGGATGTAACTCAATCAAACGAAGAAGAGGATCAATAGAAAGTAAAAATAAAAGTGGGGATAAAGGACATCCCTGCCTAGTACCTTGATTAAGATTGAAAAACGACGACGTGGCTCCATTAACTCGAATGTTAGCTTTAGGTTGAGAATATAAGGACATTATCATGTTAATAAAAGAGTCGCCAAGATTGTGCGCGCACAAAACGGCACGAAGAAAAGGCCAAGAGACCTTATCAAAGGCCTTTTCCGCATCAAGGGCCAAGGCCGCGGCAGGAAGTTGAGATCGTTTAGCCGCACCGAGAATATGACAGAATGTGCGTATATTGTCTCGCGCAAGACGTCCTTTCACAAAACCAGTTTGGGAAGGATGCACAAGATGAGGGATAAAGGATTCTAATCTTTTGGCCAGAATTTTAGCAAAAATCTTAGCTTCCATGTTGAGGAGAGAAATAGGTCGGAAGTTTTTAGGATCCGAATGGTCCTTTCCTTCCTTCGGGAGACCCACTATAGTAGCCTCAGCAGCCGTACCAGAAACAGATCCCTCCTTAACAAAGGAATCAAAAACAGATTTCAATTTGGGGACAAGCGTAGGGAGAAAAGTCTTATAAAATAGAATTGGATACCCATCAGGGCCTGGAGCCTTACCAGAACGAGTAGCTTTAATCGCAGACACGATTTGGTCGGGGGAAATAGGCTCATTAGAGAGCTCATAGAGAGCGATCAGCATCAGAAACCGATTGAATCGGAACTGATTTTAAAAAATCTTGACATTGTTCAAAAGAGGAATGGTTAGAGGGAGTATATAGCTTATTATAAAAATCACGAAAAACTTCAAGTATTTCCCCTGTGTGAAATTTTTTAGAGCCTGTGTGGTCAGTAATAGAAGAGATCTGCGAGGATTTGAAAGAAAAATCCTGAAATTTTAACGTAGCCGCCAAAAGTTTCCCAGCCCGATTCTTTAATAACAGCTTCTTGGATTTTTGAGCTTGCACCCCAATATAGGCTCTTTTAGTAACAATGGTATTATATTTGTATTTTAGAAGTTTTATTTGTTGTAAACAAGTTGGATCCCTAGAATGCCTAAAGGAAGCTTCCAGAGACTTTATATCAGAAGACAACTCCATAAGTTCCTTTTTAATAGCCGAATTACGTTTGGACATACATTTAATAACTTGACCACGGAAAGTGCATTTAAAGGAGTCCCAAAGAATAATTGGGGAAGAAACAGACCCTTCGTTTTCTTGGAAAAAGGTGTCTATAGCTTCAGAAAACTCATGAACCTGAGAAGGATCCTGCAAAACTTCGGTATTTAATCTCCACGAACGGGCACGTGATTTAGGGGCAAAGGATGATAACGTAAAAGTTACCGCAGCGTGATCAGAGATCAAAATAGGATGTATAATCGGAGAAGAGGAAGATGAAACAAGAGAAGAATGAACCAGGAGATAATCAATACGAGAGAAGGAAGAGTGAGGAGAAGAGAAGAAAGAAAAATCACTACCAGTTGGATTATGAAGACGCCAAATATCTTGCAGATGAATAATGGAGCACATGTTGAGCATTTGTTTGTGGGATTTCGGAGGACGAAATTGAAAAGCAGAATTTCTGTCTAAAAGAGGATCCATTGGTAAGTTGAAATCACCCCCAACGATAAGATTACCAGAGTGCGGTGTGTCATTTAATTTCTTAGTAACCGATTTCCAGAATGATGGATCATCAACGTTAGGAGCATAAATATTCATCACATACAGATTATGGTGTCCATCCGATAATTTAGACAGTAGCCACCGACCCTCCGAATCATGATCGGAAGACAGTATCGATAGACCAGAATTCTTTGAAACCAGTGTAATGACTCCATTGCGTTTACCAAATGCATCAGAACATCCAACATCCGAAACCCATTCCTTCTTCAAAAACAACGCCTCTTTGGTAGTGACCTTGGTCTCTTGAAAAAGAACCAAATCAGAAGACAGAGACTTACAATAGTCTAAAATTTTCGACCTCTTTACCGGGTGATTCAAACCCTTAACATTAAGGGATAATACATTTAAACCTGGCATAGGGAAACATAAAAATATAAAAGAGACGACATAAATGACAGAAAAAGGACAAACGCCATGAATACAAGGAGCCAGGCAGCAAACAAAAGAAAATTTGCGGGAGCGTCTATGTGGGGAATCCAAGAAAGAGAGAAAGAAAGAAAAGAAGAAAGAAGAAAAGAGAGGAAGGAAAAAAAAGAAGACAGGTAAGAAGAAAAGAGAAGGGAGAGAAGAGATATCAGGGGAGGTCTAAAAAAGACCAGAGTCATACTAAGGAGAACGTGGAAAAGCGAGCAAGGAATCCATACAAGGAGGGAAAAGCAGGAATATCAAAACAACCCCAATAGATTACCTAATTGATGACAACAAAGGAGGATAAGGCAACAGTGAAAATATAGACAAAGATCAGCATAAACTATCAATAAGAACAATGTAATAAGCACCTCAATAAAGTGCACCGACGTACTCAAATAAGAACAAGTTAATACCTATAAAACGGAATAACATTAGGCAGTTTGATATGGTAACACACATTGTGGACAAAAAAAAAAAAGAATATTCTGATCAAGCAAATAAGTATGAGTAACCTTAAAACAGACATACATTTGTAAATAATTCTGAGTTAATACAAATCTCTATATGTAATTAAAATCGAAAGCACACAAGCCTGTAAAGGAATAAAAGAAGAAAAAGGACTAGAAATAGAAGAATAGGCAGTGAGAAAAAGAGAGAAAAGATGATACATACCAGAGAAATATATCAATTATTAACAAAGTGGCAACAAATAATGAAAAATGACCTGCAATGAATAGAACATAAGATATAAAACCACTAGGGCTGAGGAGAAGAAAATGAAACTAAAATATCGAGCAACTGGAAAGAAAGCAATAAGGACATAATATAAAAAGATCAAGAGGGAGAGATCACATACAAGAAAAGCGTAACCAACAAGACTCAGAAAGAAGGAGAGAATACAGAGATAAGAATACGCAGGAGAAGGGTAGAATAGAAAAAGACAACTATAGTAAAAAACAAGAAACCAAAGAAACCTGTCCTGAACAGAAAGTAGCGTGAAATATACACCCCAAGGGGGAGTCCGAGAAAAAGAGATGAAAAATAGTGATCGACTGAGAAGCAAACAATGAATATATAGTAATAAAAGAAAGCAAGAAAGAGAAGTGAGAGAAACATAACGGAGTATACAACATGTCTATGAGGAAAGGAAAAAGTACGAAACAAAACAGATAAACTCCAATACTGAAGAGAAAAGTCAATGTAGCATTAGACTACCATCAAGAACAGAAAGAGAAAAACATAAGAATGCAGAAAGCCACCCTAAAGGAAACCGAAGAAAACAGTTCAAGTGCCCGAGGCACCAGGATCCTGTGAAGTCGCCCTTTGAATCTCCATCTGTATCTCCATCTGAATATCCAGGAAGGTAGCTAAGTCCGTCGGCTCATCGAAGATTCTGGAACGTCCCTTGTAGGAGATGCGGAATTTGGAAGGACCAGCAAAGGAAAAGGGAATGTTCATCTCAGAGAGACGTTTTCTCAGATTAAGGAAGCCCTTCCTCCTTATGACTGTGTCCCTGGCAAAATCTTGAGAGATTGAAATCCGATGACCTTCCCAAACGACATTTTTAATCTTGCGCATGTGAGAAAGAATTTGTTCCGTATGCTGGTGACGCAGTGGCTTAAAAATTATTGCTCTCGGCTGGGTGGCAGACTTAGAACGAAAAGTTGGAACACGATGTGCTCTTTCTATCTCAAAGTCTCTCTGAAATGATATTTGCAAAGTATCAGGAAGCCAATGGTACAAAAACTCAATCATAGAGGAGGATGATTTCTCTGCATCTTCCGGCAGGCCAAAAATGCGTAGGTTAGATCTACGATTACGGTCCTCCTGCTGAGTGAGATCTTTACGCAAAGCCGCCATTGAACGCTCCAAGTGGCTGAGAGACTTGGTTTGCTTCTGTATAGTATCCTCAGAGGAACTTATACGTGACTCAGTGGCCGATACTCGAAGCGAAAGGGCTTTGAAGTCATTCCTAATGGCGGACACCTCTACTTGCAGTAAGTCCGTATTAGTCTTTGTAGATTGGGCAATATCATGCACCTCATTAAGGCGCGCTAATATCGCGTCAAGAGTTGTGGTGTCTGACTGAACAGTCTCAGGTGTAGGAGACAATGATTTAAGGCGTTTAAGCGAAGCGCCAGCATCCTTTGGGTCTTTATGAGTTGTGGACCGACCCATACTTGCAGCCATGAGAGACAGACCCTATGAACAAAAACTACACAGCCACTTGAGAAAAAAAAACTGCGTAGTTGCACCCCCAAAAAAGAAATACAACACGCCAGACGTAAGGAGCGCTAAATCAATGACAATGGCGGACTTATAGGGCGAGCAGGCATCAAAATGAATGGCAGAGCCTCTTATAAATCAAGAGGACACAGCAAGAACATTGTGAGGAAAAAGGAGTTCCAGCCACAGAGAGCAGTGCTGAAGCAAGAGAGAGCCTGCAATACAGTATCTAGCCACTGAGTACAAAAAGCATAAAATGGAAAAAAAAAAAGACGTTACCAGATCAGCTCCGTGAGGAATAGTTGCCAGAATTTCCCCACACTGGCAATATTGTGGCAAAACAGGACATGTGATGTCCGGGCGCCGGCTCCGTCACAAGCGGTAAGATGGCGGCCACCCGTGAGGAGATCCAGCGTCAGGGTAGCTGACCGGGGAAAAACATGCAGCCGACCGGCAGAGATCGCCGAAAATGGTATCCGTCAGCTGTCGTCACCTTCCGGCACCAGGAAATGTCATTTTGATGAAGAGGGGCATTGAAGAAGCGGCTGGTACACTCCGACAGCCCCCGCTCGCTGAAGAGCTCAAGCGCGACACGCCATGTTCCAGCGGCGCGCAAGCCACGCCCCCCACATTTGAAAGTGTTTAAGGTAAGAAAGTGGCTTTGAGATTTTCAGGGATAGAATCTACGGCAAAGGAATGGACAGATTCCGAAGAAGATAGCTCCAGGCATAGATATGGCTTGGCTGTAGACTGTTGACATTGTTCTAGACCCTCACAATGTTGTATATTGTATGACATGAACATGCTGAATTCAAGTTTATTTATTACCAAGTTGTTTATATTCCAAAGCGTCTCTGTGCTGTTTACATTGTGAAGCAGCTCTAAGGTGTTTACACTTTAAGGTCTGCCTTTCATTACACTCTAGAGGTTTCCTCTGTTGTTTACACTAGAACAATGCTCAATATCTTCTTTACATTCTAAAGCTGATCTATATTTTATATATCATTTATATTCTTTTTACTCTAACTCTGGCCTATGGATTTTACATTTAACACTTGCCATTGTTGCATGCCCTGCACAGCTGCTCTCTTTACACTCTGAAGATAATGTATTGAGTTTACACTGCAAAGCTTGCCTTTGTTGCATACACTGGAAACCTGCTCCGTTTATTTTTAATTATTTATTTTCCATCGTTTTTTATACCACCAACAGACCCTTGAGTGTATCAGAGAGTTATACAGAATCAAAGTGATATGAGTAGTAAAGACAGTAATATAACATTCACTACAAATTTACTAACAATCAATTAACATAGTTCTGTAAATTTGATAACAACATATTGTCACAGACCAATGAAAGTACCAGGCAGTGTTGAGAAGCAGGGTGCAAAGTCGGTAGAGCACTGAAGAGTGCATTAGGTAGCCTGAGATAGCTATGTCATTAGAGCGACTGAGGAGACTAGAGTCATGGAGTCCATGGAAAACATTTGTTCATAAGGAATTCTTGGATTTCTTTCTTGAATGATATGATCGAGGGATTCGTTCTGATTTCAGGAGGTAAAGAGTTCAAGATTCATAGGGCAATCCCAGAGAATGCACAGTATAGGGTTTCATCTTGTGGAATCTCTGAGGTTTCAGAGGGAAGGTGTTGGAGCTTTTGGATACTCTGGAATGACCATAGAGTTTGAGTTTCTGGATAAGACAGTTAGGGGTATTGTGGTGGAGGGTGTTATGCATGATGCAGGCAATGTTTAGCTGGATTCTTGCTTTGTAAGGGAGCCAGTTGAGGGATTTGAGATCCAGGGTGACATGTTTGTTTCCTTTTGATCCAGTGATGGGTCTAGTGGCAGATTGAGTGAGGCCCTTAGAGGAGCAGGCTTGGGCATGGACAGTCCAGATGGTGTTGTACTACCATAATCTAATCTGGTAATCACAAGGGCTAGTACTGCATAGTTGAAGTAATTCAGGGGAGGAAAGGTTTTCATTTATTTAAAATGCTCATTTGGTGATTTGCTGCTTTGGTAGAGGCACTGTCTTTCTGCATTTGGAAAATTCTTGTCAAGAGTACTGGATACTGATTTTGCAGTCAATGATTTGTTGAGTTCAGTTGAGGGCTGTAAGCTGTTTAACCATTTCTCGGTGATCAGTACCTTGTTGGGTGCGACAATTAGAAGGAGCTCAGTTTTCTGAGTATTTAGTTTGAGGTGATTGCTTGCTATAGTACAAAATGGGGAGCAGAAGAGGGATAGTGGAACAGGATGCCCTCCACTGAGTAATGTCAAAATACCAGGCCTGTTTACACATTACACATACAAATCCAATTTTTAAGGGAAGGTCACACCATTCACACCATTACTTTCTCAGTGGGATAGGGATTTCTATCTAGTCATAACCCCCCCAAAATGTATAATTTTAAAATGTACAATCAAATAAAAGAGGCCCTAAATCCACTGCACTTTAATAACTATGTAGATCTAAAAAAGTGTGGTGAGTCAACGAAATGCCTCAGGTAAGCAACACTGGGGGAGCTACTGGTAGGTACTCACCAGTTTGTTCACTGTTTCATCATTGACACTCTCTTGACACAAAAAGAACATAAACAAAATCCCAATTATGTGTAGTTTGAAAGAAAATGTATGTCAAAATAGAATGATATCTAATGAAACTAATTGCTGAGGGTTTCGGGCCTGTTTTGTTTGATAGTACATATTAAAATGACACATTTTGGGGGTATGACTAAATAGTAAACCCTGTCCCACCAAGAAATTAATGGTGTGACTTTCCCTTAAAAATTGGATTTGTATGTGTAATGTATAACCAGGCCTTTGTATTTTAACACTACTGTGATTGGTTGCTAGCTAGTTTTGAGTTTCCATTAGAGTTGTGTTGAGGGAACTGATATCTTTTGGGGAGGTGACTTTTAGTATAGCTGGGTATTATCCACGTACATGTGGTAATGAGTGTTGGATGAGCTCAGAATTTCTGTTATGGGCTCCATGAATAGGTTCAAAAGGATGCGCGAAAGAGATGATCCCTGTGGGACACTTAGTGTGATCAGCGTGGACTATGATAGAGAGAGATTAAGCTTGACTATCTCAGAACTGTTTTGGAAGTAGGAGGAGAACCAGTTAAGGACTAGTCCTGAATGGCTCATATGGTGCTCCTAAAGGCCCAGAAGATTTGGATGCTTAACCATATTGAATGCTGATGATAGGTCAAGGAAGACTAATAGACAAGCTTGGTTCTGATCCAGCATTTTTAGTGCATCATCCAAAATGTGTGTCATAGCAGATTTGGTGTGGTGCCCAGCATGGAAGCCAGATTGAAATTGTTCTAATAAATGAAAATGATTGAAGTGGGTATAGAATTTAATGTGAGCACATTTTCCCAGGTGTTTCACCAGGGTAGGTACATTGGAAAGAGGTCAGCCGTTTTTAAGGCCAGTTTGATACGCTTTTAGTTTTTTCAGAATGGGGGTAACTTGGCCAAACTTTGGCATGACGGGATGAATCCTTGAAGGAGGGAGGCATTAACAATCTTGGTCCAAATTAGGAGTATTTTGGGTATGAGTTCCTTGAAAAATTTAGAGGGGAGAGGGTAGGCTAATTAAGATTTTATAGATGTTGTCTTCATCAAAGGTTTGGAAAGAGTTCCATGAGGTGTTGTTTTGGGGGCAAAGTCTGGGAGGGCACACTGGAGTGGAAGGCCTGCCCTGGAAGGGGATGGGCAGGGTTGAGAGAGGATAGGACTTTGGCCCAAGGCTATCTGCATACATTTCTCATAGTTTCTGTCTTCTGCATAAATAAGGAGGCAAATTCCTCAACGTGTGGTAGTTAATTGGTTCCCTCCAGTGACTGATTGGGTGAGCAGTTCGATTGTGGTTTTATGATAGTTACTGGCTTGATCTAAGTGTTGTCTGAAGAAATTTGCTTAAGAAGTTCTGATGTTTTTGTAGTTTTTGTTCCTCAATTATCTCAGTTGCTTGATGTGTTCAATGGACGGGTTATCTCCATTGAAGCTCGACTAGTCTCAAGTTGTGTCTTTCTGTGTTGAGACTACCACTGTACCATGGTTTTTGAGACTTTAGTGGACATTCTTTTTTGATGGAATGGAGCGATTGAGTCAGGAACAGACTCCATGGAGAGAGTGTAGTCATTTGTAAGATCAAGGACATCTGAGAGCTCTTCAGCAGGAGTACAGATGTTGTGACTGAGAGAAGTCAGAGCATTCACATCGATGTTGTGCATGCTCCTTTCCCACGTTTTGGACTTGGATCATTGTGCTGCATTGTTTATCAAAACATCCTTGATGAGGATGTTTTGTATTTTTGTTCCGAAATTTTAAATACCGGCACCAATCCAGAATCGGCTTAATTTTAATTCGTCGTAATTTAGTCGACTCGGTAAAGAGCGTCAGCTATTTGCCCTCGCATCTGTCCGACCACTCTTCAGTATCTTTGAATCTCTATGGAGTAATTACATCTTCTTCCAGATCTTGGTCTTTCGACCGATCCCTTCTCTCGTCTCCTGACGATGTTTCATCTATTAAATCTGAAACCCGCGAGTTTATGCAAGTAAATATCGGCTCTGCGGAACCTTGCATAGTATGAGATGCTTACAAGTGCTTTCTTCGAGGTGTAATTAAGAATAAGGTTGTGTTCCGAAGGAGGCAATACACTCAAGAAATAGTATCCATTGAAACTGACCTACTTGCAGCACAAGCTGAATTAGACACCAGCTATAATGCTCCTAATCATGATCTTTCATTGCTACACAAAAACTTGCTTGCCCTAAAAGAGAAACTGGCTTCCGTCCGGAATCAACGTATCCTCCAGAAATGGGAGTCAAGCCATTTCGAATATGGGGAGGGGGCTGCCAAATTACTGGCCTGGAAGTCCACAATTGACCAGGCACGCAACATCATAGACTCTGTAATAACGAGCAAAGGCACCCTCTCTTCAGACTCAGAAATTAGAACAGCTTTTAAGGATTTCTTTAAAGACATACATCAGGAGGATAGGAACATCACTACCGACAGTGTAGATAGATGGTTAGAAGGTGTCTCCCTACCATCATTATCTTCTGAACAAAGTGCCTTCTTGGATAGGGAGATTACTGAGGATGAGGTTGCGTTGGCTATTCAGGGCAGCAAGGGAGGTAAGGCTGCAGGCACAGATGGCTTGCCAGCTGAGATCTATAAAAATCTGATGGTAGAAATATCTCCCTTCCTTGCTGTCCTGTTTAATCAAATACTGCAGAAGGGGGCCCTTCCACCAACATCTTGGAATGGCGCATCTATCACGCTTATTCTGAAACCTGGTAAACCTGCTACTAACTGTGGTTCGTACCGTCCCATATCAATCTTGAATGCAGATTATAAAATCTTTGCATCCCTTTTAGCTAGCAGGCTGGGCCAGGTTGCCCCTGATATTTTACATCCCAACCAGAAGGGTTTTGTTAGGGGTCGCCAACTCTACGAACTTACCTACGTTCTTATAGGCGCCATAGATATAGCGATTAAGGACTCCATTCCATTGGCTATCCTCACGTTGGACGCCACCAAGGCCTTCAACAGGGTCAGTTGGACATTCCTGTTGGGGGCCGTGACCAAATTCAGCATGGGTGAGGGCTTCCGTAGAGCGGTGGAGTTGCTGTACCATAGTCCAACTGCCTCTGTACTGGTAAATGGGGCCCTGTCTGAACCCTTTGCAGTTACAAGAGGAACACGACAGGGCTGCCCTTTATCCCCTCTGCTATTTGACCTCTATACCGAGCCCTTTGCGCAGAAATTAAGAGAGGATGATACCATCAAGCCCTTTATCTATGGAGAGTGGGAAAAGAGAGTGGCCCTCTACACGGACGATGTCATGATAATGACATCAGAAATCAGCACTGCGTTCCCTGCAGCCATTAAGTTAGCTTTGGAATTCGGGGAAGTGTCAGGATATGAGGTAAATGCCTCAAAGACTGAGATTATGGTTTGGAACGACGATGCGAGCGGACTCTGCGTTATCTAGGACTAAACATCGTTAAAGATATCACTCAGATCGCCCCCTTGAATTTTGCAGTAATCGCAAAAGAATGTCGAAAGCAAATGAGATCTTGGAAACACCTCCCCCTGTCTTTGTTGGGTAGAGTGAATGTGGTAAAAATGTCTATCCTACCGAAGGTTTCTTTTTTATTCAACACAATTCCATTTTTTTTTTACCCTTCCTTGTTGGCTAAGTTACAGGGCGAGATTTCTTCATTTCTTTGGAAAAATAAAAGTCCAAGGATAGCCTGGAAAAAAATCAGGCGCCGCAGGGAGAAGGGGGGGCTGGCGGGCCCAGATTTACAGATCTATGCGTGGGCGTTTCAACTATCACACTCACGTATGCTTCTTAAAATGCCAACAGATGAGGGTATTGACAGTATGTTTTTGGCTCTATTGAGTTGTGAAGGTGTCGGTCAATCTGGTTACCTGTTTAAGTTTGGTGACCCCAAATTAAAAAAAAAAAGGTAAAATTGAAGGTGCTGCATGGCCTGGCAAGAACCTGGACAAAGATGAGATCTACAATTAACTTGGGGTATTATTCTAGCAGATCTCCAATATGGGAGTTACCCTTGGCTCCAGGCTGGGCGTGCGACACACTAGTACTCCCGTTAAGAGAGGCTGGAATATCAGTCTGGGGAGACTTGTTCCTTGAAGGGACCTTGCTTCCTTGGGAATATCTATTAAACAAGGTGGAGCCCAACTTGTCTAGATTTAAATATTTACAAATATCGAGTTGGGCTCAAGCTGTTACCACCCAAACTACACGCCAAATTAACTTGCCATTAGGGGGAGGTTGTGAACTCGAATCTCTTCTGTTAGATAAACCGCCAGCAAAAAAAGAGATCTCTTTGTGGTACAATTCAATATTGGAGGAGATAGACGGCAACTTCCACCTTCCAGAGCTATTGTGGGAAGAATCAATGCCAGCCTTGAATGTGAAAGATCTGTGGTTAATGTTCTGCAAAGTACTATGGGACTTAGTTAAGCCAGCCTGGCTTCGTATAAACCATCTTTATCACCCTACATAGGGCATACTATTCCCCACAGAGGTTGTCCAAGTGTTCTCCGGGGGGTCCTGTGGTTTGTGCAAGGTGTGGTTTAAAAGAGGCCCCGGATACGCACATGTTCTTTGATTGCCCTCATCTGGTGCCTTTTTGGGACTCAATCAGCAGCAAACTTTCATCTTCTCTGGGCTTTAAAGTAGTGATCGCATTGTCATCTTTAGAGTCGGGGACCAGACTCGTAGTCCAGCCAAAAACCTACTGTTCTATTCTGGCGGCCCGCAGGGAAATCTGCAAGCATTGGAAGGATGCATCCACCCCTACATTTCATGACTGGTGCAATTCAAATCTTGAAACTAGACCTCGCCAGGGCTGGGAAACAAGACAAAAGAGCTTTTTGGCATTTGTTGGATTGGTCACATTGAATCTGTTTTTTTTGGGGGGGGGGGTTTCCCCTAGGTCAGATGATTACGTAGCCATGGTTTATTCTCTTTGTAATGCCCGATTCTCTGTTGGCATTAGCTATGATAGTACCTGGCTCAATGGGTGTCATCTGCCATTTGGGTAACAAGGTGTTTTGATTGGTGTGAGCCAGTCGTTGCTGTTGGGAACTTGTTACCATCCTCCGCTCGCCTTCCCTGCCAGTCTTGACTGAGGCAGCATGACTGTACTCTCTATACCTCCGTACCTTCTTCGGTTGCCTGGCAGCTAGAAACCATGAACGTGAATGAGGACAAAAAAAACCAAACATCCTTGATGAGGAACGTGATGTAGTGGTGATCGGTCCAATCACCAGGTAAGATAGATTCCATCTGAAAAGATTTGGGCTTTGCAAAGATAAGATTTAATGTTGATCCTTTCTTATGTGTAGGTTTGTCATAGAATTAAGTCAGGTTCAGGTCTGTAAGAAAGGTTTTGAAACTGTTGACTGCTGGATCATAGACGCCTCCAAGGAAGATTTGAAGGCAATGCTGATCAGCGTTTGAACCCAATGGTTTCCATGATTTATTTAATAAAATCTAGGTTGTTGCCTGGAGGGTTGTATATCATGTGGATCTTGCATAGGGATCTGTTGTTGCATGAGATATCAATGCAAAGGTATTTACAGGTGGGTAAGACATGAGCTTGTGCCTGTATTGAGACTATATATGCAAGGGATGCCTCCACCTGGTCTATGGGGTCTAGCCAATCTGGTAATATCATGGTTAAGGGGAATTAGAATGCCCATGACAGGTGCAAAGGAGTAGTTTAGCCATATTTCCATTAGGTTTTGGAGGTCAAGTTCACGTACAAGAATCAGGCCAGTAATATATCTAGCATGCTTTGAGGGAGATCTGCAGTTTATTAATATGCCTTTCGGTTGAGTTTTATGGAGTGCTGGGTTAGATTGTGTGAGCATTATTTGTCTGAGATTATGTTTGTTAACAGCTCTATGGTAGAGCCTAGGAGCTCTGAGAGGGTTAGTCTTGATGACCTGGATAGATTCCTGACTGTCTGAGTACTGAGGGTGAGAGGAATTGTATGATAGTGATAGTAGTAGGATCTGGAGATCGGCTTCGGCTTCGGCTTAGGGAAACATTTGTTGGTCATTAAGGTGCATTGGGGTAGGGTCTCTTCCTCAGAATCCAATGTGAAGGCAGAGTGAAAGGAGGGGCCTAGTTGGTAGGGAGGTGCATTCGGGTTGAGACGGGTGGTTGATGGGTTGGTCATGTGTGGGTGTATGAGTCATGTGGTTCATATTTGGCCCAAGATTGTTGGTTGTAATTGTGGTAAAGGGAATGAGCCTATGTAGATCTGCTTTAAGATCTTGCAGGCTTTTTGTTCTCTCATCCAGTTTGGAATCTAGTGAGGTGTAGGGGCGGGTTGACATGTCTTGAGGATTCGGACAAGGAGGCATAGGTGTGAGGGTAGAGCTGGGTTACAAATATATTGGGGAGAAGGTATGTGAAAGGCTTGATTGTGGGTTGAGTTAGAGTCTGAATTAGGGTGGGGAGAGCTCAATAAATGGGTGCTAGGGCATGGTAACCGAGTGTCAATAGGTGTTATATGGGAAACAGCATTCATGGAAACAGAGGACGAGGGGGAGGTAGAGATAGAGAGGGTTCAAATGAATATGTAAATCCAGAGTGGTTACTCTCATGTAAGAGGAGTCGGTGATCTATTTGGTGGGCAGTGATTACCACATCCATGATGGCTGGTGGTGTGTTAGAGATGTCAAATATGGTCACAAAGGAATGATTGGCGGAGGAGTCAAAGGTTGATGCCAACTTCTTGATGAGTGGAAATCATTCTTTGCATAGATTAAGGTGGCCATCTGATACCTGAATGAGGATGATATCATTGTTGTAAATGATACCAAAGAAGGGAATGCCAATAGTTTGAGACCATGTGGGGTCATTGAGAGTAGGGCATTCCTCAATTTTGCTCCCCTATTTGTATTGAAAATGAGTTCACTAAATATTGTTTCAATGTTGGCGCAAGGGGTCAGAGACCTGGGTTTTTGGATGGGATTTCAGAAGTTGGTGTTTTAGGGTCTTAGAGGCTTTGATAGATTCCGGGGATAAATGATTTTATGGGCAAATTAGCCCGATGGTTCTAAACTGATTTTGGTAGCTTTGTGGATCCAGGTCAGGCAAAAGAAAGTAACTGTGGGTCCTGTGGACTGGGATGATTTGGGATAGAATAAAGTTCACAAGCTGGACTTCTTTCTTGGGAGAAGGAGCAGATTTAAGAAATGTTACTTAAACGAGCTGGCGAGGAGTGATTCTTCATTCACCATGTATGATCATACAAATCCTTTTGATTTATTAATGGTAGTAGAGAGTGGTTGTTGTGGTTAGGGAGAGCCTGCAGGCTGGTAAATGCTGGTAAAATGTAGATGCTGAAGAGAGGTAAGTGTGAATAACATTACAAATTGGCCGTTGTTTGAGGAATAGAATTCTAGTGATCATAGTATGTCAAATCTTCAGCTGCTTATAGGCTAGTTAGAATATTTTCTTTGTAGATTGTGCTTGAAGTGACCTTTAACGTTTGAAAGTTTTCATAAGAAGGTAGTAGGTTAAAGTAATTGTGATAAAGAATATGTATGGAAGTTGTGGGGGACAATCAATACAGTAGTTGAGGGTGACTATCATTGATGCTGTTTGGTTATACATTATGTGTCTATAGTTGTTATTTAGGATCTTAGTGATGGCTGATCACCTGCAAGGTGGAGAGAAAAGGAGTCTTCTTGCTTGCTTCTGTGTCAGAGAATGCAATGGTACAGCTTGAGCATAAAAGTGATTAGTCAGTCATGAGTGGATGCCTCATTTGATGCTTAATCCAGATCTTTTCAGAATCTATTAGCACAAAAGATTAAAAAAGTTTAGAGAACGAGATTGTCAATGAAAAATGTAGCCACTAGATGGAGCTCTAAAGCTAAGAAGAATACATGGTCTTATATTTCTTTCCCTGCGTGAGACTGGTCAGGGATCAAAGTCCTGTGGGTGATTAAAAATATTCAGTTCAGATATTACTACAAGTGCAGGTGAGACACTCTTACTCCTCACGGGCGGCCTGCATTAGGGTTCGTATTTAATTTCAGTGTTATCATGGGTTAACAAATACCGAGTAGAAATCATGTTACAAGTATGAGAGTGAATCAGAGCTCCCCTCTAAGATGGCTGTCACTTTAGCAGTATCAGAATGGAAGCTGTACTGAAAGGATGAGTCCTCTTTCTATTTCTTCTGTGTACCGAAACTAAACATGCGGTTGGGAAGGACGTCTTGCTCCATACCATATAGACTGCTCCTCAGTTTAAACACTGTATAATCCTGAGATATGCTCACTGTACTTCTTACATCCTCCTGTTGTACTTCTCATTCCTCAACATGCCGATCGCTGGAGTTTGAGAGATCAGGGAGCAGGCAACGTGGTCAACACCAGCCACACAGGAGAAATGGTGGTGGTGCTCTGAAGATTTGTATGTATTCAGATTCACTGGGGTGGAGTAATGCGAACGGGAACGCCAAAAATGTGTGCAACCTTTCTCCCAAGCCCCCAGAGTTAATCAATCAATCAATCAGCAAAATTTGTAAAGCGCGCTACTCACCCGCAAGGGTCTCAAGATGCTGAGGGGGGGGTTGGGGTCGCTACTGCTTGAACAGCCAGGTCTTGAGTTGTTTCCTGAAGGAGAGATGGTCCAGGGTCAGCCGTAGGTGAGTGGGGGAGTGGGGAGGGAGTTCCATGTCTTGGGAGATCGGGACAGCGGAGAGAATCATGATGCTAGATGCTAGAAAGGAGGTGGGTGGAAATCTCCTCAGGACAGCAGGGAGGAGCTAGTCTCACACTGACAGTGGCCTTGCAATGAGCCCCCCTGGTCTGTTGTTAATTAATGGTAAACATGGGCTAGGTGCGGTCACTGCATATCTGGCATCAAGCGCATCAGCGGCCCACCTGGGCACCTATGCTCCGGATGCCTTCGAGCATGATCCTCATGGTGCAGTGGGGTGATGTATGATGTAGGGCATCGGTTGTAGTATGGGGAGGGACGGTCAGACCTTTTCATGCCCCAACAATGCACAACATGGCAGACTCCACCCAAGCCTCACAGCTGTAGATCTCGAGTGAGAAAGGAGCATGCAATACTCCTACCATCTTCTACCCAGAGGCTGGACCTAACAGACATAGGCTCTCAAAGGGTGAAAATGGGTCAGAAAGGTCACCGGCGGGAATCAGGATCCCACCTCGGCTCTGCAGCACATCGGGTAATAAATTATATCACAGACCGAAAGGGGGGTAAAAGGTCGCTTGATTAGCAACAATCAATTAAATTACAATAATGCAAGCAAGATTACCACAACCCAAATGTAACACCCCCAACACCCCTCCTTGATCCCCCATGAATTTTCCCCATATTGATCCCCCATGACATTCCACCCAAATTGATCCCCCATGCCATATTGATCCCCCAAGAAATTTCCCCCAAATTGATCCCCCATGCCATATTGATCCCCCATGAATTTTCCCCCATATTGAAACTTGTCCCCAACATCTTAGTTTGTCCCTCTTCATACCTCCTGCCTTATTCCTCTGTAATCTGTTTTCTCCCTGTCTTAAGCTATTCTGCCTGCCCCAACCCTTCCTGCCTGCCTAAATCCCAGCAAAATATGCCTGCCTTAAAAAACTAAGCAAAAACCCCAACCTAGCTCCTAGGAAAAATAAATATCTGAAATAAAGGGACGGTGGGAGGTGCACGAAAAGAAAAGCACTGTTGGCGACTTGCCTCAAGAGACCCTCAACTGACAAGCGATGGTTGAAAACGCTGTGTTCTAAAGCAGGCACCTTGCCTACGCGCGCTTGCTCTGGGCCATTCCATCAGCCCGAAGCAGAATGGGGGTGGACATTCTTTGAATGCCACCTCCAGGTCTCCCATCGGGAAATGAATTACATCACAGACCGAATGGGGTAAAAGGTCTCTTGATTAGCAATAAATAATTCAATTACGATAATGCAAGCAAGATTAACACAACTCAAATGTAACCCCCACTACCCCTCCTTGATCCCCCATGAATTTTCCCCATATTGATCCCCCATGAAATTTCCCCCATATTGATCCCCCACGCCATATTGATACCCCAAGAGTTTTCCCCAAATTGAAACTCGTCCCCAACCCCTTAGTTTGTTCCGCTCTCTACCTCCTGCCTCGTTCCTCTGTAATCTGTTTTCCCTCTGTCCTAAGCTATTCTGCCTGCCCCAACCCTTCCTGCCTGCCTAAATCCCATCCAAACCTGCCAGCAGGTAAAAGCCCTGAACAGGCGTTTTTCCTGTCCCCACCCAAGCATTTGAGTCAAATTTAAGTCAGCATTTCAAACCAATTCTTTAATTAAATAGATTAAGTGCAAATGGCAGAAACATGACAAACTATTGACCTTAATGTCGCTTCAACAGAGGCAAAACGAATTAGAATATAGAAGAAATGACTGTGGAAATAAACTTGACCTGACAAATAAGAGACTGTCGCCAATACAGCTCTTAGGCCCAAGGCTGCAACCCCAACATATTAGATAACTTTTCTTTGATATTCACCAAATACAATTTGTTTGCTATAAATGAAAGATGAACACCATCTGGTCTGAATTTGAAATCAGCCTTGCCAATATCCTCATGGGCTAACCAACTTATCCCATTAATAATAGAGAAACAATGCAGCTCCCTATTGACCTTTCTCCTGGCTCTGTCAACTGCAGAGAACTCATTAACACCCCTCCACTCCCTCCTTTATACCAGAGCGGTTAAAACCACTTTTGTGGCAGGCCAAGACGCGATGATTAATTCTAAATCAGCTTTTACCTCAATAGTGAGACCGAGGGCCAAACGTTGCACCAATTTGTTTTCCCCCAAATTAATAAGTAGTACGTCAGGGCACAGTTTAGAAGAAAATACCTTGTGTAACAACAGCAACAATTGACCCCAACACATGCCACTTTTTCCCCGCCAATCAATCTTGATGTCCTCAAAGCTGAAGCCTAGGTTAACTCCATAATGGTTTTGTTCAGCCAGTCTGGTTTCCCACTTAATAAAGGAGTGTCCAACGATCCAGACGCTTTCCATGGATGCCGGACGGGTCAACAGGGCACCTTAAAAGAAAAAGATGTTAGAAAGGGCAAAATAGATCTATAAATCATATAAATCTCTAACATACTTTAAAGAGCAATTAGATGTCCAGCAGCCTAGACATTTCAGCTGTTGCAGCGAAAAAAACATTCTAACATCTTCTGAGGCCGCGCCTATTCTAAAAGAATGTGTACCAAATTCTATAGGGTTAGGACCCAAGATACGTAAAGCTTTCCATAAAACTGCTAAGATTTGGGAAGCTGTTAAATCAGAACAATCCTGGTGCTGAAAAACAAATTCTTGTGAATATGCGTTTGCTGCCCTAAATTGGAACCAAGCTGACATTGGGCAAAGCGGGCCGCTGAGCTCCTGCAATACCACTGTAGCCCTTTTAGCTTTTTGATCCATTTTTGAGGATTCCAATAAAATATGTAGAGACTGCTTTGTGGTTGAAACATTAGAGGCTTTTAACCCCTGAGAGGTTGACTTACCCAGTAACACTGAGATCCTAAAGGCCCCAAAAATAACCGTAACATGCAAAGTTTGAATAACAAAAAAATTCAAAAGGGGGATAGCAAATTATTTGTAAAATTGTTATTATGTTGCCCAGTAAGGAAAGAGATATAGCTTTCTCAATTAAGTGCAGCGCTTCTTTATTTTATACCAACCATGTAAAATTCTCCTACCCAGTTCTCCTAAAGATGGATCATACCCCCCAAAACACTTACCATAGAAAGAAACGCCTGACAGTTTCCCAGCAATTGTAGCGGCTGATATATTTCTATCAATATTGTCCAAAACGAACCGTAAGATATCATTGTTACGATTTATACAATCTATTTCATCGTTGCTGTGACTAGCAGCACCCAGATGTAGGAATTCAGCCCAAGCTCTTCTGTAAGTTAAACGTGCACTGTCAGCAAGAGAGTGTTCAACTAATTGCCGTATCTTTAATCTGCTAGCTCCCATACCTCTTGAGGAATCTGAGTTTTCTATTGGGAATGCTCCGGGTGCCAAACCACGGAATCTCTGCCACTGGGAACGAGATAACGCATCTGCTATATCATTATCCAAACCTGGGACATTTTTTACTCTAAACTTTACATTGAACATCAGGCAAACAAGTATTAATCTCTGTAATAATTTTAGCTAACGACTATCTTTGGCCTTTTGTCCATTGACCAGGTCAACCACAGTTTTGTTGTCCACGTGGAAAAGAAAAGTTTTGTTTGCCAAATATGTGCCTCAAATGGCCAACACTACAATCGGAGGGATGAATAAAAAAAATGCTATACTACTCTTTTCTTTAATCCACTTCTCTGACCAGGTTTCAGCACACCACATGCCATCCCAGAAAAGCCCAAAGCCATTGGCCCCTGATGCATCAGAATAAATCTGAATTGACCATGAACATTTTTCATCTAAAGACCAAATGGTGACTCCATTGAAGAACTTAAGAAGCATAATCCATACTTCAAAGACAGCTCTTATATAAAGAGACACATGAACTCTGTGATGAGGTAATGTAATACTTGACATCGCAAAACCTAACCATTGACCAAAGAACCTGCCAGTTTTCACCACTTTGCACGCAAAATTCCAATGACCCAATAATCATTGCATCTAGAACAAAGTGGCCCTCGTCACCAGCCGATTGGACTACGGGAACGCCCTATACGCAGGAACCACAGCCAAACTTCAGAAAAGACTCCAGCGCATACAGAACGCTTCTGCAAGACTCATCCTCAACATCCCTCGCCACAGCCTTATATCCGCCCACCTGAAAGACCTGCACTGGCTCCCCATCAGGAAAAGGATCACGTTCAGGCTCCTCACCCACTCACACAAATCGCTCCATAACATGGGCCCCGAATACCTCAACAATCGCCTCACGTTCTACACTCCAACCCCCCAGCTCCGCTCCGCCAGCCTTACCCTTGCCCCCATCCCACGGATTCGCATAACCACCACCGGCGGTTCTCCTACTTGACCGCCAAGACATGGAACTCCACCCAGCCCACCTACGACTGACCCAGGACCATCTCACCTTCAGGAAACACCTCAAGACCTGGCTATTCGAGCTGTAGCAGCACCCCCCCCTCCCTTCAGCGCCTTGAGACCCTCACGGGTGAGTAGCACGCTCTATAAATGCATTGATTGATTGAGTTTTTGAGATAACCTAGCATGTTTCAAAAATCTATTTTACTTTTGCTAATGGGAATCTGGCCTCGATTTTCTTTGTGTCAATTTTAATGCCCAGAAAAATTAAGCATGTTGCAGGGCCCTCCGTTTTCTCTTCTGCCAGAAGCACACCGAATTCCTTGATTATAGCCTGAAAAGACTGAAGAGCTCTGCTACACGGTTGAGTCTTTGCAACACCAACAAACAGAAATTCATCCAGCTTATGCGACACTTGAACATGACCTGATCTAAACGAGAAAAGCCATTGAAGAAATGAACTAAAATCCTCAAAAAGTTGTCAAGAAATTGCACAACCTATAGGCAAAACTTTATCGACAAAATATTGCCCTTCAAAAGGAATACCAAGCAATGCAAAATCCCGTGGGTGTACAGGGAGTAGATTTAATATCACATTTAGCCAACTCCGCATGTGAGCCGGCTTTACTCACCAGTTCAAGAGCCACATCTATTGAAGCAAACTGTACCGTAGTATTTTCTTTAGCTAAGAAATCATTCACTGGCGAACTTTGTGGCCATGACAAATGCTGTATCATACAAAATTCTCCATATGCCTTTTTTGGAACAACACCCAAGGGAGACATGATAAGGCCAGGAAGAGGCCAGGTAGAAAAAGGACCAGACATTCTGCCCTCAAAGATTTCAGAATACAACGTTTTAGCAATGATGTGTGGGAATTGATTAGCAGATTTCAAATTCAGAGCAAACCTGCGGCATCTAGGACCTTGGTAACCCAGCCAGAAGCCTTCCTTGAAACCCCATTCCAATTTTAAAGCTTTGTCCTGCAGAGGATAGAACTGAAACCAATGACTTAGCTTGGAAATATCAATTGGGGTAACTGCCCAGGATAGAACGGAGCACCCCGCCCTTTACCCTGACTGGCAGCAGGGCGGCTTTAGGCTTATGAGGGCCCTGGGCAGGGAGTGTAGGTAGGGGCCCCTGGAAGATGGGGTCCAGGTGGGGCAGAGCCCCCCGGAGCTCAGGGCGGTACCAGCGGGCCAGTAGTGGGTAGGGAAAAAAAGAAGCCAATCAGGAAGCTGGAGGAATGCAGGTGCGGAGGCCAGTGAACGGGGGGGTCAGGGTGTTTGGAAGTGGAACAGACCCGCAGGCTGCCAAATCCCTGCCAGAGGCTGCCACACAAATATGTATCCATCCTCAGAAGATTATTATATCAAGGATATATTTTGGCATGGTGGCCCCTGGGGTTTGGTGGCCCTGTGCAGGTGCACAGCTTGCACATGCCTAAGGCCGCCCCCTGCTGACAGTATACCCTTGGGCTTGTTTGCTGAAACACTTCAAAATGGTGTGCTTACCACTGCATTTTGAACACTCATGTCTGTATTTACAGGGATACTTTTGGTAGTTACCTCGATTAAAATTCCAACACGCTTTAGGATTGAGTGATTGAGGTTTGGCCCAAGTACCCACCTCAACCGGCGTGGGTCTCTTAAGAAAAGGCTGGTGAGTAATAGCAAGCCTGCTGGCAGTATGCATGGTAGAAGGATGCCTCAGGGATACATCCATTGAATCCATAATTCGTTGTCAACCTCCCCCTAGGGTTTATTAAGAAAGGGACTAGCCCGGCTCTAAAATCCTCATCATAGTGGAGCCAAGCAAAACCTCCAAACTCAACTGAGCCTTTCTGAGAGTATCCTAGTATTTATAAAATAGATACTGCTCGATCTGGAAATTTCTCACAATAAACACTTGCAAAAATCTGAGATGCTGATGTCCATGAATCCATGTTGGTAGGAACTCTAGGTCTCTTAGCTAATTACAAAGCTTCTTCCCTGGAACCTTCTTTAGATAGGATTTCCCTGTGAAGCAACTTAAAGACATCAACAAACTCACCTCTTCAAATTTTCTCTTTGGTATTCTTATTTAACTGAGAATCGAGGGGCATGGATAGACCCATGTAAGGAAGCCTTTTTAAACCTGCTACTTTCTTTTTATCCTCTTGTACTTTAGATGCTGAATCATTCTAAGACGGTTTGTCAGACCCCTGTAATTCACCCGTGTCCTTACCAGTACTAGGAGGTGAGGGTTGTTGTAAGTCCGGAGGTTTCTCGCAATGACAGCAAGCCTTAGTATATGTATTTTTACCTTTAACTAAAATCTCATCAGCTTTGCGTTTTCTGATATTCGCATTTCCACAAGGATTATTACATTGCGTCTCACCTGACTGAAAGGGCTTGTCGACCGTTGAAAACTTCTTTGTGCCAGCACTTTCACTGCCGCCAGGATATCGCTTGAAGTCTTTCCAACTCTGTTCTGATTCCTTCCTCTGTAAAATGTGAGCTTTGGACATCTTATTAGTGATCTCCAACCCTGAAGGACTGGACAAAAATTGCAATGACATCCTCATCCCCAGCCCCAATTTCACCCTCTTCCAGATCAGAATATTCATTGGCCCCATTATCATAAACCCCCTGAAGGCCCCTCTGCAAGATGGCTGAGCCCATCCCCTATTCCACCATCAAATTGTCTCCAGTTCACTGCTTCTTTGAACTGCACAATTTTGTGATTAGACAAAGGTGCTGGGCAAACCGCATCTGGATTTTCCATTTATTTTTGAGGAAGAGAACAGGACGCTTTAGACCTGTTCAACCGTGTTTCACTGCACCTGATGCCCTTTTGCAGTATTGTCCCATTGTTGGCCTGCAAGCCGTTAGAAGTCGCAGACATAGGAAGCTCCAAAAGCAGCTCTGATGAAGTAGAATCTCTTTTACCCTAATCACTTAGCCCCACCCATTGACCCTTCCCTTTTGGCGCACTCTTATCCTTAACTGACAAATCTCTGACACTGACAAACTCAAGGCGTGAAAGCAGAACCTCTGAACTCTGATTAGAAGACAAAACCTTACTGCTCATAGCTGTTTTTGAACCAGAATAGCTTTTAACACCCCACCTTGGAAGCGTCCCTAGTGGACAAAACCACACTGCTTGAAGCCGACTCACCACTCCCACAAGAAAACACTGACGAGAGAGACCTATCACCAGACGCAGAACACACACTTTTTGGCAAATGACATTTGTTACCAAATATAGGAATAGCCCACTGAGCAGTTGTATTTAGGCAAGCAGTATTCTGATTTACATCAAAATTAGCCGTATGTAAATCCCCACTAGGCGGCGCCATCACCTCACTGTCAACCAAAAGCACATCATCTGTGCTGCCACAGTCCCCTTTAAGAGAGGTTGCTTTCTTGAGAAGTTTGCCTCTGACTGAGCCTGTGCGAGACCTGCCCCTCCCTTTCCCCAAACCTGAGGAAGCAGGCTGCTGACATGAGGTGACGGAAGAATCCCCTTTTAAAAGCTTACCATTACCACTGCACAATTTGACTGAAACGGTCTCGGGAGAGCCGTCAGATGAAGAACAGGCTAAAATAGCAGCAGAAACCCCGTCAGAAGAAGCCTTTCTTTTATTAGATAAGCCAGTCCAGGCTTGACCCAGCACCCCAGGGGTCAATACATTCTTCCTCCCTGCCTGGCAAAGCATTCTCAGGGCTTCCCTAACCTCAGCAGAGGACTCAGCTATCATTTAATTATTAAAAAAGGCCAAACGCTGGGTCAAAAATGCTATAAAAGGCACGGAAGGTAAAGTGTTGCTGACTACCTGCCTCAGGGGTCCCCCAACTGACAAACAATTAGAACGCCGCATTTGAAAATGCTGCGTTATAAAGCAGGTGCATTGCCTGCGCACGCTGGCTCTGTGCCATTCCATCGGCCCAAAGCAGCCCGGGGGTGGACTTCTTTGAATGCCCCCCCCAGGCCCCCCAGTGTCAGGAGAGGCAGCTCAGTCCCAGTCTGGGAGCAAGGACACAGGGGCTATTAGAGCATCAGGCTGTCGTCCAGGCTAAGGGAAAGGTAGGCAAAATGTGTAATCGTCATTGTGCGACAAACAAAGTATGGCTAAACAGGGATATTTTCAAATGGTGATCCCCAGTCCGGCGGCCATCTTTACAGTGATCATCTATTGAGTTTATAACCTAAAGCTTTCCACTGTTGCTCTAGACTGTACAGCTACTCTCTTTTTTACCCTAAAGATAATCTATTGAGTTTACACTGTAAAGCTTGCCTTTGCATATATTGTAACGCTGCTTCCTTTACACTCTAATGATCATCTTTTGAATTTACACTGTAAAGCTTGCATTTGTTGTATACACTGTACAGTTGCTCTAAGTTCTTTACACTCTAAAGCTGATCTCTAACATTTACACTGTAAATCTTACATCATAAAGCTGTTTTATGTTCTCACACTCTAATCTGATATATGGAGTTGCCATTGTAAAGCACACCTATGTTGTTTGCAGCAGGACAAAACTCTTATTGTTATACCCTCAAGCAGACCATCTGTCTTAACGGGGAACAACCTTTACAACGAAGGTTTTACAACGCGGTACTGTTACCACGCAACTTTTACAACGCAAGTCATTACAACGACTTGCGCTGGGGGCGCTCCAGGATAGTAAATAGTTTAATTTACTATCCAACTCCTTCTCTACTATCCACGGGGACTGGAGTTGGAATAGTAAATTAAAATATTTACCATCCAGCACCCCCCAACGCAAGTCGTTGTAACGACTTGCGTTGTAACGGCACGCGTTGTAAAAGTACGCGTTGTAACGGTATACAACCTTTACAACGCAACTTTTACCACGACCTACCATTACCACGCATTTTTTACAACGCAGGATCCATTACAACGCATACCATTACCACGCATGTATTTACAACGCAGGTACTTTTACAACGCATACCATTACAACGTAAGTATTGGTAAGTATATTATTTTATTAAAAATATTATTTGGGTTTTTTGGTAAAGGGGTATTTTTAGGGTTCAGGGTCAGTTGTGGGGTTTTGGGCAAAGGGGTATTTTTAGGGTTCAGGGTCAGTTTTCAGTTTTTGGGTAAAGGGGTATTTTTAGGGTTTAGGGTCAGTTTTCAGTTTTTGGGTAAAGGGGTGTTTTTAGGGTTTAGGGTCAGTTTTCAGTTTTTGGGTAAAGGGGTATTTTTAGGGTTCAGGGTCAGTTTTGGGTTTTTGGGTAAAGGGGTATTTTTAGGGTTCAGGGTCAGTTTTGGGTTTTTGGGTAAAGGGGTATTTTTAGGGTTCAGGGTCAGTTTTGTGTTTTTGGGTAAAAGGGGTATTTTTTGGGTTCAGGGTCAGTTTTGGGTTTTTGGGTAAAAGGGTACAGGGTAAAAATTAAATATAATTAAATTTAAATTACATTAAATTAAATTAATTAAATTAAATTAAATTAAATTAATTAAATTAAATTACATTAAATTAAATTATATTAAATTAAATTAAATTAAATTAATTAAATTAAATTAAAATAAATTACATTATATTAATTTTAATTAAATTAAATATTTAAAAATATTATATACTTACCAATACTTACGTTGTAATTGTATGCGTTGTAAAGGTATATGCGTTGTAAATACATGCGTGGCTATGGTATGCGTTGTAATGGATCCTGTGTTGTAAAAAATGCGTGGTAATGGTAGGCGTGGTAAAAGTATGCGTTGTAACGTCATACATCCGTTGTAACGTCGTACATCCGTTTTAACAGTACAATATGTTGCTTTCACCACAAAGATCCCCTCTGTTCCTCTACGATGTATTAGAAAGTAGGGGGATCTTGGATAAACTATTGTACTTTTCTGTTCTTGTGCAATAACACGTTAGAAATAATGATCAAAGTGCTTATTTCACATCTGCTCTCCTTGACCCAGTCTTTCTCTTTCTGTTTGTAGGACTCCGAATCCCTGATGAAGACCTGAGCTCCTAATTATAACGAATCTCGGTGAAAGGATGTCTGATAACTATCAGCAGGAAACAGTTTATGATAACACTGACATAAAGATGTTATGATAAGATCAACATACATTGATTATTGCCCCAATGTAACTAGAAGTCAAGGGGTACTCCTGGTAGGGTAAAACTGTGGAAATAGGTCAGTTAGAAATAATTCCTTATGTATTTTTCATTTGTCCTGCATAGATTATAATGCTCAATTCTGTACTCTAACACCCCGCTCAGCCCTTGTCCAATCATAGATCAGCAAATGTGTTCACTACCGCCTCACAATGGAAAACATGTAAATTAAACTTGATCCTGCTCCATCCTGTCTATCTTCCTTTTTGAATGAAATGCTAAACTTAGAAGCCAGCCCCAACACAGAATGTCATTAGATCACCCTAAACTTCAACAGCAGGACACTGATTATGTTTTCTGATTACTTTAGAAATCAAATATTTACATAAGAGCAGTGCATTTCTGAATTGCGCATGGATAAATGAATATCCCCAAAAAAGCAAAGCGCTTATTAATATTCTCTCTCTCTCTCTCTCTCTCTCTTGCTCTATCTTTGGGAAGCCATTCATATCAAAATTACAGTTCTACAAATATGACAGCTCCTGAAATACATACCACTTATCAAAATTAATATAACTAGTGATACATGAAGCCAAGGTCATGCAAATTGTAAATCTTTTTTTTAATTAGCATGAATTAACACAATACTAGGATTCCAAAGAAAAGATCTAAACAAATGAGTTCCTTAGCCCAAACACCTGGATACATGTTGAAAAAATAGTCCCGGAGAGCTGACGCTTTTACATGTACATGATCGTTTAATGATGATGCGGGTGATTATATTGATGTGAAAGTGTTTCGTATTTCAGTTTCATTTAAAACAGAGGATTTCAAATTGTGGAACATGCCTCTGAGCGGTGTTTAGAGGGAAGGTGAATTCAACAATTAACACACACTATTTTCAACTGTTGGAGGCAAACCAGCACAACTGACAGTGCACATACCAAACAGGCTTGATTCTCACAAAGATCTTGGTTAGTATGCGCTCATATAACAGGTACAACTTGAACAGTTGCAGAACAAGCTCCAATGAAATGTAGCCCAAGTAAAACCCATGCAGCAGGAGTGTTAACTCCATCACACAATGAACAAGTGCAGCATTGAAGCACCTGCACTGTAAACTTCCTTCACTCTTCCTACTTTCTCACACACACACAATCACACATGCACATGCACACACACATTCATGCCAAATCATAGAAAACAGTAATATAAACTTCCTTTATACTCAAAACAGATCCAAGAGAAGAAACAAAAGTGCAAATGTGCCCCATAAACAGGCGTAAAGCACGGGGCAGCAGCAGTATTATATTCCTTATGCAGAGATAAGCCCCAACATCTTCTCACAGGAAACCAGGAACATAGGGTTTCCAGAAGATTCTCAAGAGAAGTCAAAGGCAGAGAGCTCGCTGATCAGGCTCTAGTCCAGACCTGAACTACCACCATAAAGAAATAGTGGACTGTCCCTTGCGACACTTATGTGAAAACCATATTGAGCCTTAGTCCCATTGCTCTTTTAAAACCCATAATTTTTAGAGGGGAATACCTACTCACCAACACAACATTGTTAACTTTTGCTATGGTAAATGTCCTACTTCCACTGCCATATGGCTAGCATACATACAACAATCAGTATTTAATTCTCACAAAATTTAGAGGGGCATGAATAAATCAGTTTTAACTGTAGAGTGGCTGGACACTGAAAGGTTTGAAGACCAATGGACAAAAATGCTCTGAGCAGCACAGGAAAAAATTGACTCATCAGAGGATCAATTACAACTTGAATCTACTTTACTGAATTCTAACAGCAAAGTAACATAAAACATCACCCCACTTGTATGAAAAGGAAGAATTCATAAAGTAACATGCATATAAGGTCAATATGACACTCCTGTTACAGTCCTCACAATGTCATAACCATTAAAAGGACACCGTCACATATAAATATATCTGTCAGCCTTGGGGTGGTCTTTCCAAAAGCTTTTGCCTTCCCTCCTCCATTCTTCTGACCTCGTCTTTGCTGGATCTAGGACTCATTGCACTTTACCACTTCTGGTCGGTGCTAGTGTGCTTGTGCTCTCTACCCTAAACATGGTAACATTGGCTTAAACCCCAATTGGCATCTTTAATTTACTTATAAGTCTGTACTAATGTGCACTTCATACACCCAGGGCCTGTAATTCGAATGCTACTAGTGGGCCAGCAGCATTCTTTGTGCTACCCACCTAAGTAGAAGTCTAACTACGGCTCAGTCCTGCCATTGCAGAGCCTGGAAGTGCAATTTACACTGCCACTTCAACCTAGCAAACCAAGTAAACCGCATGTCAGGCCTAAACCTTCCCATTTTATACATATATGTCACCCCAAGGTCGGCCCTGTGTGAACCACCGAGCAGGGTGGAATTTATTTAAAAGGCAAGACATGTACTTTTTAGTTTCACATGTCTTAGTAGTAAAAAACTCCCAACTTAATTTTTCACTACTGCTAGGCCTATTTCTCACCTAGGATAACATTGGGATTACCTTATTACCTCTTTTAAGTGTAATTCCCAATTGTGAAGGAATAGACTTTTCAATCTTGGTGTCACTGGACACATTTAAAATTACAACCTATTGGACATTCTGATTTTAAGTTACAGTTTAACAAATTGCAACTTGGCATTTACTTACTTCAGCCATTCAGTGGCCGTTGCCTGTCTCTATATTCAGTGTGGGTTAGATGGCTGCTGTCCTTTGTGCTTTCTCTCTAGGCAGCCACACAAACAGGGAACTGAGTGTGTCTTGATGGCCCTTCCTGGTAGATAGGAGGGAGGAGCTGGGCACAGCCTCACACTTATGTCTGAATAGGCTGTGTCCTGCCCACACATAAAGGGCTGCTCAGCCCCTATAACTAGTCAGGATTTAGGAAGGGAGGAACTATGTGCACTGCAAAGCTTTCTTTGAAGTTTCCCCCACTCCAAAGGTATAACTGCACCTCTGGCACTATATCTTCAGCACACTTCTGAACCTGTGAATACTCTGACAGGAAGAAGAGCGTCTGTGCTGCTGAAAGGACCACCAATCTACTGGACTGCTGCTTTGTGGACTTATGCCTTTCTGGGCTATTACCTTGCTGAGCTGCCTGGCTGCCCGCTCTTCTCCTGCACTGTGAAATGGACTGGACCTGCATTACTTGAACCCACGGATTGGCTGGCTTACTTCCTGTTGTAGTCTTAGTGATATCAAAGACTTCATTTACCCGCATCTAGGCTCTACAAACTGTGAGTATGCCCTGTCAAGTGGGTTCCCCAGTCTTGGACCCTTTGAAGTGACGCCCAAGGTGCTTCTGTAGCCAGAACCCACGCATTCTCATCAGAACCAGTGCATCTTCGCATTCACATGTGTCAGGATGGCTCATCTTCTTCACCTTTGCGTGGTTCCGATCCCACACATCGTTTTTAAAGCCTGGAACAGAGCTAGTGCATCCCACTAAGAAGCAGTGCATTGCCTTTGGAATCAACACAACCCCTGCTGCAGGATCAGTAACCCCATATTGCCTTTGGAACTGGTGCACTCGCAACCATAGAGTAGAGAATCTTGATGCCTCAACATTCATGCATTGCTTCAGCTGCACCTTGCATCTTCAATGTTGATGCACACCCAGATCAAGGTACTTTAGTTCAGCTGCCCCAAGTGTGTCCCTGTATCCAGTTCGTGCTCCATCGCAGTCAGCCTGAACTTTTGACTCTGACCCAGTCTAGCGCAACCAGGAAACCCCTTTAAGCGCTTACTGCTTCTAAGTGCTACTATATCTTTATTCTTTAAAAAATCATATCTCAAATTCTACTTGTTGCATTTTTGTCATTTGGACTTTGTAAGCTCTATGTTTCTAATTTGGTGTGTAGTTTTGTTGTGTTTTCACTGTGTTACTGTTTTAACCACTTGCATGCTAATGACAAGGTGAACTCGTCATGAGGCACACTGGAGCTGTGCTCATGACAAGGTCAACTCGTCATGTATAATGGGGTTCATAAATATTCAGCACAGGAGGGGAAAACCCCTTAGCAGCCAAGTGGTTAAGTGCTTCGTAAATACTTTACACATTGCCTCCTAAAGTAAGCCTGATTGCTCTGTGCCAAGCTACCAGAGGGTGAGCACAGGATAATTTAGGATGTGTTGTGGCTTACCCTGGCTAGGATTTTGCTTCTTGCTTGAACAGGGTGCATACCTCTGCCAACCAGAAACCCAATTCCTAACACTGGTGATCAGTGGTGAGGATGGGACTTGTGTTTGTGCAGTGCCATGCAGTAACGTAGTGTACACTACCCATCCACATCCAAGCCAATTTCAGATTTCTTTCATTTCTCCTGATTTACATTTTTTTTATTTTAACTCTGCATCATGTCCTCTACATCATAAGAGGCCTGCTGGTTCCACATCTGGAGCCATAGTATTTGGATGCCCACTTTGGAAAACTACAGAGAGTCCCAGCCTAAAGACTTTTTCAAGAAGGTTACTTCCTGCCAAGGGTTGCCACCATTAAGGTGGAACTTCAAAAGGCACTTAGGGACGGAGAAAAGTCCTCTCGGAGGAGACAATGGAATGGGGGAGCATCAGAATGGCTTCTCTGAGAAACCACCTGCAGCAGTTTAGAGGGCCACCTCTGGATTTTAGCTTCTTGTGAGAGCAGGAAGCAGTGTATCTTGCCATGTCCTATCCCCAGAGGTGATGAGGCAGTGGAGGGAGGAAATACAATTCAAGCTACAGATGGATAAGTTAAAGATGAAGACTGAGGAGAAAAAGACTGACAGAGCCGTAGCAGAGAAGAAACTGCTCTTGACTCATGAACTGTGTCCAAATGAGCTGGGCATCAAGGCCAGACGGCCTAAGACCAGCAGTGATGGTGGCATTAGACATGCAATGCCTGATGGAGACAAGAGGGTTTGTATACCCAAGGGTTTGGTGCCCAATCATGTAGTTGGAGATTACATTGATAAGTGTTTTCTGCTTATGAGGATGCACTGAAGGTACGCTGAGTTCCTGAGGAGACCTGGGGATGTGTGGTCTGTGGAAACACATGCCAACACTTGGGAGGTACTCACTTCTAACATTAGAGGTTGGGGAGCAAACAAAGTATACCACCATGAAGATCATATTGACATTCCCCGGCAAATCCTGAGTAGATTTTATTGATTACTCTAGTAAGGAGCTGAATGGCTGGGTGAGGGGCAGCAATGTTAGTTATTCTACTGGGCTATATCATTTGATTATGAGAGAGCACATGCTCAGGGATGGTTTTCCAGTTTGCACCAGCACCTAGTTGACAGTAAGCTGACTGATCCCAGGAAGATTGCTAAAGGGTAGAATCTCTAGGCTAACACCAGAGTGTCAAAAAGGTATCAGGGGGATACCCACAAAGATGATCAGGGTTCCCAACAGAAGAAAGAGGGAGGAGAAACACTTAAAAGCCCCCCAAAATATTTCCCAAGGCAGTAGTGAATTCCCAAAGCAGTAGTGATAACCAGCCCCAGTATGATCCTAAGAAAAAGGGTTTCTTTGATCATAATATAGGGGAGTTTGTACCCCAATGCACAGCTTGCTACAAATATGAGCACAACAAGGGTGACTCCAAATGCCCCGAGAGGGCACAGCCCTCCACTGGTGGGTAGACATCATGGTTGGCAAGTCTAGCGCTCAGGGAGGAGGTAGTTTCAGTTAGTTTTGGGGGACAGATAGAGGTAACCCTAGTTTCCATGGCAGATAGAGAAATTGTAGTGTAGTTCCTATATTCCCAATAGGCTCTGCGCATTGGAATAACATAAACGATAGTTTAGACGTAGGACTTAGGTCAACTAGGTCTCTATTGAATATGTTAGACTTAATTATGAATGCCAGCTAGCTCAGAGGTCACTAGAAACTTTCTCAAATTCACAAGAAGGGATTAGCTTCTGACAACCGCATAAACATGACAACTTTGCTCCCCTAGAACAAGGAGTATATCGCCAGAGTCGCGGAAACAATAGATAGCTATTTTACTCAGTCAATCGTGCATGCTTAGTTTTACCAGAAGTGCAGAGAAACAGAGAGACGGGCGTTTTCAATAAAAGTGGTTACTTATTGAGCAGTCTTCTTTCTCATGCAAGAGAAGTGAATTGCAACAATTGCAATACTTGTCATAAAGTAAAGTGCGTACAGTAAAAGGAGTATTATGAAATAATACTGTAAAAGCGTTTGTATGGTTTCAAAGCCATAAGATACTTAAAACGGATAAAATACATAAAATGATAAAAGTTGACTAAACGTACTCAACTGGTGTTTCTAAGATACGCCTACCCGGGTGTACCTAACCTAAGCCTAGTACATGGGACGGAGTAAATGAGTTGTAGTTTGAGCTAAGATAGTTTCTGCCAAGAATCTGAATCAAAAATTCTCTAAGGATCTATTCAGCTCCATACCTTGGTTATAGAATGAAGGAGTTCTTGTGTCTCTCTCTCAGGACTCCATCTCTCAGCAACCCGCAAGGGTGACAGGGAAACACTGGAGCTGGATTTCTCGGCAGGAGAAAAGACAACGTCTTTCTTAGTGCGTCAATGGGAAGGTCGGCTTCCTTCGGCACTCGCTACAGCAGGGCATCGGGCAAGTAGATAGCCGATCTGCTCTAAGCATGGGCGGATTTTGCGGATCCACGATTAGCGGATTTGCGTATTCACAGATCGTGGATCCGCAAAATCCGCGGATTTTGCGGATTTGCGGATCCGCGGATTTGGGGCGGGGCTTCCATGCGAGTGCACATGCCTCTTGTGTGTATAAAAGGTCAGAGACCGATCAGAGCAGCAGATGAAGATACAGAAGCTCCTGGCCACAGGAACAGCACGAGGATTGCGCTTGTGAAAGTCAAGGATGCAAAGGCCTCTGTCCAGCATCACAGCTGATTTTTGATGGTATATTTGGGAAGAAGGCACATCTGCCCAGCCTTGACAACGCTCACGATTGTTTTTTGGGCCGATGAATGAGTCACTGAATTTAAGCTTCAACTAGGGCACATGCTTAATTGATATCTGTAAGTGCTTCCGGTTGAGGTTTAATTTTTGTGCCAGGACCATCGTGCCAGAATGAACCCTGCCCTTCATATTTATTCAAGAAGACGCCACCATTTTGTGCCATACCTCTACTCAACTGGAGTACTTTCTACTGGATAATCAGTAAGTGCTACCTCGTTGGGTAAATGTATAGTGCTTTTACTACACTACAGCTGCCTAAAGTGCCAGAGAGTTGTCTACAGCGACCAGGTGTGTGTTACTATGCAATCGCGCCGAAGGGCGCAGGGGTCCCTTGAGTGAGCTATCATAGTGGGTAAATGGCGGGAAGACGGTGCACACCGCGAGTGTGTGGGCGGGGCCAAACGGACGGGGCTTCCATGCGAGTGCACATGCCTCTTGTGTGTATAAAAGGTTAGAGACCGATCAGAGCAGCAGATGAAGATACAGAAGCTCCTGGCCACAGGAACAGCACGAGGATTCCGCTCGTGAAAGTCAAGGATGCAAAGGCCTCTGTCCAGCATCACAGCTGATTTTCGATGGTATATTTGGGAAGAAGGCACACCTGCTTTATTTTATCTATTAGAGCTTCCTGTTGAAGCTAATTTAGTAACTATTTTAGGATGGCGCTGGCAGCTTGCCGGCGCCATCGTAAAATAGTTAGAACAGGCCAGCAGGGCTTGAACTTTTGCCCCCGGAATCCGCCGCTCGCGGATTTGCGAATTCGCGGTAAATTCGCGGGAGTTCGCGGATCGCGAATTTACCGAAAATTCGCAAAATCCGCGAGCGTAACGGATTTTGCGCTCATGCTTAATCTGCTCAAAACCACCGTGTGTTTTGCTAGGGCAGATGCTGGTATATTTATACCTGGAAGGTGCCGAGTTTGACGTAAGGTTGGACATAAGACGTCACTAAGAACTCGCAGTTCTTTCAGGACTCCAGGAGTTCTAGGACAAATCAATACAGAAGCAGGGGGAATTCCCGGGCTGCTGGAGGCTTGGTTTGTTTAAGAACTCGTTGTGCTTTCTAGGAGTCTATGGGAGTAGCCTTGCTGTATTTGGACTGCATTGGCTATGACTTAATATGGGTATGATTCTTATGCCTTTATAAGGATATGATTCGATATAACCACATAAGGGCATAAATCGGGAATATTTAAATAGGGTCCTAAATTCGTCTACAACAAAATGGTACCAAAAGCCCACATTACTTCAAATGATTCAATGTATAGGCAGTAGTTCATCATTAATGGGCAGCAGATAGAAGTTCTGGGAGACACTGGAGGCAGCTGGACAACTGTCAAGTGTCAGTTGGTGTTTCCCGTGCAGGTCCTACCAAACTAATTCCCCCAAGTTCTAGTCATCGGCAAATGCAAGAGTCATCTGCCAATTGCTGCAGTTCCCTTGAAGTGCAGGAGGGGTCACAGGTTACCTGAAAGTTACTGCTGAGCCCTGCAATGCATGTTTGGTTGTTGATTAGGCAGTGACCTGGAGCACACTATCTGGAGGGAGGTAGAGCTCAAGTGTCACTTGGAGCTAATGCGACTGCTAAGAGCCATGGCTGCCCAGAAAGGGAGTCAAGGATGTCTGGAGCCTAGAACAGTGGCCAGTCAGCTGAATGAGGACAGCCCCAGGTGCATTCTGCAGGTTCTGTCCACCTTCCAGACCATTGGGAAATCAGGGAAAAAGCATGAAGCTCCCCAGATCCGATTATCCATCATGGCACCATACAAAGTCAAGGAGCATAAGGCAGAGACCACCTACTTAGTAGACCTCCAGACCCCTAGAAGCCCCTTAACTTCTAATAGTCCTGATCCAGTCCTGTGCTGTGGTGTTGGTACCAAAGTATGCCCCCACTGAGCACTACAGCAGGACTCCTGTTCTGCATAGACTACATAAGACTCAGCTCAGTCACCAGGACTGATGCACATCCCATACCCTGAACTGAGGAACTCACCGACAGACTGGGTGCCAATTCCTCAGTCCTTTTATTTAACATCAGAGTACTGGCAGATCATTCTGACTGAGGGTGTCCAAAGAGAGATCATCATTTTCAACACTGGAGGGTCACCTCCAGTTTCGGATGATGCCCTTTGGATTGAAAAATGCCCATGCTATCTTCTAACAGTTTGTTTACAGGATCCTGGCTGGCTGGTAAGGAGGCTTTCTGTGCTGCCTAGTTAAACTACATTGCTGTTTACAGTTCCGGCTGAGAGAAACACCTGCATCACCTCCACGATGCACTGCAGGCCATGCAACAGGCAGAACTCACCATTAAGGGGCAGATTTGACGGTGTTCTGTGGTGTGTTTGGGATACCTGTTAGGTGGAGGCAAGGTAAACACTGAAACTATCATAGCCTGGCTGCCACGTAAACCCAATCAGAAGTGAAAGCCTTGCTAGACCTCACTGGCTATTACAGAAGATTTAAGGGCTATTGCACCATTGTTGCCCACTTTACTGAGTTGACCTCTACCAAGCATCCCAGATTGGTGATCTGGGCTGAGGCTTGTCATGTGCACAGCACCTGTGCTCAGGGCCCCTAACTACTCCAAGGAGTTCATCATGCATATGGTTGCTTCAAAGCATGGCATAGGGGTAGGTTCAGCACAGCTGAGTGAGGAGGGTATAGACCAAATGGTAGCTGTCATTAGTAGGAAGTTACCTCCACAAGGAATAGAGATGAAGTGCCATTTAAAGAAAAGCCCTAGTTGTTGCCTAGGCACTGAAGAAGTTGAGTCCATACCTGTGTTGAGGTCCTTCCTGAACTGGGGCAATGTGGGAGATTTTCAGAGGTGGAAGGGGAGGGTTTTCCAGGCTTTGGCTGTGAGGTAGGAGAAGGACTTTTCCCCTGTTCTAGTCTTGCTGATATGTGGGACGATGGCCAGTGAGAGTTAGGCTGATCAGAGGTGTCTTTTGGGTGTCTGGAAGGAGAGGCAGCTGTTCATGTATACAGGTCTGGTGTTTTGAAGGGCCTTGCATGCATGGGTGGGAAGTTTGAAGGTTATTCTTCTTTCAACTGGAAGCCAGTGGTGGTCGCAGAGGTGTTGGGTGATGTGACTGCGATGGTAGATGTCAAGGATCAGTGTTCTGGACAGTCTGGACTTTGCGAAGGAGTTTCCTGTAGATTCCGGCATTGACATGGTGGCTATAGTCCAGTTTGCTGCTGATGAGTGCGTGCGTGACAGAATTTTTGGATTCAAATAGGATCCATCTTAAAATCTTTTGAAGCATGTGGAGGGTGTTTAAGCAGGTCAAGGAGACAGCATTGATCTAGCGGTACATTTCCTAGTATGATGCCGAGGTTTTGTGCGTGGTCTGTCAGGGTGGGGGATTTCTGAGGGCAGAGGGCCACCAGGAGTTTTGTCTTTTCTGAGTTGAGCTTCAGACAGCTGTTCGTTGGTGAGGGAGAGAATTAGCTGGGTGTCATTAGCGTAAGAGATAATGTTGAGCCTGAAGTTCCTGACGATAGTTGCAAGGGGCCATGTAGATGCTGAAGAGGATACTCAACAGTTGGTCTCAGTCAGTTCCAAGAGGTAGGGAGGGAGTCTGACCTCCTGAGTTCTGCCCTTAAGGAAGGCTGAAATCCAGTCGAGGGCCTTGCCCCAGATGCAGACATCGTGGAGTCTGGTGGCAAGGGTGCTGTGGTAGAAGGTGTCAAATGCAGCGGAGAGGTCCAGGAGGATGAGGGCTGCCATTTTTCCCTGGTTGAGGAGGGAGTGAATTTAACCGGTGGCAGCAAGTAGGGCAGTCTCCAGCCGTGGCTGCTTCAGAATCTGTATTGAGAGATGCCCAGGATGTTCTTAGCTTCCATAAAGTTTGCTGGGTGATGACGGCCTTTTCAATGACCTTCGCTGTGAAGAGAAGCAGGGAGATGGATCTGAACTTCTTTAGGTCCATTGGGTCCATGGAGGATTGACTTCAGCATGTTTCCAGTCATCGGGAAAGGCAGAGGTTTCGAAGGAGCAGTTGATCGTACAACATAGTTCTGGAACTATGGCGTAGGCGTCTCTTTGGAAGATGTGGTGTAGGCAGGGGTCTGAGGTGCTCCGGAGTGGATGCTTTTCATGGTATTCATGAGCGGGATCATTTTGAGCAGGGTCTGTTGGGTGGCGTTGCATGAGGAGGGAGCTGGAGCAATGAGGTGGCCTATGTAGTCAAAGCTGTTGTAGAACATCTTGATATTGTGGTGATAGAAGGTGCTGAGTCTGTTGCAGAGGTCTTGGGAGGGTGAGACTTCTGTTGTTTCACTGCATGGTTTGGCGAATTTCTTGATGAAGGAAAAGAGCTCTTTGGTGTTGTGGGCATTGGGAAGGTTTCTGTCTTGGAGAGATTGTTGTTCCTCCATGTCTTTTTGAGTCATCTGCAGGCAGGAGCTTTTGGATTCTTGGAGTGCAGGGGTAAGCCAGCTTGCTTTCTTGATGTGTCTTCTGGTGCCCTTCTTGAGGGGGCAAGTGTGTTGCGGCAGTTAGTGACTCTTTGTTGAAGGTTGCGTGCTGCAGTGTTTGCATCTGACATAGTTGATGGTGGGGTGATGATGAGGGCGGAGGTGAGCTTGTCTTCGGTGACTTTGTTCCAGCTTTTGCGGGGGAGGTGATGGGCGTGATTGTGTATGGTGCTTTTTTATGGACAATTGGATGCAGTGGTGATCTGTCCAGAGGAGTCCTGTGGTGTGGCTGTAGGAGGCGCTGTTTCCTCTGGTAAAGTTGGGGTTGATTGTGTGACCCACTGTGTGCGTTGGTCTGTGACTAGTTGTTTCAGTCCTATGTTGGTGAGGTCTATAGGAGGAAGGCAGTGTTTGAGTTGGCGTGATTATCCAGGTGGACGTTTAGGGCTCTGAGTAGGATGTAGTCTGTAGGCTTCCTCAGAGAGTCATTTTGGGGTTGGTCTGGATCTGGATGTGGAGGTGGAGGTGCTCCAAAGGGTTGTTGTGTCATCCGGGAGGGTGGGCATGCGTAGGGTGCTTTTGTAAACGATGGCCATGCCTCCTCCTGAATGAATGGGGCGATTCTTGTGCAAGATCTTGTTTACGTCGGAAATGACAGTGGCAATGTTGGGTGTAAAGTTGCCCAAGTTTCCGTGAGGGAGGCGACGTTAGATGTGTAGGTGTTAGGGAGGTCCCATATTTCTATGGCGTGCTTGTGAAGGGAATGTATGTTGAGGAGGATGCAGTTGAGTGGTTTGTGAGCAGTGATGTCTGGTAGAATGGAAGAAGCTGCTGGGGGACGAAGGTGTGTTAAGGTGCGGTGGCAGTGTAGACAGGAGGAAGGGCATTGGGTGTTTTTAGACATCAAGAGCTGGCAGTTGTTGTTGCATCTGGGGTTGAGATTGCGGAGGGTGCTGGAGTTGTAGCGGTGGCTGGTCAGAGTACCAGGGTCCCTGGCACTGGTCCCGGTTGGGTGACAGACTGTGTGTCTTTTTCTTTCTTACCCTAAGTGCACCAGGTATGACCAGATGTAGTCTCAGGCTCATTGTGCCACTGGATTCAAGTTATCCTTGTTGATGAGGGGTGAAACCCCGAAAACGGTCCTAGGATATTTGTTTCTGGTCTAGGGAGGACCTAGCTTGGCAGTTCGGGCTGGACTGTTTCCATGAGCCACCGAGTCAAGACTTATTTGCATATGGCCAAGTCTAAACTGAGGTGGCATGGTGACCAAAAGAATGATGGATTTAGCCCAGATCTCTTGACTGAGGGTGCTTTTTTTGATTTGTTCTGCATTCCATCCATCAATGGTGTGTCTTTTGCTTTCAGAGTGTCAGTGGCACGCCAGCTGTGCACAGCCTCCATTAAATAGGGATCGTGGAAGGGTGAGATAGCTGGGAGGCAGGAGCAGGAAGGACGTAATGGATGGGCTGTGTGGGGGCATTAGCAGCAGAGGGAACATGAAGGAAATATTGCGAAGTGTAGGAATGTTAAAAGTGAAAAGTGACAGAAGGGCAAAACGAACGAAAGAGAAAAAGAGGGAACAAAAGGAAGGAAGAAAATAGAGGCAGAACAGCAGAAGGGAAGAGTGCTCTTCCACTGGACCACCAGGGATGAGGCGGAGGCAGGAGCCCGTGGGTGGAGGTGGGCCTCGAACACCCTTCAAACAGAGAGCTTAGGTTGCGGTACTTAGTGGTGGAGCTGCACGGCGGAGAGCAGACACACTGACCTGGTCAGTGGTCTTGCTCTAATGGGAAGTCATATATAACATGGCCACTCCTTCCTGTCCAAAATGAGAAAAAAAATGAATACGTGGCCTCCTGGCACCAACTCACCCCCACCACTCCATGCTCTAACTCTCTTCCGCTCCACAAGCTTGCTCCTTTCTTTAAAGTTCTGCACTGACATTTTCATCCGTCAATATAGCTTTGTATTTTGGACATCTCATATCTCGCCCAGCCATTGTTGCCAACTTTTTCGGGGTCCAGTAGAACCTGTGGGTTGTAAAGAAAGGATTTCTCTTAAGTGGGGCTGGTTTCACCACTAAATATATTGTAGTAAAAGATACTTGCCATAACTGTCTCATATCTCCCTCTATAGTTCCATCTTCCTATATTGAAGATAGATCAGAGTATTTCATGTCTTCAGCCTTGAGGAAACCCCCGTACCATATTGTTGCCTCCTTCTTTAATGGACTGATTTTCATTACCTGTTTAACCCATTCCTCCTCCTCTTCCTCTAACCACTCCTGGGTTGTTCACCATCATTGTAGCTTGTAATTTTTAAATCTTGTGAGCTGGCCATTAGTACATGATAGTAAATCTTGCCATTCCCCGAATTTAGATCTTACTTTCAGTCCTGCCCAATAATTCAAACCAGCATGCTTTAGGGGGGGGGGGGCGGCTTAACTGATCCTCCACACATATTGGTGTACCCGTAGAATCCCAGATTGGGGCTGAAGATGTATGGTATAGGACACTAAAACTCTTTCTGACTTAAACCCAAGTTCTTAACGCCACTTTTAAAACTTTCAGCCTTACTTTAAAAAAATACTTTGGATCTTAATATCTATACAGGAATTACTCTCCCCAATCAACCAAGCATTGGGCCATATAATCCACCAACTGAAGAATGATCTTGTTTGGTGGCCAGCATCTGGAAGTTTTTTTAATTAAAATGCATTATTGGGACACCGTAAGTAAGTTCATCAACAATATAATGGACATCAAATAGAGGTAAGCCCCCAACTTATTTTTTGGGATCAGTCCTGACATGTATTTTGGGTCTACCGAGTTGAAGCCTGTCTTTTACGTGTTATTGTTGGTGAGAAGAGAGATATGCAGGCTCTGGCGAACATCAAACTCACCGCTTTTCAAAGATCTTCTCAAAAACATGAACTTAATAAGTCAGATGGACATAGCCTATAACCCCTGGAGCTATGAGACGGTCTGGAAACATTCTAATGATTGGCAAGCAACTACACGGTCTGATGATATGTTGAAGGTGCTGAGAGGTGAAGTTTAGTGTTCTACCTTGTGTTGAAGGTGGCTGAGAGGTGAATTCTAGTGTTCTGCCTCGTGTTGAAGGTGGCTGAGAGGTTGAAGTTTAGTTTTCCACTTCATGTAGAAGGTGGCTGAGAGGTGAAGTTTAGTGTTCCACCTCATATAGAAGGTGGCTGAGAGGTGAAGTTCAGTGCTCTACTTCGTGTTGAAGGTGGCTGTGAGGTTGAAGTTTAGTGTTCCACCTCATGTAGAAGGTGACTGAGAGATGAATTTTAATGTTCCACCTTGTGTAGAAGGTGGCTGAGAGGTGAAGTTTAGTGTTCCACCTCATGTAGAAGGTGGCTGAGAGGTGAATTTTAGTGTTCCACCTCATGTAGAAAGTGGCTGAGAGGTGAAGTTTAGTGCTCTACCTCGTGTTGAAGGTGGCTGAGAGGTTGAAGTTTAGTGTTCCACCTCATGTAGAAGGTGGCTGAGAGGTGAATTTTAGTGTTCTACCTCATGTAGAAAGTGGCTGAGAGGTGAAGTTTAGTGTTCCACCTCATGTAGAAGGTGGCTGAGAGATGGATTTTAGTGTTCCACCTTGTGTAGAAGGTGGCTGAGAGGTGAAGTTTAGTGTTCCACCTCATGTAGAAAGTGGCTGAGAGGTGCGGTTTAGTGCTCTACCTCGTGTTGAAGGTGGCTGAGAGGTTGAAGTTTAGTGTTCCACCTCATGTGGAAGGTGGCTGAGAGATGGATTTTAGTGTTCCACCTTGTGTAGAAGGTGGCTGGGAGGTGAATTTTAGTGTTCTACCTCGTGTTGAAGGTGGCTGAGAGGTTGAAGTTTAGTTTTCCACTTCATGTAGAAGGTGGCTGAGAGGTGAAGTTTAGTGTTCCACCTCATGAAGTGAATCTCAACTCAGTGTTGGAGCATGAGAACAAAATGATATTTCTGAATGCTTTTAAATGAGAGAAAATACTTAATGGTTCAGTCGACTCTTCATTTTAATTTTGTCCCTTTGAAAGGTGTGACATTTACAAATAGCAGACATCTTGATCCCGGTGGCTGGTAGACACAGTGCCCTATTTATAACTAAAAAACACACCCATTTTCTTTTAAATTGGAGAAATTTAAAGTGAAGAAACATTGCCTTAATGTTTTTTTCTACTTTAAATTAAGCCAATTTAGTCTTAATGTATTATGAAGCACGTTCCTTTATTTTAAATTCCTAACATTAAACAAATGACTGCAATTTCCTGTTATGAATGTGGCACAATGTCTAAAGGTCACTGAGAGTAATATACCTGCTGTTTGTAAAGAAACCTTGTAAAGGGAGAACATTAAAATGATGAGTTTTATGTAATGCATATAAAGGCAACTCTTCATTTTGAATTTTCTCCCATTTCAAAGAGTCTCATTTACACACAGCAGGCATTTTGTTCCCAGTGGTTGGTAGACACACTGCCATATTAATAACTGACAAATACAGAAAATGAGAGAAATTTTAAGTGCAGAAATAATTATTAATGAACATTTTTGCAGAAAATATTTCTGCAGTTTAAATTCCTCCCATTAAAAACAAATGGTTGTATGTTTGTGTTGTAAATGTAACAGGCTCTCAGTAACCCATACACTTATACTCTATTTATTAACACACATGTTCATACATCCCCGCAGATCACGCACTCACTGACGCACATGGTAGCCCTATCATAGTTCCCCTACTTACCAGATTTTGTTCAAACCATTGTTCGTGTTTTTTCAGAGCCCACTGACTGCAGGAAAATTGACTTTGCTGTTGCTTGCTGCAAGGCCTTTTCTTTTTACCTTCAGGACTTGACATGGCTATTCTGCACAAGTTTCAGATTATACTGCATGACATACTGATCCCCTACAGGCAGTGCTTAATTGGTCAAAATAATTAAGTGTCAGGGCCTTCTTCAGGAAGACACGTAGTTTGCACCATCCATTGATGCTCTCAGCACTTCCAATAACAGCACCAATACAACTACTAACCATCACATTCCTACAAGTGTGGCAATTCAGACTATTCCAGGAGCCCAACACTTTATGAATGGCCTGGGAGGCAGGTATTAGTCATTTTTAATGTATACTGATCCAGTGTGGCCCTCCAACAACCCTCAATGCCTATCTCACTAACCCAGGAACAATCACTTAACTCATCAGTGGGGCCCATAACACTGCGAGTAATACACTCTTTCACACTCACACACATTTTGCTCCTGAATCAGTGACAAAGAAGGCGAGTTGCTGGCTAGTGGGGTACTTAGTTTCATATTATATACATTATTACATTTATAGAAATTCTTTACACATGCTAATCCGTTACCTGGATAACCCTACATCAAGGAACTCTACTATTTGGTCAATAGATCATCTAGTAGAAGTTAGTTGATGGAGATTAAGACCAGTTTAATCATAGTAATCCTATAACTTCAGCGTTTAATCTATCATAACATTTTAATCAAATAAATCACAATTCGAGTTTAAATTTAAAATTTTGATTTTATCTACTTCATTTTAAGGAAAACAGAAACATTAGTTTATTTAGACAAGCAAGAATTAAGCATTTTATTTAGTACATGTTAAAAGGTTAAAAGGAAATGAAATTTTGAAATCATATTACCAAGTCCTGTTATGAGAAATAACAGGGTTCCACAGAGTCTCAATCTGCCTCTCTATTCTCCTTAACGCCTCTTTCCCAAAACAAAATCTCTGCATTCGATCATCTTCATTGCTCCACAAATTAAAGTCTAAAAAATATTTCAAAGTCTTTAGCACCATAAAATAGTTCAAACCAACAGCATGTTGTGGTGCAAAATAAATCCAAGGAGCAAGCTTTTTTCAACCTCTTGAACAAGCTCTTTTATACACTTTTTCTCTAACTATCTAACTAAAAATTGCAACTTTTAGAGTCCACAGTTCATTCTGATTGGTCCATTAGAGGGGTGGCTATGACCACCTTATCCTTCCTTGCCTGAACCAGTTTTCCAAAATGCTCAGTCATCCTCAACATTTTCCTATAGTTGTCATCTCCGTTTATGCTTGTCATTCACTTGTTTTGATACATGATCTTCCGTTCTCACAGTATTAGAAGCAAACATATTTTGGCACCCTTTTGCACTTTAGGCCAAGCTGAGCTTGACATCACTTCGCTCTGTGCACCAGTCGTGCTGCTTACTCAGCTCCTCATTCACGTGCATGCATAGAGGCTCTTTCTCCTAGCCGATGTCAATACTGCAGTCAGCAGCCATTTTTAATAACCAGGCCGCGTAGGCCTCAATGAGAACTAGTGCGAAAAGAAAGACAACAGACGTTAGATTTAGAATTATAGTTTTTATGTTTACCTCCCACCATTATAAAATCCCTTATTAGTGATTACCTAGCCAAAGTGTGACATGTAGCTTTATTTTACTTACCAAGTGTGTTTATTGTCTCTTTGCCACTTTACATACATACTCTCTATTGAAGCAAAAACATACATGCTGTTTCTGTTTTATAGCACTTCGCAAATGGCAATTAGTTTTCCCACGTGTAAAATGTCTAAGTGCGTTTTGTTGGTTGGTTTTCTCATATATCACTCCCTTAAATTGGTTAGTGTTATACAAAATTAACTTCACAGGGGGTACACAAAAAATGTTGTCTCTCCCCGGCTCCATCTATACTGAATTAATAAACAACTGTTGATGTGCTGATTTCTAAATTTGATAGACAGTGCCACCATGTGGCAGTCTGTGGTAAGTACAATTGTTGACAAGTGAGGGTTCTGAGCACGGGAAACCACTTGCTCAAAGTTATTACCGCCTACAGGACCTGCCTCTACGGTCTTCTCTGTTTTTTGACCTACTTACCTGCTACTGTAGAGACTTGTGCCAGCCAAGTGCTGCCTGTGCTCCTATGGGCATTCTTCCAGAAGGTGTTCTATCTAACAATAATGTACAATGTTTCATAAGTCCTTAAATGTCAACCAGACGCTTGAATACTCATGTAAGGCTGCGTTTATTTGCAGATATTCTCCATGTGGTCCTTACTCTTGGTATTGTGCTCAAAGAAATTCCTTTAAATAGGAATAGCATATGGCATGCTTTATCATCAGGTCACTCCTCACCCTGGCCTGGCATGTGTTGGTTCACAGTGGGCTCACAAGGGGGTTATAGGACAGGAACGGTGTGGCAAAACTGGTTATGGTGACAAAATAGTGTCTGGTGAAAATGTCCACATTTATTTTGGAGCAGTTCACTGAGATCAAATTCTAAGGATCTAATTAAAAATGTGTTTAAAGTGGTCTGGTAATGCCAGAATTTGATATTAATTCTTTAACTAAATGGATGATTAAAAATCAACTGGTGCAATCGCACCTAATTATCCCAGTGCTTACTGCGTTGCTATGTTTGCCTTGAAAAGGTCTTCCGGGCTATATGAGGTCTCCTCATGTTCCCTTTGCATGTGCACGCATTCTCATGCTAGCGAGAGTGAGCAGCCACAAGCTTTGGAGGAGGTAGCATGGAGGGCAGGTGCTCAGAAACTAGGTCAAATGACAGACACAGAAACGTAATGTGCAACCCAGTGCTTAGTATGTGTCCAATAATCTAACCCAGCATCAGCACTGTGCTCCTGTTATGATTGCATATGGCCATGTCTGAACTGGGGTGGCAGAGTGGGCTAAAGAACACTGATGGATTTAATCCAGATCTCTTGACTGGGTGTGAGTGTTTGATTGGCTCAGATGCTCCGTCCATCACCACCCCCTTTTGTACCACTTTGTTTGCCATAAGTTGGCAGGGTATGCTCACACGTGAGTCACTTGCTCACTTTGCCACTGGATTCAAGCAAGCCGGGCTGAAGACGGCTGAAATGCCAGAAACCGGTCCTCGGAAGCTTGTTTCCGGTCCAGGGAAGGCATGGCTTGGCAGTTCGGGCTGGACTGTTCGCATGAGGCACAGGGTCAGACAGATTTGCATATGGCAATGTCTGAACTGGGGTGGCAGAGTGGGCTAAAGAACAGTGATGGATTTAATCCAGATCTCTTGACTGGGTGTGAGTGTTTGATTGGTTCAGATGCTCCGTCCATCACCATCCCCTTTTGTACCACTTTGTTCGCCATAAGTTGGCAGGGTATGCTCAGACGTGAGTCACTTGCTCACTTTGCCACTGGATTCAAGCAAGCCGGGCTGAAGACGGCTGAAATGCCAGAAACCGGTCCTCGGAAGCTTGTTTCCGGTCCAGGGAAGGCATGGCTTGGCAGTTCCGGCTGGACTGTTCGCATGAGGCACAGGGTCAGACAGATTTGCATATGGCCATGTCTGAACTGGGGTGGCAGAGTGGGCTAAAGAACGGTGATGGATTAAACCCAGATCTCTTGACTGGGTGTGAGTGTTTGATTGGTTCAGATGCTCCGTCTATCACCACCCCCTTTTGTCATGCTTTTGGCCGCCATAAGTGTGGCAGGGTATGCTCAGACGTGAGTCCCTTGCTCACTTTGCCACTGGATTCAAGCAAGCCGGGCTGAAGACGGCTGGAATGCTAGAAACCGGTCCTCGGAAGCTTGTTTCCGGTCCAGGGAAGACATGGCTTGGCAGTTCGGGCTGGACTGTTCCCATGACGCACAGGGTCAGACTGATTTGCATATGGCCATGTCTGAACTGGGGTGGCAGAGTGGGCTAAAGAACGGTTATGGATTAAACCCAGATCTCTTGACTGGGTGTGAGTGTTTGATTGGTTCAGATGCTCCGTCCATCACCACCCCCTTTTGTACCACTTTGGTCGCCATAAGTTGGCAGGGTATGCTCAGACGTGAGTCCCTTGCTCACTTTGCCACTGGATTCAAGCAAGCCGGGCTGAAGACGGCTGAAATGCCAGAAACCGTTCCTCGGAAGCGTGTTTCCGATCCAGGGAAGGCATGGCTTAGCAGTTCGGGCTGGACTGTTCCCATGAGGCACAGGGTCGGACTGATTTGCATATGGCCATGTTTGAACTGGGGTGGCAGAGTGGGCTAAAGAACGGTGATGGATTAAACTCAGATCTCTTGACTGGGTGTGAGTGTTTGATTGGTTCAGATGCTCCGTCCTTCACCACCCCCTTTTGTACCACTTTGTTCGCCATAAGTTGGCAGGGTATGCTCAGACGTGAGTCCCTTGCTCACTTTTCCACTGGATTCAAGCAAGCCGGACTGAAGACAGCTGAAATGCCAGAAACCGGTCCTCGGAAGCTTGTTTCCGGTCCAGGGAAGGCATGGCTTGGCAGTTCGGGCTGGACTGTTCGCATGAGGCACAGGGTCAGACAGATTTGCATATGGCCATGTCTGAACTGGGGTGGCAGAGTGGGCTAAAGAACGGTGATGGATTAAACCCAGATCTCTTGACTGGGTGTGAGTGTTTGATTGGTTCAGATGCTCCGTCCTTCACCACCACCTTTTGTACCACTTTGTTCGCCATAAGTTGGCAGGGTATGCTCGGACGTGAGTCACTTGCTCACTTTGCCACTGGATTCAAGCAAGCCGGGCTGAAGACGGGTGAAATGCCAGAAACCGGTCCTCGGAAGCTTGTTTCCGGTCCAGGGAAGGCATGGCTTGGCAGTTCGGGCTGGACTGTTCGCATGAGGCACAGGGTCAGACAGATTTGCATATGGCCATGTCTGAACTGGGGTGGCAGAGTGGGCTAAAGAACGGTGATGGAGTAAACCCAGATCTCTTGACTGGGTGTGAGTGTTTGATTGGTTCAGATGCTCCGTCTATCACCACCCCCTTTTATCACGCTTTTGGCCGCCATAAGTGTGGCAGGGTATGCTCAGACGTGAGTCCCTTGCTCACTTTGCCACTTGATTCAAGCAAGCCGGGCTGAAGACGGCTGGAATGCCAGAAACCGGTCCTCGGAAGCTTGTTTCCGGTCCAGGGAAGACATGGCTTGGCAGTTCGGGCTGGACTGTTCCCATGACGCACAGGGTCAGACTGATTTGCATATGGCCATGTCTGAACTGGGGTGGCAGAGTGGGCTAAAGAACGGTGATGGATTAAACCCAGATCTCTTGACTGGGTGTGAGTGTTTGATTGGTTCAGATGCTCCGTCCATCACCACCCCCTTTTGTACCACTTTGGTCGCCATAAGTTGGCAGGGTATGCTCAGACGTGAGTCCCTTGCTCACTTTGCCACTGGATTCAAGCAAGCCGGGTTGAAGACGGCTGAAATGCCAGAAACCGTTCCTCGGAAGCTTGTTTCCGATCCAGGGAAGGCATGGCTTAGCAGTTCGGGCTGGACTGTTCCCATGAGGCACTGGGTCGGACTGATTTGCATATGGCCATGTTTGAACTGGGGTGGCAGAGTGGGCTAAAGAACGGTGATGGATTAAACTCAGATCTCTTGACTGGGTGTGAGTGTTTGATTGGTTCAGATGCTCCGTCCTTCACCACCCCCTTTTGTACCACTTTGTTTGCCATAAGTTGGCAGGGTATGCTCAGACGTGAGTCCCTAGCTCACTTTGCCACTGGATTCAAGCAAGCCGGGCTGAAGATGGCTGAAATGCCAGAAACGGGTCCGCAGAAGCTTGTTTCCGGTCCAGGGAAGGCATGGCTTGGCAGTTTGGGCTGGACTGTTCCCATGAGGCACAGGGTCAGACTGATTTGCATATGGCCATGTCTCAACTTCGGTGGCAGAGTGGGCTAAAGAACGGTGATGGATTAAACCCAGATCTCTTGACCGGGTGTGAGTGTTGGATTGGTTCAGATGCTCCGTCCATCACCACCCCCTTTTGTACCACTTTGTTCGCCATAAGTTGGCAGGGTATGCTCAGACGTGAGTCCCTTGCTCACTTTTCCACTGGATTCAAGCAAGCCGGACTGAAGACAGCTGAAATGCCAGAAACCGGTCCTCAGAAGCTTGTTTCCGGTCCAGGGAAGGCATAGCTTGGCAGTTCGGGCTGGACTGTTCGCATGAGGCACAGGGTCAGACAGATTTACATGGCCATGTCTGAACTCGGGTGGCAGAGTGGGCTAAAGAACGGTGATGGATTGAACCCAGATCTCTTGACTGGGTGTGAGTGTTTGATTGGTTCAGATGCTCCGTCCTTCACCACCCCCTTTTGTACCACTTTGTTCGCCATAAGTTGGCAGGGTATGCTCAGACGTGAGTCCCTTGCTCACTTTGCCACTGGATTCAAGCAAGCCGGGCTGAATACGGCTGAAATGCCAAAAACTGGTCCTCGGAAGCTTGTTTCCGGTCCAGGGAAGGCATGGCTTGGCAGTTCGGGCTGGACTGTTCCCATGAGGCACAGGGTCAGACTGATTTGCATATGGCCATGTCTGAACTGGGGTGGCAGAGTGGGCTAAAGAACGGTGATGGATTAAACCCAGATCTCTTGACTGGGTGTGAGTGTTTGATTGTTTCAGATGCTCCGTCCATCACCACCCTCTTTTGTACCACCATGTGATGATTGAGGCATCCACCACATGCAGAGACAAGAAACAGACTTAGGGGCATATTATCAAGGAAAGGCGTTAAAATTATCGACGTTTTAGCGGCAGGAAACTGCTGCTAAAGCAGCGATAATGGGCTTGATAATAGACCCTTGTGAATTCCCATAGAAGCGCATGTTCTGGTAATTTTAACGCTGTTCTTGATAATATGCCCCTAAGTTAGAGAGGGAAAACAGACTATAAGGAAGAGACTAGAAAGGAAAAAGGGACAGACAGACAAATAACAAGGTAATCAAACTATAAAATGATGATTCAGGGTTTTCCATGTGGTGACCAAGAAGAACAATGGGATGCAAGTCAAGAAGCAGAAAGCATGTATTTTCCAAAGACAGAGTTGAATAGAGAATCCGATCCTGACATGACACCAAGAAACACACATCAGACCTTGCCCAAAGGAGGCAAAACACAGGACAAGGGAGACACCTTCAAACCTGATCCTGGGAAAAGAGCGAATCTGCACCCAGATTCACAGGTGGAGGATGTCAGAGCTCAAGTTTGGCCAAAGCAGAGAGGAGAAACCGGTAGACCATCTAGGAGGGAAAGAGCAAAACAGATATTAATCCTTTGAACTGCAAAGATAGCAGGTGCAAGAGGAAATGCAAATGAACTGTGGAACAGTGCTAGAGCGAAAACCTGTCTCCTCAACTTTTTGGTCAATGGTTCTTGTTAAGCAGCATGAGAGGTGAGGAACTCCTCAATTAACTAACCCAAAATACAGAAACTTATCAGGAAGCGAGGTCCATAACTGGATTGGCATTAGTAATGTATCATACATTTTAAAACAGATTCAAATACATCAATCTTAGCATGATAAGGTTAAAATACAGAAAAAATAGGATGAAGCTAAATCTCTGGATCCAACTCACCCTATATAACAAAAAGAAAAGTACCAGTTCTGTTATCGCCACATGGGTTATTAAAAGACAAACATGTAAGTTAGATTGCATTGAACTCTCTAAAATTAATCTTTGCTTAGTTCCCTAACTGTCCCTACACTACATAAAGGGAATATCTAGGCCTAAGCGTGACTCAAAGGAAGCATAAAAAGGTGTCAGCCATCAGTCCTCCTAAGAGAAACACTAACTGTTGTTAAGTAGCCTAATGCCACAATCACCAAGAGAGGTCTGTGCATCGAAGCACCCCCAAGAAGGGTGTCAGCTGTCCCTAACGTCATTAGTACAAAAGCAACCATCCAATACAGGCACCTTCCAAACAGTGGATTAGCTTCCATTGTCCCAGCAACCTTCATCGACTCCTTTCTCCACCTCCTGCTTCACGCGGTAAACTTCCCTCACATCCTTGGTGTCATCCTTATCTTCTACAAAAATTCATTCCTTCTTCGTTATCGCATTCCTTCTCAGGTCTAACTATCAACTGAACAATGGACCCTTCTCTAACCTAACAATGTCTTCAATGGGAGCACACATACATGCAACATTTCACAGTACAAGCAAAAAGCAAGGTTAAATGCTAACCATGAAGCAAATTTAAATGTATTCAGGTCTACCATGAAGCTGACTTACACAGGATACACTTGAGTGCGGGCTACTCATAATTATCCCGCACCCCGACGGAAACTATTAAAAGAGGGACAAAAGCAAAACATAAAGCGAAAAACTATGCTTCTCCAGCAGTTTACTTTTTTTATGAGTGGTATCAGTTAATTGAAACTTAATTATATTGCAATAAAAATTACTCCTCCTATGAAAAAATCCTGTATCTGAATAATTTTGAAGTGAAGCTTTACCCACATTCCATAGCACTTAAATAGCACAGCAAATCATAAGACTACATGCTAGAAATGGGGTTTCTGGTTGGCTAGGGTATGCACCTAAGACAGACAGACCCCACCACTCTTGTCACACCAAAGATAACCTGTGCACACCCTTTAGCACGAGCATGGCACAGAGCAGGCAAGGTTATCACCAGAGGCAATGTGTAAGGCATTTGCGCATCACGCTCACACAGAAACACAATGAATACACCACAGAAAAGACTCTACACAAGATTATATAAAAAATATTGTATATTGTTCATAGTATATACCAACACAATATAATCATAAATACTGTGTATACTATGCAAAAGCTGAAATAGTACTTAAAATCCTGGCCAATGCAAGAATCAGAAAACAACATATACCAAGACAGGAAGTGCAGCAGAAAAGCACATCAATAACAGTAAGTAACCAGGGATAGAGGAACACTTGCACTCCTATTAACAAAGTTGCTGTAATCACTCTGAGCTAACTGAAACAAGTGCATTATCAAAGGGCACAGGAGCATCTGCTCTTTCATTGAATTTTATCTGGTAATTCACCCCCAAAGGGTAGGGCACAGAAGCATCTGCGCACCTACTACCATGGATACGGTACTTCTGAGGATATTTTTAAGCGCTAATGATCCCCAGCGTGGATCCACTCCTGGATGCGTGGGGCACAGGAGGTGGGAGAGCTGGAACCCACAATATACTGGTGACTGGTCTAACTAGTCAGTCTCCAGAAATGCCCAGTGTGAGCTCCGGTGAGTCTGGGGCCAGTTGTAGCCGCTCAGATTCGCCACGGGTGGAAAAATACAGAAGAATCACCACAGAGCCACACGTGGAAGAGTGCAGGATGGCTTCACTGGCACGTGGCGTGCCTCCAGCACAGCAGTATCTTAAGGTGACCATGTCTGTTGTCTGTAAGGATTTCTTTCATGGACGCTGCAGTGAGATGTCCCCCTGCAAGCAGCCTGAGGATTTTGTAACTCTCACTGCAGGGGTCAGCTGCTGCTGTGTCAATGGCCTGCAGCAGCCGCTCCCTGACCTGGTGCAGACTGATATTGGCCCATTATCATTCTGCATGTCAGCCTAATTATCACATACAGAATGAGAATAGGCCTCTCTGCACAGTGACAGGATAACCTCTTTTCTCTAGTAGGTTTTCCTTGATGCCATGTGCTTACTCCAGCATACAAGAAGAATTTGGTGCTTGATTTTCTCCCCACAACAATCAGAAGATTTTAAAGTAGTCAATCTCCGACTGTGAGTCAGGGAGTGACCTCTCAAAACAATGTTCAATAAACACAGACGGTTCAAAAGGGGGTGGTGATGGACGGAGCATCTGAATCAATCAAACACTCACACCCAGTCAAAAGATCAGGGTTTGATCCATTACCGTTCTTTAGCCCACTCTGCCACCCCAGTTCAGACATGGCTATATGCAAATCAGTCTGACCCTGTGCCTCATGGGAACAGTCCAGCCCGAACTGCCAAGCCATGCCTTCCCTAGACCGGAAACAAGCTCCCGAGGACCGGTTTCTGGCATTCCAGCCGTCTTCAGCCCGGCTTGCTAGAATCCAGTGGCAAAGTGAGAAAGGGACTCATCGCTGAGCATACCCTGCCACACTTATGGCGGCCAAAGCGGTTCAAAAGGGGGTGGTGATGGACGGAGCATCTGAACCAATCAAACACTCACACCCAGTGAAAAGATCTGGGTTTGATCCATCACCGTTCTTTAGCCCACTCTGCCCCCCTAGTTCAGACATGGCTATATGCAAATCAGTCTGACCCTGTGCCTCATGGGAACAGTCCAGCCCGAACTGCCAAGCCATGCCTTCCCTGGACTGGAAACAAGCTCCCGAGGACCGGTTTCTGGCATTCCAGCCGTCATGGACAGACTCCAGCATACAAGAAGAATTTGGTGCTTGATTTTCTCCCCACAACAATCAGAAGATTTTAAAGTAGTCAATCTCCGACTGTGAGTCAGGGAGTGACCTCTCAAAACAATGTTCAATAAACACAGACAGCATTTGCCCTGCGTGTCTCTCATCTGTGAGATGGGACAACCCAGTGCAGAAACCATATAAATAAATAATGATGTGAAATATCACAAAAATACATGCACAGTTGCTCAAAGCTGCATGCATACCAAATAAACGTGAAATCAACGATTGTCGCAACCTAATATAAACCTATTTTGACTTATACTCATATTGGTTGTCTATTTGCTTACTCATATACTATTTTGTGACCACCTCTGATATGTCTGTAAAACGTACCTTTAGTCCCGAATTTTTGTCCTGAATTTTGACCCTCTGTCCCTAATTTGTGCCCTGAATTTTGACCCTCTGTCCTGAATTTTTGTCCTGAATTTTAACACTCACCATACTGAATTTGCACCCATGCAGGTTGGTCACCCTACAGTACCTTCATTTGGTTGAGGGAGCATGAGGCTGCTGGAGAGAGTATGGACCTCCGGAGCGGTGTCCTTTTCCCTCCGGCCATGCAGGTGTTGTGTTGTGCTGGGTCCGGGCAGCATGTTGACTGCGTCTCGTTGGGAGAACCCGGAGCACGCAGCCTCCCTGACAGCAACTCTGAGCCAGACGGCAATAAGTGATGATCTTTTGTTATTTGGGACTCCGACACATCCAACACCGGTCCTTTTCATTGGGGGGGGAATACCAGCGGAACTCTGATCCTACCTGGCAATTGGCAGTGCTAGCTGTACCCCCACCTGTAGTCTCTGGTCATCACAGAGTGGGCCATGCTGGCCAACTTCCTTCGGCGCTGTGGCATCAGTTTCGTTTCCCAGGATGCTCGGTCCTGATGAAAAGGCCTGCAGCTCAGTGCTCCTCAAAATCAGGCTAAAGTGCGCAGTTTACAGGTAGCATGAAGCATCATGCTTGAGCAGAATAGAGCGCTGGTGGGTTTTGAGGGTTTCTTTATTTGCGGTACTCAGACTCCCACGACAATAACAAAGGTGCAGAGTCATTTACGGCCCTTAGTACCTGATAGAACAGGGGCCAACAATCCCTGGGAGAACACTTGGGGCACAAAAAGGTGCAGACAGGCAAGGCAGCACATGGATTAACTTGCAGCAGAGTGGCAGTCCCTCTAGCAGGTCAGCAGCAGCAGGTCAGCACAACTAAGCAAGTAGTCCAAGTGGCCGTTCCTCCTGACAGCTCAGCAATCCTCTGGCAATGTGCAGTTTGCAGAGCCAGCAGCATCTGGTTAAAGGTCCAGATCTCCAGTCTTAAAATCAGAACTGTCTTTGATGAAGAGGTGACTTCAAATGAACTATTAGAAGTGCACAACAATCTATTCCAGACCAGTCTTGGTTCCATACCATACCATCAGTCGGGGAGGGGAGGTAAAACAGCTCTTTGTGTGAGGGCAGGACACAATTGATACAAATGTAAAGTGTGAATGACCTCTCCCCCTTCCAACCCAGGAAAACCATCAGTACGCATATGTAACTCCTGTCACACCCAGCGATTCCTGTGTTGGGGCGGTCTGGGAAGTATGCACCAAGTGTAGCTGTCTCCCATCCATAGACATGGATGGAGTAAGACACAATGGGGTAACCCAGTATCCCTCAGGACCTGGGCAGTAGTAACAAGATACACAAATGGTTCTGTTGGGTGCGTATTATCTCTTCAAATTTTTTTGACTATTCAGCTAATTATTCATTTCTAAACAAATCTTTTCAAAGAATAAATTACAAGAAATGCAAAACCAAACCGACTAGGGTATGACAAGAGAAGGGTGAATCGGCCAGAGGAACAAGGTTCTCCAGATAGTTCTGCGGACCACGAGTGTTAGTCTCAGCACAGAATCCATAAAGCTGGTCCAGATACTTCTAAAGTCGACGTTTCAACCCTGGGAAAGCACTCTTAAAGTGTCATTGCGGGTCTTCATCAGGACTAGGTTAGGAGGGGGGATAGACAGCCTCAAGGGGTGGGGCCACGTGAGTTTCCTTGGGACTGGCTCAAGCAGGGCCACTTGTAATTCTGTGGCAGGCTAAAGGTAATTCTTCTAAATATATGTCAAAAACTGGGACAGTCTAATCTGCAGCAAAAGAAGAGTATATTGGAAAAATGCACAGGTAGAAGACAGTGGCGTAACACAAAGTGATAGGGCCCCCCTGCAAAATGTGATGAGGGGCTCATCATCTCACAGACCACACAGACATTCAATGGTCTTGGGCTCTATGGTGCCCCCTAAATGGTTGCCCCCGGTGGTGCCGGTGACCTGCTCGGAAAAGCAGAGTGACTTTCCCAAATGTTTACCTCCTTCTTAGTCCATGCCATTGCACACATTTTGCAAGGCTTTGTGAGGTAAGGGAGCCCCCTACAAAGCAAGGAACCCCAAGGGCTCCCTTTTATTGCGGGGCTGCGGGAGCCTCAGTTACACCCACGGCAGAAGACGAAGGAGGTGGTTTGAGGTGTGGCCTAGCGACCGGAACAGTCTACTTCAGAACTACAGGAGAGGACTGGAACACTGGCCTTGGCTCCACATGCTGTGATTCTCAGCAAACCTGTAGTGCAAAATAAAGACATATCTGATTCTCATCTACAGCGCCCCTGTGTCAAGCCATGCATTAAGGACTGTCACATATGAGAAAAGGGTGTCACTTCTGTCTTATTTTACTCACAATAAAGTGCCACTGAAAGTATCACACATAAGGCTTGAAATGTCACACATAAACGCACTACACACATGGGAATGTCACACATAAGCGAACTGAAAACTTGGAAGCTATGTTTTAATAACAACTCCCAAGCTATAAAAATTGTTCCAGCATCTCTGATTTAATCTAGCAAAAGTGATGGGGCCGCATCACGCCTGACCTTTAAGCACATTTTCAAGGCTGGACTGCATAGTGCCTCTCCCCCAAAAAAGGGAAGGGGTAAGTAGTTCTGGCCAGGGCTTTAAGTGGGAAAAAAAACTGTGGGTGCTCTAAAAGGGGTGTGGCAAATTTCTTAAAGGGGTGTGGACTATCCAAAAAGGGGCATGGTCTAAATACAGATAACTAGTATTGTGTGCTTAAGAAAATCATGAAGTCGCATCCAGCAAAGGATAATAAAATAGGCAAAAGGGTATATTTATTAAGTATAAGCCATAAAATACCAAACACTTTAAAAAACGAGTAAAAATTATTTACATTACTTAGAAATCTATTGCAGGATTTCCCAAAACCTTGAAGATATTCACTGTGTCTATTTTGCTGGGGTTTCTCACAACAATTTTTTTCAGCAGACCTTCTACCTTTTACCAGCCAACTCTTTACATACAGGTTTGCGTCAAATGCTACTGAGATTAGATTTTTTTTGTTCACTCTGAGAGCGAAAATGGAGACCTGAATAGTTAGTTGCATAAGATAAATAAGCAACAACTACGGCTTTGTTGTATATAATATATACCATTGAAAATGCTTTGGTTCTGAAATGATGAAACTGTGAAATAACTTAAATGAGCCTATTTGGAATTACATCAAAGGCTTTGTTTTGCTGTTGAGTTGAGATTTATCTAAGGGCGAAAATGGAGACCCAAGTGGTTGTTAGTTGCATAAGATAACTAAGCAAGAACTATGACTTTGTTGTATATCATATTGAAAATGCTTCAGGTCTGAAATGATGAGACTGAAAGAATGTCAGTTTGAACTGACAAAGGCTTTCTGAGCAGGCAAAAATGGGGCCCCCGATAGCTACCCATCTCAGCACCTGGCCCACTAAAAGCCCTGCCTGTTAACTCTGGGAGAACAAACTCGCATAAAAAGTAAATGATTAACTCACAATTGGTCACAGAATGTGGCAACTGCGCCATCTACTGTCGCATTCAATTGAATTAATATGCAAAACCACTCGCAATAAATAAAGGCCGATACAGAAAGGCAGCAACTTGCGTGCCTTCTTTTAAATGGCTCACCTGCCGTGACGCAAGCCTATGATGGCAGATGAGGGCGGGGGCCGCAGGTGAGCATGCAAGACACTACTTGTCTGCTCATGCCCCTTCGACCTTTTATCGGCAAATGTGGCCCGAGGAATTACAACAGCAGTAATAGCGTTGAGTCCCTGACTGCTGTTGTTTTCCATGAGGGCCGCAAGGGAAGGTAAGTGGCCGTACTATGAGTACCGCCGGTGTAGAGTGTCACACTAAACTTGATTACATCAGTGTCAGTAAACATAGGAAGAGCAGAGCAATATGAAAGTAGATGAAAATGAAAGTCAGAGGGCTCCGTCTGGGTCGGCTTTACTATTGACTTGAGAAAACTACTTACTTCTGAATTGTGCCTGAACATTTTCAATGCTGCCACAAGCAAAACTACAATTTTCAATTGTAACAATATTTTCGCATTCTGGGGAACCAGTGGTGCTCAATATTTGCCTTGATTTCCCTTCGGAGGGCTGTTCAATCTTTTCTACGCATACGTAATGCTTTCTATGAGGGTGTGTAAGAAAGTGGCTCTGTATGTACTGTGTGGAAAAGTAAATTTTGCCATGTTCTGTGTCCCTACGCCTCATCCATCATATGTTATGTGTGCATGATCAATATGCATATGTCATTCCCCATTTCTGATTAAAGACGCAATTACAGTTGTGTCCACCTCTAGTATGTTATTTTCCAGTCCTCGTGAATACTACGAATATCAGGCCTATGTAAAGTAATGTTGCCACGTTTCTCAGTGTGCACGTTATTCAATTATAAAGTCTCCGTTTCCAGGCCTCAAAAGGGCCCGGACCACAGATTCAGCTCCTGTCTCCTGAAAGCCTCGCTGAGGAGCGATACAGCCCCCACCTGTATCCTCGACCCTTCACTTACTTCCTGCCTTGCAGTGCCCGGTGCACCCCGGCTCTGCCTCTGAGTCTGCCAAAAGTATGTTATAGTTCCTGCTATCAGTTCAGTCCTCCTCCTCTGCATTCCTAAGCTACTGAACTGCATCAATAGTTTCCGTCATTGTCTAGCCTTCTCGTCTCCACGTTAGAGAAATACTGTATTAATGGTCATTTAATATTCTTCACGCACTACATATAGAATAATGCATGGTCCAGTCTTAGAAATCAGGTTAGCCTCTCCCCTCATGACTTCTAGTTTATATCAACATGTTCCCTAAACATTAGATACCAGATAGGGTTTAGGTACATGTCGCTCCGACCCTCCAGACTCTAGTCTCTGCTCCTAGCACAGAGTTCGTAGCCCCCAGCTTCTCCTAGTAACACGTCATTGCTAGTTTTCGCGCACCATTAGGTTAGAGGTCCCGGCTCCTTAGGTAGCCCCCTCCAATGTTTCCGCCCATTCATGACATATTCTGTTACGTTTGCATCACATGTCTAAGTAAACTCCCAGTTACACCTCTTATTACTGTTATCTCTCGCGACTGCTACGCGTCACGCCTTCTACTCCACCCACTGTTACGCCTACTGCAATGTAATGCTATGTGTTTGCGCTATGTATATAAGTCAATGTTTTGTTATTGAATGTGAGCGCGCTCATCCCAGACCAAGCCCCGGCAGCTGCTGGGCCCCAGTTGTCCTGCTGGGCCTTATTGTCCTATTCCTATGCAGGTTGTCCTGATCTTGTCCTTATGCTGTAATAAACCTGCAGAAACTCCTACTACCTCGAATCTTGACTCTTATTTATTGAGCTATCTGTTATGCTATAAGTCTAGTCAAAAATAGGGTATTATTTATTTATTTACCACATAATGGCGCCCGAATAGGTACTTGCCCTTTCCCCACGCGTCGGTGAAGCCACGCCGACCCCCTGACCCTCTGCAGCCGTGACGGAACCATACTGGCCAAGTGCAGATATTTCTGCTTCAAGTATCCCTCAGGCCCACGGAGGAGACGGAGGAGGCGGTCCAGCATCCGAACGAGACGGTGGAGGAACGCGGCGAGTCCCGACCAGAGCCCAAGCTGAGAGTCCAAGGTCCGAGGTATCCGGAGGCCCACCCGTAACTAAAGTCCGAAGTCCGAAGTTCGTCGTCGTCGTCCAGTCCAGTCCGAGGCCTTCCGTTCCGTGCTGCCCGGTGAGTACCATTGCTGGGGTAGTGTCTAGACAGGGTCAGTCTAAATTGACTCCTGGTCCGTGGGTTGGTGGTACCCAAGCCCACAAACGAAGTGTTCACCTAGGTGGATACGGGTCTTGATGCGTTCCTTTATGGGACCGGTATGTTCCGTACTGTTATAGCAGTGCATCCAGTAACTCTAGTCTGTTCCGTTCTCGAGAATTCTGTTCTGTTTCTGTTTTCAGTATTTTCAGGTAGCATTCTGTTCGAACTGTTATTTATAATGTTGTTTAATGTATTTCCAATGTCGTGGTATGCCTGAATTGTTTTCCCAATTGTTATTGTTTTTCGTGTATTGTATTGTGTTCCGATTCAAGTTTAGAATGCCGCTCTTTTCCAAGTTACGTCAGTTAAAAACTAGAAAGGGTCTGCTGGAAGCAGCAGTTCCTGTTCCGCCTAGGGACAGTCCAGGTCACTTTATGTATCAGAAACATGGCATAAGCGCCATATTGTATCTAGATTTATGGGTAGAGTATACCAAACAGTTAGAAGAAAAGTATAGATGGCCCGTATCGGGTACATGGGATGCCGAATGTATCATGCGAGTAGAAGAAGCATTATGGAAAAAGAAAGCCAGACAGTCACAGAAAGATGCCATCGAGTTATGGCGTAAGGAAGCGCATAGAAGAACGGAAAAGGAAGTCAGAAAGTCAGAGTTAAGTAGAGAATCCCAAGAACGAGCCCAAGAAAGAGAATTAATCGAGATAGGTGAACAAGTTAAAGCCGAACAGTCAGACAGACAGAGGCATGCCCTTATTAAGGGTATGTATCCTCTTCTTGCCGAAGGAGTGCCAAAAGCGACCCCAGAGGCATCCAGTAATTTCCCGCCACCATTAGTTCCGACCAAGCTACGTCACAAACCGACCGCAGCTGATATTTTTATTTCGTCCTATTTGGATGACACAGTTCCAGAATATGCAAATCCAGTTCGCGCTCCACCGGTCCCTGTAAATCAGGTACTTCCCGTTCCTCCAGACACCGGAGTACCTGTTACGGTACCCCCGGGTCAGCCAGCCATACAAGTTCAGCCCACGTTACAATTACCGACCCTGCAAGCACGAAGAATGTCAGTCGACGATTCTAGTCTAGGGGCCGCAGGAGGAGGTCCTCCTCAAACCCCGCCGCCACACAAGCGTTTATCAGCACTCGAATTACATGCTCAAGCATCACAGCGTACTCCTAAAAGTAATAAGTCTGTTACAGAAATCAGACAAGCCCTTGCCGAATGTGTCTATGACACAGTCCCAGGCGAGTATAATATGGTTTTATATTCCGTACGCGTAAGAAGGGTGACCGAGTATCTAGTCACCTTACCAAATATGAAAGAAGATCTAGACAGAATATATCGTTTCATCCGTACAGGGGATGATCCAGAAAGTATTGGCGAGATTATGTCTCAAAGGAAAGCCGAGATTCAGCTCATGATATTAAAGTTCCTGATCAATTGTCTAATAAGAGAACAAGATTACCCGTCTAAAGATCCCGCCGAAATGAGAATCCTGACAAGGTGGAGTGATAATATAGCCGAGGGTAAGCACAAGACCATTAGTGCCATGGAAAGTATGTACAAGAAAATTCGTAAAGAAATAATAAGGTTACACGAACAGCGTAAAGCAGCACAAGTAAGCGAGAAAGAAAGTATCTCTGATCCTGAAGAGGAAGACGAGAATCCCGCCAGAATAGCGTATGTAGGAAAATCCAGATTTCCAGATCGCCATTTACGTCCAGAACCTAAGTCTATTTTTCATCATCCAACACGAGAGCCTCGCTCTCTAGAACAAGTATTCCAAGCTACCGATCACATTTTGAAATCACGAGTCGGTTATAGCGAATTAAGTACCATGCATGAACAAGAACTAGCCCGATCAGCAGTCCGATGGATTACTGATTCTACCACTTTTCCAGACGAAATAGTGGCACAAATGTTTCTGAAACTGCCCCCAGCCGAGCAACGACTGGTGGGTATGTATATGATCCAGCACCTCATTACCCTGTATGAGGGTCAACATTCTGATCCAGGCCCGTTACACGATATCCTGAACGAGTTACTCCAGTACAGATGGAGAGGTCTAGGTACCGATTTAATTAGTGTCATTCTAGAACAGCGTCACAAGTATAGAACGTTCCTGAACCCGCATTTTGTTCATGTCTCACCCCCAGAAAGTAAACCATTCTACATAGACAGACAGAATCCGCTACGAGAAGTCCACCCAGTCCAAGGGGCGGGTGGCGTAATGCAACGAGTGTTTGTATACACTCCGATATCAAAGATGGAACTTCTTGAAATGAAGAAATTAATTCCCTGTCATGACAAAGATCCAGCGGGGTTCCATCGAGAATTAAAAGACATGCTCCGTATGGGAGAATACACTTACCCAGATATCATTAAAATGTTAAAGGTCCTGTTACCCGCAGGGGTGTATGAAAAGTTAAAGGAAAAAGAATGGGAGGTGGGAGAGAAAAAGATCGATTGGACAGCTCTAGAAGCTGAAGACAAGGCACGAGTACCAGGTACCGGTCTTGGAGATAAATGTAAAGAATTACCAGAATTATTGATTCAAGTTTTACCCAGATTATTGACAACTAGGAAAGAAGACTGGGATGCAATCTCAGCCTGTAAACAGAAGCAAGATGAGGATATTAGTGATTTTTATTCTAGATTTGAGAAATGTTTTAGTATTAACAGTGGTCTCAAGACAAGTAGTGAGTCATACCCTCATCTTTTCGTTACCAAATTAGTCGAGAATTCAAGTCCACAGATTAAAAATCGAGTTTTGAAAGTCGAAAGCACCTGGCAAGCAAATACTCCGTCCCAGATGCTCCAGATGCTCCAGTATCACCAGAATAGAATCAGAGAAGAGCAAGAACACGAAAGAAAACGTATGAAAGACACGAAAATGAAAGTGCTAGTTGCACAATCTATTCCTCAAGACAGTCAGAAGAGGGGTCCGAATCAAGCCAGTCATCCTGCGGCTCCCGTTAAAGGGAACTGCAATTATTGTAAACAGCCAGGTCATTTTATAAACGAGTGTGCAGTTCTGAAACACAACATAGCTACTGGTAAGACTAAAGAAAGACCACGTCCGCCGAGACAAGAACAAGTTTCACAGACTCCTCAGTCACAGAATGCACCACAGACAGTTACAGTACCGCAGCCTATTGCTGCAACACAGCACGTTACATCGCAGATGTACCAGTATGCACAGTCCGAGTATCCAGAGTACCAGTCATATTCATGAAACAGCCTAGAGAGGGAGGTAGGCTTGCCTCTCATCGAGATACCTGTAGACCAAGAAGGTCCCTATGTTCATAGTCAAGTATTAGGGACAGACAGAAAGTTTTTGATCGATACAGGGGCAAGTAGGACCACAATTAGTCACGCCGAAGTTCCAGGGGCTCCGCTCTCAGGCTCAAGAAATGTTTCCCTTGGATTTTCAGGAAAACCCATAGTTAATGAGATATCAAAGCCAGTTACTCTAGAAGTAGGTCCATTGTCCCGTACTACTGATCTGTTACTTACTAAGTCATGTCCAGAAAATCTATTAGGCATTAAGACATTGAAAGAGTTAGGTGCAGTTATTTGCTGTTCCCCAGAGGGAATACGTCTGTTCCTACGTGACTTTAAGGGTCACTATGTATTACGAGATTTTGATTCAAGATTGTCTAATGTTCCGCAGCATTTATGGGCGCAAGGTCCAACTGATGTAGGTTACATGCAAATCACACCCCATCGTGTGACTCTCAAACCAGGTGTAGTGTTACCACGAATCAGGCAGTACAGATTGCCACCTGAGGCTGTAGCAGCCTTATCCAAAATTATTGACGAGCTCATGGCTCAAGGAGTAGTTGTAGAAACTGACTCCAATGTATGTAATTCTCCGATCATTCCAGTCATGAAACGTACTGATCCAAATGCACCGCCAGTATATCGATTAGTGATTGATTTACGAGAGCTTAATAAATGTATTATTCCTCAGTACCCAGTTGTCCCAGATATTTCTTCCCTGTTAACAGCCATTGATTCCGAAGCCATGTTTTTCACTGTCATTGACCTCAAGAATGCATTTTTTTAGTGTTCCAATTCATCCAGACAGCCAGTTTCTTTTCGGATTTTGTCTAAATGGAAGGAGCTATATGTTTACACGCGCTCCTCAAGGTTTCACAGAAAGCCCTAGTATTTACAGTCAAGCACTCAAGAGACAACTAGACAACATTCACATGCCAACTGACACTGCCCTGCTCCAGTATGTCGATGATCTACTGATCACAGCCCGTTCTGAACGTGACTGCGAGCGTGCATCACTTACAGTTCTGTATTTCCTTGCCGAGATGGGGCACAAGGTGTCACCTTCGAAGCTTCAATTCTGTGTCCAGCAAGTGGTATACTTAGGACACTTGCTGTCCAAGAGGGGTAGGCAGTTGACACCCGACCGTATCCAGTTAATAGCGAGTCTTCCCCAGCCCAGAACCCAGAAGGAGGTACGTGCCTTTATCGGCCTTACTTCTTATTGTAGACAATGGATTCCCCAGTATGCATTCCTAGCCAAGCCACTGATACAGTTAACGACACAGGAGGCAGCCGTATCGACTGTCCTCCCTTGGACATCTGACCATACACTTAGTTTCAACGAGTTAAAGAAAGCCCTATGTCAAGCTCCAGTTCTAGCTACACCGAACTACAGTAAGCCTTTTACACTTTTCGTTACTGAACGCGAAGGTACAGCATTATCTGTTCTCACACAAGATCAAGCAGGTCAATACAAGCCCTGTGCTTATTTTTCGAGCACATTAGATCCAGTCGCCCAGGCGTTGCCTGCGTGCCTCAAGTCAGTTGCAGCCACAGCACAGACTCCAGACATTCCAGTTAATCAGACACATATTCAAGATCTGACTACATGCATGACAGTTAAGGACCCTACTCAAGATGTCATAGATATCCAGTTACATGCTACCCCCGATGAAATCAAGAAATGGTCTGTACAAGGAGGGGTCCAGACAGATCAAGGATGGTTAACGAAGGGTAGAGCCACATGGTTTCTCCCCGATTCTATGGTTCAAGTCATTATCAATACCGCACATAGTCCAGCACATTTAGGAGAAAAAGCCATGTTAGACAGTATCCAGAATATTTGGTTCAACAAGCATTTACGAGCTGCAGCCAAGCAGAAAGTCCGTACCTGTATGATATGTTGTCAGTTTAACCCAGGTAAAAGTGTCCCGGTGGAACAAGGTGGTTTCCAGCCCCCTGACCACCCTTTTGAGGTCCTCCAGATGGATTATATTCAAATGGAGCGATGTCGAGGTTTCAAGTATGTCCTTGTAGTAGTATGCGCCTTGTCCAGATGGACAGAAGCATATCCAGTCCCAGATTACACAGCCGCGACCACTGCCAAGCAGTTGGTTCGTGAATTCTTCCCTAGATATGGACTCCCTAGAGTCGTATATTCTGATAACGGCCAGCCATTCTCATCCGAACTCATGAAACATGTTTCCCTTTTGTTAGGGTACCAGTGGAAGTTCCATTGTGTACGCCATCCAGAAGCAGCTGGACTAGTCGAAAGGCATAATCAGACTCTGAAAATTCGAATTGCTAAAATATGTAAAGACAAGGGTGTGGACTGGCTAGTAGCTCTGCCAGTCGCTCTGTTTTACATGCGTATGGTCGCACATTCCAGATCAGGTCTGTCCCCGTATGAGGTCGTTTTCGGCCGCCCCCCTAATATGTGGGGTACTCCTAGACCCCGAAGTATTACCGATGTTTCATGTAATATGCTGACAGATTACCTAGCTTCCTTGATGTCTGCCCTCAACTCATGTCGTTCACAGGTTGCCGCCGCATTTCCAGACAATACCGAGGTGGCACCGCACGAGATCGTTCCAGGCTCCCTTGTGATGATCAGAAATTTCGACAGATCAAGTCCGCTGGAACCACGTTGGAAGGAGCCACGTCAGGTCCTCTTGACCACCCGAACTGCCGTCAAGTTGGAAGGCAGGAAGGGGTGGGTCCACCTTTCTCATGTAAAACTTTTCAAAGGATCGAAACCAGTCTTCAAAAACACTTCCAAGAACATTTCCCAGGATTCGAAGGATTGCCAGAACATTGTTTTTAAGGACTGTCCCGCACAAGACATTATTACAACCCCTCCCTTGTTAGAGAAAACTCCGCAACAGGAGTATAAGTTAAAGCTCAGGTCTAATAAGTCAGCCAGTTTGATTGTATAAGTCCTCCCCTAGGTGAAACGGTTAGACTGTTTCTGACATGTATAAAATAGACCCCCATAGTGAGAGAGTCAGTCAAAGCTCAATCAAATGTATCGTTTTTCTGAGTTTCGTATTATTTCTCAGCATAATGATTTCCTGCACCAGCTACGCACTTTTCCTGTGTTTTCCAGTTCCTCATGTAAATATGTCTGCTCATGCTACAGTAGAGCACACGTTTAGTGATCTGCCTCCTCACGAATATTCATACCGCCTCGCAATGCGTAATAACACATTTATCCGTATGTTACATTATTCACACCAGACCAGCAATGCCACAAATTGTTGGGTGTGTGGTCGACTCCCCCCTTTCCAGACACCGAAGGGAGTTCTGCCACTCTTTCCTTATCCATTCTCACACAATGGTTCGTGTGGAGCATGGTCCACGTTAACGTCATCCTCAACAGATATGTCTTTTCTTAACAGTACATGTTTCCCAGACAAGCAAGGTCTCCCCCACAGAACAGGTTTAGATTTAGAAAATGAAGTATATAATTTAGGAAATTATTCGTCGAATTTCATGGTTCTGAATGTTCAGTCTGATACTACTCCAGACTCACCCGCTATTTCAGTACTACCAGTCAAAGGCGAATTATGTGTCCGTAGTTATGGTTCTGTACATATAGGACATAGTGATTGTACTACTGTTATCAAGTATAGTGACAGTGGGAAATCTATTTTCAAAGCTTCACGTCATTCTTATTTTATTTGTGGTCAAACTGCATATGTCCGTCTGCCCCTCGATTGGGAGGGAACCTGTTACATTGCTTTCCTACTGCCACCTGTTTTTCTAGCCCCACCTGACTATCATAGGAATTCTTTCTTAGTACACACTAGACACAAGAGAAATCTCCCGATTGTCGATTATACTGAAACCGCCGCAGAGCAATTCATTGATATAGATAAAGGTGTTTTCCCTTATTTAGGTACAGTTGTAAATAGTAAGCTCATTCGTAGGTTAACAAGAACCCTTGAAGCAGTAGTAGATGAGACTGCCTCCGCTCTAGGTAATTTAACTGAAGAGCAATCCTTTATGAGAATTGTCGTTTTACAGAATCGTCTCGTCCTTGACGTCATACTGGCCGATAGGGGCGGGGCCTGTAGAATTCTCGGATCCAGTTGTTGCATTTTCATTCCAAATAACGCGCCGTCTGTTTATTCAGCTATAACCAGACTCCATAAAATTGCCCATCTGTTACACCAAGATCCAGGCACCTGGACATGGTCCGGTTGGTTCTGGAATGTAATTTCCGCATGGGGTTGGAAAGTCCTGTCCTTTTTAGGTATTGCAGTAGCGATCATATTTAGTTGCTGCCTCTGTATACAATGTGGCCCTGCGATTTGCAGCATGTGTGCTACCTCTTGTATTCCCCGTTCCAAGCCCTGTTCTAAATCCCGTTCCAAGACAATTCGAGACGAGCAAATGGTACTGTATGAAATGATAGACGGTATCATGAATATTGATGTTTCCTGATGGAAACGTAGTGACAAGGAGGGAATGTGGAAAAGTAAATTTTGCCATGTTCTGTGTCCCTACGCCTCATCCATCATATGTTATGTGTGCATGATCAATATGCATATGTCATTCCCCATTTCTGATTAAAGACGCAATTACAGTTGTGTCCACCTCTAGTATGTTATTTTCCAGTCCTCGTGAATACTACGAATATCAGGCCTATGTAAAGTAATGTTGCCACGTTTCTCAGTGTGCACGTTATTCAATTATAAAGTCTCCGTTTCCAGGCCTCAAAAGGGCCCGGACCACAGATTCAGCTCCTGCCTCCTGAAAGCCTCGCTGAGGAGCGATACAGCCCCCACCTGTATCCTCGACCCTTCACTTACTTCCTGCCTTGCAGTGCCCGGTGCACCCCGGCTCTGCCTTTGAGTCTGCCAAAAGTATGTTATAGTTCCTGCTATCAGTTCAGTCCTCCTCCTCTGCATTCCTAAGCTACTGAACTGCATCAATAGTTTCCGTCATTGTCTAGCCTTCTCGTCTCCACGTTAGAGAAATACTGTATTAATGGTCATTTAATATTCTTCACGCACTACATATAGAATAATGCATGGTCCAGTCTTAGAAATCAGGTTAGCCTCTCCCCTCATGACTTCTAGTTTATATCAACATGTTCCCTAAACATTAGATACCAGATAGGGTTTAGGTACATGTCGCTCCGACCCTCCAGACTCTAGTCTCTGCTCCTAGCACAGAGTTCGTAGCCCCCAGCTTCTCCTAGTAACACGTCATTGCTAGTTTTCGCGCACCATTAGGTTAGAGGTCCCGGCTCCTTAGGTAGCCCCCTCCAATGTTTCCGCCCATTCATGACATATTCTGTTACGTTTGCATCACATGTCTAAGTAAACTCCCAGTTACACCTCTTATTACTGTTATCTCTCGCGACTGCTACGCGTCACGCCTTCTACTCCACCCACTGTTACGCCTACTGCAATGTAATGCTATGTGTTTGCGCTATGTATATAAGTCAATGTTTTGTTATTGAATGTGAGCGCGCTCATCCCAGACCAAGCCCCGGCAGCTGCTGGGCCCCAGTTGTCCTGCTGGGCCTTATTGTCCTATTCCTATGCAGGTTGTCCTGATCTTGTCCTTATGCTGTAATAAACCTGCAGAAACTCCTACTACCTCGAATCTTGACTCTTATTTATTGAGCTATCTGTTATGCTATAAGTCTAGTCAAAAATAGGGTATTATTTATTTATTTACCACAACTGGACCAAAGTAAGGTACAGTGTGCACAGAGTCCACAGTCCCCAGAGGTTTGGCAGAGGCTAAAGTTAGATATAACCTTGCTCTCTAAAGTGATAGCTTGGTCGAGCAGTAAGGCAGTATCAGAGTACAGTGTAAAGCATTTGCAGTACCCAAGCAGTCAGCAAATGGTCTCACACGCTCAAGAACTGAACTCTAGGCCAATGGTTTGTATAAAACATATATAGTTGTTTTATTTTAGAACCAACCATAGGGATCAAAATATACTTCCTCAGAATGAGTTACTTTAGTTAAATACTTTTCAAAAAGGCAATAGACTTTTGAGTACAATAGTTACAGTTGTTGCAATAGGCAACACAATTTCAAACACAATGTAACATTGAGCTCAATGGGAATGTCTAGTTAAATGCAATTATTTCCTTTATGGATTACTTTTCTAGATCCTAGATTCAGTCCTGGGACATCTCCTGTAAACAGTTTTGTAAAAGTGTTTTGTTTACAGTTGGGATTTTTAAGGAATATTATTGTATTTTAAAAGTTGACACAGAAACTTTTTTACATAGAATCACAAATGTTATCCTATGGGAGGAAATTCACTTAGCAGGTAAGTAGTGTTGTCGTTACTTTTTCTTACTCAGTGTTGGATCCTGGATCCAGCACTGGTGCATCTCCTGTAAACAATTGACAGAATGCGTTTATGTCACACAGGCAATTTTTAGCTAATATTTGTAAGTTTCAAAAATCGGCAAAAACCAGGCAATGTTATCCTATGGAACGAAATTCAAGTTATCGATAAGTACAGTTATAAGTAAGCCTGGGCGTAGTTAGCAAAGTAGCACTACGCTTAGCTACGCAAAGTGCACTTCGCACTACGCGAGCTACGAGTAGCCCTACGTGAACTGCGTAGTACCCTGTTCGCACTGTGTAAGATGCCATTTTCAATGATTGCACAATGCAGAAAACTATCTGGCACTGTGCAATCATTGAAAACGGCATTTTGCACAGTGCGAGCTGTAGTTTTCTGCTGCTCGAGTAGATTTTTACTCAAGCGGCAGCTTTCTCAACGCGGACTGGTAGTTTCTCATCGCAAGCGGTCGCGAGCATACGAGACCACTCGCAATGAGAAACCTGACCCCCCCGCATTGAGAATCTCGCCGGGAGGTTTATTTTCCACACTGGCGATCGGCAACTTGATGTTGCTGATCGCGAACGAGGAAAAAGTCTCGCCAGTATGTCATTTTGCTTGCTCGCGGTCGCCAACTTGATGTTGAGGACCGCGAGCAAGCAAAAAATGACATCTGCACTACGCGTGTCTGCACTGTGCTACGTGCAATTCATGTAGTGCGAAGTAGTGGAAACTTCACAAACAACGCGAGCGTAGGGTAGTGCTTTGCCCAGGGTTAGTTATAATTACTTTTCGAGGTCAGTACTGGGCACCAAGATCTAGCACTGGGATCTCTCCTGATAACAGGCGAGTATTTTTGTTTTCGTGATTCGGCTGATTTTAGATGAATATTTTAAAGTTTCAAAACTCCACACTTAGAAGAATTTCCAAGTGAAACCAGTCAATGTTACTCTATGGAAAAAAGTGAGTTATCGGCTTTTGGGTAAGTACTTGACTGGCAGAGTTAAGGTTCTAGGCATAAACTCAGGGGTCTCCCAGGGTCAGGTAGGTACAGTTGTTAAACCCTCAGTGCCACAGGGGCAGCCGGGTGCAGAGAGAGTTAGGCCCAAGGTTAGCCCATGGGAGGCAGGGTGCCTTTGGTTGGTGGCTGCTGGCAAGCAGGCCACACGGCTGTGGGAGCTGGGCTCCTGGTCACTTGCTCAGGGCAAATGGGTGTAGTAGATTAGGACAGAGGTTGCACTCCCAGGGGCACTCGGGCGGCTGGGTGAAGGGTGCTTATGAGCCGTCGGCGCTCAATGTTATTCAATAGGAAAGCTGGAAGTTGAACAAAGGCTGCAGACTCGGGGACGGGAAACACCCATTACAACGACAGTGCTTTCAGGCGGTGCCATCGCAATGCCACTTTCACATCGCAGGCGGCTTTACAACGCATGCTTTCATAACGCATGCTAGAACTGCGTGTTAACATTTACATCGCTAGCGCAAGTGCAAAATGACATGACCGATGCGGTGCAAGTGCACAACATTTAGCTATTCTAGCTATGTTGCCGCACATGCATTCTCAGCCGCGGCCGGCAGTGGGAGTACCGGCAGGGCGGTGACGTAGGGAGGGGGAGGGGCAGGTTGGGGGGTAGTAATGTATGGATTACAGAGCTTCCCAGGTAAGTAAACATTTAAATAAATAAAACAAATTTCGTTGAGTGGACTGCATCCCCAAATGCGATGCAGTGCGCGCAACAACATTTGTTTTATTTATTTAAATGTTTACTTACCTGTAAAACTCCATTATCCATACATTACTACCCCCCACCCTAACCCTCCCCCTCCCCACATCACCGCTCAGGCAGGTACTCCCACTGCCGGCCGTGGCTGTGCGATTTTATGTGTGCACAGACTCTAGCCAAGTTAATTATAGAATTAACACACTCTAGCTATTAATTATATGCGTTTTTATGGTCTGGGTGCCTGTTCCTTTGTGGTAATGAGGCTAGAGGTGATGAAGCAAAGCTTTGCATATTTTGCGGCTTGCCGAAATCAAGAACCTCGTTTATGTGTAACAAGGTAACCCGTGTATGTTTTACTAACATTTATATTTAGTTTGAAGAAAGACCGTGAAGCTTGCACATGTGTTTTACTAAAATAATTACTCGTGTCCCCTAAAATGGCCGCCGCTTGTATTTTAGTTACTGCGCATGCGTCAGCCACACTCACGTGTCCTGACGCGTCTGCAGAAGTGGAGGGAAAGTTATGCGCATGCGTAATTCATAGCTGTGCTTATCATGTGGTACAGCTCGTGCCACTGCTCTTGTGTCCGTGTCAATGTAGCTAACATTTAATGCAATTAAGTTTATTTCTGGATGATGAGTTAAAAGTACAAACCCTGTGATGTGTTTTCATAATGACATTATTATGTATTAATTTGTTTTCGCTTACTTTTCATGTACCGCGGGAAATGGGGGTCTGAGTGAGAGGAGAGCCATATTGGAGGTCCCTTCTGCGCCTGTGCGACATTCGGCAGCACGAGGGACCTTGGCTGATGGAACATAGCCAGCTGGCAGTGATGGGCGAGATGCTCCTGAGAAAGTCACCTCTGCCCTGCGAGAACAGCGAATGTGGCTCCTTATGTGATACATTGTTATATTGCGCTACTGTTAGCTCATGGGAACCCCAAATCTGCTAGGCGGTACCCAAATATGTTAATGAAGGCTTCAATTCGCGTATTGTGATTGGTGTGTTACCCAAACCCTACCTTAGGACCAATTGAAATTGAGGGATTCTGACACTTTGCAACATTGGGGGGTGGTACACTGTCCCCAAACTGTATATCTACCCTGGGTTCACCTAGTGAACCGTCCGACTTGTCTGGTTTAGCTGACCTGTCACTGACCCAACGCACTCAATAGGTGACTGAAGATACAGAGCGCTGCGGAGCACTCTGTCCGAATTTGACCATAGGCTAAGGTTCTACTGAACCTTAAAGTGCTGGCAAAGCACTTAGCTGGGAGTTCGCTGACCCAATCGGGGTCTTGATCGATAGCTGCAGAGCGGGTGGAGCGCAGGCGTTGCTTCCGAACTGTGGGTTCCGGTCCTGTCCTGAAGAGGGTCCTGTCCTGAGGGTTTGCTGTCCTGTCCTGAGGGTCCTGTCCTGATTCCTATTTCGAGGGTATCCTGTCCTGTCCTGGGTGTCCATTCTGCACCTGCTGTCCTTTGAGGGGTATCCTTCCTTGAGGGTTTCCTGTCCTTAACTGACCCGTGGCCAGGGTTTGGTTTCCACACCTTTTCTAGGTAAATATTACTCTGAACCTCTTGAAATTCTTGCACCTTCTGAATTTCTAACTTTTGCTTAAATAAAGTTCAACATTGCATATGTTATATTTCCATGCCTTTCCGCAACTATTGAACAGTCATTTATAATTTTGCGAAGTTATTCCTATGTCTTCTCATTTGTTAGAAATCATATTTTGCATAGCAGTGTGTCATTTTCTGATATGGTCTAGAACTTCGTTGCCTAGGTTGTTCAAAGGCCCTTTCACCTTAAGTGAAGCGTGTTATTCATTATAAGTTCTTCTATAGTCACACACACTTAGTCTATCCCTGTCTAGATAATACTGACTTATATAGTATTTTCTCGTTACATTTTATTTTGTACCTTGATGATTACTCTGTCATTATTTCTTTCTGCCTATGTGATTTACGTTATCTTGGTTATTGATTGCCTTATTTTACTGTACCTCATGCAAGAAAATATTGAACTTTAGATAAACATTTTTAAAACTTCCAGTTGTCCGTGGTCATTTTAAACAGTATTTGAAGGTTATTGGTTGGGTTTGTATTTTGCTGCCTTTCCTTTACAGCTAGCTCCCTGATTCATTGTGGTCATTAGGCACCCGCATCGGTGGATGGTAAGTCGGGTGCACCGAAATTTGGTAGCAGGGAACACACACACACCAACTTGATAGAGCTCGTGAAGTCACCTGATCGATGTATATGGTGGTTTGGAAAGTATATGGGCCCTGAAGCCGGAAACGGCGAAAACTGTTGGTCGGGTGGCCTCGCGCGCTCTATCAGTTTTCTGGTAGCTAGAGGATGGTTAGGGACTAGCTAAAGGTTAGGCAGGATTAGTTGGACTAGTTAAGTCGGAAGCTGCTATTATATTAATGCTGCTATAAGAGCGGCTGTTCTGAGGGAACTGATCACTCTCTTGTGAATACGCTGCTGAAATTCATGAACTGCTGTATTGTTATTTTTCTTGTTCTTATATTGTTATATGTACTAATCCATGCAATTGTCAATCGTTTAGTTAAGTGTTGTCCGAACTCCCCGGGGAATTGAAAGGGCAAGTGGTGAATAGAATCCATTGTCCTGAGGTCACAGGTTCGAGGAAAGTTAGGTGCAGGTTAGGATAACCGGGAAGCACTAACTAGGGTTTTCTGAATACATGTGTGAATAAATGACAGTAACGGGGTTCATTGGCAAAATTCCCATAGTGGCGTAACCTAGTAAGGGTCACATCGGAAAAGTAGCAGGTTCCTCGGAGCTAGCGTGAAAGCAGAGGGGTCCGTTGAGAAACCTTAAACTCGGAACATATCCCGGAAAGAAGTGGATGAGTTTAGGGGAATAACAGGTTCATCGATGCTAGAGTGAAGGGTAGGCGGAAGAGATCTGCCCGCAGCGAGTGAAAAGTAAATGGAAGTAGTTTACTTGCAGCAATAGAATTCTTTCTCTGTCTAGACACTTGAGCACTGTGGCGAATGTGTATTTGTTGTAAATTAACCAAGCACTGAGCACTTTAAAAGAAAGAAAGTTTCCGTTACCTTGTGAAGGGAGGGAGTCAGTCGCGAAGCGCCTCTGACGTCACTCTGTGCCGCGCTGGGATTGGTAGACGCAGCGGGCGGGTAGCGGAGCTGAAATTGTAAAGGAGGGGTGAGCGCCGGAGCGTGGGAACTATCTCACGAAGGGGCCGCGCACCCATTGGCGGAGCTTATTTTGTGTCGCGCACCCATTGGTTGCACGAATTTTCTGAAGCGCATTCTGATTGGAGGTAGTTTGTAAACAAAGTTAGCGCAGAAGTCGTATGTGGCACTCGCGGACTACAGAGACTCGACCTGATCCAAGGCATCTAGGGTTTGAAAGGGATCAGTGGAAGGCTAACAGATACGATATTATGTACGGAACCAAGAGAAAAATGTCCCTTGTAAATAAGGTGAAAAATTATTTTAAAACGGACAAACCGATTAAATCTAGGGAAGGTGTTCTTGTCCCAACACCCAATACTCCCGCCTCATTCATGATGTTTGACCGAGGGTACAATACCTGTGTGTGGCTGGAGAATTGGGTGAAGTACACAAAAGATGACGGAGTATTGGCTTTTCCGTTAGATGGTACTTTCAATGGTAGAATCTTATTTAATTTAAGAACCCGAATGAATGAACTGCATCCCAGACCGAGACTAACGCAGTATGAGGCATTAGAGGAATGGGAGATTGAGGCTTTTGAAAGAGAAAGACCCCGAATGGACAAGGGTTTGACCAAGTGGTACCCCAGGCAGAAACAGGAGTCCAGGGATAAAAGGATGAAACAGTGGAGACAGAGCATGATTGTTGAAGGTCTGTTTCCCATGATGCCGGCATGTCATAACGTTGGAGCGGGTGAGAAAAGTACTGAAAAATGTAAGCATTGGGGGGCCCTGGGGGACTCAGATGATGAATTAATAGATGACATCTGTACCAGAAGTCCGCCACCTTACAATGAGGGAACCCGACCTTCCAGTGTAGGAGATGTTCCCCGACGCCACTTCCTAAAGGAAGAAGACAGGTCCCTGGGACTGGGAGGGGGTGGTCAAGTATTACCCTATCCTGAGAAACCCGAACTGGCGGAAACAAGGGATATATATCCCAAAGTACCCGCAAGTCAGGAAGAAAAATATTCACGTACGAAAACTTTTTTCCCCAGACCCTTGTATGAAAGCGAAGAGAAACCTTCGAATTCGGGACTGCCTTTTGTTCAACCTCCATATGGGGAAGAGCGCAGGTCCTTTAATACTGGAACTTTATTCCCGAAACCAAATTATGGGGGAGGACCAAGTGAAACGCATCCTACTGCCCCGAGTTTTACTCCTCCATTGACCCCACAGATATTACATGACACAACTCTAAGAAGGGTACTAGTGGAAAAGGAGCAAGAGGCTCTAGCTAGACAAAGAACAGAAATAATTCAGAAAATTTCTCAGATAAATACCAGTCCTGAGGCATTGACTATTCCAGTAACTATTGGACCGGTGGTCCCGTTATACGGAAATAGTCAGGGAAATCCGATTACTCCAGTCATGACCCCAGTCATAGCAACCCCGAGACAGGAACCAATCATCATAGATGATCAATCCAGTGAGTGCGAGTCTGAAGTTGCATTCTTGGAATTGCCAAACAAACAGACTGGAAAGGGAATACAGCAGAGGTATAACCCTTTTAATACAAAAGAAATTAAATTAGAGACAGCAACAGGTACTAGGAATGTCTCTCTGGTAACTCCGGATGAAATTGAGAGTTGGAGTCGTGAATTAGAAAAGCAGACTCCGCAAACAAAGCCTTTAGACCTCTACAAGCTGAGGGTTGAAATAGAAGAATTAATGGCAGGAAATGTGGGGTTGGATCGATTGAATACCTACTCTGAGGAAGAATTATCGTTCATATGTAAAAGCTTTACAAGGAACACCAGAGTGCTCCATGAAAAACTGACCGAAACAGCAGTTAGTATGGGGGTAGATATCTCAAAATCCAAGCCCTTACAGAAACCGTACAGAGCAGACTTCTCAGACAAAGATATAGAACACCTGAATGTGGCAGGGAAGAAGTTGCAGATTAAAGAATTAATGGGGGTACTGCAGAAATGGGGAGATGTGGAAAAATGGAGAAGCAGGTGGGCGAAAAAGAGGGAAGAGGTTCGCTCCCGACAAGTGACTCCCGAGTTTGCTTTAAGAGAGGTAGAAAAACCTGAGCAGTTATGCCCCATGCGCGAAGTTCCAGGGGGGAAATATGTGCATGTCCCCTGGTCTAGGCAGGATATTGTGTCCTTCACGAACGATTTTCCAAAGTTACGAGAGAAACCAGTTGACTGGTACCGGCAGGTGGAGAGGTTCGTGAAGGTACAAAAATGTCTGTGGAAAGACCTGGATGGGTTTTTCGACATTGTGGTTCCAGTAGATTTATGGACCCAGTGTAAAATAAACATAGATTGGCCAAGTGAAGAGTATCCCAGAAACAAGGAAACAGGGGAGCCATCAAAGGAAGTCATGCGAAAATATGAGCAGGTAATTCAGCACTTGAAAGAAAAGGTGCCCGCTAAGGAAACTGATTGGACGAAAATAGATAGAACAACACAGGAAAGGGACGAGACAGTGCACTCTTTTTATGAGAGGTTATTGCAGGTATTTAAAACATACAGTGGTATCGATAACATCGACCTGAAGGATATGACGCACTTTATTTACAGGTTTGTAAATGGTTTAAGACCTGAAATTTGTCAGTGGATAAAAGACAATAAAATCTGTTGGCATACTAAGAAAATGGATGAGGTCCTGCGGTACGCTAAGTACTGCGAGGACGAGATGGCAGAAAAGAAAAAGGCCCTTAAGGAGAAGGTTATGTGGGCTCAGGTGAAGCTCGCAGAACAACAGGAAAAACAATTGAGTAACATGGTTAAAAATGCTGAGAACAAAAGTCCTGGGGGAGGGGGTGGAGGAAAGCCCCGGCCCAAATTTAGCAGGGAAGAGGCTATGAAAAAATTTCCCTGCCATCAGTGCGGCGAAATTGGACACTGGCGAAACGAGTGTCCCCAATTAGTCGATGTTAATGAGAAAACTCCTGATTTAATTCCACAGACGCAGAAAGAAAGACCAAGAAAGACTCAACCCCAGGTAAAAACAGTTCAGGTGCCTCGAGCACCCAAACAGGTATACAGGGGAAGACAGGCAGAAAATGAAGAGATAGAGGTTTGGGAAAGCGGGGAGAACAGAAATACAGCAACTTCGCAGTATCTGCTGAATGATACCTTCCTTTGTAATGATCAGGACTGACGGGGCCTGAGAGGGGAGGACGAGGAGTGCGTACTTGGCGCTTCCTTGCCGGTAGACCAGTCTGGACCATATATTGAAGGAAAAGTTGACGGAAATGATGTCACCTTTCTGTTGGACACTGGCGCTACCCGTTCTACTGTAAGAACAGTGGACGTTCCAAACCTACCCCTCTCGGGAGAAAATATCCAAGTAGTAGGTGTATCTAATCAATTGATTAGTACTCCTGTTACCGAACCAATGGAAATTTCAATTGGAAATTTTAAACAGATGCATAGATTTGTCGTCTGTGACACCAGTCCAGTAAATTTACTGGGACGTGATTTGCTGTGCAAAATGAACTGTACCATCTTTTGCACACCAAAAGGTGTTGAAATACAGACCCCAGATGAAGACGGCATTTATAAATTATTGTTGCTTAGACCTGACTCAGAAATTAAAAGATTGACCCTGCAGGACTTGCCCCAAGAACTACAGGAAGCCGTAAAACCAGAGGTGTGGGATTTCACTGGAAAGGATGTGGGGTTGATGAAAGATGTGGACCCCATACAAATAGCCATCAAGGACAATGCAGTATATCCTAACACTAGGCCCTACCGAATGAATGCTGAGGTGAAAGCAGGTGTCACTCTGGAAATACAAAAATTATTGGAAGGAAACATCATACAGGAAGTGATGAGCAGCCCATGCAACTCACCGATTATGGGCATCAAAAAGCCTAGTGGCAAGTATAGGGTAGTGCAGGACCTGAGAAAGGTTAACAAAATTGTAGTTCCTTGCTGCCCTATTGTCCCAAACCCTGCAGTGATATTATACCAGATTCCTTGGGATGCTGAATGGTTCACTGTGATTGATTTGTGTCATGCATTCTTTTCGATACCCCTGCACCCCGACAGCAAATTTCTTTTCTCATTTGCTTTCGAGGGTCACGTGTATTGTTGGAACAGGGTCCCTCAAGGGTATACAGAGAGCCCCTCTATCTTTAATCAGATCTTGAAAAAATGTCTAGAGACTTTAATCTTACCTGGGAACTCTGTATTAGTGCAGTACATAGACGACCTTCTATTGGCGTCTAAAAGTCACAGGGACTGTGTAGTTGACACCATTGCCCTCCTAAATCACCTGTGTGAGAAAGGTCATAAAGTGGCCCCTGACAAACTGCAGTTCTGTGCAAAATCAGTGAAATATCTAGGACACCAGATAGAAAAGGGTGTCAGAAAAGTCACTTCAGAAAGAGTGAGAATAATTCAAAAAATGCAGTTGCCCCGTACTCAAAAAGAAGTCAGAATGTTCCTGGGGGTATTAGGGTACTGCAGACAGTGGATTCTGGGATTTGCAGCCTTAGCCAGGCCCTTGATAAAAATGACCACAAGAGGAATGCCAGAGGTTGTAGAGTGGGACGATGAAAGTCTAATGGCTTTCACAAGACTGAAAAACTGTCTGTGTACAGCCCCTGCGTTGGGAATGCCAGATTATTCCAAAGAGTTTGCCCTATTCTGTGACACTCGCGATAATTGCGCATTGTCAGTCCTGACTCAAGAACATGGCACGACCAGGAGGCCTGTGGCCTATTTCTCTGCCACACTGGACCCAGTAGCCGCTGGGTTACCAGGCTGTCTGAAAGCAGTAGCTGCTACCTGTGCAAGTTTGGAGCAGAGTGAGTCCATTGTCATGGGACATCCTGTGACCGTGTATGTTTCACATGGAGTGGTAATTCTATTGACCAGAACTAAAACACAATATCTCACCCCTAGTCGGCTGACTAAATACGAGAGGATTCTTGTGGGTGCAGCAAATGTGAGCATTGTTAGGTGCGGTATTCTGAACCCTGCCACCTTACTCCCCGACCCCTTGGAAATGGAAGGTGGGGATGAGGATGAACATGATTGTATTGATCTGACAGAGTTCAGTACCAAGCCACGCCCTGACATAAAAGAAGTACCATTGCCTGAGCATGATAAAGAACTATTTGTGGATGGTTCCTGTCTAAGACATGAATTAGGAGGCTTGAGTGCTGCTTATGCAGTAGTGTCTTTCACAAAAATTGAACAAGCAGGTTACCTATATAACATCAAGTCTGCACAAGTAGCCGAATTGATAGCCATGATAATGGCTTGCAAAATTGGGAAGGACTTACGCATAACAGTGTATACTGACAGTCAGTACTGTTATGGCGTTGTGCATGACTTTGGCCAATTATGGCTGCAGAGGGAATTCATGACTTCCTCAGGTACTCCCATTCGGAATGCAAAAGTTGTTCATGACCTTTTAGAGGCCATCCAGTTACCCAAAGAACTGGCAGTGGTAAAATGCACCGCTCATCAAAGGAGCATGGACAGAGTATCACTGGGAAACGATTATGCTGATCGAGTGGCTCAATGGTGTGCCAAAGATCGGTATATTGTAAATCCAAAACGAGGGGGGCCAGGAACCAGCTGCCAGCTTCAGGTGTTTGAGGAAGTGCCGACATGGGATGAGGTGAGAGAGTGGCAGGAGTCGGCTCCTTGGCAAGAAAGAGAGAAATGGAAGGAGGATGGGTGTAGACCGAGACGTGTGGATGGTGTGATTTTGGGCCCAACTGGTATGCCTGTGTTACCCCGACACTTGCTTGGCACAATGGCAAGATTAATACATGAAGGATCACACATTGGTAGGGATGCCATGATTCTGGTATTTCAACAGACTTGGTACAGTAAAAAGTTCAGGAAGGTAGCAGAGTCCCTCTGCCAGAGGTGCCTGTCATGTCAACAGATGAACCCAGGCAAGAGGACAATGGTTGAACTGAGCAAGATTGGGAGGTCAGGGGGTCCCTTTATAAAGATACAGGTTGATTTCATCACCATGCCCCGTTGTGAAGGGAAACGATATGTCCTTGTCATTGTTTGCGTATTTTCAAAATGGGTAGAAGCTTACCCTACTCCTCAAAATGACGCACTGACAGTAGCGAAGTGTTTACTAAAAGAACTGATACCTAGGTTCGGAATACCATGCATTATTGAATCAGATAAGGGTGGACATTTCCAGAATGACATACTGGCTGAACTTTGTAAGGCCTTTGGAATAAGGCAGAAACTCCATTGTGCATACCACCCAGAGGCTTCTGGAATAGTGGAACAAGTAAATGGAACTATCAAAAACAGACTAGCAAAACTGACAGATGCTACTGGCATGACCTGGGTGAAGGCCCTGCCCCTGGTCCTGATGGGACTGAGAAGTGTTCCAGACCGCAAGACAGGCCTAAGTCCCCATGAAATCATTATGGGAAGAGTGATGAGACAGGCATGGGTGCCAGGAAGCAAACTGTTGAGTATTACTGATGATTTGGTGCTTGAATACTGCAGAAGATTGGGTGACCAAGTGCGTTCTATCTCTCGCCAGATTGGAGACGACGGCATCCTTAATCCAACGACTCCTCTCCACAACTTGGTTCCAGGAGACTGGGTCAAAATAAAGAAGCACACTCGATCAAGCTGTCTGGCACCAAGGTGGGGAAAGAAACGCCAAGTAATCCTGGTGACAACCACTGCAGTGAAAGTCGCAGGTGTTCCCCAGTGGATCCACGCCGGACACACTCAGAAGGTATTGCCAGACAAAGGATTTGAAGAACCAGGGCAACCAGCAGAGGACCCTGAAGGAGCCAGACCAGTAGCAACTGACAACGAGCAGCCCAGCACCAGTCAGGTTACAGGAACAGCAGACGTTGGCCCAGGAGTAGTTGACTGCGAACTGCCAAGAAACCAGCCTGCTGAAGAGGTCCAGGAAACTGAGCCAGGAGTAGCTGAAGACGAGCTGCCAAGCATATGGCCAGAAGAATGGATACCGATGATTGATCTGACCGAAGATCCTATCAGAACAAGAGAACGACTTAGTGAAGGTAGAGAGTGGACTAGACAGGAAAAGCAAGGCACAGGCGAAGATCCTCAGCCGATTGAGATTCAAATCAAAACTGAGGAAGGAGAAGGTCAGACAGGGACAGAGCACGTGATTGATACAGAACAAGTGAATAAGACTGAACAAGTGCCCGATACTGAACACGTGCAGGATACAGAACAAGTGTTTGATACTCCTCCATTAACTCCTGATGTGGATAAGGGACAGACTAGACATAGAGTAATAGTTTGAGCAGAAGAAAATAAAGAGATCGAAGTGCTTGAACAGGATCAGATAGGGTTAGAAAAACGGGTTCAGGAAACAGAAACAGAAACAGAAACAGAGACAATTGAAAGCCAAAAACAAAATATTCCTGAACAAGGCCAGATTAGTAACCAGGCAGAAGAATTTGATGCTAGTCCTGGAACTAGTCAGATAAGGGAAGTAGGAGAAGAAAGTGGAGAAGAATTACCACAAGATAAAGAGAACAAGAGAATAAGAAAAGAAAGTGAAGTCAAGGTACCGACTAAGAGACTAAAGAAAAGAAACAACCTTGAGCCTAGGTTTGTAAAAAGACTGAGACTAAGGATAAAGACAGTGGAAGAAAAACGTGCAGAAGCAAGAAGAAGTGCTCGAATAGCAGAACAAGAAGAAGACTCTTCCAAAAGAAGGAGTGAGCGAATAAAAAGGCAAAACAAAAAGTACAAGTCTCCTGAATGGACACTGGTTTTGGAAGAACTTGAAGATCTTGATATAACTGACGTGAGCGACGGAGAACCTGTCCCAGAGTACTCAGCTGAAGAGGAAGACGAGCCACCGTGAATTTGCACAAAGTAAGCTAGTTGTGTAAAAAGTAAAAAAAAAAAAGAGGGGTGAGAACACTCCTACTGAGCTAAAATGTCTGATTCAACAGTGAATGGTAGACCTAGTTGCAGCCGTTTTAAGACGTGTTGCAAGGTGTGTATATGTAGTGTAGTAGTGCTGATAGTTATCTGGATAGGATTAACAATTTTCATTCCCTTTGCTGTAAGTAAAGATACTAACATTGTCCCTACTGAAGTTGTAAATACTGACAATGAGGAGCTGACAACACAGAGTGTAGAAAGACATGAGAGAGCATTGAGACAAACTAAACGAGACTTAGAAGCATCAGATGAGAAAGGACTACATTACCATGGAATGAAAAACAGGACACATTTGAATGTTTTCGCAAACTTGTTAATACACTATGTAGAAACTATGGAAATTGAAGATTGCTATGTCTGCATGAAGCTACCTACTTCGGTGGCTGAAGGCGTGACATACCATCATCTGCCATTAACATATGGAATTTCCTGTAGCATTTTAGCTAGTTTATTTTACAAAAGGGGACCGTTACAGTATTATTACTCTAACAATGACGTGATCTTTTCTGAACTGCCTATACGTGGGAACTTGAATCCTGTACATACCAAAACTGACACCATAAGATATATGGGAGACTACTTTCTGACTATAGGGAACATTGACATAGCAGATGCACACAGAGATAACTTGACTTGTTCTTTGCGTGAGCAGGAAAAGATGTTCCTGAACATGGCAGAGAAAAGGAGAATTAAAATTCAGAAGAAGGCTAATGACGAAAGTCAGAAAAAGCCAAAGTGGGCAGAAAACATGGAAGGCACCTCATCTGGTGGAGCGGGTCCTGCTCTGTTGCTGGATTTTGAAAAGAAAGGCAAGCTATGTCTTCACCGCGAGAAGACTAGCTATTATAATAATGTTTTCATTGGTTCCAGTGAATGCGAACATAATTACAAGGTAATTGGAGGTTGGGGTTTCAAAAATGGGTCAGAGCCTGTGTTTCCTGGAATTTATTATATTTGTGGGGACAAGGCTTATTTCAAATTGCCGGATCACTGGTATGGGAGCTGCTACTTTGGCATTGTTTTCCCGAAAATATACCATGTGAATGGAAAAGCTGGAAGCAATGAAGATACTAATGGCTTAGTGCGTAGTAAAAGAGAAAGTATAGGTGAAATTATGGGTAGTATTTTCAGTGCACTGATACCTGGAGTGGGAGTGGTTCTGAACACTCACAGAATTTGCAAATTGTCTACTATAGTAGATGTGCTGTCTACTGAAACAGCTCATGGATTTCTGCTGGTCAATACCGAAATGGTTGCGATCAGATCAATGGTTTTACAAAATCGACTTGCTCTTGACACCTTATTAGCGAAAGAGGGCGGAGTCTGCCGGATGTTGAAGGCGCAACATTGTTGCACTTATATTCCGGATAAAAGTGTACAGATCAAAAGATATGTGAAAAACATTACTAATTTGGCAAAGGAACTCAAACCACTCGAGGTTGATAGTGCCTGGAAGAGACTGGTAGATGGTCTCTCAAATGTAGGTCATTGGCTTGCTAGCATAGGTAAAAGCTTATTATTCAAAATTCTGATGCCAATTGGTATTATAGGTCTTATTATACTTTCCATTTTCTTATGCTGTAAATATCGCAAGCGCACCAAAAAGCACGAGGTAAATGCAAGAGGAGTGAAACGAAGTGTGGATGAGATTGAATTAGAGGAAGTGAATGATCAGATATACAAAAAGGTGAAAACTTCTCACCCTGCTAAAACTGAAAGAGAAAAGTTAGAGCGGTTGCTGGAAGAAATAGAACTTTATAAAGTATGAAAGAAAGTTGGCATCTGGTTCCAGTATAATTTGTGATGATAGTAGATATCATCAAAGAGGGGATTGATGAAGCAAAGCTTTGCATATTTTGCGGCTTGCCGAAATCAAGAACCTCGTTTATGTGTAACAAGGTAACCCGTGTATGTTTTACTAACATTTATATTTAGTTTGAAGAAAGACCGTGAAGCTTGCACATGTGTTTTACTAAAATAATTACTCGTGTCCCCTAAAATGGCCGCCGCTTGTATTTTAGTTACTGCGCATGCGTCAGCCACACTCACGTGTCCTGACGCGTCTGCAGAAGTGGAGGGAAAGTTATGCGCATGCGTAATTCATAGCTGTGCTTATCATGTGGTACAGCTCGTGCCACTGCTCTTGTGTCCGTGTCAATGTAGCTAACATTTAATGCAATTAAGTTTATTTCTGGATGATGAGTTAAAAGTACAAACCCTGTGATGTGTTTTCATAATGACATTATTATGTATTAATTTGTTTTCGCTTACTTTTCATGTACCGCGGGAAATGGGGGTCTGAGTGAGAGGAGAGCCATATTGGAGGTCCCTTCTGCGCCTGTGCGACATTCGGCAGCACGAGGGACCTTGGCTGATGGAACATAGCCAGTTGGCAGTGATGGGCGAGATGCTCCTGAGAAAGTCACCTCTGCCCTGCGAGAACAGCGAATGTGGCTCCTTATGTGATACATTGTTATATTGCGCTACTGTTAGCTCATGGGAACCCCAAATCTGCTAGGCGGTACCCAAATATGTTAATGAAGGCTTCAATTCGCGTATTGTGATTGGTGTGTTACCCAAACCCTACCTTAGGACCAATTGAAATTGAGGGATTCTGACACTTTGCAACATTGGGGGGTGGTACACTGTCCCCAAACTGTATATCTACCCTGGGTTCACCTAGTGAACCGTCCGACTTGTCTGGTTTAGCTGACCTGTCACTGACCCAACGCACTCAATAGGTGACTGAAGATACAGAGCGCTGCGGAGCACTCTGTCCGAATTTGACCATAGGCTAAGGTTCTACTGAACCTTAAAGTGCTGGCAAAGCACTTAGCTGGGAGTTCGCTGACCCAATCGGGGTCTTGATCGATAGCTGCAGAGCGGGTGGAGCGCAGGCGTTGCTTCCGAACTGTGGGTTCCGGTCCTGTCCTGAAGAGGGTCCTGTCCTGAGGGTTTGCTGTCCTGTCCTGAGGGTCCTGTCCTGATTCCTATTTCGAGGGTATCCTGTCCTGTCCTGGGTGTCCATTCTGCACCTGCTGTCCTTTGAGGGGTATCCTTCCTTGAGGGTTTCCTGTCCTTAACTGACCCGTGGCCAGGGTTTGGTTTCCACACCTTTTCTAGGTAAATATTACTCTGAACCTCTTGAAATTCTTGCACCTTCTGAATTTCTAACTTTTGCTTAAATAAAGTTCAACATTGCATATGTTATATTTCCATGCCTTTCCGCAACTATTGAACAGTCATTTATAATTTTGCGAAGTTATTCCTATGTCTTCTCATTTGTTAGAAATCATATTTTGCATAGCAGTGTGTCATTTTCTGATATGGTCTAGAACTTCGTTGCCTAGGTTGTTCAAAGGCCCTTTCACCTTAAGTGAAGCGTGTTATTCATTATAAGTTCTTCTATAGTCACACACACTTAGTCTATCCCTGTCTAGATAATACTGACTTATATAGTATTTTCTCGTTACATTTTATTTTGTACCTTGATGATTACTCTGTCATTATTTCTTTCTGCCTATGTGATTTACGTTATCTTGGTTATTGATTGCCTTATTTTACTGTACCTCATGCAAGAAAATATTGAACTTTAGATAAACATTTTTAAAACTTCCAGTTGTCCGTGGTCATTTTAAACAGTATTTGAAGGTTATTGGTTGGGTTTGTATTTTGCTGCCTTTCCTTTACAGCTAGCTCCCTGATTCATTGTGGTCATTAGGCACCCGCATCGGTGGATGGTAAGTCGGGTGCACCGAAATTTGGTAGCAGGGAACACACACACACCAACTTGATAGAGCTCGTGAAGTCACCTGATCGATGTATATGGTGGTTTGGAAAGTATATGGGCCCTGAAGCCGGAAACGGCGAAAACTGTTGGTCGGGTGGCCTCGCGCGCTCTATCAGAGGTACGACACGCATTTGGCTGTAGTGATTTGTTTAAAAACGGCAGTTCTATTTAGTGTTCAGAATACGTGTCTAGCCACTTAATATTTAGACAGCAACGTTTTTGCTGATAGGGTATGTCCGATCCAGTCAATGGTTCGAAGCCGAAGGGTCAACAGCGTAACAATGTTTTTTTTTTTAAAACAGTGGAGCTTTCCCCTCATCTATATCATCGCGAATTTATTCTTGCTGTTTTCGCGGTGCCTTGGTGTTTGCAGTGGTATAATTACTAGCAGGTCGGGTCAGCCTAGCTGCCAGCGGGCTAATTCTGGGATGAATGGCCGAGTGTTGTTTTTCCACTGCATGTTGCACCAATAATGCACTTCAGTTTATCCCTGGGTAGGGCGCCCCGTTTTATGGACATTGTGGTGACGCGTGGTGACGTGTTCACGCATCTGTGAACAGGTGTGACATTGGGGTGCTCTACTTTAACGGGGGCTCTACTTTAACGCTACAACTATGACGTTTGGTTATGTAATGTGGTGACGTAATCTGTTCCCTGAGATGCTGTGCGAAGTGACATTGTGGTGACGTGGTGATGTAATTGATGTGATGGGCCTAACATGAATACGATGACAGCGTGTAAGCAGCGATGCGTCACTTCTCAGTGCGCACTCCTTGCGACATGATTGATGCGTCATATTTATGATATGACGCATCATACCGCAAGGAGTTACAGATCCGTCAGTATTTCCGACGTATCTGTAAGAGCAAAAGTGACGCATTGTTGGAGTGTGTCACAAAAGTGACGCAACTCCAGCAATGTGTCCTTTCACATGGGGCAAGCCCCATCTGTCCTAGAAGTGGCGCAGTGAAATCTTATAGATTTCACTGCGTCACTTCTATGACCCTTTCTTGTGTCAGAATGCCCCCCCTGCATACATTATACTTGGCGTAGGTATAATGTAGCGCAGGGGTTTACAAAGTGACGCATCTACCTAGATGCGTCACTTTGTAAATATGGTGCAACAAGGCACATTTTTACGCTGCTGGAGCGTCACAAAAAGTGACGCACCGGCGGCGTAAAAGTGACGCGTGGCCTCATAAATGAGGCCCCTAATGTGCAGGGGTTGTTCAACAGATTGATCCAGCCGAACCCCCATTCCTGTTCGTCTCAGTCACTTTCGAGGCTCAAATGCTAATGCATAAATGTGCCCGGATGTCCCTCGCTCAGTGACCCCGTGACGTCATTACTTGCTGAGTCCCAGGTTTGCATCCGCACATTAATGTGTGGATCTGCCCTGTGTTTGTGGGTAGATCCGATATACAAAACAGAAGGACTAGCGGCGTGTTACTTATTACATGAGTCTAAGCAGAGCCAAATGGCGTGCTCATCCGACATTGAGAAAATACTTCATTTCCATGCTCAGAATGACCAGAATGCATTGCTGCAAATTGGCTGAAATGTGGGTGAAAGCACAGTTAGATTAATCAAGTGTGTGAAAATCTCAAAGTGCAGGATCTTGGCATTCTTTTAAACAAATGTTGATCTGAAATGCTGGAGATGTGCCCTTGTGGTCTACTCCCACCATCACTGACTTTATGGAGACAGAGGCGAGGCACTGTGCACAAGCTGGTACCCACTGCTGACTGCCCGACGCGCCGGCTGCCTGTCCTCTAGTGAAGCAAACAATCATCCATATACCAGAAGCCTGAAAGTGAAAACCAGTGACAGAAGGACCGTGACTTCTCTTCACCTGTTTGTGGTTAGCAGACAAATCATGAAGACAGAAGGCTCGTACCCTTTCCCACTACAGCCTCACCTCTGCTTAAAGCAAAATACACAGGGGCATATTACCAACAATTAGCGATATTTATCGCTAAATAGGCTTAGCGCCGATTTTTTTATCATTGCCTATCGCTGGATATGTTAGCGGAGAAAACATGCTATTAGCAATGTTTTTCTCCATTGTGCTAAAATATCCAGCGATAGCGGCGAAATGCGTGAATATCGCTGAGAATACAGCGATATTCACGCATTAGCGATGAAATGCTCTTAGCCATGTTATCCACCTCCCATAAGAACTGGTCTGAGCAGGCGTTAGTTTTTGGCGATAGCGGGAATATTTCCATTGCTACGCCTGCGTTGATAATAGTCGATAGTGACGTCAGCGACTGCTTTCAGTCGCTAGCAGGTTGGGTGCGCCCACTTTGCATGTCATTAGCGATAAATATCGCTGACATGCAAAGCGGACCCCAAACCACTCGCTATCGCCTAAAAGCTGTCGCTAACATCAGTTAGCGACAGCTTGCTGATAGAGCGATAGAATTATCGCCGCTTAGTGGCCGAAAACGGCTGCTAAACCGGCGATAATTGCCTATCGCCACCCTTGGTAATATGCCCCACAGAGCTAAGAAGTGCCTCACAAAATCTCACCCACAATGTATATTCACCCCCTCTTGTGTGACTCCAGATGTCCCATCACTGTGGTCTAAATTCCTAGAGCAAAAGGGTTAACTATACCACTGGAAAATACAACTTAGAATCAATCATGCCTAAGTTAGTGGCAAAAATTCCAAATCATACAAGTCTAAAACAGACGAGTGGTGTAACGCACACTCATCACAACACACGCAAGGGACACAACAGCACAAAATCAAGTTATACCTGTAAAATAAATGTTTAAAACACACCAACATCATATGTAAGATGGAAGACCCAGACATGCCTGAATGTGGTCCCTTATCGCTTCCTAAAGAAAAACATAAGCACAAAATTGTTTGGAAACGTAAATACAAAGTAATGTTACCTATAAAACCCAAACGTTTCATCCAAAGAAGCAAATACATATGAAGGCACTACGGAGACTTGCAGGCTGGCATCGGCTCCATGCCCCAAGATCAATCGAAGTGTCAGGGATTCATTACAGAGACTGAAGTGCTCTCAGTACACACTGCTTTTCCCTCTCCCCCTGCACGCCGATACTTGTAAGTGAACCATGTAAACTTTTTGGGGCCAACACAGTGCGACTAAAGGCTGACTGCATCCAGGCACTCCTTATATTCTTGCCACCGAGGAACCGGGGCAGCAGTGTGCAGGCTTCAATCCCTTAGTGTTCGCTGTGTAAGTCCACATTGGGAGTCCCCTTGTACTCCTAGAATCATCCCTCTAGGCGATTTCTACTTTGTGTATGATATTGGCACTCAACCGTGGGGACACCAGCCGGAAGGAACCCCGCACATTCCCTTACTACACATTGCAACGCTACTAAGCACATGTACCCAACACTTGACTGACACAAATATTTTACCCAAGGAGAGGGGGCGATTCTGTTTCACCCCACTGCGGCAGACAGCTGTACGTGGTGCATGCAAGCAACACTGAAGCTGGGAGTGTGACATTGTGGTGGGTAAACAACATTTACAACGCAACTTTTACAACGCACTACCATTACAACGCATTTTTTACAACGCAAAAACTTTTACAACGCATACCATTACAACGCATGTTTTTACAACGCAAGTACTTTTACAACGCATGCCATTACAACGTAAGTATTGGTAAGTATATAATTATATTTAATATTTTATATGTTTGGTTTTTTTTTATGTTTTCAGCTTTTGGGTAAAGGGGTATTTTTAGGGTTCAGGGTCAGTTTTCAGTTTTTGGGTAAAAGGGTATTTTTAGGGTTCAGGGTCAGTTTTCAGTTTTTGGGTAAAGGGGTATTTTTAGGGTTTAGGGTCAGTTTTCAGTTTTTGGGTAAAGGGGTATTTTTAGGGTTTAGGGTCAGTTTTCAGTTTTTGGGTAAAGGGGTATTTTTAGGGTTTAGGGTCAGTTTTCAGTTTTTGGGTACAGGGGTATTTTTAGGGTTCAGGGTCAGTTTTCAGTTTTTGGGTAAAAGGGTATTTTTAGGGTTTAGGGTCAGTTTTCAGTTTTTGGGTACAGGGGTATTTTTAGGGTTCAGGGTCAGTTTTCAGTTTTTGGGTAAAAGGGTATTTTTAGGGTTCAGGGTCAGTTTTCAGTTTTTGGGTAAAGGGGTATTTTTAGGGTTTAGGGTCAGTTTTCAGTTTTTGGGTAAAGGGGTATTTTTAGGGTTCAGGGTTAGTTTTCAGTTTTTGGATACAGGGGTATTTTTAGGGTTCAGGGACAGTTTTGGGTTTATGGGATACAGGGGTATTTTTTGGGTTCAGGGACAGTTTTGGGTTTTTGGGGTACAGGGGTATTTTTAGGTTTCTGGGTTAATTTGGGTTTTGGGGGTACAGGGGTACAGGGTAAAAAAATTAAATTAAATAAATTAAATTAAATTAAATTATATTAATTACAATTAATTTAAAAAAAATATATTATATACTTACCAATACTTACGTTGTAATGGCATGCGTTGTAAAAGTACTTGCGTTGTAAAAACATGCGTTGTAATGGTATGCGTTGTAAAAGTTTTTGCGTTGTAAAAAATGCGTTGTAACGGTATGCGTTGTAAAAGTATGCGTTGTAACATCATACATCCGGTGCGGTGACATGTGGTGATGTAATTGATGTGATGGGCCTGACATGAATACGATGACATAAACTTAATGTGCGTGCACTGACATTGTGGTGACGTGTGGTGACGTAATTGATGTGATGGGATAACAGCTTTATGTGCTCGTAATTGAGATGCATGAATACGATGACATGAGCAAGCCCTTGGGAAGAGAAACAACAAGATTAGTTTATTTACAATCACCTGCAATCACCGATATCAAAGAGCGCATATGCGTTGTAATGGCGTGCAGTCTTGCAGTGTGCGATGTATTGTACTTGGCAATAGGAAACACTGCATTGGCATTGAAACGCCATGCGTTGTAAACAGTGCCGGTGTGATGGTCTTTGCAATGTTTTTGACGCGTGTTGAAAGCACGGGTTTCAAGCGTTTGCGATGTGCGATCATACATCCCTCGGGGACGGAGATTCTTCAGATGTGCCTACCACTTCGAAAGGTAAGTTGGGATCTTGAAGGATAGGTAGACACCCAGGAGTTGGGCACAGGGGGCCATGGGGTGCCTGGTGCAGGGGTGTCTTTTGACATCTGGAAATCTTAGCCTCAGCTGGTCGCAGTTGGAGGGGTCCCTTGTTGTGAGTCTGCAGGCGTCCTCTGGGTCATCGAGAAGGGTCCTTGGGCACTGGATTCATGGTCACAATTGCTGAGGGGTCGTCCTTGTGGTCTTTGTCCACTCAGGCACAGGCTGGGCTCGGCCGGTGCAGAGTGTGCTGGCACCTGGGGTGTTGCTTGTTTGAGCAGAACCACAGCTTGTGGGAGTCCCAGTCTTGGTATAGTCACAAGGCAGTCAAGTCCTCCGGGGTTTTTGAGATTGCTGACCACTGAAGGTGCCAGGGTTTAGTAGGAGCAGGTTCGAGGGTCGACAGGCCTGGAGGGCTGGGGCCAAGTCAGTTGGTGTCATCCTCTTCTTAGCAGCTGCGCGGCAGGTCTTCTTGTTTCTTGATCTTCTTGCTTTTTTCGGTATCAGGATCTGAGGAAGGAAGGTTCAGGGTGCCCCTAAATACTAAATTTAGGGGGATTACAGGTCGGGCAAGGGCAGGGACCAATGGGTCCCTGTCCTGGGGTGAGTGTAAAAACTATTAGATTGAGCCAGGACTCCTGGCTCAATCTATTAGTTTTTACAATACATCTGGGCTAGAGGTGGACCTATTTTTGTCTGTTTCCTTTCTTAACATACATATGTATGTTTATAATTTGATAATCGATAAAAACTTGGATTTCTTGTTTCTTCAAAATCCTAACTTAGGTTTAATATAGGATGTTGTCTTAAGTTTTGGTTTTAAGACAAAATTCTAACTTAAACTTAACTTACGTTTATCTTAAGTTTTGGTCTTAAGTTAAACTTAAGTTAAACATAAGTTAGGGTTTTGTCTTAAGACCAAAACGTTAGACAAACTTAAGACAAAATCCTAACTCTATTACTCCTAAATGTCTTTTGTGAATACCGAAAGTCGTAAAGTTAGGATTTTATCTCAGATTACTTTTCTGAATCGGGCCCTCTATCTTTTTTCATAAATTGGTGTTGGATTCCTTCTGTATTCTGTGACTGTCTTATTCCATTGCTTTGGTATTTCTAAATGCTTTACACGTGTTCCTTTATTTAAGCTTCACTGCTAAAAGCCACAGCAACCCAGGTTTAAGCAAGGTGTGGTCTCACAATCACACCATATAATACACCATATTCCAGACAGTTTACAGAAAACGTTATTCCCAGAGATGAGACCCTAAGCTGTCTTTGTGGGATACTGCTTCCATTTTTCCTAAATACAGTTGAATAATTGTAAACTATCACATTAGGTTGCATAGGCAAAGACATCACCTCACAAGGTTCCTAACTGCTGGGATTACTTATTGAGTACATTTCTAATAGCTTTGACAGCAATAGGTACCTGCGCAAGAGGGTCAGCAGTAGGTCTGGGATGCGTGGGGGAGAAGGCATCAGAGATGGATGTTAATATTTTCTGAATCATCAGCTTGATATGGTCCAGCATGTGGCGGCATGAATGACCAGCAGGTTCAGCGACAGTCTGCACCATGGGGATTACATTTGAGCTCTAGTGACAAATCAACAAAATGAGCCCCATCTGGAGGAAAAACTAGAAGCTCCTGTGAAGAGAAAGGAGGGCGGTCTGTATCTTCATGATTGAGGTTATGAGAATAACCTCAAGTTCACAAGTCTTGTAATTCCGCCTTTTTATACAGCTACCTGGCCCTTTTTATCTAGGATTGTGCTGCATACCTCCCATAGATTCATACAGAATGGTGCTGGGCAGGCCAAGATTGTCAAGGACTGGGTCTACAAGCAAAACAGAACTATTGAAAGACAATTGCATCAAGGTCAATGTCCTGGCAACCTTAAGGATGTACAGGGATGGTCAGTGAGAGTGGTGTTGTGATGTCACATTCAGTGAGAGCAAGTGGTTGTGTAAATCTGTTCATTCTGCGAGCACATTACAGAGTGCTATGGCTTGCAGTTAGCTCCAACGCAGTCTCTGCACCAGATGCACAAGAAACTATTGCCCCAAGTTCAACGTGGTACAAAATAAAAACTCAAAGTTTTGGATTCAGCGCCTTCTGACTCTGTTTCATTGCACTGTGTTTGGGTTTTGACAATTTAAAGCATATCAATAAGTTTTCACCTTGCAACATGTGCAGGAGGCCATCTCAGTAATGAGTTATAGTATGAATTCAAGAATGTTATAGTAAGAATTTATGAAGAAAAGATGCATTTATTTAATGCTGTATCACAATTTACTACATTTAGGGCTTCTGAAAATGTGAACTTAAGGGCCTTGAATAAGCTCTATATTGAATCGAAACACATGTCAGCTGAATGGGAACTGATATGTTTTTATACTAATTTGTCTCTCTCTTAGTGTTACAGAGAAAACAATATTTTGCCAGTAAATCTAGAAAAAGAGAAACAATGTGGCTCGCTCCCCCTCCTCAGTGCAGTAGCAACACAGACTGCAAGACACATGAGAAGTGCTGCATGTTCAGCTGCTGGGAGCAGTGTGTGAAGACTTTTGCCAGGTGGTGAACCACATAAAAAAATAGGAGTCTTTGGAGAGTGAATGGGGATAGGCCCAAGTTCTCAAATCAACAGAATATTGAAAAAAATCATGCACATAAACTTGCAAAAGTCTCTCTGTGTATTACAAAAAATGGTAGGCATGGTTTGATTGGCGCATACACACAAGGCATGAAAATGCCAGGATGCGTACCACTGCATAAGAAAACAGTTGTAACCCTCCTTGGCATTGTGTGGGGGCCTGAGGGTTGTCAGAAATAGGAGGATACTGTAAATTACTTGTTCTCCCTCTAGTGCAAGCTCTCTTCACTTCCACCTACCCTTCAGCTGCAGGAGGGGGTCATTGAGGCAAAGATCTGTGTCCAGATTTATATCCAGCTAACCATGTCTTGTTAGATCTGTCATGAATGGCACACTTCAGATTAACTTCAGTATAATCACAACTGTAGTTTTCCTGCAAATCCCTCATCAAAACTAGTGTCAGTAGCTGAGAGAATAGGTGCCCCAGAGTAAAGTACCTCCTTAGATCATTAGCTAATCTACCTTGAGGAAAAAGATTTTACATAATTATTTCTCTATGCTGAACAGCTTTCACTTAATCATCATTTGTGAAAGAACCTGATGGCCCAGTAGATGTGATGAAACATGTCTAATGATCTGGGTACATCTTGAGAACAATATCTAACATCTACTTCTGACATCTTAATATCACAACACCCTAAAAATATGACATTAATGTAGCCTTGCCACACCTTTTCATGACAACTAAACCTATCCAGGCACATGCAATTAAAAGGGTGTACTCATGGCTTTTCCTAGAATATACCTAATGATGCATCTGGCTTCTGTGGATGGTATAACCCAAATAGCACAGTGATACAAGCATGTTGTTGGAGAGAAGCCCAAGCCGTGTGTGCAACCTTGTTGAAAATTTGCACCAGTGTATTCACTATATCAAGGAAGTGTAAAATTGTGAACCAAAGGATCAGCATCCCCCCTAGCAATAAGAATCTATTGCTAACCCCACCTCAATTTATATGACTTTTCATTGTTTTCCTGCATACTTTTCTTCAAATGAGGCACATGAATGAAATCAAACATAAAAGAACCTTGAAAATATAAAATGGTGAGATGTGGCCAGGCTGAGCTCCAGCCAGAGGGCCAGGAAAAATAATTGTATAATTTGAATATGGTGCCACAGAACCATCTGGAACCAAGAGGAAGATCACCCAGAATGCATTGTGCTGCGGATGGGGAGTGAGTTGTTGACATTTCCCAGAGCCGTCCGGAAAACCCCACAAACTGTAACAACCTTTTTAGATGCTAAAACTTAGATGGCTGGCAGACCTTCACCCGTGCTGAAGTGAGGGACAGGGCTTTGTCGTTGTTGGAAATCCCTTACCCCGAGGACAGAGTAGTGCCATGTCCAAGTTGATGCAATCTTCAATCATCTCTTTAGAAAATAATAATTCCTCCGACAACCATATTTTGGCCAATAAGAACAATGGGGCGATGTCAATGCAATCCTCTACGTATTCCATCCCTAGCTCCTGGTGACAAAAATGCGTAGGTGTACTATTTGGGGTAATCAGTAGTCTTTTTATAAACTTATTTTCCAGAACTTGCAGAAGGCCACTTTTGTGGTGGCTCCAAACCCCTGCCTCGTAAGACGCAACAGACAAACATTTTGCTTTATATAGAGTAACTACCTCAGTCACCGGCTTGTGGCCTTGCTTACAGGCAAATAGGTAGAGCCCCTCCACAACTTGTCTGCTGGGCTCTTGCTGTGGTGAGAGGTTCAAACTTTATCTTGGTACTAAAAATATTCCCCAAATACGTATTTTTTTACCTTTTCGATATTCTTGACCCGTACACAAAATGTTCTGGTTTATGTCTTTTTAGGGCTGCCTTATGACCACTTTTTTGTCCAGCATCTGGTCACCAGTCTTTGCTTTTATTTGGGTTCAGGAGTGATCTTGTGACAACTACAACTACAATAGATTGCAAAAATATGAAAAGAAATATTTTGAACTGATTTATTTACCGTTGCTTGGACGCACTGTTTTCTTATTATTTTTTCAACTGTGTTGAATGGGTTGTGTATGAATGGATGGTCAAGTGTGCTTGAAATTGTGTATTCATATGTTTGTATATATTGTATATAAATCTTTTTGCATTTTGTATTTTGTATTTTCCATGCACGACAAATAGTGTGCCCAAAAAAAGAAAAAAGAACGTTTAATATAATAGAATAAACTTGTATGGTGTAAAAGAAAAACAGGTTGTTTTTGCTTTAATCAAAGCAGCTTTCTTTGAAACTTTGTGGTTGTTGAATTGATACTCCAGTATTGGCTCGTGTTTTGTTTAATATTTTTAGGGCTGCCTACCATTACATAAGATCTTGTAAAACTAACCTTTAGGTCAAGGGCCGACATAAAATCCATAAAGGCGTCAAGTGGTTCTTGTAGGCTGTTGGTCGTCAAAGCCATAAGTGCAGTGTCATCCACATATGAAAGTAGCGGAAGTGGTTTCCCTCCAATGTAGGGGAAATCAAGTTTCGTTTCCAATAAAAAGTCCTCTAAGCCATTAGTATAAATTAAGAAAAGGAGCTAAAATGCACCCCTGCCGAGAGCCTTCTGTGGGACGTATCTTTTGGCCACAGTGGTGTTTGCATAGAGTCTTCTCTGAAGCAAAATCAGTGCTTCCTCTATGCCCATTTTTCCTATTAGCACCCACAATTTCTCCCTGTTAACAGTATCAAAGGCACTGGACAAGTCCACGAAGGCAAGCTGGATGGAGCCCTTCCTTGCCTTCATGTACTTGCCCATAATCAGGGGCAAATTTAGGCACTGTTCAACCCCCTGCGGAAGCCATATTGTTTTTTTCTTTTTTAAATGATCCCCTTAATACTTGCCCAAACCTCAAGTCGAGTGAGAGCTACCCTCCGCAAAACCTTAACAGTAGCGTTGATGAGGAAAATTGGCCTGTAACAGGCGGGGTCATCTCTATTCCCCTTTTTAAACACAGGTACAACAATGGCCTCCTTCCATGATACTGAAATTGGGACATTAGTCAGCAGGGGTGCCCAGAGGTTAATATTCATTTTAAACAAATCTAATGGGATCCCATCCGGTCCTGGGGCCTTCATGCAGATTCCTTTCAGTAAAGCCTCCTCAACCTCTGCCACTGTGAACACGGCACTGAGGTGAGAGGCCAGTGTTAGATATATGGGCAGATCCTCACTACTCGCTGTTAATTCCAAACAATTTGGCTTAAATATGACCGAGAAATGGGATTCCCAGATGTCACCCAGAATCAATAAATCCATTTTTCCCCCCCTCCGTGAATTGTAGTTTATTAATAATATGCCAGAAACTTTCACTATCTTTAAGGGCACTTGCTCTCTCAAAATCCTCCCAGGCTAAATGCCTCAAATCCTCTTTCCTTTTATTGATGGTACTTTTGTATAACTGTCTAGCAGTTTTGATTTGTGTCTTATTATGAGGTGTGGCCTGGAGGGCAATTTTTAAATTATTGTGGCCTCTTGAGCATTGAGTATTAAACCATTGTGCCTCTTAAGACTCCTTTGGCCTAGCCCGGCGTGGTAATTTATTAGCTACGTCTGCGCAGATTCTTTCGAAGTTCTGGACAATCTTGGCTGAGGGAGAGTCCTAATGAAGACACCTCATCATAAGATCATAGTTTTGTTTTTTACTGTTTCATCCTCAAATTGAGAAGGAGTTATCTGACCCCTGTTTAATCTTACCCCTTTATTGGGGTTATAGTGAATCCGGTGACAATCGCCCATCCCTTCCTGAGCTGTTACATTGAGAGAGACAGTGAGTGGGTTATGGTCGCTCGAAGAATTGGGTTATATCTTAAAATCACAGACAAACTATGAGAACTCCCTAAAAATAAATATAAAATCAATAAAAACGTTTCCTGCCCCCGCCAACAAAAGTGGGATACTGGGCTAATGAATTGTTAATCAAACTAGCTAGATCATTCTCAACGATGATAGAATTTAATGCCTCACCCTGTGGTGTATGGATGAAATGCTCCAGCAGCTGACCCTCTGTATCCAAGAGGCCACAAACTCCTTCAGTGCTATACTCACAAACAGTACAATTGAAGTCCCCCACCCACAGGATGCCAAATGGCTTCCACTTCCCAGATGCATTATTAATTTCCGTCTAGAAGGCTTCTATAACATGACAGCTATTTGAATCCAAAATATTGTAATACCAATTTACCAATAATAACCTGACCTGCGTCAAGCTCATAATCAAAATTAGTTGGAACCATGGCAACGAGCATACACAATGGGCTTTTATGGAACCGTATCTAACTGCGATCAGGGCCACCAACCCTCCTTTTACCCTCCCAGCTGGTGAAGGGGCTGCAGGAACAATAAAAGGATGGTAGCCGTCCAACACAATGCCCTCTTTAAGCCACGTTTCCTGCAGGCAGATAATGTAAAATCCCCTGAAATATTCCAACCAAACCCCATCTGATAATTTGGGGCCAATGCCTGCAATATTAATTTAAATGGAGGGGTGAGGTGACCCTGATTCATGTCCGCTGATGTGACAGTAATAGCTGGCATGCTAACAGGAGTTATCTGGCCAGACCCCGCATCATCATGCATATCCTCAGTAATTAAATGTATGGGGTGAGAACAATTTACAGTGTTATTCATATTCTCATTTACAGTAGAGTTAGAGATGATTAAACCAGTGGGCTCTGGAGGTTTTATGTTGCCCGGTACATCTTCGTGTAGTACTCTCCCTCAACATACAGGAGACACCTACTTCTCTTGTCAGATGGCTGTCCAGGTCTTGCGGTCAGTCAATCAATCTCAGTTAAACCTGAGAGGGCATCAAAGCAATTTGGATGGATAAAAAGAGGCCGAATGGGTGCGTATATGTTTTGTCTTAGCTGTACATGCCTCTGACTAATGGTAGAAAATTGGTTGGGGGTAGAAAAAACCCAGTGGACGAGCCTTTATCTGTTCGCCAGGTGAGTCCCTAAGATGTTTTAGAGTAAAGTGCACGCACCTCGCATCACAAAAATTCAGCATGACATACTCCCCTTGTATGCTTTTAGTCATGGAGCCCACGGGGGAGTTTTCTCAGAACACCAATGTACTGATTTGTTTATGAGGCTCTGGCAGCTTTTTTGTTGGCCAGGTGGTAATAAGGGAACGCCGTCAGAATCAAAGTGTAGGGTGTACTTTCTGGGGCAGGTTTAATGTATTGTTAACACCCTGCCCACTTGATAAATGTTGTGATCAGTTGTATAACATTGAATCCTCAGGAAGGGATCTACCCTGCCCACTGGATCAGATTTTGTGTTATGCTGAGCGCCATATCCCAGGTGTTTACTATTTCTGGGGGCATCCTCCTGAGGCACCTGGTCCTTAGGTATCTTGGCCGGGGTGCTAATATCTGTGGTATCGTAGATATGATCTTGAGAGGGGCCATGTTAGTTATAATAGATGTCGCTGCTACGAGGGCCACCCCAACTGCAGAGGCACCAGGAAAAACAACACCCTGCCCTTAGGCTGTTACTTGATTAGATTTACCTTTCCACCTGCTTTTTGTTGGTGGTTTTTCTGCTAGTTCTAGAAGAACTTGAGCTACTTGCTCCTCTATGCTGGTTAATCTAGTCAAAAAGGGTGTCCGGGTCTCCTGAACTAACTTACAAAATGTTCCAATTGAGGTGTCAAACCCATCATGTACACTGTTGCTTCCCCCTCCCATACAAGACTTACAAACATTTCCTGGTACATGTGTTTGTTTAGTTCTCTTTGTCCTTGGCGACTGGCCATTCAACTTGTGAGCGACCCTTACCCTCTCTGTTCATTTCCTCTTTCCACCTGGTACAGTCTGTGGTCCAGCCTTTGCAGTAGTTGAGAATATGCGAGGCTCAACTTCATCCCGTGTGGCACAAGGCTCACCCTGGCTCAAGACGTTACCAGTGGGTGAGATTGAAGGTTTAGGCCTGTGATCAATAACTATTTCGGGAATATCCAACTAGGGTTCATTGTTAATAAGAGGTGAAGAAGGTGGATCAGGAGTTGGTGCTAATGAAAGTATCCGCTCGGCGCGTTCAGTTTCTTTACTAATGGCTCCTACCACCTTTTGAAGGAAACATCAAGAGTAGTGTAGGTTGATTTTAGGGCATGTGAAGGCTTCAGCTTCCCCATAGTGCAATTTGCCCAAGGGACAAAATTAGCAGAGGCAAGAGGATGGGCCAGCCCAGCCTCCACTGGGCTCTGATGGGCACAGAGAGGTCCGCCCATGGCACTGGCACACCTGTGCATGTCCCACGCTGTGGAAGCCCAGGCCGGATAAAATGCACCTCCTGGCGTCTTTGAGTGGGCATTGGCGGCATCCATGCATGCCGCAATGCAGGCATGACAATGTAGGCTCCCCTGCTGCCCCACAGAATAGCTGAGAATGGCTCCCGTGCTGCGGGAACCGTGGTTAGATTAAATGCAACTCCTGGCACGCTTGAGTGGGCGTTGGCGGGGTCTGTTGTCTGTGGACTCAGTTGCAGTAAGTCCTGCTCTTGACAGACAGGGTATTTACAGTGTCAATCTCATGAACAGAGCAGGTGTCAACCTTGGAATAATTGAGAACAGGAAGGAACAGCACCCCAAAACCTCTCCACATTCTATGTGTTTCTCAGATGACAACTCAGGGGCAAGCTGTAACCCTTGCATAGATCATCCCTCATGTCAATATGCATCAAGTCTGAAAGAGGCTCCTCATCTTCCCTCGCCATAGACTTTATGTTCACTGTGTAATTGCTCCCTAGGTAAGATTCCAGCCGGTTTCCAGTTTACATGGATCAGACTTCTAGGTTCCTGTATGGAATCCTGGTTCACCAATTAGGCCAAATTGTCCATTCTTTGCAATGACTTCAAAAATTCACCTCACTTACCCTCTACAGCTCTTTGACAAAAGGGCTTTAACACCAACATGTCTTGACCTTCCTGATACTAAGCCAGCACTGATTTCAAGTCATACCATTCCTTCACCAGCTCATTGCTAGTCTGAAGGTTTTGCTTGTTCTATGTTTTGCACCACCAACTTCCTGAGGCCAATTGGTTGTCCATCATATCACACTGCAGTGACTTGAGAGTTCATTACCACCTTTTCCTTATCAGGATGAGTGGTCCATGCTCAAGGTGTCCAAACAGAAGCTCAAATGGGCTGAGTACTATTCCCCTGTTGAATCTCCTGGATAGGCATAGCAGGAGAAAGTCCAACTTCCTCCTGAGGTTTTCTGGAAGAGTTACCATAATGCTCTGAAATGTCTTGTTAAACCTCTCCACCATTCCATTGGCCTGTGGCAAGCTACACCAGCTTGCTCCCACATCTCTCTCATGTAAAAAATGATGAAGCTGATTCCATGGTGGGATATCATAATCTTAGGAAATATAACCCTAGAAAAGACTGCTAGATACCAACTTTTCAGTAGTGCTCCTCGCATGTACTGTCTCAGGATACCTCGTGGCATGATCAGGTACAACAAAGAAATACGTGTTACCTGATGCTGAGGGTGGGTTGAATTGATCAACAATATCTATTCCCACATGCTCAAATGAAACACCTATAACTGGTGGAGGCACTAATGTTGCCTTGATCTCACCTCTTGACTTACCATTCATCTGACAGATCTAAAAGAATCTCTCTGTGTCTCTGCACATCCCAGGCCAGTAAAATGGAGGATCCAATCTATCCTGGGTTTGTCTGATGCACAGGTGTCATGCAAAGGATCATTTATGGGCCAGTGACAACTGCAAACGCCATGTGCTGTACTGGAACCACTGGACTTAGCACTTGTCTCAGGATTGATTGGCCCACTTTGTGGTAGGCCATGCTCCCAACCAACACAATGTATTCCTACTATACCTTTGCTGACCTGGTCCTGGGCTGTATTCTTAAGTCCCACAAGCACAGGATATTCAACATGTGCCATGCAGACACAGGTGCAATATGAACAAGCAGATTCTAAGGCCAAAATGTCATCCTTAGCTGAAAAAGTCTCATAGTTACAGCATAATGGGTATTTGAGGGGTATCCAATAGGAATCCTTTTGATATCCCCTTAGGAATGTACCCAAGCATGGTCCATACTACCAGTCAGGGCACAAAATCAGGGGTTAGGCCAACACCCCCTACCATAGCTGTCACGGTCCCACCACAGATACCTTTATGCTGCCTGAAAGAGGTACTCAGGTGATCCTGGAAAAGTCCAGGTATTTCTAACCCAAATAAAAGTGCATTTCACATGCAAGCCAGTGGCCTTCCCAGATGCCAATTCCTGAATTGCCTTCTTGATGTTTTGTTTTGTGGGAGATACCGCATCGAGGGCAGTGCCATTAGTATGTAGTGACAGCCATATACGATACAATTGGAAAATCTTTCTAAGGAATTTTGTAAAAAGTCTTTGACAGATGAGCAGCCACACTATCCGTGGATAGAGAACTATCAGAGCTCAAACAAGGCAACTGAGACCTAAACTCTTATTTGACGCAGTTCAACCCTTCAGTGGCTGAGACAGCTTGGTAAGAGAAAAATATATCTAAGAGGTCTACCCACAACCTCAAGGCTATAGAGAACTCATTAATCTATCACCAAGACTAGAAACCCTATTGGAAAAGTACAAAAGAGATTGTTGACCCAATGAGGGCTCTGGCTTTAGGTTTGACCACCCCAGAACCATAACTAACAGCACCTCTCATGAAAATCCTGGTGAGCCCATGGAAATTGGAACAGTCTGCCGAGCCTGAATCAATGAAGAAAAAGAGCTCAGGTGCAAAAATGGCCAATGGATCTATTGCGGCAAAAAGGGATACTTTATTAAGGAGTGCCATTCCAAACCTAAGGTTAAAACGTCAATGCCACCACCCTCTGTTAAAACTTCCAAAACAATTACGATTCAAGTAGAAAACTAGAGAGTTCAACAGATAGGGAGGTGAATCTTTTGAGTGCTTGCAGAATCTCCTCATTAAGTGCATCAGTTAGTGATCACGTGGCACATTTCACTCTGAATATGGAACTACTTGTCTCACCAAAACAACAACATGTCATCACAGTTCTCATAGATTCAGGAACCACTGGCACCTTTGTTGATACAGAGTTAGTGCAAGCTTTGCACCTCCCTGTGCCCATAATAAAAAAACAGAGACAGCACAAACTGTGGATGGTTGGGTTTTGACCTCAGGACGGATTGCCATGCAAACCATTGACCTACTCCTAGAATTCTATATATCAGACATGGAACATATCGAGACATTCCATGTTAACCTTATCAGCGTGACTCAGTATGGCTTTATTCATGGTATGCCCTGGCTCATGTTGCAGAGCCTTGGTATAAACTGGATCTCTGACGTTACCACTGGGTTGTCCCCATATTGTAAAGAATACTGCTTCACACCTTGATACGGGGAACACCGTCACTCTGTTGTCACTGCCGGTGAAAAAGAAGTACACACAGTTCAAGAAATATTTAATGAAAGGCAAGCAGAAGAGTTACCACCACACTGCCCACACAATTGGCATTCCAAACTGCCTCATCTATGTCTTGTCAGAAAAAGATAAAGCTTACCTCTGGGAGTACTTAGATAAATGTTATCTTGTGATGGTTCACACAATCCAGTTTAATCAATAAGTTTATGCTATGTAGTGAACTTGTTCGGTATATAGTGTGCAGCAAGGTGTTGCTTTCTGATCCACAAGCATGCCCAATATATGCAAAATGTAGTTACCCTCCTGGGGAAATGTCCCCTGGATGCAATGTGAAAATTCCCAGAGGGAAGTTAATCTAATTTGATCCCCATTCTAAAAGTAATCACATCTCAAATAGTCAGTTTGTCTTTTATTCATTCATAAATGTCTTGTTTGATGTTCCTATTTAATAATGAAATTACATCATTCCATATTCAAATTGCTCGGTGGCTCCTTTCATTGAGCAATTCTTATAGTGTGGATAATTCCATCCCAATGTATTTTGGGCTGACATTGCCCTTCATCAGGGGTAAAACTTCTAAAAGTAAAGGTAATGAAGTGTAAATGAACTTCCTGGATGGTAAATAGCTTCATAACCATCACCCAGTGATCCCCTCATTATATCTAAATCATATAACTCAATGTGAAGAATAAAAATAAAATTAAACATGTCCAGTTCATGGTCTGTGCTTCACCGCGTGTCTGTAAACAATGGTGCCAATGAATAAGAACGAGCTTCACCACAGCCTGTGCCCGCGTGAGGAACGCATAAACTGACGTTGAGCATATTACTAATGTGCAAAATGAACCAAACAATCCTAGCGTAAATCATAAGTGTACAGGAATTTGCGAGCATGTACTTTATATTCACAATTACCGTGAAACTGACATACTTGTTCATCAGCATACAAGACACTTTAAATGTACAGTTCAAAAACATGTCACTAGTATTTAAAGAGGAATTCCATAAACCAGTATGCCAACAGATGCGTGGCGCATCTGTCAATCCTTGCGCCACAGTGAGCTGCATTGTAAAAGGATTTTTTGCATAACGCAATTGAACTGACGTATCTCCGCTAAAATCCAGAGATGCCTCAGTTCTTGTAAATCTGCCCCTCTGAACGTACAGTTCAAAAACGTGTTACAAGTATTTAAAAAGTGACTCTACAAAACTTTTAAATGGAAATACAGATTACTAAAAACAGGTAAGCAGAAACTTGTAAGACATGCATTTCAATAGTAATTCGGTGTAAACCGCAAAAGAAAAATTAACTGTTACCTCAATGATTAATACTAGTATTTAAAGAGGGATTCTGTAAAGCTTTTAAATGGTAAAAAGCAGAGCTAACTACTGCAAATATGTATGGTGGATTGATCATATGCAGATGTGGGAGACATGCATTTCGATAGTAACTAGGTGAAGCTGCTAATGAAAACATTAAGCGGATCTTCACCCAAGCTAGTGCCTGCATTAGAAACGCGTAATCAGATGCTCAACATAACGTTTATGAGCAAAAATGAACCAAACAATCGTAGGGACAGATTTACAAAAAAGTGATGCATCTGAAGAAATGCTTCACTTTCCCTGGCGCCACCATGCAAAACCATTGTGTCACCATCGATGCGCTGTATTTACAATACGGCACATCATGGCACAAGGATTGACAGATGCGTCAGAAATTTCGACGCATCTGTTGACAGGAAAGTCACACATTGCTGGAGTCGTGTCGCAAGCACAACTTAACTGCAGTAATGCATGTTGCCGCCTATTCCTTATGCATTGTATCACTCCTTACACCTGCATCAAGCAGGCATACGTTTTTGACGCAGTGGCGTCCTAAAAGTCACGCAGTGAAATCTTGTAGATTTCACTGCATCACTTTTACAATGCTTTCCTGCGTGGGAACGCTACCCTGCATACATTATATCTGATGCAGGTATATTGTCACGCAGGGCTTTACAACGTGACACATCTCCCTAGATGCGTCACATTGTAAATGGGACGCATCCTTTAGACCGCTGCCGCATCACAAAAGTGATGCAACGACGGCACAAAAGTGACGCAAGGGGCTTGTAAATCTTCCCCTTAGTGTGAATCATAGGTAGACAAAGAGTTACCAGTGTATAGGTAATGATAGCAATTAGTGTGGAAATTACATACTTGTTCGTCAAAATGCAAGAATCTGTGGGGCAGATTTACAAGCCCTTGCAAAACTTTATGCTGCGGTTGCGTCACCATAAATCGTAGTTGACAAATTATGTGATTAAAAGTAAAAAAGTGAGAAACGACGACTGATTTCACATTTTTTATGCATATGTTGCTCTTGTGTTCAATTAATCTTGTTTTGATTTTTCTTTCAGTCTTCCCAATATATACCAGACCACATGGGCAGTAGTCCGAAGTTTGATTTATGTCCCCTTGCGTGGATGAGTGATAAAGTTCCCTTTAATGATATTTTTACAATTGTTACAATTTCAACTTGGGATAGTTCCTTTATAATCAGATCTTTCTTCCTGAATTCTTTTAATGATTAGTAATTCCTTAATGTTCTTGCTTCGTTCATATGCAAAGATGAGAGGATCCGCAAAAATGCCTTTGAAGTCTGGTTCAGTTTGGACCATCAACCAATGTTTCAAAATAATCTTCTTGACCAGAAGGCTCCTTGTGGAATATTTAGATATCACACCCATTCTCTTAGTTTTATCTTTATAACTGGGAATTGTTACCTCCCCAGAGTTTTCCCTTAAAATATTTTGGTGGGCCACATGGACACTCCGCAACTCCGGACAGCTGCCACCTCCCCGGGGCTTTGATGAAAAATATTGGGAGGGGGGCCTTTGGCTCCCCCGCAGCCCCGGGGACCACCACCTCCCTGGGCAAATTAGAAGATTGGAGGGGTTAGCGCGACCCCCCTCTGGAGCCATAGATGGCGTTGGGGACCACCACCCCCAGGGCAGGCTCCTGCAATGTTCCGGGGTGCCCATCACCGGGACATTGCTATTTGCTATGACTTGGCAGGAGCATTGCTCCCGCCAGCAATAGTGAAGGCTGCTCGGCTTCTGAGCAGAAAAAATGCCCTTGCTTCCTAGATGCGGACCAGAACTGCTTATGGCAGAGGAAGCTGCATGTTCTGCAGCTTCCTCTGTTCAAAATCAATGCCTGCTCCTGCAGTATGCAGGGAGCTGGCAGGGCCCGCATGGGCTTTCAGGATTTCCCCGCAGTCCCAAATCTTTGCAAAGTGGGTGCCATGGGTGGGACCTGAGGAGGGGGTCTGCACACCCCACACTACCCCATTCAAAGAAGGCATAGGTCAGCGGGATGGGGTCCCCGTAGACCAAATGGACTAAGGGAAGGTGGGGCCATGCAGACCTCTGCCCCTAAAAACAAAAGAAACAAATGCGGGATGGCAAGATGCCAGAAACCCTGCCCCTTTTCTCCAGTACTCTGCAAACACACCTCCTGTCACAGTGCTGGTTGGGGGATGAAGTCCCCATGGATGGTGAGAGCCCCTTGGGATCCAGTAACCCTTTCTGTTAGCTTCAGTAAGTTCCAGACAGTGGGATTATTGAGATGACTCCAAGCCTCCTTTCTCCAACACTTTGCAAATATGCCTCCTGGCACACTAATGGTTGGGGAATTAATTCCACTTTACACCTGAGGGCCTCAGGAATAAAGTGGACTTCTTCCCCCAACCACTAGTGCATATATATATATATATATATATATATATATATATATATATTACCTATTTTATTTATTTTATTTAATGCATTTTTATAACGCGCTGACTTTACCCGAAGGTGTCAGAGCACAGTACAATAGAACAAGTTACATTACATGAGAGGACTGTTGCAGGAACGGAACAAACAAAAATAGCATGCCATAGAATCGAAGCGACGCAGGCAAAAGGCACACAATCTCAAGCACAGCATGAACAGACTGTACAAGCAAAAATAAGAATAAATATGACAATTTTTACAATGACTAAAGAACTTCCTGGCGAAAAATAGCAGGCCATAGAATCAAAACAACGCAGGCAACACAGGATGTACAAAGAAAAACACAATATCAAACGCAGCAAGCACAGGATGTACAAAGAAAAATATAAATATATGTGACAAATTAACAATGACTAAAGAACTTCCTGGTGGGGTCTGAGAAGGAGGGAATTAGTTCTGAAAGTGTCTTTGGAATAAAAGAGATTTGAGGTCCGCTTTGAAGATCTGGATGGAGGTGATGGCACGGAGCGAAGGAGGAAGCGAGTTCCAGATTCTCACCGCATTATCTGAGAACGATTGTGCCAACAACTTTTCCCTTTTGAAGGAGGGAGGTTCAAGAAGGAACTTTTCCGCATTCCGAGAAGGTCTTGACCCTCCAGACAATTTCAGTTTCTTCGCCAGATAGCGAGGGGAGGAAGAGTGCAAAGCTTTGTGGGTGATTCACGCTGTTTCGTAGATAGCTCTAGCCTCGATGAGAAGCCATCGGAGAGAAGACAGGATAGGAGTGATGTGGTCACTTCATTTGGACCCTGAAATGAAGCGAGCTGCTGAATGGAGGACTGATTTGAGGGGGGGGGAGGTGAGATTTGGGAAGGCCAGTCAGAAGAGAATTACAATATTCCAGTCTAGAGAGAACCAGCGATTGGAACAAGGTTTTTAGGTCATTCTCCGGGAAGAACCGACGTATCCCCCATAAAAGCCGCAGCTGATACCGTGCGCTCTTGGCCATGGAATTGATGTGTGAGATTACGTTGAGTCTTTTGTCAAGTATGACACCTAAGGATTTAGCGCAGTCCACAATGATGGGTTTACTGTTGAGTAGATTCAATTGATCCATCCAGGATTGAACAGGAGGCGGCGAGAGAGAGCTAGATAAGAGGAGTAATTCCATTTTGGAGGGATTGAGAATGAGTTGGTGAGCTAACATCCAGTTGTGAATAGTGTTGAGAGAAGAGCTGAGTAGTGAGTTATCATGAGGGGAATACACCATGAGGTAGATTTGGGTGTCATCCGCATAGAGATGGTAGAGGATTCCAGATGTGCTTAGAAGGTTCCCTAATGGTTCCAGATAGAGATTGAACAGAGTGGGAGCAAGGATAGAACCGTGAGGGATGCCTTGACCAACCACCAGTGGAGACAAGAGACTGTTCGCAATCTTGATCATTTGGGATCTGTCCAAGAGGAAAAAGGCAAACCATTTGAGTACTGTGCCTTCCACGCCCATTCTCTGTTGGAGAATGTTAAGGAGGGTGTTGTGATTAATAGTGTCAAAAGCTGCAGAGAGGTCAAGAAGAATCAGAAGGCACGATTCCCTCGAATCGAGAATATGCAGCACATCATCGATAACTTGCAGCAGGGTTGTTTCAGTGCTGCAGTTTTTAATAAAGCCCGAGTGGAACATGTCGAGGAGATTTTTGTCCATCATGTGTTGGGAGAGTTGTTTTGCAACACATTTTTCTGTGATCTTTGAAAGAAAAGGGAGATTGGTGATGGGGCGGAAGTTATTGAGGTCATATGCATCTGCAGAGGATTTTAGTTAGGATGTAATTTCTATAGGAAGAATGTTTTTGATTTGCCAATAACTTTGACGTAGTTTGACAAATCCTTGCTAAAGTTATAAAACTAGTTTGACGCTCACTTCAGCTGCTGTCTTGAGAATTACAGGGTTATCCATTAAGTGGGGACTGAGAAAAATTGGGTCACAAACGTCATATGAAATTTTAAACAAGGCTACAGTTCAAACTACAGAACGGAATTACATCAAATTTGGCAGATAGGTTGCAGTTGGTCAAGAAAGCTGGTGTAAATCCGCTGTGCAGATAAAATCTGGCTCCCAACAAGTATCTGTAGAGCTTGTTTATTTTGGTCCTGATGAGAACTCAATAACTGTTTTGAGTTCGAAACGAGTAGACCGCTTTTTCCAGTCATAAGAGTTTCGCAAATAGAAACCTTCAAATTAAATATAAAAAGAGAAAACTCGTCGGAATGTATATCTTTATGGCATCTAAAAAATGTTGTATAAAAAATTGAACTATTGTAAATATATTTTTGGTTTGGTGTATGATGAATGTGTGGTGTGGGTGTGAATGAAGGTATGAAAATCTGTAGTTGAATGTAAAAATGTATTTGAGTTTTTTTGGATTTGCATTTTGCATATGTTTTTAATATTTCAATGTTGTGACACAAAAAAAGAAAAAAAGCATTTAAAAATATCCTAATTCGCATGATTTTGAATAAATAAATACAATCTGATTAAATCAGACAGAAAAAAGTAGTCCACATCACTATTTGTTTCAGCTCATTTAGTGGTAGGTTAACTAGAAAAATAATATTTTCAGTATTGGCATCTATACTTGTTATTTAGTTTGCTTGCTAGAAGCGGAGCAGAATTACTTTTAGACAGAGGGAAGTCCATTTTCAGCAGCTTCCTCTGTCCCAAAGCAATGCCGGCTACCGAAGGACGTGAGGAGCCGGCAGGGACCGCAGGAGCTTCCAAGCTCCCCCCGCAGTCCCCAACTTTTACAAAATGGGTGCCCCAGGTGAGACCAGGGCTCCCACATTACAGGCAAGGCCCCCTTCCACTATTAAAAAATCAATACATTAAAAAAAGGCCTAGCCTGGGTACCTGGGCTCAGGGAAGGGGGGCCACGCAGCCCCCACCCCTAAAACCAGAAAAACAAATGCATGATGGCAAGTCACCGGATGCCTGGCCCCCTGTCTCTACTACCCTGCAAACACGTGTCCTGGTGCAGTGCTGGTTGGGAGATGAAGTCACCATGGATGGTGAGGGTCCTCAGGGTCAAGGAACCCCTTCTGTTACCCAGACAGTGGGATTGCCGAGAGGACTTGGAGGCCATGCCACCTTTCATGACCACTCTGCAAACACACCTCCTTGAGTACTACTGGTTGGTGAAGGAATTCTACTTTACTCCTGAGGGTCTCAGGACTAAAGTGGACTTCTTCCTCCAACCAGTAGTGCAAAAGGAGGCATGTTTGCACTGTGATTGAGAAAGGGGAAGTGGCCTCTGATGACCTCTCAGCAATCCAGCTGTGTGGGTATTACTGGAGGTAACAGGAGAGGTAGTTGTCCAAGCACCCTCAATAGCCAAGGGGACTTCATCCCCCTACTAACAGGAGGCACGTTTGCAGAGTGGTGGAGAAAGGGGGCATGGCCTCCAACAACCTTTCAGCAATTCTGCTTTGTGGGATTTACTGGAGGTAACAGCAGGGGTTGTTGGCCCCCAAGGACATCCTCAGGGGCCAACTACCCCTCCTGTTGTCTCTAGTAAGTTCCACAGAGCAGGATTGCTAGGAGGTCTTCAGAGGTCACGCCCCCTCTATCCACCACTCTGCAAACGCACCTCTTGGTGCACTGCTGGATGGGGGATGAAACCCGCTTTACTCCTTAGGCCCTCAGGAGGCAAGAGGACCTTATCACCCCACCAGCGGTGCGCCGAGAGGCACATTTGCAGAGTGGTAGAAAAAGGGGCATGGCCTCCGACCACCTCTCAGCAATCCCACTGTGTGGGGATTAAAGGAGGTAACAGATTGGCTAGTTGGCCCCTAAGGACCCTCAGCAGCAAAAGGGACTTCATCCCCCAACCAAGAGCGCTACAGGAGGCGTGTTTGCAAAGTAGTGAATCAAGTGGGCGGAGCGTCTGGCGAGTTACCGGCTTCTGATTTTTATTTTATTTTGCGAAGGGAGTCTGTGTGGCCCCCTTCCCTTTACCCTTTTGGGCTATGGGGACCACATTCTACGGGAACTGACATATTTTTTTTTATTTGTCATAAAACGGAAAAGGGTCCTCACAGCCCCCCTCCCGGGGCTGAATTTCGACCCAGGAACCCCATCTCCCTGAGCCCAGCCATTTTTTTTACTTTTGTTTTTTGTTTTTTAAGAAAGGGGGCCCCCCTTCCCTGGGCCAGTTTTGGCCCCGGCCACACCATCCCCGGGGTCTGCCTTGTATTTTTTTGGGGACGTTTTGAAGGGGGGGCTGCACAGTCCCTGTCCTGAGGCGAATTTCGGCCCTAGGGACCCCATCCCCCAGGGCCAGACCTTATGCTTTAAAAAAAATGGGTAGGGGGCCTGCTACCTGGGCTGATATTGCCCCAGGGATGGCTACGTCGCTGGGTACTGTGGGGGGAGCATCAAGCCCCCCTGCAATCCCTGCCGGCTCCATTCATCCCGCGGGAGCCGGCATTTTTTTGCAATATATATATGAAGAAAATGAAGGAAGCACACTCCCAGCCGTTGCACACAAAATTTCCAACCAAAGCACCTCAGGCAACTCAGGAAGACAGCACACACAGAGGGAATATGATTCTTCAGTCGTAGTCTTTTATTTTGATTTTTCACAATTTCTCTTCAATTGAGCAAAGTGCCCGTGCAACAGAAGGAAACAGACCTACGTGTTTTGGCAAAGGCCTTCAACTGTATATATCATTCTATATGCTTGAATATATACATTGTTATAGCAAGATGGTAAAACTCTTTATTTTGTTCACTATCCTTATACTGCTAATCACTTTCATCTGCTTCTGTTTATTGATCAGTGCAGCACAAATATTCTATGCTGGAATCACAAATGTTCAATAAATTTTGAAAATGGCCCCCCTGTGTGTTCCTTGTATATTTCTCTGAGAGAGAGCATGAGTTACTGAGCGAAAGGGTTCTAGGCCTGTTATCATGACTCCTGGTGGGAAGCCAGGGTTGTCATGTTTGGTGGTTGCTAAAAACCATTTGCTACCTATCAAGGTTTAGAGGTGCTTATGGTGGCACTGTGAGCTAGCTGGTATATAGGACAACATATCCTGCAGGGGTACACGGAATCAGTGTGGCACCATCCCAAAGTTTAGGTTGCCTAACAAATGCGCAGGTCCTTCTTGAAAGTGGAAACTACATGACATGGTGCTGCCAATGTTTGTTGAATGAGTTCTTATTTAATGTATTGCCTAGGTAGTTCTCTCGTGCATTCTCAGAGACCCCTACTTACCTCCTAACCAGAGACGTATGTGGTGGTAGGGACTATGCTCCTCAGATGAGTAGGTAACCCCTATGTATTGGCTGTAGGTTGCTCAAGTTTGAACTCTTCAGAGGATCTATTCCCATTGTGTTACCCTGTCTGAAAATGTATTTATTCATTTACAATATTGTCTGAAGGAGGAGATGCGGCAGCACTTAGCATCGTTGAGAAATCCAGACATGAGCTTACTCAAAAATTAGTACAACATTGTCTTGCACCTGCAGGTGGAGATGTCATCTTTGTGATGGAGGCTCATGAAGCATATAGAACAGAGGTATTCTATTACTGGGTAGCATTCCTGGCTGCAGATAACACAACAAGGTTATTTCACACCTGCAAACAGGATGAAGTACCAGAGAAATATACACCATACGAAGAACTAGAAACACCACTAACCTATCAAGAACATATGAATTGGTTTAACGGTCTCCGGCTTTGTGAACGGGATGCGTATTTGGACTTTATGCTGATGGAGCAAAATGGTGAAAGTTAGCATTTAAGCAAGCGCATCGACTGAGACTCCATGACCTTCACCCTCAAACTTTATTTTTATTAAGTTTTAAGTGCTTGTAATTTTGTGTGACTTCCTCTTCAAAAATTCTTCATTTCAAATCACTGTTTCCTGATATGTTGTTGGTGTGTGATCTCTGGTTGGGACACTGAAGCTTGAATTTGTTGAGCCTCTTTTAATTTCCAATACAGATGACTGTGTCCTTATGATACAGATATTTTATTTTAATAAAGTCTATTGGATGCTCACACTTTTGTTTGTCCTGATTATGACCCTCCAAGTTTTAATGAGTTGAAACACCGTCGACGCAAAGATGTGGCTCTAATTAACTCTTTTGTTATGTTTTTTATTTGGTTTTGAACTCTTAGAAAGCGATTCCTCCCTGAGCATAAATTAGTAAGCAAAATCCAATATATAAAGACCATTGATTAGTAATGACTTTCCTTCATAAGTCTATATGTTTCAATTGAGGGAACAGCCATGTTTAGTAGAAATATTCACAGTCCAAAAACAGGTCCTTCTTCAAATTGTACTTCATCACAGTTCCAAAATGTAGCAAAATCCAACAAAATTCTTCTTCCAATTGAAGTTACATACAGTTCCAAAGTGCAGCCATACAAATCCAAAGTGCAGCCAACACGTGTTTCGTCATGCACTTCTTAGTGCATTATTGACTTTATCAGGGCTGCAACCCAAAACAGATAACATAGGAACAATATATCTCTACATTTATATCTGTATCAGAATCTATTTTAGCATTAGGACCTAGAACCAAAATCAAGTTTGTAAAGAGATAAAGTATAAGGTCAAAGTCCCGAATCACCAACGGTGAAAACATAGAAAATTATAAAAGAAACGAGCAATAAAACTCTAGAATCAATTAATCTCCCTAGCGCACGAAGAACCCAGTTAAACAACAAGCGCTTAAGATCAAAGTTACATAAATCATCTTCCATATCAATAATCGTTTTAGCTGCTGTAACAACTTGTCCTACAAGTAAAGATCCACCGGCACTCTGTAAAAGAAAACCAATTGTCCATAAACCACTATCCACACTATTACAATCTAATATCTAAGATCTATATTGCAAAATTGTCACTTAACACAATTAATAACAGTAATACATTCCTCTTCCTCAGTTTCTAAAATAAGTTCCTGGTATTTCTCATTCTCCATATTGTTCTAGAGCATCAAATAAAATAACCCAAAGAAGTCGCCCCCATTCAAGTACGTACTTTGAAGTACTACTGTTTCATTATTCACTTCCAGTACATATATTGCCCTTAACGTTGGAAAATATTCCTATTATTCCATATAAGTAAAAGAAAATACAATTCTATATCAACCAATTTGTATCATCACTCGTAACATATGTTACCTAAGCGCTATCTCAACACACTTCCTGTGCAGATAGCAATGTCTTCTAACACCCCCTTGATATGTCCATAATCTTTAGTTACATCACCATTCCTGTAAAACAGAGGGACACGTACCCCCATTTATAAAGAATCCATCCCCAAATCCTATTGAACATAAATCTTTATTCACCGTCAGACCTTAATTCTCAATTCTTCAAGTCTCTCATACCACGATCTGTTAAGTCTTCCGGTGCATCATGAGTACGTGATCTATGAGGGAACACAAGTAATACCCACATAATAAGTATAACTCTCAACATAGCGCAACTTCTATTTGACACCGTAAATCATGAAAACCTCACACTGTAACTCACCAACTTCCAACGTGTCCGTCCCCTCAATTCCGACTCGCGTAAAACCTGTGCGCCATTTTGACATTCTTTTTATACGAACTCTCATGATGGGCGCCATAATTGAATATGTTTGTAGGTATTTTGAATTCTGTAATCCACTACTTCTTTCCTTAATCCACCATTTGTCACAGGTCTCTACAATATCATGCTCATTTCTGTAACTGCCTACAGAAACACGTGTTGGCTGCGCTTTGGATTTGTATGGCTGCACTTTGGAACTGTATATAACTTCAATTGGAAGAAGAATTTTGTTGGATTTGGCTTGTGAAATTTTGCTGCAGTACTCACTATTATGTTGAGTAACATAAATGTGGAAGCAACAGCATTGGATATACACCATTGCCTTTGAGAATTGGCTCTGGCACGACAGGAGCGCACATTTCCTAAAACTATTTGAATTATCAAAGAAACCTATGCTATGCTGGGTAGAGATAATTTGGGAGCCAGGCCTGGTAAACCACAATTAAAGAGCAATTCTGAAAAGGATAACTGTTGGAAATGGCCCTTTTTGCAGGGTTAATCTGAAACTTTTTGTTTCTTCCTCCTATTTTGTCGTGACCTGTGGTTGTTGGCTTTAGGACTCTTGGCAGGTTAACACTGCTGAGTGCAAGTGCTACCTATGTAAATTGATATTGTGATTGGTTCTCCCTGATTGCCATATTTGTTTTACCAGTAGGTCCCTAGTAAAGTGCACCCACTTGCCAGGTCATACTCTTCCCTTCGCTTACACATTGGACACCACTATGGTAGGCCCAAGGTCCCCCCCACCACCCCGGTGTGTGTAACATGTCCTGATAGTGAAAGACTGCCAAATTTATTTTTCACTATTGAAATGCTATCTTGCACCATAGGACAGAATGGGGAATGCTTTGTAACAGTGGGCCTAAATCCATAATTTTTTTGCACTCCACACCACCCCAGTTCAGACATGGCCATATTAAAATCAGCCTTGACCCTGTGCCTCATGGGAACGGTCCAGCCGGAACTGCCAAGCCATGTCTTTCCTGGACCGGAATCAAGCATCCTTGGACCGGTTTCTGGCTATCAGCCGTCTTCAGCCAGGATAGCTTGACTCCAGTGGTGTGGACAGCATGGGACTCACGTCTGAGCATACCCATCCCACTCGGGGTGACAAAAGCAAAAATAACAGTTGATGGACAGAATGCAGAACAATGTCATACATTCACCCCTGTACAGAGATCTGGGCCTAAATCCATCGTATTTTGCACTCCACACCACCCCAGTTCGGACATGGCCGTATGCAAATCAGCCTTGACCCTGTGCCTCATGGGAACAGTCCAGCCCGAAATGCCAAGCCATGTCTTTCCTGGACCGGAATCAAGCATCCTTGGACCGGTTTCTGGCTATCAGCCGTCTTCAGCCAGGATAGCTTGACTCCAGTGGTGTGGAGAGCATGGGACTCACGTCTGAGCAAACAGTTGACAAGCATATCTATCTTCTCATAGGGATAACATAGAACAATAGTTTGGTTTCCCTGAACTCGGGATTGAACAACACATCTTTTAGTAAAGATGATTTTTAAATTGTGTGTTTGAAAATACCACTTTTAGAAAGTGGCAATTTTCTTGTCAACCATCCTGTGTGCCTCTGCCTGTTTGTGGATTGACTGTCTGGCTTTGGAGTGACAGGGGCTGAGGAGGTGCAGTGGCTCCAGGAGTCTAAATGAATCAGTACTAGGCTGAATAGACCTGATCTGCATTTGGAGTGGTGGGAGGAGTAGCACCCGTACCTGTATAGGGCTGTGCCTGCCTTCCACAATGCTGGCTCCGCACCCCTGTGTTTTGTCTGCAACCAAGGCTCACACTGACAATGGATGTTGTTTTGCACTTGCAGAGTGCCCCCAAGATCTGGTTTGAGCTGGGCTCGGAACCTCTTGCACAAAGAGAACAAAGACATTTTGGGGTATAAGTATCAGACCCAAAAGCCCAGACTTTAGAACATTCCTGGAATTCAAGAGGAACTTTTGCCAAGAGGAAGAGCTGGAGAGACTGAGGAGAAGTACTGCCCTTGCTGTGTGTCTGGGGTTGGCCTGCAGTTGCTGTTTCTACCAAGAAAAGGACTTTGCTGTGTCCTGTGTCCCCTGCTTGAAGGAGATCTCCAAGGGCCTGAAGTGAGCTGGCCTCCTGTTCTGAAGTCTCAGGAACACAAATACTTCACCCCCAGCTCCCCTGAACTCCACTGCTGTGAGCTCTAGCCTACCAAGAGGTGCCTGTGCCAGTTTTCGGCCTCTTGAGGTTGTTGCTGCTGTTTGGGAGCTGAAAGAAAGAAGAAACATGAGGGACTGCTAAAATCAACGCATTAGCTCTTCTTTCGGATGTTTTCTCGACGCATCTCCATGGTGCAAGGATAATTTCCATGCATCACTGTGCCGCTGCGAAAACCGTCGCAGCGCATATTGCCATTGCAAGAATTGATGCATTGAGGGATTGCGACCGAAGAGGACCAACGCAGCATCGATTGCCGACGCATCCTGGATTTCCACGCATCGTAACTGTGCGGCACGCTTTCCCGATGCACCACCTGTAAACCGGAACCGTCATGAAGAATCGACGCAGCACTACTCATACAGACGGATTCAACACAACTTGTCCTCTGCACATCGCAGAACTGTCGCATCGCCTCCCCAAGGTCTCAGGAGTGTTGCATCTCTTTGTTTTTGGACTCTGCGGCTGTTTGGCTTTAGGAACTTTGACACATCTACAGGTACTTTGGTGAAAAGTCATGAATCCATAGTTTTCTATGGCACAAGTTCTTGAAATCTTTTCAAAGTCATATTTTTAACTGTGTATGTTGGATTTTTGTTGTTTTGGTCTTGTTTGGTTTAGATAAAGATACTATATTTTTCTAAACTGGTGTGGTGTCCTTTTGTGGTGTTTTCACTGTGTTACTGTGAGTATTGGTATAAATACTTTACACATTGCCTTTGGGATAAGCCTGTCTGCTCGTGCCAAGCTGCCAAGGGGGTATCAAAAGTGTGTATCCCGCTTACCCTGACTAGAAGTAAAGGTTCCTATTTGGACAAAGATACCTACCGCTGTCAACGTAGACCCCCATTTCTAACACTAACTGTAAGTAGGCCCCCAATTCTTCTATGAAGAAGTAGTGGGAGAATAAGACAAACCAAGACAAAACTAAGTCACAGGGTGGGTCTCCTCAACAGGAAGCCAATTAAAAACTCTATAACTTTCAAAACTGTGTTAACATTAGACCCCCTCACAGTTATCAGGATATTGATACAGGTTTGTCTTGTTCTTTCTAGGAGTCATCCGAAAAGCATTCTGGGAGAGGTAGACTGTCAGAGTACTGATTGGAGAAGCATCTGAAACTGGAGAAGTACTCATAACACTTGTCTGACTACATCATTAACAAGTAAGAAAAATTGAATACTTGCAAGCCTCAATTCAAAAAGAAGATGGTAGATGGACTTAAGGTTAAGTATGTCCCATGTTTTGAGGACCCTACTTCTGAGCGGGGAATGGGCAGTGACCATGCTGGACAGTGTGGCAAAAGTCATGATAATTTGACAGAACCTGATAGATTGTCTGGTGGCAATAATGCTGAGTGAGTATATCACGGTGGAAACACCCGATAAAAGGGTAAGCATTCCACATCGTTTATACGAAATACAACTTCCATTGGAGGGGAATGTACCCTGAAACATTAATGTTCTCTTTTGAGAGGACTTAACCCAAGGTTAGGATTTTCTGTTGGCTGAATAGGATTGGCCTTCTGAGTATAGAATGAAGTGCCAAAATGGGGAAACAGGAATTTTACCAGCTTTTTTCGACTTCGTACCAGAATCTGTTAAAAACTCATACACCAAGGAATGAGTGCTACCATTGGGAACTGCCTTTCAAATTTTGGTGTTGAAATAGTGAAACTGAGGTTTTCCTCAGGTTTTTCTCAGCTGTTCAGACTGCAAGAATACTTTAAGTGTGCAAGGACGTTTCGCTCCACGTGCCTGTAATGTTTCTGTGGCAAACCTATTTTGATACTTGAAAGGTTCTCTGGTGGCCGTGATGCGTATGACTTTCAGATTGCTCTCTAATGTGAATTACCTGATGCCGAGAAATCAAGGATGCTGAGGGATGAAACCAGTGGTTGCCTATCTGGTGACGGATTCATCCATTGCTACTTGCCTATACAATTAGGGAGGCAATGCTTTGGCCTTAGTTAAATCTTATCAAGGTGCATTTTGATGCCCTGATCAAACTGAAAATCTTATTGTTTCAGAAAGATGTGGCCTTAACAACTGCAAAGGAGACGTTTGATCTTCAAGTTGCAGGGTCATCTTCAGAGATACAGGCACTACTCCACACTAAATTCCCATGACATTTTGAAAAGCTGGTGCACTGTATTTTTAACATGTCTAGTACAATGGAAATAGGACACTTTTTTTTAAAGGTATATGCTTTTCGTTGGTTTTTGCCTTCCGGACAGATTTTGAAGTTGTTCCATCTTTTATATTGTCTGTGCTCTGAACCATTCTTCTGCTGGTCCTGCTCCTGATTGTCGGGCTGTGAATTACATGTATCTACTCCCTATTGGATGTCCCTTTTCAAGAAACAATTGAGTAGGCACTACTTCTTGTGCTACTGTGCCGTGAATGCATGGTACATTGCTTTGGCCTACCTTTGCTTCAGGAACTGAATGAGCATTGGATCTCAGAATTTCGGCCTGTTAGGCTTCACTGCATGCAACCTGTATTCTGCTCTCTGCTGTGCACTTACGTGTGTGCCTTAGACTTCTGCTTAGGAACGCATTTGGTTGAGTCTTTGGACATAAAGATATTGGCTGACCCCTTAAAGGCCCATTTAAATCGCTGTCCACTGCGAATTCCATTGCTGCTGGCTGCACTCTACAAGCCTTCCTGGGATGCTTCTGCTCCTGGTGAGTTGGCTTTTGGCTCTGGTTTGGTGGAACTTCCACAGGCTGTGATCTCGTCCTCAGTGACTGCTGTGAGGACTGAATGGGAACACATTTGCTCAATAAACCTACTCTGGTGTGAGAAGTTGGCCTGGCATATGCTGTCCACTATTCTAGTGGGCACCTTGCACCAGTCCAAACGACCCTTATTGATGGTAGGTTAAAGACAACCTTTATAGAAAGCTGCTAGAGTTTCAGTCAGCATCAGGAGGCCAGACTCGTGTCTGCGGCTGCAGCATCCATTTTGTGATGCCAGGGCTCTGCGATGTGTGACCTCTAAGTGGAAACTGCAAAATGAGGATAGGTGCCCCGCTTGTAACCATTCCGAGGAATCTGAGCTCCATGTCTTTTTTGGATGTCCGGGATATAGTAAAACGAGAAAAAGATGGTTCGCTCAGACTTGCAGAAATCTAGGTAGTAGACGCTGTACCGAAGCATTCAGGATACTGAAATACAATCTTAACATCCCAATTGTCTACTCCATGGTGGGGTTTCTGTTCTCCATGTGGTGCACAAGAAGGGTCTTTCTTAAAACTCAAAACGCGCTAACAGATAAGAACTAGCTATTGAAGGGCACTAATTTATTACAATTTAATACACCTCCTAATTGATTGAAGCACTCATGTTCCCTTTTTGTAGTCGTGTTTTAGCCTGACCAATTTGGTTCTAAGAGGGGGAAAAAAAAAGAATAATATGCACCATGCACTTTGAATGAAATCTTTGTTATGGATTTGTGACATGTTTCTGTGTTAATCAGCCATCCTTCCTTTCTTTTTCTCCCAAAAAAAGGGGAGAAAGACCAAAACCCTGATATTATGTATTTATATAATGCTGTTTTAACTACCTTTTAATCTTTGTAAATGTCTTGAGATTTTAATCAGAGCTCTTTTTTTAGATGACTCTTTGCAAACAAACATTGTAAATTTTGCACTTTCTGGGCCATGTTGGCCGCAATAAAGTTACTTTGACTTGACTTGACTTGATTCCAAAGTGTTTGACATCAAACACAACATATTTCCATGCAGCCATCCCAAAGTTAACATGTACCGCGAGGTTATAATGAACTTAACTTAAGAGTATATGGTCTGGCTGCATCACAGAACAGTCTCAGAGAATAGGCTCCGAAAGTAGCAGAGGCACCCAACTCAAGCATGGGCACACTCTCACATAAAACCAAGCACTCTGCCTTCAGGATAGATAAGGCCTGCCATAGAAGGTAGATATAGGTAACCTATATCTTAGCAAGGGGTGCATGCACCACCTTACCCAGGCTGCAGTAGCAGTCCTGTGGTATCATTTTGGAAGGCTTCCCAGGGGTGGCATAATACCTGCTTCAGCCCCTGGTAGGCTTTTGGGGTACCCATGCCCTTAGTACCTAGTGTACTATATACTAAGGGCTCACAAGGGTACCCCGGTAACCAAACTGGAGTGTACCTAAAGTACGTGGAATCAATTTAGAGAGTAAAGCAGATAGGCTGGGGTACTGAATAGCAGGATCCCAGCCAAACTAAATCAAAAACGATCAAAACACAATGAAAAAAATGGGGGCAACCATGTAGTCAGATTCCACCTTCCTACATAACCCCCCAAACGAAAGGAGATGAGGCTAACCTTGTCCAGGTGAGCCTTTATTGACTAAGTGGCCATATAAGACGTACCTGCACTAGCATGGTTACCCCCTGCCTTATGGTCCACTAATCAATCTCTCACCCTAAGGGTATGAGAGGGTCTCCACAATGGGGAATTACTACCTGTGGAGTGTTTTGGTAAAGTACCAGGCTGGTGAGGTGTCTGAGTAGGTAAGTGAGGTCCTAATAAAGTTGGTCTCAGCTTCCTCAGATCACTGGTCACCATGGAGGCCTTACTTTCCATGACTGAGTTGCATCTTGCTCTAAAGGGCAACCTTTGGCTGCTTGCAGCTTGGGGTTGGGTCACTTTGGTTGGAACACTGGAGGGACATGGTAGGTTTGGAACCACTGGGTCCCAGGTTTGCCTTTGCCCAACAGAGTCCATCTGGGGGTAGTCCCTATTCAATGTCAAAAGGGATCCCTCAGGGATTTGAGGAATTCTCACCTGGCTAGGGCTACTAGACTGGGTGCCCCTAATCTGCTGATGGGGGGTTCCTCTGGACAGGGAGCCCTATGGGGTCCACTTACCTCCCTGACCTCTTCAGCCCTGGGCTGCCTGAGGCAGAGTAGAGAGGGGCAGGTTACCTGCTCCAGACTGGGTACCACCTTGGAAGGGTCCCCTGCCATCAGATGTGTTGGCACGACAGGCCTGACTACCTATGGGGCAGTTCCTTCACTAGGTGTAGGCTCAGTTCCTTGAGGATGCTGTCCCTTACCTATAGTCTGGAGGGACGAAGACTGTTCCTCATCCCTTGTGCTCTCTTGTGGAGGAGAGTGGGTCATTCTTTCAGGCTCCAATACTCCAAATTGTCCCTGGGGTTGGGCTGTGGCCCTCACAGTCCCACTAACTTTCTCAGGGATGCCCAGTATTCTCAGATGGGCTTGGTTTCCAACTTCAGCCCAGGCTGAAATCTCCAGATCATTGCCCTGTAGGGAATCTACAGGCAAGTTTGGGGACACTGCCACTCTTTTAGGGCCTGTGACCTCTCCCCAGCTGAGATTGACTATGGCCATGGGGTGATCTGTTCTGACACCATCAATGTTGATCACCTGGTATTTAAACTCAGGTAAAAGCTGTTGAGGGGGACTAGTTTCCCAGTCACCATGGTGACACTAGCCCCTGTGTCTCTGAAAGCCATAGGTTTCTGACCATTGATTATGGGCTCCTGTCTGTACCTGCCCAAAGCATTGGGACCCATGGTAAAAGTGGCGAACCCCATACCACCATCACAGACTAAGGCGGCATGTGAGGGGGACCGGTCTAAACTAGGGCCCAACTAATTTCCCCATGAGAATGCACCTAACATTTTGGGTGCAACACTGCCGCCTGGGTGGTTACTACTAGTAGTACCAGGAGGAGTGGTAGTGTTAGTTGGAGGAGAGTTTTCTTTATTGCCAATCCTGGGGCAACTGGGATCAGTTTTCCAGTGGCCAGGTTTTTCACAAACATGGAAATAGGGTTTCTTTTCAGGAGAGGAAGGAGTTTGGGACCCACCCCCAGAAGTAGGTTTTTGGGGACCTGTAGGGGACTTGTCTTTTGATGTATCCCCACCTTTCTTTTGGGACTTTGTAGAATCTTTCTTCTGGTCACCACCTTAACTTGTAGGCCTTACCCTGCTTCTGACCCAGTTGTCTGCCTTCCTTCCCAATTGTTGGGGAGAGGTCAGATCAGAGTCCACCAGGTACTGGTGTAAAATCTGTTTTTGGCAATTATTAAAGATCTGCTACCTCATAATTCAGTTTTACAATCCTGTGAAATCACACACCTTACTGCCAAGTATCCAACCTTTCAGAGCCTTGGTAGCTCAATCTACAAAGTCAACCCAGTCCTGAGTCTGTGCCGTTTGGGTATCTCTTAACTTACATCTGTATTGTTCAGTGGTTAAGCCAAGCCCTTCAATCAGAGCACTCTACAGGACTTTATAATTATCAGCATCCTCTTCTATAACAGTGAGGAACTTGTCTCTACCTTTGGCTGCAAAGGAGAGCCACAGGATGGCTGCCCACTGCTCCTGGGGGACCTTCTGAACTTTGCAGGCCTTTTCCAGTGCAGTGATCCACTTGTGGATGTCACCTCCACTCTGGTAGGGAGGGACAATTTTATTTAAATTCCTATGGTTATGAGATCTTTCTCTACCACTTGGGAAGTTGCTGTCACCATGACACTCCAGTCCCATCTTTTTTCTAGCTCTTTCAAGCTCCAGGGACTCCCTTTCTAAGGCTACCTGCTGTCTTTTAATACTCAGCTGGTGTTCCTCACATAGATATTTGACTATTTAGTTTGGTGGGAAATTTTATTTCGGCCCGTTTTGAACATCAGCAGTTGTTTTTAAAATTATTCGCTATTGGCTTTTAGAATTTTTAATGGCTTTCTGTGTGCTTTGACTTTCAAATTGTATGATTGCCTTTTTTATTGAGTTTTTGATAGATTTTAACATAATCTTTATACATATGCTGTAGCTTTAATTGACATAGCTATCTTCATATTGAGATAACTTATTAGTCAACTTATGTTTGTGGAGTGGGTGTCATATGTCTCAGTTAAGCCCAGTGGGACACTGCAATTTTACATGTGCACGTTTTTTCTAAGATACCTTCTACTTCACACGTTGACTTTTAACTCACTTTTGCAGGCATTATTAGTTTCCATGACACTGCATTTGCTTACAAATTCCACTTCATAAGAACACTATCACTACACTTTGAAATTCGCGTACAAGGTCTGAACATACATTGTGCAAATGTGATTGTTTGTTGTTCGTCCAGAAATTGAAGTATATTTTTACATTTTTATTTTCTAATATTTTTTTCAGAAATATTTGTATTTCATTAGTTTTATAATTTTGTTTTCATTTCTATTTGTTCATTTTTGCAGATTTGTAATACTTTTATTTCCTGTTATCTTCAATTTTTGTCAATTTTTTACTTTTTGTTTCAATTTATTAAATTTTTCTATTTTTTTAGAAATATATTTTCTAAATTTTTTTAAACTTTTTGAATGTCATTTTTTCTATTTTTATTTTCCCAATTTTTTCTAATTTTATTTCCCCATTTTCCTTACATCCCGCATCAACCCCATGTGTTATTGGCATTGCACAGCTGCACAACCTCATTCATTTGCTAAGGATTATTCCATTGTCAGTTTTCTTTTGTCACCTGCACTTTCCTGAGTGCCACATCCCATTGCCAACTTGATGCACATAAAGCAAACAATTACATCGGTGTGTTGTTCTTGCTCTTTCTTATCCTTCATGAGTGTAAACAGGTTTATGTGAGTGTGGTTTTATGAATGGATATTGGATACACAGTATTGTTAATTAATTATAACTTAAGTAACCACACTGAATGATACTACTAATTAAACTGCAACACTGCCACGTTTCACTGATGTTCTTCTTTCTTGTTTGCTTTAGGTGCACAAGAGACAGACATCACCCACAGTTCTGCCAGACAGAAGGCTTTTCCACAATGTGATACATGAGCACACAACACGGACAACTCTTCAGCTTGTGAAGCTAAGTGCCACTGACAACTGACAGCTTCAAGATGGCCCTAAAGAAAGGAGCTGCCAAGAAAGAGGGCAGTGGGGAGAAGAAAAAGCCAATTTTCTACCACTGGTGTGCCGGCCAGGACCTTCTACAGGAAATGTGTGCCAACTGCACCAGCCACGAGGGAGCAAGCTGGGAGCAGCACCCCGCATAAGTGGGCCCACCTAACCTATTCCCAAGCCCATATGGCGCATAGTGGCAGCCAGTTTAATCACATCAAAATCAATTAGCAGTTGATATTGAAATGGACTTATCCCTTTTGCAAAGTAGTACTAAATCGTTGTGGAAAATTCAGATAAGTGTACAACAGCCGCAGACGCAATAGTAGTTCCTCCCAAAGTAGCAGCAGTTCAGGAGACTGAGCTTCATACTGAGGAAGTAGAAGAAGCCATTTTTTCAGCAGATCCATTGTCTTCCAGATCTCCACCAAGAAAAAGGAGTTAGTCCATCATCTTCTTCTCCAAATTCCCCTTCAGATGAGCAAGACTGTAGAAAATCATCATTGTTAGCCCAGCTCCAGTGAAGACCGACATTACCCCCTCTTAACCTGCTTTGAGAGTTGGGGCACACATACCACACCTCCACCACCACCGCCAGCTGCCATATTTGCAAGGCCCCGGCAGTGACCACCATCAGCAACCACCTCGGTAGAAGTAGGTACTGCAGAGAAGCAAATTTCAAAATACCCCCCTGCCACCAATTAATCTGACATTGGCAGTGTCACCAGCGCCAGAAAGTGGATCTTCCCAGTTTGGGACTTCTTTATGCTTAGCGAGAAAGAGCCAAACATTACCATTTGCTCCTTTTGCAGGGCAAGTGTTAGTCGGGGTAAGTTTGGAACAAAGTATGGTACAGGAGGCCAAACAGCACCATTGAGAAAACATCACACAATCCAGTGGGAGGAGCTCCATGGCAGCAAAAAAACTGCAAGTGCTGTTGGTGAAGGGGGTGAAAGGTTGAGTATTGAATAGGATCTAATTATGGTGGAAGGTGAAGAAGAGGAATACATTTTTGTTACACAAATCAGCCCTGTCCCTAGTAGTGCAGTATTTATTTAGTGTGTTTTGTATAGCGCACAGCTACCCCAACGGGGTGTCCCGGCGCTGCTGTAAGTATGTTGGATCTCACTCAGGTGAATTTAGCAGAAGAGGAATGTTTTCAGTGCTTTGCGAAAGGGCAGCTCCTCCTGAATCACCCGAATGGAGATGGGAAGTTTGTTCCGTTGAGAGGAGGCACATACCTGAAAGGTTTTTCCCCCAGAGCGGACTTTATTGAATCTGGGGGTGGACAGCAGTTTTTTTGAGCTGGATCGGAGGTGTCTAGCATTGCTGTTAGAGCGAAGACAGAGCCCTTTCCCTTGATTGCACGATGTGCCAGGGTGAGGGCTTTGAATGCTGCCCTTTTTTGAACTGGCAGCCAGTGAAGCCTTCGTCGATGTGGCGAGATGTGCTCTCGGAGGGAGATGCCACAGACCAGCCGGACTGCTGCATTCTGGACTGTCTGTAGTCTGTGACAGAGGCCAGAAGCGAGTCCAATATAGAGGCCGTTGGCATAATCTAAGTGCGATGTTATTAATGCCTGGACAATGGTTTTCCTGGTGTTATTAGGGAGGAAATTTATACATTTTTTGATCATCCTAATTTTTTAGAAACACGCAGCAGACATCGTCTGGACTTGATTATGAAAGGAGAGGCTAGAATCCCATCTGACCCCCAGGTTTTTTACTGATTCCTTGGGGGAGGGGGGCATGCTCAGGTCGAGTGGCTACCAAAGGTTTAAGTCCAGTGGAGAGGGTTGATGAAAAAAGAGGACCTCGGTTTTTCCAGCATTTAGCCGAAGGAAGTTATTGTCCATCCAACGGGCGATGTTACGGAGACAGTCTTTTAATGTATCAAAAGTGGTCTGAGTGGGAGTGTCATAAGAAAATAAAAGCTGAATATCATCAGCATATGAGGTTGCCTTAATTCCTGATTGAGCAATGAGCTCACCCAGGGGGGGGAAAATAAACATTAAACAGGAGGGGACTCAGTGAGGAGCCCTGAGGGACCACGGCTAACAGAGGTGTAGGGGGGGTAAACACCGCTTGTGTCCGATTGGATAAAAAAGAGGACAGCCAGTCCAAGGCCTTGCCTTGGATGCCTTTAGACCGAAGGCGATCAAGTAGGACGGGGTGAGAGACGGTGTCGAAAGCTGCCGATAAATCAAGCAGCACCAACACCGCTCTCGAGCCCCCGTCCAGCTTCCATCGTACAGAATCAGCCATCTCTATCAGGGCTGACTCGTGCTGTAGCCTGGTCGAAACCCGTGTTGTGAATGATGGAATAAACTGTGACTTTCAAAGAAGCCCACTAGTTGCTGATGCACTAGTTTTTCAAGAATCTTGGCTGGGGCAGGCAACAAGGAGATGGGCCTATAGTTGGCAGGTTCATCTGGGTCTGCATTGACTTTTTTGAGAATAGGAACTAGTTGGGCATGTTTCCAAGCGTCCGGGAATGTGCCTGTCCTGAGGGAGTCATTCCAAATGCAATTAAGTGTGGGGTTAAGAAGAGGGGCCAGTGCTTTATATTGTTTGGCCAGCCAGGGGTCGATTGGCGAGCCTGATCTACATTTTAACAGTTCTGCCAGAGAACGGTCTAAGGTGATCTCTTCACAATCTGAGAGAACAGGGGCAGAATCTGAATGATCTACAGGTTTACCATCAGTGCCAGGGCTGCTATTACAACGGAAAGAATCATAGATGGAGGCGATTTTTTCCTCAAAATAGTCGGAGAGACGATTGCAGAGGGACTGTGACACCGGGGATTGGCGTTTGAGGGCCATAGGATCAGTGAAAGTTCTAACTGTCTTAAAGATTTCCCTGGTAGAGCCTTGTGCTCTATTTATTTTCTTCTCCAGATAGATACTTTTTTGGTCGGTTATCTTCTTCCGGTAATCTTTAAGAGCTGTTTTGTATTTTAATTTACTGTCTGGGGAGTACGAATATCTCTAACGGCGCTCCAAGCGTTTGCATGCAGATTTACACTTACGGAGTTCGTCGGTGTACCAAGGTGAGGAATGGGCAGCTCAGAAAGTTTTAATGGGCCTAATAGGGGCGAGAGAGTCAATGGCGGAGGAGATCCAGCTGTTAAAATTAGACAGCCTAGAGTCCAAGTTTGGAGCATCCATAGGGGCAGTAGTATCCCCCACATCAACAACATCGCAATGGCACAAGGCTCAGGTTAAGACACCAAGGCAAGAGCCTCCAGTGACTGCCCCGCTGAGATGCACATTGAGCCTACCACCGTCTGCTCTCAAAAAGTCACCTGCATCAGTGGCACCAGAAAAGAAAAAAATCCAGGCCACTATTCCTGGCATGTTTAGGCAGGAGGGGCAGAACGAATGCAACCACCCAATGGCAAGTTTATACAACGCGAAGCGGCTAAATGTTCAGCGCAGGATCTCCCCCCTTTTCCGTTTGTGGGAGGGGTGGGTTATCTAGAATTTGTGGCAGCCATCTACCCTAAATGGAAGGTTCCCAGCTAGTCCTATTTTTCAAGAGTTGTTATTTCAGTGCTACATCATGATGTGCTGGATTCGGTTGGACAAGCTATACAGCAGAGTGCTATTCACACTATCAACTTGACAACAGACATATTGATGAATGGCTAAGCCACTGATTACATGTGCCTCACTACACATTTGATCTCTATTATGGGGGTTAGAATAAAGATAGTTGCAGGAGTTGAGATTGCTGAGATTTTCAATGGGGCTCGGAAGCATGCAACAGAAGCCATGTTCGCCATGGAGAAATCCCATACTGCTACAAACATCTTGGAAAACTTTAACAAGGGGCCCAATTCACAAAGGTAAACTGAGACCAAAGTCTAACTTTATACGTCTAACTACTCGTAAATGCCCTTTGTGAATACCAAAAGTCGAAAATTGAGACTTTCGTCTCATTTTACCTTTGTGAATCGGACCCACAGTCTTTGAATGGCTGTGACCAAGAGGGCTTATCATTGGATTTGTTGCCATGGACAAAGACAGTAATATAGTTAATGCCATGTGAGATGATGGGTATTTCACTGTCATGTGGTTGGTGCACTGCAACATCATTGTGAAGGACTTTCTAAAAAAAGAATCAGAGTCAGCAACTTACTGTCCACCTGCAGAAAAATCTGTACTCATTTAAGCCATTCTTCTAAATCCCGGAAGCAGCTGAGGGTCATTCAGTGTGATAATAGAATGCCAGTTAAAGCACCCATACAGGAGGTGCCATCAAGTGGGAACTCAACATATTACATGTTGCCTTTTCAAATACGGACCTTTGTAAACTGGGAACACATCAGTTCTACTTTAAGGGTCTTGTCCTATGAAATGCAGAAAAGAAAAGGGGGTTATAACTAATCTCTGAGTCACCAACAGTGGCAATACCAGAATGTCCTGTACTCTCTGATTACTTATGCCTCCACCCTACTATCATTATAAAAACAAGAGTAAGGACTGATGCCTATGCTGAAAAGGTGTATTCTAGCTCTTCAATACCCCCCAGGTCCCTTATGTCCTCGTCCCATTCATTGACAATGTGGAGATAACCCTCTCCCGACAGACAAAAAGACCAGAGGCATGCTGGGACCCTAACACTGCCCCTCCTGTCGGGAGCACATAAGCAGTACTTACCCAGCATCCCACCTGTTCTTTTTTTCTGTCGACAGAATGGACGTGGTGTAGCTAGTGCTGCTCCTGCTGGGCTGGAGTGGCGTTCTTCTCTCCTTCACCCCTCCCGGCTGCCTGTCTGTGCGGGTGCGGGGTTTCCTGGTCTGTCCCCTGGCCTACTGGGCTTGCTGGGTGACATGACTGTTCATGGCTGGTGAGCTGCCTGGCCGGCTAGCCCTTTGCGGCGGGTGGGTGGCCTCCCTGGTGCCTCCTGGTCTCGTGCGCGTCTTATTGAGGCCGGGCTGGGTAGAAGACGTGCCAAGTTTGCAGTGTTCTTGGCTTCACGTCGCTGGTGGTTTCCAGACCCCTCTCCGGGTGAGTCCCACATAGCATTTTTTTTCCTCTCCCAGCGAGTGTGCCTGATGCTGCTGTTCCTTGCCTCCCCAGCCTTAGGGAAATCCATGGAGCGGGGTTCTTGTTTGGTTGCTGGCGCTTTCTCCTCGAGACCAGGCGGACACGGAAGCTTGCTGTTTGAAAAAACGGTGAACGAATACTTACACAGTTTTTTGCTCTCTCTCCTTCTTGGGACACGGAGGTGATGGCTGCTGTCTGTCGTTCACCTGCCCGTGCTTCGGGAAGTCTGTGGCAGCTCGCAGTAATTGGCTCCTGGCACATGGTTGCACCTTTAGTTGGCTCACCCTTTGCTGCTGTCGGGTGGGCCTCCTTCTCAGGATATGATGTGTTCTTGCGGCTGGAGCTGCCATCCTTGGAGCTGGAAAGCTGGAACTTGAGGCTGGAAAAGCCATGGTTTAATCTCGGGGTTGACTGTGATTCTGGGTGGGTCACTTGTTCTCCCTGCGCCTGCTAGAAACATGGATGTGTCCTTGTGCTACGTAGCTGGCGCTTCTGTACGGCACTCCCAATATCTTTGGGACGGGTTTGCGCTGTATAAATCTGCCTGCCACAAATAAAAGCACCGAGGCATCATTCCAAAGGTTCCGGTGAGTGCTATGCTTGTGGGCTCATTCCTGGGGAGCTCTTGGGCACTCTGTTGGCCTGGCTGCTGTTCTTCACATGGCAGGGCGGTGCTGCAGCATTGGGGGCTGGTGGATGGAGGTGTGCTGCCCTGTGCAGTATGGCTGCCTGGTATGGGCCTTTTGTTGCATTCATTCTCTTGTTATGCAGGTCTCTATTCAGCCTGCTGGCTGTGTTTGACGTGACATGCTTCTGATCGAGGCACCGGGGTCACCGCCCACTTGTGTTCTGTGGTTTGTGTGTGTTTCCTTTATCGTTGATTTTCCATTTTCCTGGGACTCTGTGCTTGCCTCGTTTTTTTCTGTATGTCACGTCACCGGCGCGGCGTGGAGTTCCTGAATGGATTACTCTGCTGTGATTTGCCTGTAGCTGTGTTGTCCTGCTGGGTCTGCCTTGCTCAGACTCCAGTTCTCTGTGACCTATGCACTGGCTTCTGTCCGCTGGGCTCTTCTCTTTATCCTGTTTTGGCCGGTCTGGCTTCCTTTTCCTTCTGGATCTGGCTCGGTTCTGCTGGAGCCGTGGATTTTGTCAGGCTGGGTGGCTTCCCCTGCGCCCGTCGGTGCTGTGGTCGCGCTGTGCCTCTGCCCTTCCTTGTCTGCGGGGGTGTTAGTTGCTCCCGGCTTGCCTGCTGGCCTTGGTGCTGGGTGGCTTGGGTTTGTCCCTCCGGTCCTGTGCCTCTGGGAGGCTTCCAGGGGCACTGTGGTTGCATGTTCTGTCCCTGCATTTCTTGCTCCCGCTGGGTTGCATTTTTTCCGCGCGGTGGGTTGTTCTACTACGTTCCTGCGCCCCTTTAGGGTCATTGGGTTTTCGCTCTGCTCGGCCTGCTTCCTTAGTGTGCATACTGTGCTGCCTCTGTTTGGCTGCGTGGCCTTTGGCCTTCTGTTCTTCGCTTCTGAGGCTCTTTCTGTGTCGCTGTTGCCTGGTGGTTGAGTCTCTGTCTCTTGCTCGTGGGTTGTGTGTTTAATGCCTACGGCTCCCCCTTTATGCAATCCTCTTCTCGGCCTGCTGACTTGCTGGCCTGCAGGCTCCTGCTCGGTTCTGCTTTGTTTCAATCTGCATCTCTGTGACGCCTGGTCCGGTCTTTGGGAACATCTGGTCTGTTCTCGTTGGGGGTTCTGTCTGCTCCTTCTTGCTGCACTGTTCTTGCGGTGAGCTGGTGTCCTGCTCCTCGCTCTGGCGGCTGGTCTCGGGGCCAGGGCGGTTTTGTGGCCTCTGTTGCTGCCTGCTTCCCCTGCTGTGCCCTGGGTGTGCTCCAGGGTTGGCTGTGTTGCCAGGGGCTGTTAGGATTTATTCCTGGGGCTCCCTGGTGGACGGTTCCCCTTTGTTCCTTTGGGTGGTTTGGGGGTGCCTGTTCTGGTCCCGAGGCCTCCTGTGGGACCTAGCCTTTGGGCTGCTTCATGAGGGCAGGCTGGTGCTGTGTCTGGCTGCTTGCCTCTTCTGTGCTGGGTGCTGCTGTCTTGGTGGTCGTGTCTCCTAGGCTTTCTCCTGCGCTGTTTCTGGCTTCAGTGGTTTCCTTGGCGTGGTCCTTGTGGTTCCATGCTGTTGCTGTGGCCTGCGGCTGTGACTCCCCGGCCACCCCTGTCTTGGCCTGTTCGGTGCTCAGACAGGGTTGGGCCTAGTTTATCCCTGCTTGGAAATCGGCCTGTGTTTGCCGGGTGCAGTGTGTTTCCACTTTGTCTTCCTCCCTGGCCTTTGGTTGGCCTTAGTGGGTCCTGATCATGCCCTTTTCCTTGGATCGGGGCTTTCCCTGTCTCCGGGTTCCGTCGGTGGTGTTGCTCATTCTGTGGCTGCTCCTCCTGCGTCCCCGGTCTGCTGGTTGCGTCTGCCTACTGCCTGTCTCCTCTTTTTCTCTGACTGTTGTGGTTGGGCTCGGGCTCTTCCTTTTATGGTCAGTGCTGTTTGGGTTCTGCCTATGGTTCTCCGTGGGATGGGGGCCTTGTTGCTCCACCCCACTTGCGGCCTGGCTGTTGGATGTGGATTGGGTTTTTATCCCCGGTGTGCCTGGCACCCAAGTTGGTTGTCATCCTGCCCTGACGTGGAGCTTCGCCTTGAGCTGGGTTGCGTCCGTGTGGCGGTTCGCTGCTTTGGCTCCCTTTACTGTGGTCCCTTGGGATCGGGGGTTCATACTGCGGCGGTTCTCCCTGTTGGGGGGTTCACCTGGGTACCTGTTGTGGTTGCTCCCTGTGGGCTCTTGGTCTCCTCTCAGTCGTTTGGCGGTGTCGGGGCCTGCCCGGTGCCTGGGTGGGGGCCGCTTGGGCTCCCTGCTCCTGTGGGCGTTTCGGCGCATGTTGGTTGCCTTCTTCAGCCCTCTGTCCAGGCCTGTGCGCTGTGGGTTTCTGGGCGTGGCTCCCCGGTGGGGTCAGACTTGCCCTTGTGTGCCCTTCTGGGCCTGCTCCTGCCGGCTGTTCTCTTCCCGGGCTTGCTTTGCCTCTGGTTGGGTGTCTGCATTTTTCTGCCTGGTTCTGTCGGGTTTTCCTTGGCTGCTGTTGGGCTTTGGGGTCCCCCCCGTAGCCCCGATGCTCCTCCTTTGTTGGCCCTTCTTGTGGCTGGTGGCTTTCTGTTTTGTTTGCCGCTGGGCAGCGTCTTGCCATTTCCGTCTTGTGTGGGGCCCTGGTATTCTGGGCTTCTGGGTTGGCATGTCCTGGTTGTCTCTGGTTGATCCTGCTCTGCCGGCTTGCTGGTGCTTTGGGCGTGGCCTCCGGTTGCGCATCCTGGGTCGATCTGGCTGTGCTGTGTCTTCTGTGCCGGCTCTGGGGTGTGTTTTGCCTGGCGTCCCCTGTCCTGGTGCTGTTGTCCTTCCCACTTCTCTCTTCCCTGGCTCCCCCGGGAGCTGTTCTTGGTGTTCGTCTGTTGTTTGGCTGGCCCCCTTTCTCTGTCCCCTCTCCTGTCGTGGTGCTGTCCTGTGGTTTTTGTCTTGCCTCTGTGGGGCTCTGCCCTCTTGGCTGCTGGTTGTCCGGGGTCTGTGCTTCTTGTGCCTCTGGCTTCTCTGCTTCCTCTGGTTTCTGTTTGGGTGGTTGCCTCTCTTTGTTTCCTTCCGGGTCCGCTGTATGGTCCAGTGGTTGTGTGCTTTGGGTCTCTGCCGGCCTCCCCCTGAACTCTGCTTGAGCTTCTTCCGGGCTGGTTGGCCCTGGGTCGTGGGTGCTGTGCACCCTGGGGTCTTTTCTGCTGCTCCTGCTGTGGTTTGGTGTCCGGCCCTTGTTCGGTTATCGGACTTTATTTTCCTTGTTGGGGTTTGGCCCTGCTGGCTCTTTGGGTCTTGTGCGGCCTCATTCCGGGGTTTGTGCTCCTTTTTTCCCTCTCTTTTTGTGGCTTTGCCTGCTCCTGGGCTCTTGCTGTGGCTTCTCCTTCTGGGCTGGGTGCTTGGTTGTTGTCCATGGCGGCCATGGTGGTGCTGTTCGTTCTTTCCAGGGGCCTGGTCCATTTCCAGTTCTCTGGTTAGCTGCCTTCTTGTTGAGGCTGTGGCCTTCTGTTCTCCTTGGCTCGTTTCCGGTCTTGGGTTTTGTCCCTTTCTGGCCTGTTCTGGCTTACTTTCCGGTTGTCTCCTGCAGTTCCAACCTTGTTTTTGCTACCTCGGGGTGCTCTCTTGGTGGGGTTTCCTGGGTGTGGTGGCTGGTTCGGAAGGCCGTTTTTTCTGCTTTGATATTCTCCACATTGTCAATGAATGGGACAAGGACATAAGGGACCTGGGGGTAATGCTCTATTACTTACTGGTAATCTTCCTTACTCTGGATCCTGTTGTCCTTGTCCCATTCATACGCCCCTCCCTCCCTCCTTGGTGGCCGGCCTTCCTGTGTGGGCTTGGTTTTACAGGCGGGATGCTGGGTAAGTACTGCTTATGTACTCCCTGTGGGAGGGGCAGTATTAGGGTCCCAGCATGCTTCTGGTCTTTTTTTCCGTCGGGAAATGGTTATCTCCACATTGTCAATGAATGGGACGAGGACAATGAGACCCGGAGTAATGAAAATTACTGGTAAGTAATAGAGCATTCATCTTTAGAATATTTTATCTTAGATATGGACATCCATTTCTCTGATGTGTAACAACAAACCTCTTGCTGTCTTTTGACATTAACATCTTCCTCTCCCCCAGCACTACAGCGAGGTGACCAATCTATAAAACCAGCCATTGACTTCACTCGCTCTCCTGTCCCCACCAGAATTCTCTGGATTACCAGAATAGGACCTGACGCCCCCAAGTAGCCTCCTTAAGCAGTGACTTCCGTACTGTGCCCAACAGTGGGTGGGTTCCTGCCCTCCCCTTTTAAGAAAGGCCTGGTCCCCTGCTTGCAATTAGACAGCCAGTACGTCTTTCACAGAAGTACTGTTCCCACTGTGGGTTCAAGCCGCACTGGGAACTGTACTGTGGTTTTGTGGAAATAGGGTACTGTTGTAAATGAAGTTGGAGCTTATAAGCAAGTTGTTCAGTGACCAGTTGCGGAGGCAATAAGAGGAAGGCTTGTTATGACTTAGTTAAATATAATATAAGCATAACGGTAAGTAGTAGAAGATGTCCCACCAGGAGCAGCATCCTTGCTGCTCAGCACACACACTCCAACTGACACTCATTTATACCAAGCACTCCAGCATTCAATACATCATCAGGCACTCCAGCATTCAATACATCACCAGGCACTCCAGCATTCCATCACATCACCAGGCACTCCAGCATTCAATACATCACCAGGCACTCCAGCATTCCATCACATCACCAGGCACTCCAGCATTCAATACATCACCAGACACTCAAGCATTCCATCACATGCCAGACACTCAAGCATTCAATACATCCACAGGCCCTCCAGCATTCAATACATCACCAGGCACTCCAGTATTCCATCACAACACCAGGCACTCCAGCATTCAATACATCACCAGGCACTCCAGCATTCCATCACATGCCAGACACTCAAGCATTCCATCACATGCCAGACACTCAAGCATTCCAACACATGCCAGGCACTGCAGCATTCCATCACATGCCAGACACTCAAGCATTCCATCACATGCCAGACACTCAAGCATTTCATCACATGCCAGGCACTCCAGCATTCCAACACATGCAAGACACTCCAGCATTCAATATATCACCAGACACTCCAGCATTCCATCACATGCCAGACACTCAAGCATTCCAGAACATGCCAAACACTCAAGCATTCCATCACATGCAAGACACTCCAGCATTCCAACACATGCCAGGCACTCCAACATTCAATTACATCACCAGGTACTCCAGCATTCAATTATATCACCAGGGACTCCAGAACTCCATTTAATCACACTCGTACCGACTGAGTAGCAGGGGACCAGTAACTAAGGAGAGGATGCATAGTAACAATTCAAGTCACAACACATCTGCTCTCCTTGGGGAAACAATAAAAAATATCAAACAACGTATGACAGAAATACACATTATCCAATGACATAAGCACAACAGATAGAAGAAAAGATGTGACCAAACAAATCACTAATTAACACCCTCACTCACCCCCTTTTGCACACACAAGGACATTAACGTGTAACATTTGCACTAACTGGGGTTCACCACACTGCAATGCATCACATACACCACACACCTGACAGAACCAAAGGTCCCAGGTAGCACAGAACTAGGGTACACGACATTACAAGGCATCGCACACTCTGCTCACCTGACGGGACAGGGGTCTCAGGTAACACCACACTAGGGTACACGACCCTACAACACAAACTTGGGTACACAACCCTCCAATGCAACACTAGGTTACACAACCCTACAACACATCACACATTCAGCATACCTGAGAGGACTAAAGGTCTCCGGTAACGCAGCACTAGGGTACACTTTCAACTTACTAACGGATCTTCAACCGGACGCTTTGTTTCTGACTGAAACTTGGCTCAACGCCAGTTCGGGCCCGGATATTGCTATAGCTCTACCGCCAAATTATACCCTTGTCAGAAGAGATAGGATGAATCAAATTGGGGGGGGGGGGGTATTTGAATCATTTTTAACAAAAAATGTTCTTGTAAATGGGAAGACCTAACGCTTGCCAATTGCGAAGGAGGTCTTTTTAAACTCACTCTCAAACCACAAATCACTTTTACGGGGATTTTGTTATATCGCCCCCCTGGGGCCGCTGGAGAATGGGTGGCAGCTCTTCCTGAGTTCATCACCCCTCTTCTGTTAGAAGCGTCCATTTTCTCGATTTTAGGAGATTTTAATCTGCACTTCGAGGATCGTAACTGCCCTATGGTTCTTCAACTCTTAGCTGACCTAGAGGCCCTCAACGTACATCTATGTAATATAGGTCCCACTCACACAGCAGGCCATCAATTAGACCCGATCTTTGCCAATTTTGATAACCTTATATGTGAGCCGGCATTACCTTTACCATGGTCCGACCATTATTTGATTGGATTTGAGATCAGGCTGCCAGAAACTAAAGTTTTGGATAGGCCCGAGAACTCTTGCTTCAGAAATTGGAAAAAACTTAATATAGAGGACTTGAATTCCCAGCTAACAAACTCCAGGCCAAATTTAAACCAAAATGACCTTAAAGTCAGGGATCAGGATAAAATTAATAACTGGTTAGCCAAAGCTGTAGAGACAGTTATCCCACTCACGAGGAATAAGCGGAAATCCTGCAGACTAACAGTCCCATGGTTCTCCGAAAGACTAAAAACAGAAAAAATCAAATGTAAAAAGCTGGAGAGACAGTGGAGGAAAGATTATGACGCGGCCAGTAAGGAAACCTACAAGCAAGCGTTAAAAGCCTACCATCTGTTATGCAAAATAACAAAAGGAGATTTTACTAAAAGCACCATCCTAGAGGCACAAAACAACTCCAGAACCTTATTTAAGGTTCTAAAGGACCTAGCGGGTGCTACGCATCAACCAGAACCCCCAACGCTGTCCACAACGCAATGTAATTGCCTTGCAAAGTATTTTAATGATAAAATAGCCAACATTTACTCAGCCCTCAGTGGAGATGATGTTCCTAACCGAACCCCGACAGTAGCCCCGAGTCCTAGTTGGCCTAGCGAGCTGGTAGACACTCCTGGGAAATTACTGACAGTCTGGCATCCTTTTGACCAGCACATATTTGTAGAAACTCTTAACAGCATTAAGTCAGGTTCCCCTAACGACCCCATGCCAGCAGGCATTCCTAAACAACTAGATCCCGAAACATTAAATGTCATTAGATCACTGTTAAATGCATCATTAAGAGAAGCGGTAGTACCAACCGAATGGAAGCACGCTATGGTTGTACCGTTACTGAAAAAAGCAAACAGTGATCCAGAGATTTTCTCTAATTTTAGACCGGTATCGCTTCTCCCCATATTTTCTAAAATTCTAGAAAACATGTCAATAGACAGTTGTCGGAATTTATCAACACCAACAAGCTATTGCATCCCTTACAGTCCGGTTTTAGAACCGGGCACTCTACCAAATCCACCCTACTAGGAGTTACGGAAACCATCCGTCAGAAGCTCGACAATGGTGGCACGGTGGCACTCATTCTTCTAGACTTGAGTGCCTCCTTTGACACCATATCCCATGAAACGCTACTTCAAACCCTAGAGGGAATAGGGGTAAGAGGCTCAGCGCTGGATTGGCTAGGAAACTTTCTATCAGATAGATCTTATCAGGTCTTCTCCAAAAGTAACACCTCTAATACTCTAACCTCCCCGTATGGAGTCCCACAAGGGTCAATCCTGAGCCCTTTACTATTTAATATTTATATTACCCCTCTTGCGAGCATAGCGGAAAGTTTTGGTCTTACAATCTTTTCGTATGCAGATGATACACAACTGGTGTTCTCCCTGTCGACAACTGATAAAAATAACACCTCCTCTCTCCGCTCTGGGTTACAGAGCATGGCAAAGTGGATGCACTCCGAGAAAATAAAATTAAATGGAGATAAAACTGAAGTGCTAATTTTTGGAGAACAAAAAGAGCTGTGGGGACCAGCACATTGGCCCACAGAAATGGGCCCTCTCCGGTCAGCAGTCTCTTCGGCCCGAAATCTATGAGTAATAGTTGATGATAAACTGACGATGTGCGCTCAAGCTGTTAAAACAGCTTCAGTCTGTTTCGCCATTCTAAAATGGCTGAGGAAAATTTTGTGGCAACTCCCTGAAGGGGCGCAAAAAACTGTAGTTCAGGCCTTGATCGACTCAAGGCTGGACTATGGGAACATTCTTTTCCTAGGTGCCAACAAAGAGATCACGCGTCGGCTACAGGTCGTTCAAAATGCGGCAGCTAGGGTACTTTTACATCTACCTGGGCGGTCGCATATCTCTGAACATTTACGTAATCTGCATTGGCTCAAGATGGGCAACAAAGCATTATGTTATATGTTCAAAATAAACACAGGGGAAGCACCAGCGTACCTGTGTAAAGTGGTTCAGAAATACATTCCGGCTCGAAATCTTCGGTCAACACATCAGGCGAGATTTGTTGTCCCGAGATTTAAACGAGCACGAATGGGCGGACGCTCCTTCGGTTACATGGCGCCAGCCATGTGGAACTCAATTCCGCTAAAACTGCGCCTGGAACCCAACTACATAAGATTCCAGAAAGGTATCAAGGCATGGCTTTTCAACCAAGAATAAGAATTATAAGCTCACTCCTCCTGGAAGTATACGGATCCAAGGCGCCGGGAAACCCTCAGGGTAGCTGTTGCGCCATAAAAGTGGAATAAATAAATAAATAAATACACGACCCCACAACACAAACTTGGGTACACAACCCTCCAATGCAACACTAGGTTACACAACCCTACAACACATCACACATTCAGCATACCTGACAGGACCAAAGGTCTCCTGTAACACAAAACTGGGGTAGATGCCCGTAAAACGCATCACACACTCTGCACACCTGACAGGACCAAGGGTCTCAGGTAACACAACACTATGGTATACAACCCTATATTGCATCACGTATTCTGCAGACCTGACCGTACCAGGGGTCTAAAGTAAGACATCACATACTATGCATACCTCACAGGATGAGGGTTATAAGGTAAAACATGCAGAATGGCACCAAATATAATAACCAGGCAAGAAATCTAGCAAGGCATAAATAAACATACACCAGGAGCAATTTAAAAAAAAGAGAAAATCATCCGTAGATACACTCAGAAACATACTGAGCATTCTACACAGATGCGCCAGAAGCATATCCATAGGGAATCACATTCAAAGAAAACAATCGTTTAGCATTACATTACATTAATCATCTTGAAAATATGAGAGAGACTAGTCTCTCTCAGGCAGCTGACTAGTCCTTCGCCCTGGTGGGCGATCTCTCACCCAAACCCATTGCAGCTCTAATTTCCTGACAGTATATGTGGCAGTAAATGGCAGCAAAATAAGAATAGCATCGCAAAAAATACACTCAGACGTATACTAAGCATTTTCACTTAAGCACCAGGAGAAAATCCATGTTAGCATTTACTATGTCAGCGTATCGAACGAGAATGTATGACGTTAAACATCTTAAAATTAACTCAGTATTTAAAAAACTTTGGGGCATATTATCAAGAAGCTCGTTAAAATTATCGCCAATTTAGCGGCAGGAAACAACCGCTAAGACGGCGATAATGGGCTTGCTAACATGCATTATAGAATTCCAATAGAAGCCCAGGTTAGATGTCCTGCACATACAATACAATACAATTTGCATTAGGCAAATACAATCTGTGCTTGCAAAATGTGAAAAGTGGGGTATTAGCACAGGCATAAGCAAGTACAAAAACTGTGTGCTTGATTTTTCCTACAACAGGGTTAAGTGAATGGAAACAGACATCTTTACTACCTCTACAGTGCTTTTGCCCCACTTTTTAAAGCACTTGTGGTCACAGGAGGAGGTCAGAACGAACACATGGTCTTCCTTGTATCACAGCTAATAGGTTCACCACTTGAATAGGTTTGTAACAATTGTTCCCAGTCTTGGCCCAGGGCTGCGCAAGTTGCCACGCCGGTGGTTGTCTAGAAATCACACTTGGATGTAGCCCTCTTGGACCCACATTGGACACCCCGCTGTCTAAACAGTGAAGAAATTGATAAGAAGATCAACAAGTGTAGAACTAGTCTGTAGCACTGCACTAAATCATATTTCTGTTTTTCAAGACTATTATTACAATTTTCCCTTTTAGTTGGCACATTTACAAACAAAACACACTTGTGTTGGACCCACTTGAAGTCTGGGTGCTCCCTTTATAAATGTAACCATATTGCGTCAACCCTCCCATGCAGCACCAGAGTCTTGCGACAGATGCTTTTGGCTGTGCCCGGATGGTGCTGTGAGGGAACTGGTGTGGTGGGCGAGAGGCAGGCCCCTGCTAGCTGGTGCATCCCTGTCCTCACGCCGTTCGTCCCTCTTCTGTTTCTTCACCTCCTTTCATTGCCTGGCCCTGGCGCACGTGCTGCCCTTCACCCTTGGCACGCACCCTCCGTGATCCCGCCCCTTCCTGTCGTCCCTTCGACTCTTCTGAGTCCCAGGCAGCGCTGAGCATTGCTCCACCCTGAACCTGGGCGTCTCCTGTGAAGCAACGGGAGGAGGAAGAGCACAGGGGAAATAAAATAATTAGTTGTTGCATGACAGAGAATCGCCTCAGGACCGTGAGAAATGAAAATCCCAAAACGCACCCTGGCAGAGGCCGAAACAAGATTATTAGGTGGAAGAACTGGTTCATCCTCGACAAACTAGAACCTGTGGAAGTAAAATCAGCTTCCATAAAAAGGGCTTTCTCTTTTACATTGTCGGAAAGGAAATCACATTTACATTTTATGACAAGAGAAACCGTACATTCTAGCTGGGTTTTCTCCATCTTTGTTGTTGTGGCTGCCAAAGGCGCAGAGATACTGCTCCGGGAGTCGAATCTAGCGCGATATAAACCCACAAATAAATAAATAAATAAATTAATAAATAACTTGACTCTTTCAGAAGAGAAACAAATAAATTGCAAAAAATACACGTTATAGAAAAGATGATGAAAATAAAGATTTTTAGTTACTACATTGTAAAAGCATGTAGAAAAAGTAAAAGGACAAACCAACGGTGGACTACGAGAGCCGCACTTCACTGCTCTGTTCCATCTGTAACAGTTTGTTGAAGAGCCTATAGATGTGTGAACATACAACTCCTGCACCTGCCGTTGTTGGGTGCAAACTGCGAAGCAGACCAGGAAGTGAGTGATTGTGGAGAGGTGCACCACTAGGTTGTCTTTTCCGAATGATATAGACGAACAAAAATTCCTTTGTATTTAGTTTCCTTTATTTCAATGATATCATAAAACAGGCTAGAGCCAACGCGTTTCGTTCAATAGGAATTGAACTTCATCAGGGCTTAAAAATTATACAGATGGTAGCAGCCGCGGCCCGGTGGTGGGAGTACCTTAACAGGTAAGTTAACATATATATAAATAAAATGAATTTCGTTGCGTACACTGCATCACCAAATGCGATGCAGTGCGCGCAACGAATTTCGTTTAATTTATTTATATGTTCACTTACCTGTTAAACTCCGTAATCCATACATTACTACCCCCCACCCTGCCCCTCCCCCTCCCCACGTCACTGCCCGCAGGTACTCCCACCACCGGCCGTGGCTGTATGGTAGATGATCCAATAATGGGGTGTCGGAAATAGTGGGGAAGTACAAGTACACTGAAGAACGCACTCTCAGCCCGTGTTCCATGTGTGGGCACCAGTATCAATTATATTACGAACTGAAGACATATCATGATGGGGCTCCCGACTATGGACCCTGCGTCAGTACCTGTGACGCGTGCGTAAGGCGTCCTCTCTCCAGACCGCTTCCAGAATCAGAATGAGCACTTAGAAAAAGTGTAGTTTAGATGATATCATTCGTATAAGTGATACAGATTGTGATTTACTAAAGAAAAGAACTATATTTTATTAACGTTTTAGAAAGACATGATGCAAATGGTGAACACTCATGTTACAAAGTTTACATATAATTTTGTTTCTAAACATCATTTATATGAAAAATAACTAATGTGATTTATCAAATATTATGATTAACCTTGAATATGATAGTCACATTTACTATAAATCTATTTCTTTGCATGTGTAACTGTGTGCGCCAAAAATGACAAAAGAAAGGTAGGTGCTAAACATTTTTATTTTGAAGATGCTTTTATGGAACTTATAGAGCATGTATCAATTCTATTTGTCTGATATTTTAAACGTATAATCTGAAACGTGTTTACATGTTGGCACATACCATAGTTATAAATACCCTATACTGACACGTATATTTCCTAACCATATTCAATGATCCTAAGTGCATCAGCGCGAATGCTAAAAAATTACATCTCTCATGTTCTTTTATGAATGTATGCTTATATTTCCACATATTCTGCGTTATGTTAGGCTAACTTAATATGGTCTTGAATGTATTCATAACATTTTCTGGCTCGCTGAGCTCACCATTCATGAGAAGATTCTTCAGTATAAAAAATCATTTGCAGCAGTGTCTTCTTATTGAGTTCACATGTACGCAATAGAAGATAAGCAAAATCTTTGTTAACATTTCAGGACATCTGCCTGCAAAACTGTCTTCTTGAACTCTTTCCTATGCTCCAGCTAAAAAGGCATTGTTCTAATGTTTCACATGGTGGATGTCTCAAGGACTCCGTTACTGTCCCATCTATTTCCCTGCATTTTGTGTCTTCTCTATGTTGCCTGACACACACTCCATATGAACCGACCAATGGACTGAGTGGTCTGACCAGATGAGGTGATTTGAGGAGGTGTCTGTTAGACCTGTCAGCCCTAGGGTGGTCTTTCCCTATTTTTTTCGCCCTTGCCTCATTTTTCCCACCTTCTTTTTGTTGGCCCTTAGGTCTTTGGGCACCTTTTCATGGCTAATCCATGTTAGGGTGCAGGTGCTCTCTACTTCAAACATGGCTGCCACTGGCCCCTGCTACTGCAGCGTGGTCTTTTTAGTGTAGCACCCTAGTTGCCAGGAGCTGGCTGGATCCCCATACAATGTTGCAATGCCAGCCACCCATCCCCTGTCAATACGTAGAGTGGGGAAGCTCCTGGAACCTTCCAGAAGAAAGGCGGAGCCGATTTTTGCCGCCTTAGAGAGTGGTCACCTGACCTGGTCATACATAAGCAAGGGAGGGAACTTTTTCTAGTCAGTTGGGGCATCACTGACCTGGGGAACCCACGCAGGAGTTTTAGGCGGGAGGGCCTAGTTAGGAACTACTGGGAGTGACAGGATTTAGGTGCTGCCTCTTAAGCTGGGTGAGGTGTCCTAGACTAGCCCCCTGATCTGGCCCAGCGGTAGGGAACCCTAGGGTCCATCTGCAGTGACTGAGGAAAATTCATCTAGCCTTAAACTCAACCCCCCCCTCTTCAAGAAACCATCACCTAAGAGCGCAGAACCATCCAAGCGCCAAGAACATTACTTGCTTTGACCAGAGACTGCTGAGGGATCGACCAGGTACTGGACTGTGCTGCCCTGCGCACTCCCTGCCTTCATCTGGGCCCTTCTGGCCCTGCCTGTCTCCCCCTGACTGAACTGCCTGCAGTCCCTGCTAAACTGTGTGCATAGCGCTATATCCTGCTCCCCCTGCCCTCGCTGTATTTGAAACTGCCTGTCCTGTCAGGAGTATTGAAATTGCCTCCCGGGCCCTGCCCGTGCCCAGCGCTGTGAAGCCCCCTAAGCGCTTCCCTGAATCGGCGCCAAGCGATGTACCGTGTCGCCCTGAGGCGCCTGAGGAGACCTTGACACAGCGACGACGGCGCCGCCCACACGACGCCTCTGAGGCGCTTCCGGCCTGTCCTGTGGCTGACTGTCCCCGCGCTGTGACCAGCGCCGACATTGACCCTCCCTCGGCGGCCCCCGGTGCCAGGAGAGAGCCGCCGCATCAAGATCGTCAGGCCGCGTTAGGCCTGAAGCCGGCCTGGGCCCCTGTCACGTGAGCGGGAGCGCTGCCGCGTCATCGACCGCGCCCCCGCCCAAGCCTCACAGCCATTGGCTGTCCCCGTCGAGCCTTGTGAGGAAGGCCCGGCACCCGGAGCAGGTCGCGACTCCTCGCGGAGGGGGTCAGGAGCTGAAGACGCCCCTCCGCTTTGCCCAGCAGTGTGTGTCCTTGTCCCCGGCGGCGGTGCGCTAAGACAGCGCCTTGCACCGCGCAGAGCAGCGGGAAGCCCCTCGATCGGCGGAAGCTCCTCCCGCCTAACCCACGACATCGCAAGGGCCCCGGAGGGCCGAAGAATGCAGGTAATCCCCGGGGAGGAGTGCGGAAGGCCGGGTAAGGCCCAGAGGTCGCCCCTCCCTTGGGGAGAAATGATACTGAGCCCCGTTGGCCCCCCTAATATGCCTCTAGAGTCGTGAGGCCTGATTTATGCATCAGGAGTGCTGGGGCCAAGTAACGGTGCACGCCTGAAGAGCAGGCCCTATTGAATTAACTGTTCCCAGCCCCTTGAGAACAGGATCGGTCAGGTCATTGACTGTTGGTGCTTCATGGCCGTTTTATGCGGCCTGTATTGCTCATGCCTGCTTATATGTTTTCATGCCTGCTGATAAAGTGGTTATCTTTTCCCTGTACTGAATTTCTTGCAGGGGCGGGCTTCTACAGTTCCAGATGGGGTTAAATCCTGATTCCTAGTGATTTATTCCAATACTATTTTGATGATCTGACTTTGGCTACTAAACTGTTGATATTTACAAGAGGAAATGTTTATAATTGCTTCCTGAATACTAGTCCATGGTTTATGAAAGTACCCTTTTAGCCTGCTGAAAAGTATAACGCGACAGGCTGTGTTATTTGAAGTTTTCTGCTTTAATGAGACGTTTTACTGAAAAGGTTTTACTGCTCTAATGAACTGTTTTACCATTTTAAAGGAAATGCTTCAACGAGGACCTTATTGAAATGCTAATGATTTGCTAATGCATTAATTGCTCTGATCCAATGCCTACATAAAAGATCTTGATTTTCAAACACAACTACTGGTGTGGTCTCCATTACTGCGCCCACTTTTAGTCTCAGTGGATGAGTGTGTTAAGTAGCTGCTTTACACGTAAGCCCCTGGCCGCCTTCCTGCTCGAGCCAAGCTACCCCCCGGAAAACTGGTGGTCCCAGTTCTTACATTGTTGGCGAGCGGTGGGATCCTGGACCTGTAGCTACCTAACACACTCCAGTGGGACAGAGTGCGTTGCAATTAATTGGACAACCTGTCGTGCCACAAGCTAACTCAATTGCCCACCACTGACTAAATCTGCAAAGTGTGTAGGAACCTGTGTTGACCCAGCATTGTTGCCTACGTCCTAGAATCTTTCTTTCAGGTTATCTGGTCCCCACCTGACAAAATGGAGTTCCAGCTGGCTGACCTTGATAAGTACACAGTAGTGCAGTTAAGGGAGTTTTGTCAGGGGATGGGGGTGCCGGTGGGAGCGAGAGCTGTAAAAGAAGAGCTCCGCACCGCCTTGAGGGCATGGGTAAGGGCCCACCCAGGGGAGAGAGAGGATGAGCAACAGGTCACACAAGGGGAGGCAGACACTCAAGAAGACCCAGGCCTACTCAACATTGACATGTCAGACAATGTGTTGCTAGGAAGACGTTCTGGGGCAGGGAGTAGTGTATCAAAGGGGAGTGCATCGTCGCAGGAGTACGAGGACAGGAGGGAGGAGAGGCGATTGAAGTGGGAACTTGCCAAGTTAGAGCACGAGAGAGAGAGAGAAAGGGAGGATAAGCAGTTTGCTATGGAGGAAAGGAAGCTGGCGCACGAGCTTCAGCTCAAGGAAATGGAGCTGAGAGCATTACAGTTGGGTGCACCAGGGAGTCCTAATGGTGGCAGCGTACCAGAGGCTCAGCAGGAGCCCAGATTCTGGTTACCTAAGGAGGTGATAGCGAGCTACACCAAGGGGGATGACATTGCCAGGTGGTTGGAGGCATATGAAGTGGCCTTGACTGCCCATGGGGTGCCCGAGAAACATTGGGGAGGTGGCTTGTACCGTTATATACCTCCTGATGTTAGGGACACCCTCCTGTATTTGGATCAGGTAGACCAGTTCAGGTATTCCCCCATGAAGGAGGCGCTCATTAAACACTTTGACCTCAACCCTGAAAGGTATCACCAGAAGTTCTGTGGCAGCCATAAGCTGTCCACGCAGAATTGGGTGGATCTTTTTGAGTATGCCCGTAAGGCTCTGGATGGTTGGGTGCATGGCAGTGAGGTGCGTGATTTTGAGGGTCTGTACAACCTTTTTTTTGAGAGAGCACCTCCTGGATAAGTGTTTTCCGGAGCTGCGCCAACATCTGGTGGACCGCAAGCTTACTGATCCCCGTGAGCTTGCGGAGGAGGCGGATACTTGGGTCAGCACCCGGGTGTCACACAAGGGCCCCAGGGGAGATGGCCCGAAAGGCGGACAGGATGCCCCCCAGAAGAAAGAGGGTGGAGATAAAAGAACGGAGTTCTCACAAGGCCCACAAACTAGACAGTTTGGGAAAGGAGTATGTACCCCATCTCAGAACCGTTCCCCAAAACCCACTTACCCTGACAAGAGTCAGCAGCCAAAAGTGGTCCGGTGCTATGAGTGCGGAGAGGTCGGACACTACAAGGGAGATGCCCAGTGCCGCAAACGACCCCCAGCCCCCACTGGTGGCAAGAGTCCTGGGGTGGCTAGTGTAGCGCTTGGGTTGGAGCTGCCCCTAGATAGGGAAGGGGAGTGGACAGGCCTGACCCTGGTTTCACTTGGGGATAGAGAGATGGTCCCAGTGACGCACTTACCATCAAATACTGCTAAGTACCAGCAGAGGGTGAAGGTCAATGGGGAGGAGGTGGAGGCTCTGAGGGACACAGGTGCCAGCATGACCACCGTAGTGAGGCGGCTGGTGTCCCCTGAGCAGGTAGTACCTGATGTGTACCATCCGGCCGTGTTGGCTGACGGCAGAATGAGCTACTATCCGGTGGCTCAAGTTCCCTTTGAGTGGGGAGGAGTGTCAGGCCCGTTGAGAGTTGCGATCAGCCCTGCCTTGCCTGTGGACTGTCTGCTCGGTAATGACCTAGAACATACCGCCTGGAAGGAAGTGGAGTTTAAGGCCCACACTGAGGTGCTGGGGTTACCAGGGCAGACTTGCGTAGTCATGCGGTCCATGGCTGCCCGGCAAGAAGCTCAACCCGGGTTGGAGCCTGAGACAACGGCCCAACCCAATGCCGGTTCAGAGGAGAATGGAGTGGAGGACACACCCCGTGTGATGGATGGGGAGCCCGCGGAGGTAACCCCGGAGTCCGTGGAGGTGGATGTCGTTCCCGTGGGGGACTTGCCAACCCTTGCCGAGTGGCATGTGAAAGGAGGACCTACCCGGGAGGAATTCTGTTGGGCGCAGAAGGAATGCCCCACGCTTGAAGGCATGCGGCGACAGACCGAAGCCCAAGCAGTCAACCAAGAGACCGGCAGTTATCACGTCTATTGGGAGGATGGCCTCCTGTACAGTGAGCCAAGGGTTCCGGTGCATAGATCCTCGAGGGCCTTAGTGGTCCCCCAGTGCTACCGGGCATTTTTGATGGAACTGGCGCATGAGATACCCTTGGCCGGACACCTGGGCCAGGACAAGACCTTTGCGAGGCTAGTCCCACAGTTTTATTGGCCCAGGATGAGAGTTGCCTCTGACACCTATTGCAAGACCTGCAAGACTTGCCAGGCCAGTGGCAAGACGGGGACCAAAGGGAAGGCCGCATTGGAAGTACTCCCAGTGGTCGGGACCCCTTTCGAGCGGGTCGGAATCGACATCGTTGGGCCGTTGGACCCTCCGACCTCTGCGGGACATCAGTTCATCTTGGTGTTAGTGGACCACGCCACTCGGTACCTGGAGGCCATCCCTCTGAGGACCGTTACTGCATCTGTGGTGGCGCGGGCCCTGATGGGGATATTTACCCGAGTGGAATTCCCCAAGGTCGTGGTGTCGGACAGAGGCACAAATTTCATGTCGGCCTACATGCAGGCCATGTGGAAGGAGTGCGGAGTGACCTATCGGTTCTCCACTCCTTATGTAGATGTAAATGTAGACGTACTTGTAAAGCGCACTGATACTCCTGAGTGTCCTGGCGCTGCACTCATACCGCTAGGGAACCCTTCCTGTTTTTTCCCCGTGAAATGTCCACTCCTGGGCATCCCCAGGGTGCAACCAGGCATCCCTAGCGCTGTAGGGGGCCGTTGTGGAGACTAAGCAAGCTATTGCCCAGAGTTGCAGCGTGGGACCCATGCTTAGAGTAGGCACCGAGGCGAGAAATCAGGTCCGAGGAATCATGAGCCCAAGATCCGCCGAGGCCAGCCAAGGCAGGAATTGAACCCTGGTCCGAGGCCAGACCTCTGCATCAGGGTCTGCCGCTCTGACCATTGAGCCACACTTCTCCACATCCTTACCACCCCCAGATTAACGGGCTCGTAGAGCGCTTCAACAAGACCTTGAAGCCGATGATCCGGAGCCTGCCAGAAGACTTGAGGCGGAAATGGGACATCCTCCTCCCTTGCTTGCTGTTCTCGTACCGCGAGGTACCCCAGAAGGGAGTTGGGTTCAGCCCGTTCGAACTGCTCTATGGCCATCCCGTTAGGGGCCCCCTTGGTCTGGTCAAAGAGGGGTGGGAGAAGACTTCGAAGAAGCTTCCCCGTGATGTTGTCAGCTACATGCTGGCATTCCGCAGCCAGATGGCCAAGCTGTGGAAGGAAGCCTCAGACAACTTAGAGGCTAGCCAAGCCGTCATGAAGGAGTGGTATGACCGCAACGCTCGGACGGTGGAGTTAGACGCTGGACAGAAGGTGTGGGTCATGGAGTCTGGGGAGCTTAGTGCCCTCCAGGACCGGTGGACTGGTCCGTACGAGATTGTGGAGCGTCGAGGCCAGACCACCTATGTCGTTGACTTGAAGACCCCCCGTCAGCCCCATCGGGTGCTCCACGTCAACCGCCTGAAGCCTCACCATGAGCGATCAGAGCTTGCTCTCCTCATTCTGATGGATGGGAGCGAGGAGGAGGAAAGTGAGCCTCTTCCTGACCTTCTAGCGGCCCAGGAAAAGGATGGTTCAGTGGAGGGAGTTGTCCTCTCCCCATCCTTGACCTCAGAGCAACAGAGGGACTGCCGCCAGGTATTGGCGCAGCATGCCTCGTTGCTCTCCCTCAGGCCTGGAATCACACATCTGTGTACCCATGATGTGGACACAGGGGACAGTCCGCCAGTGAAAACCAAGTCTTACCGGCTGTCCGATAAAGTGAAGAACAGCATCCAGGGTGAGGTGACCAAAATGCTGGAGCTGGGAGTGATCGAACCCTCCAGCAGCCCGTGGGCTTGTCCGGTTGTGCTGGTGCCGAAAGCGGCTCCACCGGGCACCACACCAGAACTTCGGTTCTGTGTGGACTATCGGGGATTGAACTCTGTCACCAAGACAAATGCTCACCCGATACCACGGGCAGACGAGCTGATTGACCGGCTGGGAGCAGCCAAGTACCTCAGCACCATCGACTTGACATCAGGGTACTGGCAGATTGCCATGGCCGATGGAGCGAAGGAGAAGACAGCGTTCTCCACCCCCGAGGGCCACTTCCAATTTCGAGTGATGCCCTTTGGGCTCAAGAATGCTCCGGCCACCTTCCAGCGGTTGGTGAACCAGGTGCTATCTGGCCTGGAGTCCTTCTCAGCTGCGTACCTGGATGGCATAGCTGTCTTCAGTAGCACCTGGGAGGACCATCTGCAGCATCTCCAGGAGCTGCTGCGGGCGTTGCAACGCGCTGGCCTCACCATAAAGGTTAGCAAGTGCCAGATTGGACAGGGATCTGTTGTGTACCTGGGACACCTGGTGGGCGGGGGTAAGGTGCAACCCCTCCAGGCCAAAATTGAGACCATCATGGCCTGGGAGCCCCCCAAAACTCAGACTGAGGTCAGAGCTTTCCTCGGCCTCACTGGCTATTACCGCAGGTTCGTCAAGGGATATGGCACCATCGTGGCCCCCTTGACCGAGTTGATGTCCAAAAAGCAGCCACGCAAGGTGATCTGGACGGCTGCTTGCCGGGAGGCATTTGAAACACTGAAGCGCGCGATGTGCACCGCTCCGGTGATGGCCACTCTGGACTTCCAAAAAGAATTCATTGTGCAGACAGATGCCTCAGAGCATGGCGTAGGCGCCGTGCTATCGCAACTCAGCGATGATGGCCAAGACTAACCCGTGGCCTTCATCTTCAGAAGACTCCTCCCTCGGGAACGGCGATGGAGTACCATCGAGCGAGAAGCCTTCGCTGTGGTCTGGGCTTTGAAAAAGTTGAGGCCATACCTTTTTGGCTCTCACTTACTAGTTCAAACCGACCACCGACCCCTTTGCTGGCTCATGCAGATGAGAGGCGAAAATCCCAAGTTGCTAAGGTGGTCCATTTCCCTACAGGGGATGGACTTCAGGGTGGAACATCTGCCCGGAGTTGACCACACCAATGCTGACGGTCTCTCCCGGTTTTTCCGCCTTAGTGACGGGAACTCCCTAGAGGTTGGGTAGCTCTCCCCACTTTCAACTGGGCGGGGACGCATGTTAGACCTGTCAGCCCTAGGGTGGTCTTTCCCTATTTTTTTCGCCCTTGCCTCATTTTTCCCACCTTCTTTTTGTTGGCCCTTAGGTCTTCAGGCACCTTTTCATGGCTAATCCATGTTAGGGTGCAGGTGCTCTCTACTTCAAACATGGCTGCCACTGGCCCCTGCTACTGCAGCGTGGTCTTTTTAGTGTAGCACCCTAGTTGCCAGGAGCTGGCTGGATCCCCATACAATGTTGCAATGCCAGCCACCCATCCCCTGTCCATAGGTAGAGTGGGGAAGCTCCTGGAACCTTCCAGAAGGAAGGCGGAGCTGATTGTTGCCGCCTTAGAGAGTGGTCACCTGACCTTGGCATACTTAAGCAAGGGAGGGAACTTTTTTTAGTCGGTTGGGGCATCACTGACCTGGGGACCCCACGCAGGAGTTTTAGGCGGGAGGGCCTAGTTAGGAACTTATGCTACTGGGAGTGACAGGATTTAGGAGCTGCCTCTTAAGCTGGGTGAGGTGTCCTAGACTAGCCCCCTGATCTGGCCCAGCAGTAGGGAACCCCAGGGTCCATCTGCAGTGACTGAGGAAAATTCATCTAGCCTTCAACTCAACCCCCCCCCCCTCTTCAAGAAACCATCACCTAAGGGCGCAGAACCATCCAAGCGCCAAGAACATTACTTGCTTTGACCAGAGACTGCTGAGGGATCGACCAGGTACTGGACTGTGCTGCCCTGCGCACTCCCTGCCTTCATCTGGGCCCTTCTGGCCCTGCCTGTCTCCCCCTGACTGAACTGCCTGCAGTCCCTGCTAAACTGTGTGCATAGCGCTATATCCTGCTCCCCCTGCCCAGCGCTGTATTTGAAACTGCCTGTCCTGTTAGGAGTATTGAAATTGCCTCCCGGGCCCTGCCCGTGCCCAGCGCTGTGAAGCCCCCTAAGCACTTCCCTGAATCGGTGCCTAGCGCTGTACCGTGTCGCCCTAAGGCGCCTGAGGAGACGTTGACACCGCGACGATGGCGCCGCCCACGCGACGCCTCTGAGGCGCTTCCAGCCTGTCCTGTGGCTGACTGTCCCCGCGCTGTGACCAGCGCCGACATTGACCCCCCTTGGCGGCCCCCGGTGCCAGGAGAGGGCCGCCACATCAAGATTGTCAGGCCGCGTTAGGCCTGAAGCCTGCCTGGGCCCCTGTCACGTGAGCGGGAGCGCCGCTGCGTCATTGGCCACGCCCCCGCCCAAGCCTCGCAGACATTGGCTGTCCCCGTCGAGCCTCATGAGGAAGGCCCGGCACCCGGAGCAGGTCGCGACTCCTCGCGGAGGGGGTCAGGAGCCGAAGACGCCCCTCCGCTTTGCCCCGCAGTATGTGTCCTTGTCCCCGGCGGCGGTGCGCTAAGACAGCGCCTTGCACCGCGCCGAGCAGCGGGAAGCCCCTCGATCGGCGGAAGCTCCTCCCGCCTAACCCACAACATCGCAAGGGCCCCAGAGGGCCGAAGAACGCAGGTAACCCCCGGGGAGGAGGGCGGAAGGCCGGGTAAGGCCCAGAGGTCGCCCCTCCCCTGGGGAGAACTGAGACTGAGCCCCGTTGGCCCCCCTAATGTGCCTCTAGAGTCGTGAGGCCTGATTTATGCATCAGGAGTGCTGGGGCCAAGTAACGGTGCACGCCTGAAGAGCAGGCCCTATTGAATTAACTGTTCCCAGCCCGTTGAGAACAGGATCGGTCAGGTCATGACTGTTGGTGCTTCGTGGCCGTTTTATGCGGCCTGTATTGCTCATGCCTGCTTATATGTTTTCATGCCTGCTGATAAAGTGGTTATCTTTTCCCTGTACTGAATTTCTTGCAGGGGCGGGCTTCTACAGTTCCAGATGGGGTTAAATCCTGATTCCTAGTGATTTATTCCAATACTATTTTGATGATCTGACTTTGGCTACTAAACTGTTGATATTTACAAGAAGAAATGTTTATAATTGCTTCCTGAATACTAGTCCATGGTTTATGAAAGTACCCTTTTAGCCGGCTGAAAAGTATAACGCGACAGGCTGTGTTATTTGAAGTTTTCTGCTTTAATGAGACGGTTTACTGAAAAGGTTTTACTGCTCTAATGAACTGTTTTACCATTTTAAAGGAAATGCTTCAATGAGGACCTTATTGAAATGCTAATGATTTGCTAATGCATTAATTGCTCTGATCTAATGCCTACATAAAAGATCTTGATTTTCAAACACAACTACTGGTGTGGTCTCCATTATTGCACCCCCTTCTAGTCTCAGTGGATGAGTGTGTTAAGTAGCTGCTTTACACGTAAGCCCCTGGCCGCCTTCCTGCTCGAGCCAAGCTACCCCCGGAGAACTGGTGGTCCCAGTTCTTACAGTGTCACTCTCGGGAGCGCTAAGAATATATTATTGCCTGATTTAATGTTTTTGCTTTAGTTAGTGGCTTGCGATTGTGATTGTGATGGACAGCTGTTGTTCTGCATGCTGACTACAAACTGCTAAAAGAGATTCGCAGAACTTTCCTGGCAAATTAACTTGCCTGATGGGGGACTTGTCTGGCTTCATTCGTAAATTGACGCACATGCTAGATACGCATAGTGATCTCTTCCTTTGGGAACTACTCGAACTGTAAAATGCATGTCCTTTTCTGCACTCTTGAGCTTTTGGTACCTATTTGACCTTTATTAATGTGTCTTATTCCCTAATGTAATCTATTGATGGACTTATCATTCTAAATTTTAATAAACTAAACTAAATTTACTACTTTGACTCAGCTGTCACGGTTTATCCTTACATAAGCGAATGTGCATTCTCAATTTTGTTTTGCTGATGATTAGAGGAGTTCATATTAGAGAGATCTCAGACCATCAAATTCTAATGTATTATTCTGTATAGCTTTAGTTGCACTTATGGTGGGTATGATCTGGCTCACCTTCATTTTTTCAGGAGATTTGGGCTTCCAGTGATAATCCTATACCATTATAATATTGTCGTGAGAGCAATCTTCATGAGCTCAATATCAAATTTATATTTCAGTTGTCCAATTCCTGGTCCCCATTGGATGACTGTTGGGACCCTTTATATCCAACCCCTCTCAGCACACAGCAAGGTCCACCTGAGGACCAAGAGAGTGGTAGGTTTATTATAGAAATTCCCATCTGGTAGTTTTGGCCCAGTAAATGTTATAGCAACGTCTTGTACCCTCTTTAGTATAGCAACACCAGTGTCCTGTATGCATATTACAAAGAATGTGCCCCTCCCTTTGGGTAGGTGAAATAGCATAGGGTTCTCTGCAGAATAAAAAGCCGCTGGGATGTTACACCACTGCCATCTTCTTCACAGCTTTAGAACAGTTTTGTTAGATCTTCAGCCTGTGCTTTGTTTGAATGTTTCCTACATTCACAGAGGCCACTCTCTTTGCTGTGAGTCATAAACCCGCAGTAGGGCATAGAACTGCTCCTCATGCCGCTCATCTTGGCAGGCTTTTGGTGGACGGAAAGAAAATGCACTGATAAGACTCAATAATCAACAATAGTCCACTCCACTTTTCCACCCCCTTCTTACTACAGTCGAAGAATGTTGTGCTCTGCCCAGGTCAGTTTTAGATCTACAAAGTCAGAAACAGGCAGGGGGTCTAGTGACTCTGGGAACTAGATCAGGCTCCTGGTGCAGGTGCCCAAGACCCCTGGGTTGTGGATATAATTATATGCGGGTATGGGAGGATGAGACAAGCCCAAGGCCATGTTGGCAATTTCATTGCAGTCACTTAGGGAAATTTATACAGTGAGGTCTGTGGGATGAAAGTGGCTCTTGAGGGGCCTCTTTGGGCAAGTTTTCTTTGGGTAATGCACCCACTTCAAGCCCACAAGAGACTCAGCTTAGCAGTGCAGTAATGGAACAGGGCAGTAGTCCGTTAACAACAGGTGCAGGAAATCCTCTCTGTCATGCATGCAGTCTTCACAGTGGCGGCTGCCACAGAGTAGCACCGGTGTGGTGGGGGCAGAGTGGGTAGAAAAAAAATAAAATGTATCTTACCTGCCTGCCGCTGCCTCTGCTCCATCCTCCTCTGTTCCTCCTGGAAACAGAAAGCAGACAGGCTCCCCTAAGCCAGTCATTGCACTGCTGCCACCAGCATGACTGCTGAGTTGTAATTGCTCTGAGCGTCCTGGTTCGGTGCTCAGACAAGGAGTGGGGCCTGTGCATGTGCTCCACCCAGGCTGTGTAAGTCCAGTCAACAAAGTGAGGTTACCATTTTCACACAAACATTCATCCTTCTATCATCAATGGTAGGGTCCTGGTGCTCCCTAATACCTTTCCCTAATGCTACTTATAGAACCCACTTGCTCCTTACTGTCTTGTTTTCATGGAACTCCTGCAGACCCACCAAATGAGCCCAGCTGGACGAGTCATCTCCAATGCTGATTACACCATTTAGCACTCTCCAAGTACAAGAATAAACATGCACCAATCCTGATCGCACTAATGCTGCCTAGGATCACTGTGTCTGATCCTGTCCAGCTTTCCTTCCCCCTTCTCAGTCAAGTGTAGGAGAAGAACACAAACACTCATGCACCCTGTTTGGAAGTGTGCACACGTTTATTCTACATGACACAGTGCAAAACCGGAAATCAATGCAGTGGCATGCCCCCAAGCAATGACCATCTAATGCTAATCCCAACCCATGACTTTTTATAGGTTTTCTACCTACATTGCTTTGAATGTGCCTCATGTGACAACACTGAAAGGAAGCTTAACATGTGTGCAGCTTTCTCATGAGAAGAATGAAAAAAAAATTGAAAAGGACACAAATAATGTAAACTCTCAGGCACTGAAGTAATCAGCTGTGGGTCCCTGCTTAGAGATGCCAAACACAAGAAGGAGGATATATACAGCAGGAGATAGAAAGGTGAGCCGGAGAGTGCACTGAGTGACATAGGGGTTTGAGTGATATTATAGACAACTCAAGCTTTGCTCTCATTCTTTATTTGATGTCACTCAGAATTCCTTGGTGAAAAACATCCCTATTACCCATTCTATAATTCTCTTTATAAAATCAGATAAAAGAATCTCAGTTTGCTCCTTAATACTGAAGCAACAAACAATGTACGCAGCTCATCTGGTGTGTTTTTTGCATTGGTGCCAAGAATACTTAGTGTGCCTCTTTACACAATGCTGCCCACCTTTGTTTCCTGGCAACCTGCGCTGATCAATAAGCCGCTTCCTCCCAGAGGGCACTTTGCTCTCAGCACAACCAACAGGTACATGCCCATTGTTGTGTATTCAAAGCTGCTTCAAGTCCAGTGAAATGACCCAGACAGAAGGTGACAAAGGTTCTGAACTGTGGACATTGTGCAGTGTGTTCTGATGGATTGCAACAGACCCACAGAGCACAATGCATCCTAAGCCAATGTTAAAACAGCATGTTCCCTTGATGCAACTAAAGTGCAGAAGGGTAGCTTTGGGACATGCCATTCTCTCTCTGGCGACAACCGGAAATGTTTGAGCAATAACCACAACAAACATGTGATTTCTTTCCAGCTGTGTTTCCTCCTTAGAACTGGGCCAAAATGGCACAGGCCGTGTACCTAGCATGTGAATAGCATCACTGAGGGACTACACACCAAGTCACACAGCTGTTGCTTTACACTGTATCCCTTGTAGCATACTTGTCTCTTGCCACTTCTACTTTTCCCAGGAGAGGGTATACCATTGATTGGTACCAGTGGGCATGGGCCTGCCTGAATTACATGTAGGTGTGGATAGTATGAATATTTACCTAAATATGAGACCTAGCATGAACAGCACAGTTAAGCAAAGACAGTCAGTAGATATACTGGGGCACAGATGCACCCAGTGTAGCCCAAACTCACTGTAACTACCAAATGAGTGTTTAACATTTATTTCACTCTGACATGCTGGTGTTTGTGACAGGAGCCTGGAGAAGCACACCCTGCAGCTCGCCTCTCCACACTTTCTCCAATAAATCTAATGTTTATATTGCATCTTATGCTGGCAAGGGTAGACTAACTCTGTCCCTGACATGCCAGTTCCCAGCATCTTTCTCAATATATTATATTTATTATGGGAGGCATGAAATACCTGGGTGGTGAAACAAAATAAATATATATCCAGATTGTAGCTTACAGTTTTACTACTGGTAAATTCAGTCCAAGTTTAGAAACAAAGTTGCATTCCTGCATACATGTAGAAAGGTCAGCATTTTTCTATGCCTTGGATTATGTTCAACAAATACAGCAGAGCAATTATACTCCCAATTTCCACATGGGGGCTGAAGCTAGTGTCCTGGTGTTTTGGAACACTCTAATATATAACTAGCATCAGGAACATCAAAGGCTGAGGAACTTCAACTGTATGCAGGTTTCTGCAAAAACAAATTTCACAGTTGGAAAATTTAACATAAATATTCGGTGTTTACTTTTTACCTGTATCCTTAGCAGTGCTGCTCCATTATGTGTAAAGTGAAAAATTGAGCCAAGGCTAGCTTATATGTCTGTCAGCTGTATGGTACAACATCAAGGACAGAAATATTGTCCTGGAAAAATATTGTGGCCAAAATCTTGACAAAATATTGTGAGGGATAAATATCTATGGGTAAAAACTGATTTAGAATTCCTAAATATACAGGTACCTAACATATATATCACCAAAGGGTCCGGCCTAAGCTGGCATGAGCTGTTGCAGTTCTTTGCATACCCAATGTTAATTGGAAGTCCGGAGTCCGCCGGGAAGTCTTGGAGGAGAGTATGCAGACGTGGGGCCATGGGGCCACACACAGGGCGGCATGAACTGTCATTGCAGCCACTGCTACATTGATCCCTGTTATTCACGGCTGAAGCGGCATGAGGGGACCGGAGGAGACACTTTGCTTGTGAACTTAAAGCCACGAACCATTACACTTGGTTTTTAGGCGCATTCCGTGCTTCCCTGCACCGGAGTACAACCACCAGGGTACTGTTATTACCCCCCCTGCAACACCATTCCGAGGATCCGAACATTGGGGATTCTGGGACTTGTAGTCTCTCGGCACACTAGGGAGGCCACACAGGTGTGCTGAGGGGGCGGAGCGGGCCTGCAACATCGAGGCTTAAAAAGGTGGGACGCACTGGCGTTGTGTTGTTTTAATCCTGGGAGGTTTTTGGGCGCTGATGACGGCTAACATCGTGCCAGAAATGCATTCGCCACAGATCACAATAAAGGTCTCCAATGTTCCCCCCGGGTCTCTGCTCCTTTTGTTATGGGAAGGAGGTTCCTGTTATGTATCCACGCGTCTGCCAGAGAACCTTTACAGAGTACCCCGCTTCACCAAAGGGTCCGGACTAAGCTGGCATGAGCTGTTGCAGTTCTTTGCGTACCCAATGTTAATTGGAAGTCCGGAGTCCGCCGGGAAGTCTTGGAGGAGAGTATGAAGACGTGGGGCCATGGGGCCACACACAGGGCGGCATGAACTGTCATTGCAGCCCCTGCTACATTGATCCCTGTTCTTCACGGCTGAAGCGGCATGAGGGGACCGGAGGAGACACTTTGCTTGTGAACTTAAAGCCACGAACCATGACACTTGGATTTTAGGCACATTCCGTTCTTCCCTGCACCGGAGTACAACCACCAGGGTACTGTTATTAACCCCCCCGCAACACCATTCCGAGGATCCGAACATTGGGGATTCTGGGACTTGTAGTCTCTCGGCACACTAGGAAGGCCACACAGGTGTGCTGAGGGGGCGGAGCGGGCCTGCAACATCGAGGCTTTAAAAGGTGGGACGCACTGGCGTTGTGTTGTTTTAATCCTGGGAGGCTTTTGGGCGCTGATGACAGCTAACATCGAGCCAGAAATGCATTTGCCACAGATCACAATAAAGGCCTCCAATGTTCCCCCCGGGTCTCTGCTCCTTTTGTTTAGGGGTGGGCGTAGTTCGCAAAGTAGCGCTACGCGAATCTACGTGAAGTGCACTTCGCACTACGCAAACTTCACGTAGCACTACGCGAGCTGCGTAGTAGCATGTTCGCACTGTGCAAGATGCGTTTTCAATGATTGCACAGTGCGGACAAGCATCCGGCACTGTGCAAGCATTGAAAACGGCATCTTGCACAGTGCGAGCTGTAGTTTTCTGCTGCTCGAGTAGATTATTACTCGAGCGGCAGCTTTCTCAACGCGAACAGGTAGTTTCTCATTGAGAGCGGTCGCGAGCATGCGCAACCACTCACAATGAGAAACCTGACCTCCTCGCGTTGAGAATCTCGCCGGGATGTCATTTTGCTTGCTCGTGGTCGCGAACACGACGTTCAGGACCGTGAACAAGCAAAAAATGACCGCTGCACTACGCTACGCTGCACTACGCATGTTCGCACTGTGCTACGTGCAGCTCGCGTAGTGCGAAGTTGCGAAAACTTTGCAAACTCCGCGAGCTTAGCGTAGTGCTTCGCCCAGGGTTACTTTTGTTATGGGGGGGAGGTTAGCCAGTAGGTATATATAGTTAGGATTGTTTTCCATAGGGAAATCGCAACATTCTATTGGGAATAACTTTGGCGCCGGTTGAGGAATCTTCCTGAAATTTTCCTTAACTTTGCCTCACGAGGCTCTGGTCCTTCCCTGTAAGTTTGGTGGGGACTCGTCAAGCGGGGGCCGAGATAAAAGGGGGGTCCCAAAACGTGTTTTCCCCATGTTAATTTCCATAGGGCGGTTGGACTCACTTTTAGCCCGAACGGCTGAATGGATTTCCACCAAACTTGGCAAAATTTTAGGGACTGGTAGCCCGATGTGCCTTTGCTATGTCTCAAGATATGTGCTCCAGTGGTGTTTACGAAAATTAACTTTGAAAAAATATATATTGGGCTACATTGGGCTATATATATGTTAGAGCCCAAATGTAGCCCAATGTAGCCCAATGTAGCCCAAAGATGGCCACCAGAGACAAAAAAAACAAATGTAGCCCAAATATCAGCCAGATGTAGCCCAACTATAGCCCAATGACAGAATGTCCCAGAGTGTTCTAAAGAACAACTAGAGCGCTAACAGTCTTACTTATGACAAAAGTATGGCACACCTGAAGTCATCTTGATTGGAATAAAGTGTTAACACTTAAAACATTTAATTTGCAAAGGAACAAAATGAGGGGGTTCATTTTGCCATAGAATTTATATATATATATATATATATATATATATATATATATACATATATATATATATATATTCACTGAAAAAACCATAGGTTATAGACCATATATAGTTAGGAATTAGCATTTAAAAAACCTTATTTTACTCACACAAAACCATTGAAATTCCATATATAGTTAGTTGCACTAACTATATATCGCGCACCCGCAATCCACTGCTGATGATGTCACATATTACATCATTCATGACATGGTCAGTGACATCACTGATGACATCACTGATGACATCTCAAATGACATCACTGATGACATCACTGATGACATCTCAAATGACATCACTGATGACAACATCCAGTGATTATGTGTTTCTGTAAAGTTTAAATATGTTTTACATATTGAAGAATGAGTGGATGTATAAGTGTCTGAATGAAGGTTTTAGTAGGTGCGTGATTGACTGTATGAGTGAGTGATTAAATGCGTCTTACTAAATGCACGGGTTAGTGACTAAACTGTCTGAAAGTGTGCATCAGCATGTCTGTTGTTGTGCAAGCTGCTGCATGTGTTGATCAGTAGCTATATAAGTAGCTATATGGGTTATTGATTGGTTGCACAAGTATTTGTATGGGAGACTGAGTGTGTGTATGGCTGGCTGGGAGGTGTGTGACTCTGTGCAGATCAATGTGTATTTGTATCAGTGATTCTATAAGAGAGTAAGTATGTGTTAGTATATGTTTTAAAATGTAAGGTACTCTATGTTTAACTGTGTAGATTAGAAAATGGAACTGTGATTGATTCTTTACAGGACTGACTAGGTGTGTGAGTAACTCCATGGATGAGTGGCAGAGTGTGAGTGTCTGTATAGGTGTATGAGTGCATATGATAGTGTTGTAAAGATGAGTGATTGTATGTATGAATGATTGTATGGGTGAATGAGTGAATGTGTGTGTAGACGTAGGAATCAGTGAGTGCGTATGTAGTAACTAGTATTGGTGTGTCAATGGTTTCAAAAATTATACTCTGTATTTAACACTGGGTGTAACAGAGGTTATATTAAAGTGTGAGGAGATGCATTGTATTGTCACATTAATGATATCATCATTGATGTGACCATTGATGTCAAATGAGATATCATCAGTGATGTCATTTGAGATGTCATCAGTGATGTCATCAGTGATGTCACTGACCATGTCATGAATGATGTAATATGTGACATCATCAGCAGTGGATTGCGGGTGCGCGATATATAGTTAGTGCAACTAACTATATATGGAATTTCAATGGTTTTGTGTGAGTAAAATAAGGTTTTTTAAATGCTAATTCCTAACTATATATGGTCTATAACCTATGGTTTTTTCAGTGAATTTTCAAGGTTTTGTAAATGCTAATTCCTAACTATATATGGTCTATAACCTATGGTTTTTTCAGTGAATTTCAATGGTTTTTTAATAGCAAATATCATAAGCTGTCGAATGTCAAGTACGTGGTAAGTAAAAACATTTTCGTGTTTATGCACACTGATCTGCTTTGAATGCTACCCCCCACCCCTCATTTCTATTAGGAGTACTCTCTCTTTGCAGATAGTGAAGGGTAGTTAACGCAGCCCTTTGCCCCCTTTGTAATCCGTCGTGCCTGCTTCTCTCTCCATTTGATTGATTGTTCTCTTTGGTTCATTCTCTATTTACAAACAAGCACAGAGTCAAAATACTCTGTTTAGTCTTTGCAGATAGCGAAAAACCGTGTAAAAAAACAAAAGGAATCGAGCAAAATCAGTAGGCCACTAATGGGATCTCTTTTTGACCTCGCTAAAATAGAAACATTAGGAACAACCTGTTGAAAATAGCAATGCGTATGTACATAAGCGGCGTTCATTTGTGTTCACAGTACCCCTTGTTGATTGTTTGAATCGAGCATTGAATTGTTCGAAGTTGGTTCTCTTAAGGATCTTCTCTGCCTGCAAACGAGGAAGAATAGGAATATTCTCTCTCCCTTTGCAGATAGTGAAGGGTAGGTAACGCAAGCCTTTAACACGTCGTACCTATTTCATTCCTCATTGATTGATTGATTGTCCGAACATTGACTGTTTGGGAATTAGTTCTTTTTGGAGGTATTCCCTGTTTGCAAATAAACGTAGGAAAATCTTTGCAAGTAGTGAAAGGGTACGTAATGCGGACCTTTCTCCCCCGTTGTAATCTGTCATGCCTATCTACTCCCCACTGATTGATGCACCTGTTTCACCCGGACCATTTACTAGACATACGTCATCTGGCCCGACCAGAGAGCACCCCTAGTGAAAAAGACATATGCAATAATAACGAAGTGATCACTGTATCCTGTTAACAGAAACTTTAGCATGAAACAACCTGGAAAGAAAAGAATAGGAAATCGAAAATCAGTAGGCCACTGATGAACATGAACTTTTATTAAACAACGAACAAAGAAACGATAACATAACGTAATGATAAAACCTATTAATGTCCTAGAAACAAGAAAACGTTAGAAATATGCCAGTGGTGAGAGACCAGAAAAACAGTAAGAGAAACCAAATCACCCCTCGCTGTCCCACCGCCTGCCACGCCCAAAAAATCGATAGACTAGGGAAAATGCAAGTCAGTAGAACATCCGCCCCCACTCTGGAAACTTCCAAGGTGGGGCAGGGTTCCGGCTACGCCCAGCCGGGAGCAGCCCATATAAAGCAGGTCCTGCTGCCACGCCTCGGCCAGGAGATCCTAACGTAGGGTGTAGCCGGAGGAGAGGCCGAGACCAGCGGGACCCGGCCAGGGGATTGCCTTTACAACGCTGAACAGTTGCAGGGGGGGGGGAATGTCTCCTCGACCCTCCCCTCTCTCTCCCAGTCCGGCCGCGGTGGCCCTTGAGAGTTGCAGGTAGTCCCGCCACATGCTCTTCCGGTCCGGCCACCAACGGTCGGGGGGCAGAGGCCGACGGGATCCGGCTGCAGCCAATAAACCAAGAAACCCGTTAATGGGGCCAGAGCCAGGGGCGTCCGGCCGACATCTACCGGAAGCCCGGCCCGAAGACGGACGGGACACTTCTTCTTTCTTGAAAAATGGCTGCGACAACACTGGGGGGGGGATGTCTTGCACATGCCTCCGACCCCCCCCCCCTCGTCCTCATCGCCTGGTCCGGCCATAACAAATCTCAAGCGAGACGCCGTGGGGTGCACTGGGAGGGAGAGACGGTGCGAACAGGCCTCTCCCGCCTCCCCAGGTGGAGGCTTCCCAGCTGCACCCTCAGCGCTCCAGGCGCCCGGAAAAGGGTTCTTCCACTGTGGCTATGCTGCAACGTCTCGCCCGGCAGGGTGGAGCCCGTCCGCTCATTTGACCCCGCGATCACCAGTAGCTACCGAACTCTCAAAATGGCGGTCGACCTGGCAAGAGCGGGCCCAGCATAAAGAAATGGCCCGGTCACTGGTTGACTCCACCACCGTAGTCCTCCACGACCTTGAAGATTCTAGAGGAGCCGCGGGAGTCTCCGACCCCCGATGGGGAATGACTGCCATGATCACCCGTGGAGTGACGAAACTGTATCCGCGGGACGTCGGCGCCAGCCTCACTTTGAATTACTAGAATCCTGCAGACCTCACTTCCGGTGAAAGCACAGTGTGACCCGGTAGGAAAAATTGTTGCACCCCCTCCCCTTTTTGACTGATAGTTCAAACCACCGATCCTTTCCTTTGCCCTTTTAACGGAACTTTGGACTGCCTCCCCCTCTTTTACATTTTCTAGAGAAAACAAAACATTAACCACTACAATAGCATAGCAGTTGACACCAGAACTGTTTTCAAATTGAAAACCAACAACATCTTCAACAGAATCCTTTTTGTTTCTGCTGTGACCCTGCTACAGCACAGGCATTGTCCCCAGCAGTAATTCTGCAATGCCGCTAAGAATAGCTGTGGTGCCTACTGGACTCACTCACCCCCGCGGCGCCCCACGCCGTTATTTGCTGGGCGGCAACTTGCTAGACATCACTTTCGTGCCATCTAGATTTCAGCGCGTTCTGCTGCCTTGGAACTATTCGCACAACAGACCGCTACTGACAACAATATTTCATTATTGGTGCTGTCAATTTCAATAAATCTATTGGATAATTCAAAAGAAATTGCCACGGTCTCTTCGTTGTTTAAATGTTTTTACTGTTTTTGTTTTGTTGTATATATTTATATGTTATTAAAGTTTTATATTCCTACTACTTTGTTGGAGTGCTATATATTTTTAATGTGACACATAATTGTAAAAACTTTGATGTACAAAGAGTCATTCCTGGAATCTTCCGCTTCAGGCTCTGTCCCCTCCCCAATCACAATACAGGATAGTTTTCAGATAGTAGGAACACGTGTGGTGTGACGGATCTCATCGGGTGTGGGCCTTGATCTACTATAACTCCTTTGAAGAGGGGTGATTCTTTACAGCTGGGGCCATAAACTACATCTGCAGGGCTAGCTGATAGCCTGGACAATCGGACACAGAGGAAGAGGAGTGTCAGAGGGTGCGGTAGTGAATAGGGCGAAAGGGAGGTGTCGGGCGGGCACAGTGTGATTCTCAGGGAAGAGCAGCGCAGATGGGGGGAGGTTTATTGCCCATGCATAAGACAGAGAGCGGGGGTGACCAGTGCCTGGGGAAGATGCTTGCGAGGGTGAGGAGCCATGCTACGAATCGACAGCGTGCAGAGAGTGGGTCTGGTCAAGACATCTAAAATGGCTGCCGTGCACGACAAAAGTGTGGCATTTCAAAAAAGGCAAGATGGCGCAGACAATGTTTTTCAACACTTCCTCATTTCCTTCGAATCGAACGTTAACAGACGTTGGGGCATATTACCAAAGTTAAGCGATATTTATCGCTAACGATGCTTACCAATGAATTTTTTACCGCTAAGCATCATCAGAAATTATCGAAGATAAACCTTGCTATTATCAAGGTTTATCACAAATGCGATAATAAACGGCCGCAATGCATGAATATCGCTAAAAACTCAGCGATATTCATACATTACCGAGCTAATGCTCTTAGCCATGTTATCCACCTCCCATTGGATAACATGGCTAAGAACTGCTCAGGGCAGGTGTTACTTTTTGGAGATATTCGCGCTTAGCGCGAATATCTCCAAAAGTTGGTAATAGGAGATAGATATCTTGCATGTTGTAATGCAAGTTATTGTGGTATATGGAACTCATACCATAATCTCTCAGGAAAGCAGAAACTGATCCTTTTGGGACCGCCTAAAAAGGCCTAGGGGGTGAGGAGTACTCTACTTTGCCCCCTTTTCACGTTCCGAACTATTTTATTTTACTCTCTTCTGTAATTACACAAAATAGCAGCGATAAGATGCATCGGAGACACACAGTGAGAGAAAGGAGGCCGGAGATGAAGAAGAGATGTCAAATACACATTGGAGATAATATAGTGGCAGAAGGGAAGTAAATATGAGTAAACTTACCATGTAACATAAAAATGTTGCACTCTATACTATAAGTCTCATTTTATACTACAATCACTTCGCTACAACCTCATAAATTAAAAATAAAAATGAATAATGTCTCAAACAATTTTTGATTTCTAAATATACATTTATTCTTCAGAATTTTCTAAATTTGAAAGAACTAGTAACATGTCCTCATCAGCAATGTCCTCATGAAAAGTCTCCAATAATGATTCTTGTAACTCTATGGTCTCCAAACACTCGATAAATTCGCCATCAAGAGATTGATCAAAAAAATCATTCAAGTCATCTCCTCCTTCTGACAATATTTCATTATTGGTGCTGTCCATTTCAATCAATCTAATGGAATCATACAAGTCATCTCCTCCTTGTGACAATATTTCATTATTGCTGCTCTCAATTTCAATCAACGTAGTGGAATCATTCAAGTCATCTCCTTGTGACAATATTTCATTCTTGGTGCTGTCCATTTCAATCAATCTAATGGAATCATACAAGTCATGTCCTCCTTGTGACAATATTTCATTATTGGTGCTCTCAATTTCAATCAATGTAGTGGACAATTCAAAAGAAATTGCCACGGTCTCTTCATTGTGAGCCATTTTATTTTGAAATTGCTTGCTGTAAATTGCAGAAAAAAATAATCACTTTCATTTATCGTTTTTAGTAATACATAATATAAAACTAACGTTATCAAGTATTTAGTATAACAGAAGGACTGCAAATAAATAACAGAAAACATTTTTCAAATTATCTTCAAGTGTACAACATAGTTCCCCTTACAAATTAACAACTCACCTTTTTAAAAGTAGGAAAAGTGTTAGTACTGTGTAAATCAAACACCAGAAATTCACCACCAAAAATTCCTCACAAATGTACCTCAGACAGTAGTATCACAAAATGGCTGTGGTTTCCTCTCATTTGACATATATACATAACCAATTAACTTTCATCACACACAAATACAAACCAAAGTAACATTTTAATTGGTTCTAAATTTCAACACTTTCAAATGTGTTTTCCCCATGCAATTTTCCATAGGACATTTACATACGTCTACAGCCTGAATGGCTGAACGGAATTACACCAAACTTGGCAAAATGGTACATCAAACCTAAGAGGTCAGGAAGGATCTACTATGCCCCCTTATGGTCATTTCCCCCTTCGCTTTGACCTCCTCTTGTCTCTCAATCCTACCGAGAGACAAGATGGCGGCCGCTACGGACTGTTTGGAATGTTGACAGACGCCGGAGAACCAATCAACTTCGCAAAGCTCCGTAACGCGAAAAGTACGCGAAGCGGAGCGCTGTTACAGATATATATCTTTTTTTGAACGTTAATTTCTCAAAATCCACTGGAGCACATATATTGAGACCTAGCAAAGGCACATCGGGCTACCAGTCCCTAATATTTTACCAAGTTTCGTGCAAATCCATTCAGCCGTTCGATTATTATTATTATTTTTTTTTTTTTGCCCCGCGGGGCCCTTTTAAAACCTCCACATCAAACCTAGGGGGTCAGCGAGGATCTACTATGCCCCCTTATGGTCATTTGCCCCTTCGCTTTGGCCTCCTCTTGTCTCTCGATCCTACCGAGAGACAAGATGGCGGCCGCTACGGACTGTTTGGAATGTTGACAGACGCCAGAGAACCAATCAGCTTCGCTTCACAAAGCTCCGTTGCGCGAAAAGTACGCGTCCTGGGCCGCTGCCCGGTCCGCTGTTACAGATATATATCTTTTTTTAAACGTTAATTTCTCAAAATCCACTGGAGCACATATATTGAAACCTACAAAAGGCACATCGGGCTACCAGTCCCTACAATTTTGCCAAGTTTCGTGTAAATCCATTCAGCCGTTCGGGCTAAAAGTGAGGCCAACCGCCCTATGGAAAACTCAATGTTAAAAACACGTTTTGGGACCCCCCTTTTTTCTCGGCCCCCCCTTGACGAACCCCCCCCAAATTTTCAAGGGCTGCTCAGAAACAAAATGTGCCATTTTCCTGAAAATTTCAGCCAATTCCGTCCACAAACGCCAAAGTTATTAGACATAGAATTTTCAAAAATCCCATAGAGAAAAAATCCTAACTATATATACCTACTGGCGACCGCCAGTAGGTAATATATATATATATTCACTGAAAAAACCATAGGTTATAGACCATATATAGTTAGGAATTAGCATTTAACAAACCTTTTTTTACTCACACAAAACCATTGAAATTCCATATATAGTTAGTTGTACTAACTATATATCGCGCACCCGCAATCCACTGCTGATCATGTCACATATTACATCATTCATGACATGGTCAGTGACATCACTGATGACATCACTGATGACATCTCAAATGACATCACTGATGACATCACTGATGACATCTCAAATGACATCACTGATGACATCACTGATGACATCTCAAATGACATTACTGATCACAACACTGATGACATCATTCATGTGATAATACGATGAACCTCTTCAGACTCTAATATAACCTTAGATACACTCAGTGTAAACAGACACTCACAGACTGTCACTCATCCATGGAGTTACTCACACACCTAGTCAGTCATGCAAAGAATCAATCACACCTCCATTTCCTCAACTATACAGTTATACACACCTTACTTATTCAAACATATACTAACACATATTTACTCTCTTATACAATCCCTGATACAAGTTCACAATGATCAAAACAGCCACTCACACATTCACTGGCTCTTATGCACAGTTATTTATATATGTCAACTCTCACATGTACTGTGTTTTACATATGTACTTACTTTGACATGTAGCACTGAGATATCCATTCACTCACCAATGCACTCATGCACACAGTCAACCGCCCATACAGCTGTTTCCACATGCACTTTTGAACCCATACATCTAGTGAATCAACTGCTCACACATCTATGCACAGAGTCATACACCTCCCAGCCACCCACACACACACTCAGTCTCCCATACAAATACTTGGGCAACCAATCAATAACCCATATAGTTACTCATATAGCTACTGATCAACACATGCGGCAGTTTACAGAACAACAGACATAATGATGCACAAATTAAGACAGTTTAGTCACTAACCCATGCACTCAGTAAGACACATTTAATCACTCACTCATACAGTCAGTCATGCACCTACTAAATCCTTCATCCAGACACTTATACATCCACTCATTCTTCAATATGTAAGACATATTTTAACTTTACAGAAACATACAGTCACTGGATGTTGTCATCAGTGATGTCATCAGTGATGTCATTTGAGATGTCATCAGTGATGTCATCAGTGATGTCATTTGAGATGTCATCAGTGATGTCATCAGTGATGTCACTGACCATGTCATGAATGATGTAATATGTGACATGATCAGCAGTGGATTGCGGGTGCGCGATATATAGTTAGTACAACTAACTATATATGGAATTTCAATGGTTTTGTGTGAGTAAAAAAAGGTTTGTTAAATGCTAATTCCTAACTATATATGGTCTATAACCTATGGTTTTTTCAGTGAATTTTCAAGGTTTTGTAAATGCTAATTCCTAACTATATATGGTCTATAACCTATGGTTTTTTCAGTGAATTTTCAAGGTTTTGTAAATGCTAATTCCTAACTATATATGGTCTCTAACCTATGGTTTTTTCAGTGAATTTCAATGGTTTTTTAATAGCAAATATCATAAGCTGTCGAATGTCAAGTACGTGGTAAGTAAAAACATTTTCGTGTCTATGCACACTGATCTGCTTTGAATGCTGCCCCCCCCTCATTTCTATTAGGAGTACTCTCTCTTTGCAGATAGTGAAGGGTAGTTAACGCAGGCCTTTGCCCCCGTTGTAATCCGTCGTGCCTGCTTCTCTCTCCATTTGATTGATTTTTATCCAAGCATTTACTGTTTTAGAATTGGTTCTCTTTGGTTCATTCTCTATTTACAAACAAGCACAGAGTCGCAATACTCTGTTTAGTCTTTGCAGATAGTGAAAAATCGTGTAAAAAAACAAAAGGAATCGAGCAAAATCAGTAGGCCACTAATGGGATCTCTTTTTGACCTCGCTAAAATAGAAACATTAGGAACAACCCCTCATGAGAAATACGAAACTAGTGAGATGAACGGAGCTCCACACCATGATGGCTGCAAGACAGCTCGGCTCCGCCACCCACCCCGCCCAAAATAACGATAAACTCTATGCAAATATTACAAATATATACAACACACCAGCAAAGTAACAGGGTAAAACATTTTATTAAATAACTATTTACATAACTATTTTATACTTTTTGTTGCCCGATCTGGCTAGCTCAATCGATCGAGCATGAAACTCATGCACTCTGATAGTTCAAAGTTTTGAGGAGTGCTTGTTAGACTGTCTGAAGCTTATTTGCACCTGCTACAGCTTCACTATTCTCAATGTAAGTGGGGGCTGTTTGAGGACGTGACTGCATTTGAAAACAATGTGATGCGGTGCCTCCCTGAACCGCTTGACGGAGGCCCCCGAGGGACGGTGTGATGGCGCGGACTCGGAGGGGGCGCTTGGCTCCGGCCCCCTCCCCAAGTCGTGTTGCCCTGGTGTGGCCTGAGATCGCCCCCGACATAGGTGGCCGGCTCCCGGGGTCAAGCGGAACTTTTTGCCTTTTGGTGACTCTTCCATTCTTGACCTTGTCCCACAATCCGTTTGACCTAAAGACACGCTGTAGTGGGGCGCCCCTTTACCGTTTCAGTTGCCATTCCGCCCGCTTTTGCTACACTGTGCCTCTTCCGCTATTCAGCTGTTTACCGCCCGCTCTTGCGACTACAGCGTCTCGCTCACCATGTAGTTGAGTTGCTCCCGCTCTTGCGGTGTAGCGATAGGCGGCTGCCACAGGACTCTCAAAATGGCGGCCGGCTCTTCAGATTTGGGCGTGGTCCACTAAAATGGCCCTGCGACACCTTGGAACTCGGACGCTTGTCTGCTAGGGCTTGGGCTCCATTCTCGAAAGCGTCCCCTCAGCCTTGAAGATTCTACAAAAGTCTTGGGGGCCCCCGACTCCCGCAGGCTTCTGGTGGGGAGCGGCTGCCATGATTGCTCGTGGAATGGCCACGACGGAGTTACGAGATGGTGGTGCTCTCATGCTGACGCCAGCTTCAGTCTGAAACATCCAGAAACAAGGTGGGGCTTTCATCGTTTGGGAAAAAAAAAATGTTTTAATCCAATGAAAAGTGTTATTTTTAGGTCATATGATCAAGCTTATATATTTCAGATAATTCACTCTCGACTTGCTAATTTCTCCACTGAACCTCAGATTAATTTTTTTATTTTATATATTTTTGTATTATATTTTTTTAATTTCATTTATATTATAATTTAAATTATTTTTTATTTTTCCAGCCGGTACGCGAACCGGTAAACGTCCCGTTAGTGCAAGTACCACGTTAGAAAGCCACATCGTGATGCGTCGCGTAATCACAACGTATCGCGTTACTGCGTAATGCGCCTTATGACACCCTTCGTTAGCGCACCCGGAAGCGCTCTGGAACGCGAACCAAGGCGCGAAACGCAGAGCCCCGGAAACGATCCGAGGCGCGGCGCGGAGCGCGTAACGTAAGCATAACAGGTCATGTGACTAGTTCATAAAACTTTTCATTGGTTCATTTTACTTTTAGTTTTCTAATGATGGAACGTTTGATCATATGACGTAAAATAATCACTTTTCATTGGTTTACAACATTTTTTTTTCCCAAATGATGAAAGTCCCACTTTTTTTCTTCACTCCGACTTTCATTTTTATGAGAGAAAGACCTGTTTTTGCGTGCTTACTCATGGCATCTGTAGTAGCTGCAGCTGGTGGCTCCCCACCACCTCCACCACCAGCAAAGAAGAGAGGTCCAACTGGCCAGGTCATCTTCCAACAAGAGGAGGAAGAAGAGGAAGACGAGGAACAGGAGCAAGGGACAAGGGGGTTTTTGAAAGAAATGCCAAGGACGTCCCATGTTAAAGTCAATTTTATTTGGGAATTTTTTTCTTTGCCTCCACATAAAAAGAAAGTAAATGCCAGATACGTTACCTGCCTGATCTGCCACGATCAACTCTCCAGAGGGACCAAAAAAATATATAGTTATGGTAATTATACCATGCATCGACACATGGAGAGGTGGCACCCGCTTAATTATAGTGCTGCACAAATGAGAGATTTGGTGGACAACCCCCGACCTGCCAGTACATCCACCAATGAAGTGGCACTGACAGCATCAGAGGCAAGGGAAACGGTCCCAAATATTCAGAAGAACTTTGGAAAAATTAAAATGACATGTTTAGATTGTGGCAAATTAATTTCATGTGGACAGATGAGTGTTACTCTAATAAATACAGCATATGAACATCATCAATGTTCAAAACGTCCCCGAAACTAAGTTTTCTTTTTTTTTGGTTGCTCCTGTTGAGCCCTTTGTACTGAATCATTTTTGTTTCCCCCCCACTCCAAAAAAACACAAAAAAATATAAAACAACAAAAACATTAAAAAAAAGTTCTTTTCAGAACTACCTCCCCTTTATAAAAAAATTGCTAGAATGTTTAGCACTCTGGCAAGCTCTATTTCTTTTGGTTCGCTTCCCGGTTCGCTCGCCGGTACGCGAACCGGGAGCAAACCAAAAAAAAAAAAAAAAAAAAAGAAGAGTAAGTATAAGGGAAGTAAACAGAGAGTAATGTTTAAAGAAAGACAGCTATAGGGACTAAACCAGAGATGCTGTTTAATACATTTATTTACCGAAGAAAAGATGGAAGAGGATATAATTGTGAAAAACAAAATAGATAAGGAAGTGAAAGAAAAAAAGGAGAGTAGAAGAATAACAAAGAAGAGTTTCTTAGAGAATGCGAGTGAATGTTCAAAATAAGATTAAAACATGTGGAATAACAGAGAGAAAAAACAGAAAGCAGAAAAGAAGAAGTAACAGAAAAAGAATAATTGAAACAGCAAAGAAATGTAAATAACATAGGGCCATATTATCAACATAGGCAATAAAAGTTTTGCAGCTTTTATCGGCAGAAATGTGTCGCTAAAGCCGCTTTTGCGGTAGAAAACTGCTGCTAAAACCACTTTTGCAGCAGTTTTCTGCCGATAAAAACAGCAATAATTTTATTGGCTGTGTTCATAATATGCCCCTTAGTGTGCTTCAACTACACAGAGAAAGCATAATGAACAAGTAGTGAAAGAGTGATCAGTCAAAGACACTAAAAGTAATAGAGACGGAGTGAGTGAACAAGAGTGAGGAACTATGAGAAGAGAGGGATTGAGAAAAGGAGAGGAAGGAGTAGAGTAAGTAGGTAATAGAGAAAGGAATGAGGGAAGTAGCAAAGGCAGGAAACTGAGGGTTAAAGAAATGAAGCTGTGGAACTAATAGTAGTTAAATGTGATAGAAATGTAATGAAAAGAGTACAAAACATTTACCTTATAATTGTCGTTAACTTACTCACTTCTTATTTTTATACTTTCAATCTGTGAAAGAGAGAACAAACATTTGAAAAATATTAAAACATGTATTTAAAAATTAGAAAAGACAAGGGAAAAGATTGAAAGACAAACAGTTTTTCAACAACTTTGACACTTACAGAAGCTTCTGCTTCTCCAGGCCCCCTACACAGTCCTAAAGATATACATTTTAAACTAACAGTATCTTGATGCAGATGAAGTGAGGCCTATCTTGGAACATGGTGCATCTTTTGCACTGCTGTTGTCTCACTGGCAGCGCAAAAGAGGTGCACAATCATCATAAAACTGTTCCTAACATTTTAAATGATTGTTTCAGGATGGCAATAAGGTGTGTCCTATCCAGACGTTTGTTTCAGGTGAGGCCTACTCAGGGTTGCAGATCAAATTTAGCCTTGTTGAAGAGTACAGAGGAGATAATACATGTGCAGGCCAACCAATAAAGTTCAGACTTCCTCTGTTTCTCTAGACAGGCCTAAACTTCATCTGCACAATGTGATTCGTAATGTTAGGAAACACAGGTAATGTATTTGAAAAACGTGCAATTTCTTTTGCTCATTTCACAATCACATCACTTGTGTTTCCTTTGGTTAGGTATCTCATTGTGCAGATGTGTCCAGCATATGAAAGAGTACGCACTGCATGCAACAACTTTGACACTTATTGAAGCCTACGCTTCTCCATACCCCCTACACAGTCCTAATTATATACATTTTAAACTGACGGTATCTTGCTGGGAATGAACTGAGGCCTATCTTGCAACATGGTGCATCTTTTACACAAAAGTGACGGAATAATGGCGTAAAAGAGGCACACAGCCTTCATAAAACTGCCCTTAACATTTTAAGTGATTGTTTCTAGATGCTGATAAGGTGTAACCTATCCACAGATTTGTTTCAGGTAAGTCCTACTCAGGGTTGCAGATGAAATTTAGGCTTGTTGAAGAGTATAGAGGAGATAATACATGTGCAGGCCTACTAACGAAGTGAGTCATGTCCACTGCACTCTTGAACAAATGTCAGACCTCCTCTGTCTCCTGGAACAGGCCTAAACCTCATCTACACAATGTGATGTGTAATGTTAGGAAACACAGGTAATATAATTGAAAAACGTGCAATTTTTTTTGCTCATTCCACAATCATATCACCTGTGTTTCCTTTGCTTAGGTATCTCATTGTGGAAATGTAGTCTATCATATGAAAGACTACGTAGAATGTGAGCACTTTATGCAACAACTTTGACACTTACAGAAGCCTCTCCTTCTCCATGCCTCCTACACAGTTCTAAATGTACATCATAAATACAAACAGTACAGAATTAATTATACATGTTAAATGGTTTATTTTTGCTGTTCTCAGAATGTATCAAATTTCACTAAAAACAGTGACTTGAAGGTATTCATCATATAACAGCGGGGAAAAAAAACACAATCAAAATCATTGTGTTTAAAAAACCCATACAACATAACAAATCAGAATTCATAACTCCTTAAAATTAACTTACTTTCCATGACGTCGAAGGATGTCCTATGAACAGCTTACACTCTGTTGTGCTGTTATTACTTTCAGCCCGCCACTTTCTGAAAGAAAACCTCCATCGTTTTGAAAAATATGTTACATACAATAAATGACTTCTCGCTCTCTACCACACGTTTCCACAAGGCCAAATCATGTAAGAGCCATTTATAACTCTTGGAATTCTTGTAAGCAAATCCCGTCATTTTGTATTTCCGCAACTTTCAGAATTAAAATGTTGAAGATCATTTTCACAATCCTGGACTAGTAATATCTTACCCTTCTTGCTCACTCATGTTCTACATTTCCTATGACACTGATACTGCTTACTATGAAGCAGACTTACACTACCTCTATGACTACTACAATTATTTAATTCTCTACATCACTTTTAATCACAAAGCAATATAAAACAGTAGACAGCATTGCAGACTTACATTCCCTCTACTCCATGTTTTGCTTGGCTGCTTGAATTAGCTTATAAAAAGAAACAGTTTTTCTGAACTCATTCAAAGTGCAGTTATTTTTCCATGACGTCAAGTGTTATGGTAAGAACTTATGTCTCTGTACTACACTTATCCTCAAGGCCAAATCGTGTAGGAGCCAGTAGAACCTCTTGAAATTCCTCAGAGCACATCCCGAGATTCTTTCCCTAAAATTTTGGTTTTAAAAACACCAGGTAAGAATTTTTAAGGTCATACGGCAATTTTTTTTTGAAAATTAAAACAGAATCGTTGCAGAATGACCAGCCATTTCTAGACTTTAAATAAGCTGTGTAATGTCCTGATGTTATTGAAGGACCGTCATGATATATAATTCCTGCAGTTACAAAAGTCCTTCCTGATATTGACAACTGCGAAGCCACAACATTTTTAATTAAAGTTGTCAATTTTGTTCCATCAGGCCTACATCGTTGAAACATTAAAATGACATACTGGCCATATGTTCGTATAAATAATGTTGACATCATTTCAGATTTACATTGGCTACACTCCATGTTGTGATCAGCTGCTTTTACTAGCTTATTAAAGGAGACTGATTTACTGTCTGGCAAAGTTAAATATATAAATCTTTCTGAGTCTACACTAGTAGTACTTGATACCCTACAGTTCTCGCAGTCATGCTACCATTGATAAGAAAGCCCAAACAGGTGATCTACATCTACACCTTCAGCATGCAATACATCAAGCATATACATTAAAAACTCCTGACAATCTTGCTGAATATTTTGAGAGAATTGTGTTTGACCTGAACATCTGTCTAACAGATTTCGAATTTCAGACACACTTTCTATTTTTGTTCTATCAGTGCTGCATTTCTCTAACACAGAATTTAACAAACTACAAAATCTTTGATCAGAATTGACCACAATCTCTTCTTTTACATTTTCTAGAGAAAACAAAACATTAACCACTACATTAGCATAGCAGTTGACACCAGAACTGTTTTCAAATTGAAAACCAACAACATCTTCAACAGAACCCTTTTTGTTTCTGCTTATAATTTCAGGTTCATCGACTTTTCGTCTTTTTGCTACAACCTCCCCAGTATTGGTCACATTTCTTCGTTTCCGGCCTACCACTCGTTCCAAACAAAGGATATTGAGGCAAATGTGGCGCATACTCTCTTCTTAACCTATTGTATTCCTTAACACAATCTAGATCTGCACAAATGTTTGTGACATCACACTCAATCAAGTACAATCCCGATAAAGTTCTAACTCGTGACAATGCCACATATGCCATACCCTCCTTGAACACAGAACTGCCAATATTCACCAATGCACTGTCTACACTTAAACCTTGCGATTTATGGATTGTCACCGCATATGCCAAGCAAACAGGAAACTGCTTACGGCGAACATATAAGTCTTTTACAAGCAAAAATCTACCAGAACAACGACCAATTAGCTGTACTTCCTCAATGCCATCAAATTTAATTTTTAAAAATTCAATTCCATCTCTATTTCTGTATTTACAAAATCAACAACATTACCCATTGATCCATTTACCAGACCTCTTTCAACATGTAAATTCCTTCTTAAAATTATACGGCAGTTTAAGCACACATTCAGAGTCTTTTCAAAACCTGCAGTTTTAGATATAGTCTTCTCTAATGAATCCAATTTTGTTTTCAAATTCTCAGACAAAATAATTGTTGATCCCATATGCTCTACTCTGTCAATAGCTTCCAGTTTCACAATCTCTTGGTTTTCTAAATGCAACATTTTGTTGTTGAAGATGGCACATTCTGCAAGAGTTGGCATCAAACATATTCCAGATTTCTTCTCAGTAATTTTCTGAAAAATATTCTCAGGCACAACATCTTGTTCTGGATATAAATTTGACAGTAATCGTGCATGTAAAGCTTCTTTCCCATGCTCGGTCACTTTTCCAATTCTAACATCTTGTAGAATATTCTTGTAATCTTCATCCTTCGCCTGACGCATATTTTCATGCAGTTCAGCATAATTGAAGTTTAACCATATATTGACGTTGCCAATGCTCCCTAGACACTTCCTGGTATCTTCATGCGTGAGCATTTTGAACACAGATTGTCCTTTCACTGGTGTCAGCTGCAGAAGATCTCCGAAAACAATGATGTGTTTGCCACCAAATAACACATCATACTCTGTTTTGAGAACTTCTTGCATTCTCAAATGCACAAAGGCAAGCATGACATTGGAAACCATGCTTACTTCGTCAATGATAAGAAGTTTCATTTTCCTCAAGACTCTTGAAACTTCACAACAAGCATCTCCAGATAACTTGTGGTATTGTAATTTGTTGTCATGCTCCACTGGCAGCATCAGTAGACGATGCAAAGTAATACCTTTAATGTTATGTGCTGCCAGTCCAGTTGGAGCGGTGACAACACAAGACAGCGATGACTCAGTCCTTTCCTGCAAATAACATGAAATTGCTTTAATGAGGAAACTTTTTCCCGTTCCCGCTTCTCCACTCACGTACAGTCGAACAGGCTTCAACGACGTACATGAGCACTCTTTCTTCTCATGACTTAATCCATGATCAATTTGCTTGGTAACTTCGTCATATATTTTCCTCTGCTCAACGTTGAGTTGTCTTTCCAAGTCTTCTAAGTTAACCGCATCCTCCTGAGCATGTGCCATGGCTATTTCCACTTCATTCATGGCAGTGGCAGCTTCATTTTCGATAACAGGTCCTTCTAGTGGATCCTGACTCAATGAAACAGAACTCTGACTGTCCTGAGAACTGTCTCTGGCAATCTCGGCTGCAATCGTTGCTTCCTGCTCGATTTCCGCATTCAACATTTCTAGATATTTGGGAAAAGCAGGACATTCTATGGTCTCCTTGGCGGCAGTGAAAGAGTCTTCGTAACAGAGGAAATCTCCAAGCAGTTCCTCTTCTGCACGCCAAGGCTTGAAAAGTTGCAAAAGTGCTAAATAGAAAAACTCCTTTTTTTCAGGAGATTCACCACTCAATTTTCGATGGTTTACCAAGTGGCATTTTCTTTGCTTGACCAGACATCCCTCACTTCCAATTACAGCATACACTCCTTTCTCAATATCTTCTTTGATGTTCCTCTTGAATATGTAATTTTGTAGAACCTCATACAGACAAACATTCTCGAGGTGACTGCTTCGATTTGGATAATATGTATCCAACATGTTAGTCTTCAAAATATCGGTACTGTTTGGCTCCTTTTCTGCCAAATACTCAATTTCCCACACAGGTTTTAGAACTCTATTACGCGTTGCAGCAAGACCAAGACTCGCCCAAACGATACTCCTGGATTTGGCATAGAGACTTGCTGAAGACAACCGGTCAGAACATTCGTAAGCTCCGATTTCTCGATGTGACAACATCTTCAGACTGAAACTGTACAACTTCTTACTGAGGCTCTTTTCATGGGAAATGTCCTCCCACATATCCTTCAATTCTGTCTTTTCTTTTTTGGTGATGTAAGATGTCACATACCGAGCCACAGCCATACAGTTATCAGCCACAAACTGTATATCCATGTTAGCATTCCATATGGACAAAATCACTGGGTTGTAGTCGTTGATGTACTTGGACTCTTCGATCCTCTTCAAATTGTATGTGTTTTTAGGTGATTTCTTCATCACATTATGTCGCAGCGAAGACATCAAACTGTTTACTCTTCCTTTAGAAATCACCGGTCGTGGAAAGCCGAAACGACATTTGGTGTAGAACTTGTCCTTGTTTCTGAATTTACGACAACAGTACTTTCCACAACGATGGCTTTGGAAACGTAGAACTTTTTCTCTTAGGCTTTTCTTCTCCTTTGCGTTTGGAACAGCACACGTTGAATACTGTTGTATGAAACTCATCACTAAGTCTTCTGGATCCGTTCCAAATTTAGGTGCATCCTTGATCCACAGCAGCATATGTATATGAGGAGCACCTCTTGCTTGGTACTCCTTTCTCCAGAAGAAATCCAACACCTCTCCAAGAGGTGGATTTCTCTTGTTCATGATGAAAGACATCATAGCTTCAAATCTATGATTGAAGTACCTGCATACATTGACTGGATCCAAAGAGCACAGTTCTCCGGGTGTCTTGAATTCGATGTTTTCAATGTTTCCATTTGCCTCTCGTAGAAATTCAAGTAAGTCTTCCCAGCCATACTCGGCACAGCTCAGAGTGAGGAACCATGTGGGAGTTCCTAAGTTCCTCAGCATACATTTTAAATCACCATGACGACGGTACCAGTACTCATTAGTACCACGCTGACACGCCATGAGATTAATAAGGTGACAATCCAAAATACTGTCTTGGACATTGACTTTATCCATAAAGTCACTTGCCGAGATGTTTTGCATGTGTATACCACTTTTCAAGATGTGGTTCACTGCATATGACAATCCAGACAGATCGCTATCAAACAGGAGATGAAACAAATAGGGAATGCATTGTCGAAACCTAGCATCTCCTGCATACAATCGTAAAGTCCGGTATTCAGAAGCAGGAATTTGATGAGGTCGCTCATCATATCTTCCTCCCTGACCTGTTGGAAATAGCTGTGGGAAACACCGAGCTTCCAAACTTTCCTCCCAAACACTAATGGGACTCCCTTTGGCTTGTTTCATTTGAAACAACTCTATAGCATTCCCCATGACTTCCTTGGAATGCAAAGGATGAACACTATAATGTTCATATATTTCTTCACTTTTAGAGGGTTCTACTTTCTCAATTTGACCAGCACACAAATCGCTATCCTCTTCCTCACTTACTTCCTCTTCTGCAACATATACATTCTTATAATACTTATTATTTTTTTTCAAATACAATGTTGCCTTTTTGACTTTCCTAACATCCACTAAATCTTGCCATATTTTCTTATTCTTTGTCGGAACCCCATTAACTAAGATAACCAGAGGTTCCTCTTCCACTTTTTCTACTCCAATTGTATTAATGTTTTTCTTCAAATCTAGAGGCAAATAAACAACTATTCCCTTTAATCCTCTCTGTAAATCTTTGGCTCCATTCTTACAATAGCCTGAAAGGGATGGATACTTTGAATCAAAATAGATTCATAAGTATTTAAATCCTTCAATTCAGAAGGAATCTCAACCAATTCCAGATTATTATGAACCGCTCTAGCAGGCATCTGGTTTTGATTTAATTTGTTACAACAATAAGTACAGACACGTTGATCCGATCCCAAATCAAAACAATTTTCTACCATCAAGTATGTTGCGAAATCCTTCCATTCACTATTATTTTCCCTTTCACTTTTTGCATATAAATCCACTAACTTAGTCTGATTCTTATAATAAGTGCGTCGACAACACACACAAGTGAAATTAGGCCTCTCACTTGATTTAACCTGAAACGTGGCAATTTCCTTCTGAAAATTATCTGTACTGGAAACCTGTACACTGTCTTCCACATTACCCTCTTCTTCTGGGTCAATTTCAACATTCTCCTCTTTACTTCCAAAGTAACAAAACTCAATTTCTTCAGAACTATTCTTCACATCTATTTCAGAACCATGCAAAAGAGCAGCGCATAATTGTTTAAGCATAATTGCTGGACTCTTAGCATAATACAACATTCTAACTAATTTCCTCACTTTATTATGATGCACTGCTAGCATCCTGAAATGATGAAAAACACTCTGGCATACTCTCCTGGAAAGACAAGCCAGTGAATGACCATGCAAACCTGTCACTTCTCTCACTCTGCAAGGATCTAATTCTTGCAACAACATCATTTTCTGCTTCAAACTTTTCTTATTAAATGTCCGTACAAAATCACAAAGCAAATTGATGGAATCCTGTCGTACACTGCAAATACTACTACACTTCCAGGTGTACACAGGACCCTTAGGACGTCTTCCTAAAACCTCATTACCTAACACCTCTTCTGTCTCTGTTGTCACAAGTTTTTCTTTTTCAACTGGACAACCATCTTTCACCTCATAAGCTCGACCACTGGTGTCAACTGCATGCCCCAAATCATTATCCTGGAAATAACTCTCCTCATTGAAAAAAGCCTCACAACTTGAACTATGCATCCATTCTCCGGAAAAAACTTCACAAAAATTACTACGATTAACTATTCTCTTCCATCTACTATTTATTTTGAAATCATAAATTGCCTTGTTTAGCTTCCTAATTCTATTGATTATCAAAATAAATAACTTTCGCTTTATTTCAAATGCCTGATCAATAACTTTCTCAACTTTTTTTTTTCTCTTATAAAAAACCACTTTCTGTTGACCTTTCTTAATATTTTTTAACAAATTGCCAATTATCCTGTTGCGGAACATTCGTCTAAGAATGTCCCTAAACTGTTCTTTCCTTCTACTATCATGCACAGAGTTATCTCTTGCTCTAGCAGTAACATTTTTGATTGGCCTTTCCTTTCCGTTTAAATTGCTTCTCTTTTTCTGGACTAAAACATTTTCTGTACTACTACTTTTTTTTCTACAAATGTTTCTTATGAATGTTTTCGTGGTCTTACCCGGTGCTTTCTTAGTGACTTGACAAGTTTTTTTTGTAGAGGACTGCTGAATTATTTCATGGACCTGCTGTCTTTGACGTTTTGCAGCCTTTCTAAGTCTATCCTTGGTTGGCATTGTCAAATTTTGAAATGATCTGCAGTTGAATCTGTGGTAAAATATAATAAAAAATGTTATTAACCACTATTACCAAACAGTAAATCAATAACAGTCATCAAAAACTTAACACACTACTTGACATTTTTACATAGAATATTTTTTAGTGCTTTGGCAAATTTAGAATACACAAATAGCAGAAAAGAAATGGAATTCTTCTTCATTTTACCTGTGCTGTTTTATATGTGAATCTGATCTAATTTTATGAGCATATTTTAATATTTTATTGAAGACACTACACATAACCTGTTTTTGAAGGTGTGTTTAATTTTAAATGAAACAGTTTACATTTTTACTTTTCATTTATTATAAATTTTAAAAATAAATGTTTATAGTTCCATAGGCTCAAGCACGTCACCTTCCCACCCTATGTCATACAATTCTGACAAATCGGCATCCTCATCATGTTCTTCATCATCCTCAGAATTTAAATCATCCAAGGGATCTACTTCCACTGACGTTTCAATTACAAGTTCAATGATAAGGTCAAAATCAACTGATTGCTGATTGTCACTCATGGTTGATGTTGTCGTTATCTTTAAAGAAAGAGAACAACAATGAGATGTTGCAGAGTAAGACACAAATCTCAGAGACTATAATAGTAAAATTGTTTAACAAGAGTATCATTTTGCAGCTATTATTTAGCCATGTCCAGCGATGCTGAAGAGGTGAGGCCTATGTCCAAGTTTTCAGTAAACAGGACTCATCTCTTCTTAACATTGGATAAACCTCACCGACTCTGTGTTCCCTGCACATACTTAAATGTAAAGGGGCAGATTTATGTTAACTGGCACATCCCCAGGGATGCACCAGTTAACGTGCACTGCTGCTCTGCCACCCATGGTGTGCCGCATTTACAATGTGGAGCACCATTGAGTAAAAACAGCACAGGTGCATCATGCATCTGTGCCGCAAAAGCAACACATTGCACGAGTCACTTCGTAAACACGACATGTCTACTGCAATGCACAAGAGGAAGCCACACATTGCATGGTGCTTCACTCCTTATGCCTGTTTCAAACAGCCATAAGGATTTGATTCAGCAATGCTATAAAGCTGACTCAGTGAAATCTTCTAAATTTCACTGTGTTAGTTTTACAGGGCTTTCATGCAAATGAATGCCCACCCTGCAACAAAACACCTATATGAAACCTGACGCAGGTTTCATGTGGCACGGGACTTTACAGCATGACACATCTGCCTAGATGCATCAAGTTGTAAATATATCACAAGATAGCAAATCTTTTGCACCGCCGCTGCGTCACAAAAGTGACGCACAGTGGCGCAAAAGAGGCATACACCTATCATAAATCTGTCCCTAACATTTTAAATGATTAATTCAGGATGATTATCCATAAAGAGGTCTGGCCTTTGTTCAAGAGTGAAGTGGACATGACTTACTTCATTGGTAGGTCTTCACATGTATTATCTCCTCTATACCTAAACCTCATCTGCACAATGTCATTCGTAAACTTAGGAAACACAGGTGATGTAATTGAAAAATGTGGAGTTTCTTTTCCTCATTTCACAATCACATCACCTGTGTTTCCTTTCCTTAGGTATCTCATAGTGCAGATGGACTCTAGCATATGAAAGAGTACACATAAGTTGAGCAGTGTATACAACAATTTTGACATTTACAGAAGATTCAGCTTCTTATCTTGTTGGAGATGAAATGAGGCCTGTCTTGCAACATGGTGCATGTTTTACATCACTGCTGCATCGGTTTCATGTGGCACGGGACTTTACAGCATGACACATACACCTATCATAAATCTGTCCCTAACATGTTAAATGATTGATTCAGGATGACGATAAGGTGTGGCCTATCCAGAGGTTTGTTTAAGGTGAGGCCTACTCAGGGTTGCAGATTAAATTTACGCTTGTTGAAGAGTACAGAGGAGATAATATATGTGAAGGCCTACCAATGAAGGTAGTCATGTCCACTTCACATCTAGGCAGATGTGTCATGCTGTAAAGTCCCATGCCACATTAAACCGATGCAGCAGTGATGTAAAACATGCACCATGTTGCAAGACAGGCCTCATTTCATCTCCAACAAGATAAGAAGCTGAATCTTCTGTAATTTTTAAATATGTCGCCACATAGCAAATCTTTTGCACCGCCGCTGCATCACAAAAGTGACGCACAGTGACGCAAAAGAGTCATACACCTATCATAAATCTGTCCCTAACATGTTAAATGATTGATTCAGGATGACATTAAAGTGTGGCCTATCCAGAGTTTTGTTTAAGGTGAGGCCTACTCAGGGTTGCAGATTAAATTTACGCTTGTTGAAGAGTATAGAAAAGATAATACATGTGAAGACCTACCAATGAAGTAAGTCATGTCCACTTCACTCTTGAACAAAGGCCAGACCTCTTCTGTGTCCGTGGACAGACCTAAACCTCATCTGCACAATGTCATTCGTAAACTTAGGAAACACAGGTGATGTAATTGAAAAATGTGGAGTTTCTTTTCCTCATTTCACAATCACATCACCTGTGTTTCCTTTCCTTAGGTATCTCATAGTGCAGATGGACTCTAGCATATGAAAGAGTACACATAAGTTGAGCAGTGTATACAACAATTTTGACATTTACAGAAGATTCAGCTTCTTATCTTGTTGGAGATGAAGTGAGGCCTGTCTTGCAACATGGTGCATCTTTAGCATCACTGCTGCATCGGTTTCATGTGGCACGGGACTTTACAGCATGACACATCTGCCTAGATGCATCAAGTTGTAAATATGTCGTCACATAGCAAATAACAAAAGTGACGCTCAGCGGCGCAAAAGAGACACACACCTATCATAAATCTGTCCCTAACATTTTAAATGATTGACTCAGGATGACAATAAGGTGTGGCCTATCCAGAGGTTAAGGCCTTTGTACCATTTCTGGGTCACTTTTAACATGGCTATGTTAGTCAAAGAATTAAAATCTAAATTTGCCAAGCACAGATGGGGGCGTATTTACAAGGACCTTGCACCACGGGGAAAGGTCTTAAATTAAAATGAGAAAAATAACATCAGAGAGACTCAAATGCCTTTTAAATATACCCCAAGCAACCTATGAAACTCTAGCACTACATATCAAGTAAACTAATTGATTTCAAAAATCGTTTTTAAACACATCATATAAATCAATTATATACGTACATTCATCAGGAAATGACTTACAATGCCCTAAGACACATGAAAGCGTTTTTTTAAAACCTTTGCACCATTTTTACATTACTTTTAACATGGCTATGTAACTCAAAGAATTAAAATCTAAATTTGCTAAACACACATGGGGGCGTATTTACAAGGACCTTGCACCACGGAGAAATGACTTAAATTAAAATGGGAAAAATAACATCAGAGAGACTCAAATACCTTATAAATATGCCCCAAGCAACCTATGAAGCTCTAGCAGTACATATCAAGAAAACCAAATTGTTTTCAAAAAACGATTTTAAACACATCATATAATTCAATTATATACCTACATTCATCAGGAAATGACTTACAATGCCCTAAGACACATGAAAGCATTTTTTTAAAACCTTTGCACCATTTTTGCATTACTTTTAACATGGCTATGTTACTCAAAGAATTAAAATCTAAATTTGCTAAACAAACATGGGGGCATATTTACAAGGACCTTGTACCACGGGGAAAGGTCTTAAATTAAAATGGGAAAAATAATATCAGAGAGACTCAAAGGCCTAAAAACGTTTTTAAACACATCATCTAAATCAATTATATACCTACATTCATCGGGAAATGACTTAAAATGCTCTAAGACACATGAAAGCATTTTTTTAAGGGTCACTTTTAACATGGCTATGTAACTGAAAGAAACAAAATCTATTTGTAAAACACTTGACACAAAGCAACATTTTAAATACAGAACTTTCTTCATAATTTTCTCCCTAAAGCATACTATTGTCTATCTAAATTAAATGAATCTTTTCTCACCTTAGCAAATACTTTATGAGTTTCAAAACAGTCTCAGAAACACACCAATTTGTCTTTAGCAGAGCAAAAGGTATGCACTCCAGAGTCTGCAGCTATGAAAAGCACAGAAATGCTGTAACTCATCACACATATCTCTCATGTCACCCAATCAAAACTCTTCCCTCACTTTTTTCAAATCAACACCCTTCCCCCCTCTGCCCTCTCTGCCTTTTTTGCATAGCAACCACCTCCTGAAAGACCTCTGATGTTTGCAAGTTCACACAACAATGTTTCAATTGAACTCTGAACTCTCAGTGCACCTGCATATCCAGTGCAATCTTTCATTAAATGATTTTTTTCTTGACCATTCAAATTACATCTTTCAAAGAACTCATCCATGCACCCAAACTTTCTGTTTCAGCAATCAAAATCCACCAATCACTGCTACTGCTTCCTTAACACAGAAGCTCCACAGTTTTTTTCATTTTAAACTCTTATTTTTCCAACTGCCATTTCATTGCCACACTTCATCTGACTGCAGCAGAACCTTCTCGCACCATGTTTTCTGTCTGGATTGTTGGACATAGTTACATCTACTGGGCTCAAAGGTATGCTGAGAACAGAAATTTACCTAACCTCAATTTACAAGATGTGGAAATTAAGTGGTTTGGCCACAGAGGATTAAAATGTCACCAATTGATACCATTGGTGACAACCTTTATGCATTTGCCTAAACCTGACCTGTTAATTTTGCACTGTGGAGGTAATGACTTGGGCACTTTGACTGGTGTAGGTCTGGAAATGCTTTTAAAGGACACCTTTGAGCAATTGATGGCACTTTTTCCTCAAACTGCCTTGGTATATTCAAATATATGCCAAAGACAGAAATGGAGGTGGTCGAACCAATTTTGTCCACAAATTGAGAAGTCGAGGAAGCATGTAAACAAATCTGTTTCAGCTTACATGAGAGACCATGGAATGGGCTCCATGTACAACAATAACTTGCCTTACTACATGCAAGATATCTACAGAGGAGATGGAGTTCACTTCTCAGATGAAGGGAACAGAGTTTTCATTCTGAATTTAAAACTGTGCATTGGTACCTACTTATAAGTACCTAAATGTACCATAAACCCAAAAGCTCTTCTCAGAGCTACCCTACATCTGATCACTCACAATGATTATTTTACTCTAACTTTTTTCACTAATTTTCAACAAAGTACGCTCCCCGGAGCGCTACCCGGTACGCGAACCGGAAGCTAACCGCGCATTTTTTTTTAAAAAAATTGGTTTTTTTCCGCACATATGGGCCTCCTCAGCCATCCTCAGAAAACCTAGGGGGTCAAAATACGTCTACCGTGTCCCCTTCTACCCATTCTGAACATTATTTGCCCTCCATCTTGTATCTTAATTCGACCGAAACACAAAATGGTGGACTCCCGTAACGCTTCAGGTTCGCGTACCGGGGCGCTCGCCAGTTCACGTACCGGGGCGCTCCCCGGGAAGCGCTCCATCAAAAAAGGTGGAAAAGTAATTTACAGAAAAACGACTGGAGACACTTTCACCAAATATAGATTAGCTCATACTACATACCAATCCCTACCATTTTCACAAATTTGATTGAAATTCCATTTAGCCTTTTAGCCTGTAGACCTCTCTAAATACCCTGAGGTAAATTACTTCACAAAACACATCTGAAGTGTTGGAATTGACAACCAATGAAAATGTTACTTTCATTTTCAATTTTTTTTACCAGACATTTGATTGGTTATATACCTGAATATATATAAAGGAAGAGAAGGAAACACAGCCATTTTGACTACTACTTCCTGGTGTACATTTCAATAGGATTTTCACTAATAACTTCAACTTCTTTGTAAAGGTAAATTGTTATTTTAAAAACTGAAGTATATTGTGCACTTTAAGGTAATATGGTAAACTTTTTCCGATAGTTATATACTATCCCTCTGTAGTAGTTATAGATTTTGATAGACTTCTCTATTATAGTTATGGATGGATTTAGACTTGTCTTGTATAAATAAGAATTTACTTAGGTTAAATCACATACACTTTTTTATATTCCTACTTCCACTCTGATACTATACACTGCCCAAAGATAAACTCACTGTTAAAAACTGCCTATCTAAAATTAATCCCAACAGTGCCCTATCTCTACTAATATATATTTTTTTAATGCAAATTTCAGGCAAAATGGAAGGCGAACAGAAAGTATCATTTGAAATTGTCCTTGCAGAGACCAACCAAGAAATCATTGATCCAAATGATATTGAATTTATGGATGAATCTTGGGACCAAGAACTACTGCAATGTGTGCAATCAGTAGATATCCTCCTTGAAAATGAGGACATTTTACACACTCAAACATTACAAGCTATGTTCAATGAAAATAACGACATTTCAGACAGTGAAATGTTAGACATTTTATTAAATTTTGAAACACAATCACAATAATAAATAATTCCTTAAAAAAAAAAAAAAAAAAATCAACAAAACAAACAATCAATTAACATAATATATTTGAAAAGTCTATTATTCTTTTTTCCTCATAGTACGCTCCCCGGGCCGCTTCCCGGTTCGCGAACCGGGCGCTTCCCCGCGGGGCACTTTTAAAGCCTCCACATCAAACCTAGGGGGTCAGGGAGGATCTACTATGCCCCCTTATGGTCATTTGCCCCTTCGCTTTGGCCTCCTCTTGTCTCTCGATCCTACCGAGAGACAAGATGGCGGCCGCTACGGACTGTTTGGAATGTTTACAGACACCGGAGAGCCAATCAGCTTCGCTTCGCGAAGTTCCGTTACGTTCCGGAGCGCTGTTACAGATATATATCATAGGGCCAACCGCCCTATGGAAATTAACATGGGAAAAACGCGTTTTGGGACCCCCATTTTTTCTCGGCCCCCCCTTGACGAACCCCCCCCAAATTTTCAGTGGCTGCTCAGAAACAAAATGTTCCATTTTCCTGAAAATTTCAGCCAATTCCGTCCACAAACGCCAAAGTTATTAGACATAGAATTTTCAAAAATCCCATAGAGAAAAAATCCTAACTATATATACCTACTGGCGACCGCCAGTAGGTAATATATATATATATATATATATATATATATTCACTGAAAAAACCATAGGTTTCACACCAGTTATAGTTAGGAATTAGCATTTAAAAAACCTAGTAAATTCACTGAAAAAACCATAGGTTTCACACCAGTTATAGTTAGGAATTGGCATTTAAAAAACCTATTAAATTCACAGAAAAAAACATAGGTTTCACTCCAGTTATAATTAGCTGAACATTTTACTCATGCACACACACCCCCCACACACATACCCCCACATACACACACCCCACACCCACCCCTCCCACCCCCCCCACACATACCTCACACACCCACACCTCCACCCACACCCAAACACCCCACACACCCACACCCACACACACACCTTACACCCCCACACCCCCACCTACACCCACACACCCCACACACCCCTACCCACACACACCTCACTTCTCCCCCCCCCACACACACACACACCTCACAGACACACCCCACACATCCCCCACACACACCTCACCCCTCCCCCACACACACACACCTCTGACACACACTCCCCCCCACACACACACACACACACCACACACACACCTCACACACACACACCCACACACACACTCCTCTCACACACACATACCCACACACACCCCCACACACACACCCAAACACACACCCCACACACACATCCACACATCCTACACACACACACCCCACGCACATACCCCCCCACACACAACACCCCCCCACCCCCCCACACACACACCACACACACACACTCATTAATGTTTTTTCTTCTTTTTTGAGGGGGTGCCCCACACACATACCCCCCCACACACACACCCCACCCCCCCCCACACCCCCCACACATACCTCATACACCCACACCTCCACCCACACCCAAACACCCCACACACCCACACACACACCTTACACACCCACACCCCCACCTACACCCACACACCCCACAAACCCACACCCCACACACCTCACTCCCCCCCCCACACACACACACCTCACAGACACACCCCACACATCCCCCACACACACCTCACCCTCACACACACACACACCTCTGACACACACACCCCCACACACACACACACCACACACACACCTCACACACACACACACACACACACACACTCCTCACCCCCACACACACCCACACCCCCCCACACACACACACCCACACACACACCCCACACACACACCCACACATCCTACACACACACACCCCACACACATACCCCCCCACCCACACACCCCACACCCACCCCCCCACACACACACCACACACACACACACACACTCATTATTTTTTTTTATTTTTTTGAGGGGGTGCGCGCCCCGGTACACGTATCGGTACACGTAGCGGTACGCGTACCCTGGAGAAAAAAAGAAAGTGTAGCATTTTTATATAAATTGGAGGTAGTTCTGAAAAGAACTGTTTTTTAATTCTTATTGTTGTTTTATATTTTGTTATAGTTTTTTGTACCCCGCGACTTTTAAAAAAAAATATTATTTTTTTTGCCTTGGGGGTCCTTGTGGGACCCCCTGAGCAGGCCTAGGGGGTCAGTGTGTTTCTACTCTGGCCCCTTTGCGAGTTTCACACCTTTGTTTCACTGCTTTCTTGTGCCTTGGTTCTAACAAGGCACAAGATGGCTGCCAGGGACCCCCAGTATGCAAGCGGAATTAGTTCCCCCTCTTCAAACATGCACAGGGGCTGCGTTGCAGAGAGGTGTAAAAAAGGGTGTAGCGTAGCCTCATTACACCTCTATGCAATGCAGCCATCTGGCGCATACTGGAGGCTCCTGGTGGGCTAGATGGCCCCCAGGGACCCCCATTATGCAAGGGGAATTAGTTCCCCCTCTGCAAACGCGCCAGGCGGCTGCGTTGCAGAGAGGTGTAACAAGGGGCATAGCCTCATTACACCTCTGCAATGCAGCCCCCTGGCGCATACTGGAGGTTCCAGGTGGGCTAGTTGGCCCCCAGGGGCCCCAGTATGCAAGGGGAATGAGTTCCCCCTCTTCAAACATGCACGGGGGCTGCGTTGCAGAGAGGTGTAAAAAGGGACGTGGCTTAATTACACCTCTCTGCAATGCAGTCCCCTGGTGCATACTCTAGATTCCTGGTGGGCTTTCAGGTCTTATATAGGTAGGAATTAGCATTAAAAAAAACTTTGAAATTCACTGAAAAAAACATAGGTTTCAGGCCTTATATAGTTAGGAATTAGCATTTGAAAAACCTTTGAAATTCACTGAAAAAACCATAGGTTTCAGGCCTTATATAGTTAGGAATTAGCATTTAAAAAAACCTTGCAAATTCACTGAAAAAACCATAGGTTTCAGGCCTTATATAGTTAGGAATTAGCATTTTAAAAAACCTTTGAAATTCACTGAAAAAACCATAGGTTTCAGGCCTTATATAGTTAGGAATTAGCATTTAAAAAACCTTGCAAATTCACTGAAAAAAACATAGGTTTCAGGCCTTATATAGTTAGGAATTAGGCACAAGAAAGCAGAAAAACAAACGTGTAGAACACAAAAAGGGGGCAGGGTAGAAACACCCTGACCCCCTAGGGTTGCTCAGGTGGTCCCACTAGGATATTAATATATTTAAACGTTATCCGCTAATAGAATTAGCATTTAAAAAACCTTTGAAATTCACTGAAAAAACCATAGGTTTCAGGCCTTATATAGTTAGGAATTAGCATTTAAAAAACCTTTGAAATTCACTGAAAAAACCATAGGTTTCAGGCCTTATATAGTTAGGAAGTAGCATTTAAAAAAACCTTTGAAATTCACTGTAAAAACAATAGGTTTCAGGAGTTATATAGTTAGGAATTAGCTTTTACAAAACCTTTGAAATTCACTCAAAAAACTATAAGTTTTAGTGGTGTTATAGTTAGCTGGACATTTTACTCATACAAAACCATTGAAATTGCTCCTATATAGTTAGTTGTACTAACTTTATTTTGCGCACCCGCAATCCACTGCTGATGATGTCACATATTAGATCATTCATGACATGGTCAGTGACATCACTGATGACATCTCAAATGACATCACTGATGACATCACTGATGACATCATCCACGTGACAATCACATACACCTTTTCATACACTATTATAATTTTTCATCACTCTTTGTAAAATACAGAGTATCATATTTAAATCCATTGTCACAGCAATACAAGTATCTAAAAATCCACTCAGTGATTCATAGATGTATACACACATCTAATCCCTTACCTATGGATTCACTCATACATGCTGTCAATGAACAATAGAACACTATCAAAAATACTTATACATCTATATCGACATTAAACAACAGCACGCATCCTATTCACATATGAAGTCATCCTACTCACTTATGCAAACAATGGATCATACTTACATATTTACTTAGCAAAACACTTATACAAACACCACATCTTCTATTCATTTAGATAGTAAGTCATACTTAGTGAATTATAAAATCATTATTACAAGTATACAGTTATCCATACAGTCACTCACACAATCATTGTGTCTTATGTATACTTATTTATATACAACAACTGACACATACACTGCCTTTTATTTTTCTAGTTTGTTGGACCTGTACCCTTGAGAAATATATTTGCTCATCACCACACCCATAAAGAGATTCCCTCACCCAAACTGTTAGAACATGTAGTTTTAACTTCATATATCTACTGAATCAACTATTCACACATCTTTGGACAGTCACACCCCCCCACCGAACCACACACACTTTCACACTCCCATACAAATACTCAGTTAACTAATCAATAACTGATATAGACTTTCACATAGCTAGTAACCAACTGTAGAATCAGTTTACACAACAACTGACAAAGTGATACAGATATTCACACAGTTTAGTCACTATCCACTATATTTAGTGAGACATTATAAATTGGTCAAGTAAACAGTCAATTACACTGCTACTAAATCCTCCATCCAAATATTTATTTATATATATCCACTCATTCTTCATTGCAAATTGCTATATATATAATGCATATTTAAATAACGAAGCAAACCACATTCACTGGATGATGTCATCAGTGATGTCATCAGTGATGTCATTTGAGATGTCATCAGTGATGTCACTGACCATGTCATGAATGATCTAATATGTGACATCATCAGCAGTGGATTGCGGGTGCGCGAAATATAGTTAGTACAACTAACTATATAGGAGCAATTTCAATGGTTTTGTATGAGTAAAATGTCCAGCTAACTATAACACCACTAAAACGTATAGTTTTTTGAGTGAATTTCAAAGGTTTTGTAAAAGCTAATTCCTAACTATATAACTCCTGAAACCTATGGTTTTTTCAGTGAATATATATATATATATAAAAGACTACAACTCCCACAAGTAAGTGGGGGTCACGTGCTACAAAGCACTCAGGTTGAATTACTTAAATATCAACTCGAACTGCCTTAACGCTGCTTTGTCAATTGCCCCTGAGGAAAGTGCTGACTGCACGGAAACGCGTCGGGCGGACAGAAAGAAATGACGGAATTTGGCATCTCATCCAGAAATGCAATAAAGAACAGTTTTCAACTGGCCTGCTGTCGAGTGATCCTTTGTAAGCTGAGCCTTTGTGAGAAACAAATCAACACGACAGCTGCGTCGTGAAAGGAGCACCGCCTCAGGACGGTAGAGGAGCCGGTCTACAGGGACCTTCCCTGATGGAAATGGTGACAGCAGACTGCTACTAATGCGGGTGAATCCAAAAACCGGAGCACACTGAAGTGCTTTAATATCACAGCGAATGGACAGTATATAGCGCTGTGAAGGTCTACATTTTAATTAACAACCAGGACCCACTGTGGGTTTTACGATTATCAGTGGCAGTAAAAGACTACAACTCCCACAAGTAAGTGGGGGTCACGTGCTACAAAGCACTAAGGTTGAATTACTTAAATATCAACTCGAACTGCCTTAACGCTGCTTTGTCAATTGCCCCTGAGGAAAGTGCTGACTGCACGGAAACGCGTCGGGCGGACAGAAAGAAATGACGGAATTTGGCATCTCATCCAGAAATGCAATAAAGAACAGTTTTCAACTGGCCTGCTGTCGAGTGATCCTTTGTAAGCTGAGCCTTTGTAAGATATATATATATATATATATATATATATATATATATATATATATATATATATATATATATATATATATATATATCCAGAGATTCAACTTGTGATAAATCCTTTAAATAGTACTAGTTGCTTGATACAAAATTCCAAGTATTTCTTCACTCTCTATGGTCACATGTCTAGACACGTATTGTGAGTGGGTGTGCACTTCACAGCATTTATAAAGATACTGTGATGTCATTTGAGATGTCATCAGTGATGTCATCAGTGCGGTCACTGACCATGTCATGAATGATTTAATATGTGACATCATCACCAGTGGATTGCGGGCACGAGAGTTACAGTTAGTACAACTAACTATAACGGAGGAATTTCAATGGTTTTGTATGAGTGAATTGTCCAGCTAACTATATCACCCCTGAAACCTATGTTTTTTTTAGTGAATTTCTAATGTTTTTTAAATGATAATTCCTAACTATAACCTGCCTGAAACCTATGGTTTTTTCAGTGAATTTCAAAGGTTTTTTAAATATTAATTCCTAACTATAACATGCCTGAAACCTATGGTTTTTTCAGTGAATTTCGAAGGTTTTTTAAATGATAATTCCTAATTATAATGTTCATTAAGCCTATCTATTTTTTCTATCTTTTTTAATTATCATCCCAATCTCATCCTAGTAAAAACTGCAAATATCACCACTCTTCAATTGATTCCTTCCGCCAACAAAATCGCCACAAACCACTAAAAAAACAAGCGATAGCTCCACTTACCTGTAACAAATTAACATCAACATTTAAATGGTGTAAGGAGGTCGACTATCTACTGCGTGATTTACACCCAACTCACACCCATATTTAAAGACAAACATGTGATAGAGGTACTAATCATGCACCTACGGCACCAAACAAAATCACAACACCCAGCGCCACCACCACCACAACCACCACCCTGGATCTCTCCCCCTACTACCTCAGAGGCAGTGCAAAACAGGACGACGGACCTTCCCAAAATAATATATCCCCTCAACAGCACACTAGCTCAATGTTCAGAGATGTGGCAATAAACTATGTATAAGGGAAGGAACTCGCACATCAACAATAATGTACACACTGCTAATACTACGGGTGATATGCTATACACAACTCACTATACAAACCAAAAACTTTTCTGTGTGTACATATACCATTGATACGTGTAGTGTACTGCACAGTGGACGCAACCATATTATCTCAGACTCTGGGATATATATTGGTCATGTAGCTGTGTTGTTCTCCCCCCCTTGAAGCAGAAGCGGAAAGGGCTGTACCAATGTACGCAACTCCAGCGTAAGAGTATAAATAATTAGCATACGCCTTGGGTGTGGTTCACTTCTGCAAAGAGAAAAGACTCTGCCACAGCGAAGGTCCTCACCCTGCCACGTGGCTGCCACCATGACCACTTGCCTCCTCGATAAAGGCCCATTGCGAACTCAGCGCCACAGCACCGCAAACTTATGTCTGTATCAACTACTACCTTCCATCTACACTGCAGACAGCAGGGTTCACAACTTGAATTCAGCTTTGGATCTACACTACGCATTGCATTGAAGTTATCCTTGATTTATGTAAGGCAAAGACGATTCTACTCTATGTCCTCAGACTTTGTTAAAATAAGTGATACAAATTCTTTGTCAGTATCTGTGCTGACTACTGCCTTCGATCTACAGTGCGGTCAGTAGAGTTTACAACTTGATACCAGTGGCGCATCAGCACTACTGACAACATTGAATTGAGTCTTGATTCATTTGAAGCAGAGACAATTGTACTATGTCCTCAGATTTTGTTAAAGTATGGACAGTAGGAAATTCAGCCTTGATTTATTTAATGCAGAGACAATTGTACTATATGTCTTCAGATGTTGTTTAAATAAGTGACAAAAGCATTCCTCGATGTCTGTGTCAACTACTGCCTTCGATCTACACTGCGGACAGCAGGGTTCACAACTTGAATTCTGGTTTCCATCTACACTGCGGACAGCATTCAAGTTAGTCTTCATTTATGCAAGGCAGAGACAATTTTGTTAAATGATGCAACAAAAAACATTCCTCACTGTCTGTACTGAGTACTGCCTTCAAATCTACACTGCGATCAACAGAGTTCACCACTTGATACCAGTTCATAAGTCCTGTATACAGCAGTCAATGTATGGAGTACATTACAGATAATGCAGTGCAGCCTAAGATCTACACTGCGAACAGCAGGGTTCACAACTTGAATTCAGCTTTCCATCTGCACTACGGACAGCATTCAAGTTATCCTTGATTTATGTAAGGCAGAGACAATAATGTTAAAGGATGCCACAAAACATATTTCTCAATAGCTATACTGACTACTGCCTTCAAATGTACACTGCGATCAACATAGTTTACCACTTGATTCCAGTGGTGCATCAGCACTAGAGACAACATTGAATTCTGTCTTGATTTATTTAAGGTGGAGACAATTGTACTGTGTCCTCAGATTTTGTTAAATTATGTGACAAAAAAGCATTCCTCGATTTCTGTGTCAACTACTGCCTTCGATCTACACTGCAGACAGCAGGGTTCACAAATTGAAGTCAATTTTGCATGTACACTACGGACAGTAGGGAATTCAACCTTGATTTATTTAATGCAGAGAAAATGTTACTGTATGTGTTCTGATTTTTTTAAATAAGTGACAAAAATCATTTGTTGATATCTCTGCTGACTACTGCCTTCGATCTACAGTGCGGACAGCAGGGTTCACATCTTGAATTCAGCTTTGAATCTATACTACGAACAACATGAAATGTAGCCTTAATTTTTTGAGGTAGAGATAATTGTACTTTATGTCCTCAGATTTTGTTAAAAGATACGGCAACAAGAATTTTTGGATATCAGTGATGACTACTGCCTTCGATCTACATTGCGAGGGCTCCCAATTCATGTAGAATGGCAATTGTACAAGACGCATTCCAGTTGACAAGAGACATTATACCACTGCGACCCCCCCGAACCACGAATCATCGCAGGTTGCGCACACACTGAGTTCTTTCGGTACCACTAACTCACTGCACCACAAGTCATCTCCCCATAGCCTTATTAAGGCAGAATTCACTAGGCAAAATACATTGCTCCCAGTGCAGCCTCCTTGCACTACGCATTATCGCAGGATACGTACAAGCACAGCGCCAAAATTACTACTAACTCAGTGCACCATAAATCATCGCAAAGAAGAGTGAACATTTTTATGTCACAGTGAGACACACTGTCCCTTTTAAATGGAATTAATGCAGAATCCAATCGACAAAACACATTACTCCAATTACTGTGCCCCCGACCACGCATCTTCGCAGGATATGTACACGCTAAGCGCCAAAGGTACTAGTAACTCAGTGGACAAAAAATCATTGTCACATGGCGTTACTAAGACTGAATTCACAAGACAAAAAAACCATTACTATCAGTACAGCCTACCCGGAACACACATCATCGCAGACTCCACAGTACCTTGTTGTTTCAGAAACCACCAACTCAGTGCAAACCAAACACCTATCAAATCTATACAATATCCCTGTAGTATGATTCATTCAAAAACTTCTTTTATATCACTTATAGATTTAGTTGAATAATAAAATTCATGCTGCAAGTGCAAACACACACTTAATGTCAGTCTACACTAAGAACAGCACAGATCACAATTTGAAGTATAATGTCCCTGAAACATACATATTTCAATAATGTATTCTATACATGTTCTATTTTTCATTTTAATCATGATTACAGATGATGCAGTCCACCCTAAGATCTACACTGTGAACAGCAGGGTTTACAACTTGAATTCAGCTTTGCATCCACTCTATTGACTGTAGGGAATTCAGCCTTGACTTACTTAATGCAGAGACAATTATACTGTATGTATTAAAATTTTGTTAAAATAAGTGAAAAAAGCATTCTTCTATAACTGTGCTGACTAGTGGCTTTGATGTACACTGCGGACAGTAGGATTCACAACTTAAATTCAGCTTTGTATCTACACTACAGACAGTAGGGGATTTAGCCTTGATTTATTTAGGGCACAGACAAAAAATACTCCTGTGGCACTGCTAGTATGCGCAAGCACCTTTAATCCCTGCATCCTGTGGACTATGTTCACAAAGGATGTAGAACACGGCGCCAAAATGTACCTCCACCACTGGCAATACCGAGTACGACTGGGGCATCACCTTCAACATTGCCACCAGACATACGCCCCCATTTTAAGAAAGTTAGAATGCACTGCCTGAAATGCAATTGTTTAATTTGTTATGGGGAGCAATCAGTAGACCTAGTTTGCAGAGCAATTGATAACCATTGATGATAGGTTTTTTTCCCCCTCAAAGTTCATGCAGTACAGTATGCAACAGTCAAGGCTTTGAGTACAGACCGCTAGAACCATGCATCATCACAGGGTGAGCACACGCTTGCCAAAAGACATTCTTACTAGTACGTTCTGACTGAAGCATGCATCATCGCAGGCTCCACACAAACCACCCCCACCTCAGTGTACCACAACTCATGAACACTTTAGGATCATAAACCGTTTATGATTGAATATCTGTGTATGATATCATGATTACTATTCTACTTGTTACCAACAGCAACATAATAAAATGGAGTCGAGCATACGCGCCTGTACCCACTTCAACTATCTATCTGTTTCTGTGTATTTATTATGTTTTTAAAATGCTGCTCCTGTGCCCTACCACATTATATTGTGCTGTAAACAGGGTATGCAACCAACTTACCTCTGACAGTAACAAAAGTGTATAGTAAATTTATAAGTGCGTGCCATTGCTCGACATTTTTTTTAGCATATTTATATAGCGCGAAGTCGACCCAAAACAATATCAGCAATTTACATGAGCACCCTATTTACAGTACATTTTCAGGCATGCATAGATGACGTCATTTCTCTACAATAACAGGATGTGGACGCGACTCCGAGCCTTGAACACTGATTTTCAGCACCAAGTTTGACAGTATACTCGAATTACCACATACGTATATATACGTATACATACATACGTATATATATTAGCTGCCCTTCATGTGACAAAAACTGCAACCTAAAGCTTTCATAACCCTGTATTACTACAGCTACAACACTCCACTGAATGTACAACAAACATTCATATTCGCAGAAATGCGTCATGTCTACCATCTTTTATGTGTGCAACTATGGATGAATATAGGGTCAGTGATACCCCGTACCTTCCATGTTGGCCATGTTGTGGGACTTTACAGACATAATGACACATTTGCGTTTAAGACCTGGGTGACTGCAGCACTACAACATGGACACACAAATCAGTTGATTTCCCAGATAGCTCACGATGGAACGACACCCATAGCTCTGGAGTCATCGCTCACAGCCTCGTCAGCACTGCCATACGTCAGTCCAGGCCACTCCACTTACGCTTCCAGGAAATCATACCAACGCTACATGGCCCAGATTTCCATTGTAGTGATTTCTTAGTTCCAGGTCTAGTTGTCAGAACAGCACACACACTCCCTCATGGCTGGTATGCAAACACACTGCACCCATACACCACCTGCGTCACAACACACGTGACCCTATCAATAAAAAAGGCAGAGCACACGTGCTCTACGCCATTTTAGAGTTGCTCCCATCGCAAGCGCTGTGATGGCCCGTCCTGGTGGTTCGGACGCCGCATATAGGCCCGAACTACCTAACAGGGGGCTGACCACCACATGGCCTCTTTGGTCACTGAGTTAGTGGTACCGCTAGGACTTAGCGGGTGAGGAACCTGCAATGATAATGGGTGCACGAGTATGTCCTTTCCCATAGCGATATTAAGACTCAGCACCAAATATGAGACTTCTTGGTGACAGAGCAGGACTGCATGATGTAGAACGTACCCTGTCCACGAAAAGGTGAGCAGTGAGGTCTGGGTGCGCAGCGGAGAGAGTAAATGGGGTGCATCAGACTGGATACAAAAAGGTGACGCAGCAATTTAGGCGTACGCAGTCCTGTATACCGTATCTTATTGCATTTGTATTATTTTTTCCTAAGGCAGGAAAGTTTTTATAGTCGGTCAAAAGTCCGTCACTCGTGAACATTGAAACCACGTGTATCACTGTGCACCACTTGTTTTCTGTAACCGTATGGAAAACATTACTACTCTACTAATTCTTCGTAAATCGAAGCCCATTAAACAAGTTGAAACTGTACAAATAATTGTATTTTTCATGAGGGAGGGAAGGTGTGTGAAAGGGCGATGTTATTCTACTCCACATTAAGATAGTGACAATTACAAATCATAACATCTTTCTTTTACTATCTTTTAAATGTAGCTTCAGGGTGACTATGCCCCGGCACGTGGTGGTAGACACACCTGTGACACAAAGGTGAGCTGCGAATATTCTTTTTAGTCACTCTCTCACTTCCTTTCTCCTTTGATAAACAAATGGCGCACAATCTTATCTTCCTTTTTATCTAACAGGTTGTGTTTCACAAATTGGGGTCTCCCCAACACCTCCAAAGCTCAACATTTGAGGATTCTGTGATGATGCATGGCCATCGTAACAACACATAAGAAGGCTGCTTCGACAGGTGGTGGACCCTCTTTGAATCCCACCAATGGCACAAGGTGAGCAAAGACGCTTGTTTCCAAAGCAACGAGAAGTCACCTGTGGGCAGAGAGAGTGGATAGTGTGCAGCAGCTTGACTGCATACGAATGTACAATTACCTTCTGGCAGTGGGAGTGGATAGATTGGAACAGTCTGGGTGTGCAAAAAAGGGCACTCACTTCCGGACACTTGGAGTCAATGGGGTGCAACAGTTTGGGTACGCAGTAATGAGAACTCACCGCTATGCAGTGAAAGTGCAATGGGTATAGTACTCTGGGAGAGAAAGAGCGCACAGACACCTCCTTGCAGTGGAAGTTGATGTAATACAGTATCCTGAGTGTCCAAAGGCATAACGCCGAAATATACTTGTGCAGTTGTATGTACTCCGCTATTACTAACTCTATACTATCTTTCAGATCACTAAACTCGAGGGTGCACTATGAACCGGCACGTGCTTGGACACACACCGGAGGCAAAAAGGTGAGCTACGAAGATTTTCTCCAGTATCAACACTACCTCTCCTGCTCCATCTATTACTTTCTCTCTCTCACACTTTCAATGTTGTTTTTTTCTCTCTTTCTCTTTCTCCCTCTTTCTCACATTGTTTCTCTTTCTCTTTTCAAGTTATGGACACTGCTGTCCACTCTGCGGATAAATAAATCAAGGCTGAATTTAATACAGTCTGCAGTATAGAACGAAAGCAGAGCTCAAGTTGTGAGCTCTGTTGAAAACAGTGTTTACAAAAGGTAAGCAGAGCGGCCTAGAGACACAATGCCTCCAATTAATCGTGTTGCAAATAAACAATATTGTCCTGCATAATGACGTGATCACTCACCTAATTCTATCTCATCTCTGAATCATTTTAAAGACCTGCTGGACCATACTGTAGATCCGACCCAGCAGGCACTTCCCTACAGACACCTCTTCAACGCTGGCCTAGGAGAGGGGTGGGATGTATCAGGCACACTGTACACGAGCGAATAAGCAATATTGCCAAATGTTATGTTAATTTGTGATCTTTGACCTCATTCAGTCACATCGATCTAATTTTAGGGACTTATTTTCATTTTTGTTTTGCAGGTTACCTACCCTCCTACCATTGGAGTCCATCTTACATTTTTTCATTATACTGTTATGTTAAAGTTACGTTTCTTTTTATTTCTTTTTGTTTTAATAAAAGTGTTTACATCTTCTTTTTCTGACAACATTTCACTATTATTTAGTGTGATAATCATATGCCTAGAGAAGATTTAACAATTAAAAGTAGAAATGATGTTTATGACTAGAAGTATAATACTGAGGCTAACTCTGCAGAGGAATTCACTGTACACCTAGGATTTCAGGTGATATGGTGGTTTTTCTTCTTTTTTCACATTGATTATGTTGCACATTGCAGTAGCAATCTGATTGGGGTCCTGAGGAAGGCAGAGGATATAAGTTTCCATATGCACTGCTGAAACGTGTCGACCTATTAACCATTCTGGCAGGTATTTGTTAAGAATGCCCTATTTGCACTGTTTTTAACCTTGGGCATTTGGGGATATTAATAAACACAGTGTTTCTCTCATTTGCCCAATTTTAAGTCACTTTTACATACACTTTCGCACTGCAATATAATTTTCACACACATCACAAATCTCCACCATTTGACACCTATGGGCTACCCTAGTGATCCATAATTTGGTTTGGGACATAACCATCTGGTCCCTTAGTTCACCATATATGTTTCACGTTGGAAGCACTAAGAGGAGGTCCAGATGATGACTAGGGTGGTATTGAGTGGTGACTGATGGGTATCCTCACCCTTGAAGAGTTTCTTCTTAACATATACACTACATTTTTCAGGTTCTTTGGATGTACATATTTTTTAGGTAGATTTCTTGTTTCTTTCTAGACCAGTGGACATTCTGTTGTAGAATAGTTAGAATCTGAGGGCAGTGTCCATGCTAGGTCTCTAAATATTCCCTGGGACCCTCTCCTAACGGTTTGTGTTATAAATGAACATACGCCAGCAGCAGTTTAGAAAACTAATAATCATCTATAGATACACTCTGAAACATACTGAGCATTCTATACATATGTACCAGAAGCATATCCATAGGGAATCACATTCAAAGAAAACAATCTTTTAGCAGGTTACATTCAGTATTCACCCAGACTAGGTCCCTTGCTCACTTTGCCACTGGATTAGAGCTAGCCTGGCTGATGAGGGGTGTTACCCTGAAACCTGTCCCAGGATGCTTGCTCCTGGTCCAGGGAAGACCTGGCTTGGCAGTTTGGCTGGACTGCTCCCATGAGAGATAAGGTCAAGACTGATTTGCATTAGGCTGGGTCTGAACTGGGTTGCTGAAGTGAACTAGATGATGGATTGAAACCCAGATCTGTCACGGTGTGAGTGCTAGAAAAGTTTCAGCACTCCGTCCATCATCTCCGTGTTTTGGTACATTCAGTAAAACATCGAACATCTAAAAAATATGAGAGAGACTAGTCTCTCTCAGGCAGCTTACTAGTCCTCCACCCCAGTGGGGGATCGCTCACCTGAACCCAATGCAGCTCTAATTTCCTGGCAGTATATGTGGCAGTAAATGGCAGCAAAATAAGATTAGCATCCGTAAACTATACTCGGACCTATACTAAGCATTTTACACTTATGCACAAGGAGCAAATCCATGTTAGCATTTACATTGTCAGCATATCTAAGAAGAATGCATGATGTTAAACATCTCTAAATTAACTCAATATTTAAAAAAAAAACTTTCGCTCTCTGGTCCTTCACACTGGTGAGCAATATCTCACCCGAAGTTCCTCAGAAATACCAACTAACTGAAGACGCTTCACAGTATTTCTAAGAGCAAAGTCAGTCAAATTGTTGCTCTCTCAGTGAACTCCAAAGTGCAGAGGGGTGTCAGTCTCATGGCTGTCAGCATAACATGCACTGAAAACAATGCTGCTGACAAGCTTCCTTTGATTCCACAGCAATGACCAAGCACGCATTTCAGCCTTCAGCCATGACATCAGAAAGCCGGCTGAATCAGTGAAAAGCAGTGTTTACTTCTGTGCATACTCCAGTATGTGCGTACTCAGCCAGATTGGGGGGCCTAATGGGAGCTTGGCTTTAGCCGGTCTCTCCCTGGGCAGTCCTGGCATTGGGCGGGCCGCCTCGTGGCAATAGTGCGTCACTTGTGGAGGAGGCCGCGTCTTTATGTGAAGATTCGGTCCAATTTTTATAGTCAGGAGAAGACACGTGCAATGAGGAAACGCCCGCTTGCGAATTGTTTACTGATGTGAGCCTCGCAATAAGCTTTTCAAGCACATGGAGCAGGATGTGTCAGCTCCTTTGATTTGTGGGCCTTTGAGGTATGTGGAGAAGGGGAATTTTCTGCTGCATAGTGACACATTGTCTGGCCCACTGCATAATATTTACAATGTTTCAGTGGGCATGTCATCACACAAAGCTGTTCTTCACACAGATGCACTTAGTAACACTGCTAGCATGAGGCAAAAAGCGAGTATTTCTGTGGATGTCAAAAAAAAGGAAGTGCCTCAAGACACTAGCTCTATACTTAATCAGAGTGCAGTTTCAGATAATTTACATGATTTTGAACAACATTTTAGCATGTTGAAGGAGGGCAAACAAGCTGAATAGGGATCTAAAGAGGGGGACAAAAGAGCAAAGTCCCTCATGGAATGGGGATCGTCAGACTATGTTTTAGGTACTAAGGCAAAAGATTCCAAAAGTGTCAGGTCAGGTCAGTGGGTATTGGTGGAGAATGCTGATATGTCTAAGTTAACAAACAAAGCAGTTGGCGCTGCTGAATCGGTAGGTCAACATGGTTTAAAGAAGCAACAGAAAACACATCAGGCGGATGGAGACAGCAGTCCAGCTCACATGCCATCAGAGCACATGGCGGCTCTTTCACGTTGGCCAGAAGAACAAGGAAGCAGTGGCGGCTGGTGGAATTTGAAACTGGTGTGGCATGTGAAGAACAAATCAACGTATGCGGGCAAGCCTGGCGGCAATAAGGGGTGTTTGGGGGTTCTACCCACGTGAAGACATTTAAAAAAAAATTGCATCTTTTTGGTGCAATTTCCAGCACTATTTCTAGGATAAATGGACTAAAAATTCAGTGCTTCTAGGCATGCATAAAAGAAAACTCATACATTATTTCAGAGAATTTCTGGTTTGCCAAGGAAGTCTAACTTCTGAAGAGGGCTAGGGTACTAAGCAAGACTGCTTTGGCTCTATCCTTTCCAATAGAAAACACTAGTTAGTGATGTGAACAAATTCAATGGACAAACCTGGCGTCTAGGGAGAGTCCCTCCCCAGAGAAAGAAATTTAAAAAAGATTGGCAAATGGTGCATTTTAAAGCAAATGAATGCAATGATAAAGCAAGGTTTATTAAGCAGTGGGAACGTATAGTCTTGAAATATTAAACACATTAAAAACTGCCTGTATCTTCTTGCATTAATTTGTTCAATTGTTACTGTAATATGTAAATTGTTCTGCAAGACATCTTTAGCCCTTTAAAATGTATGCTTGCCCAGTGTCTTGAACTGCATGCAGCATTAACTTTGGAAAAATATGCTCTAACCAGACTTCGGGAAGCACCCACAACTGCCGGCTGTAACCAGTCATATAGAAATATGTGCAGACAGGTTTTTAAGTGAGATGAAAAAAGTGGGTGCTCCCTATAAAGGAACATGCTAAATACATTTCTGTGATTCCCATAGTGTGCCATCTGACCGGTATTTTGGTTTCTCTCTAAGATGTAATTTTATCCAAATCGATGGCACAGAAACTGACATAAGCCTGAAGCCTGTCAGTATGATTGGCCTTGTCACTGGGTGTTAGCTGTTTAAGATAAATGAGTAACAACAATGATTTCTTATAAATAATTAACATTGAAAATGTTTAAATTCTGAACTTCTGAAATAGTAAGTCTGTGAATTAAATAACATTGAGGTCTGTGGAAGGAATTTTGGCCTTCAATTATGTGTGCTTTATGTTAGATATGTATCCTCTTTTTCTCTGCATATCTTGTCCATCTGCACATCTTCAACACCCTCTCTTTTCTCTTCAGCATCCTCTTTTCACTCTTCCCCGAATGCCCTTCCTCACAACTCAGTCACTTCCCGCCCCCAACATGCAATGCACTCCATCAAATATAAGCACCTTAATTTCTCTTACTTTTTGCCTTGCAAATATTTTGACATCAGTGTACCCCCTTCACAGACATTTCCATATAATATCAGTTGCAAATGGAATACACAAACATTGTTCTGGCCAACCCACTGACAGGCACTTTGTTTGGCTTTAGCCGTAGCACCTGTGTGCTCAATCAAAGCCTTGGCCTGGGGGTCAATCTGTTAATGATTTCATTTCCCAAGCGGACTCAAAGGTGTCCTATGCATCAGTAGACGATGCTTTGAAGCTGGTGAGAACTGCAGGTAGGGCAGCCGAGCTTGCAAAAAGTGACCTACAATCAGCATTTCATTCATTACCAATACATCTTGCTGATTTTAAACTTTGTGGAATGCATTTATTTTCTATGTTGACAAAGTACACCTTATGGGTTGTCCTATTTCTTGTGCACTACCTTTTTAGAACTATTCTTCAATGTTTTTTTTTTTTTGGGAAAGAGTGGTCACAGTCTGGTTTGCCATTATTTAGATAATTTTTTGTTCATTGGCCAAAAAGATTCGGGCTATTGTTTGAGAGCTTCGCAATTTTTGCAGTTTTTCGCTAATGAGCTTGGCTGACCTTTGGCACCTGATAAGACAGAAGGACCAAGCACAAGATTGAAATTCCTTGGTATCGAGATTGACACAACAGAAATGATAGCTAGGCTCCCAGCTTCAAAGGTTCAAGAGATACAGCTTTTCTTGATAGCTGTTTTGAAAAAACAGAAATTGGAATTAAGGTCAGTGCAAAAACTTTTAGGCTACTTACATTTTGCTTGCAGAGTAGTCAGAGCTGGAAGAATATTCTCTAGAATTGTCGGCCTGGCTATGTCTGGGGCCTACTTACCTCAACATAGAGTAAGGTTCACCAGAGCTATTAGAGAAGACTTGTTGATATGGTTAAAGGTTTTGGATGACTTTAATGGTGTTTCTTTGTATTTTGTCGACGAAGACTCTACGTGGCTGGTTCAGATTTTTTCCGATGCTTCTGGCTCAAAAGGTTTTGGTATATTTTGGGACGGTCGCTGGTGTGCCAAGAGTTGGCCACAATCGTGGATGAAACAAGGCCGCAGTATTGCCTTCTTAGAGTTATTCCCATTAATAGTGGATCTACATATTTGGGGAAGTGAACTTCAGAACAGGTCAGTTATGTTCAATGTAGGTAATATGACTGTTGTAAAATTAGTCAAAACACAGAAAGCTAATTACTTAAAGGTGCTTAATTTGTTGATAGTTTTTATGGTGAAATGTTCTCAACTTAACATTGTATTCAAAGCAAAGCAAGTACCAGTTTAAAAAAATAACATTGCAGATGCTATGGTTCGATTTCATTGGCAGAAGTTTCACAGCCTGGCACCTGGTACAGACAGCAACAAGACACAGACCCTGCAGAACATCTGGGCCTGGGGGGATTGAGGATAGTGGAACTTGTAGAAAAATCTTTAGCCCCAACCACTCACCGAAGTTATCAGAAAGCATGGACTGAACTCTTAAGTTATGGTAACACCATATGTGGGAGAGAACATTCAGAGTCTAAAAGGGAACAATTTATTCTAGGTTTTGTTTTGCATTTAATTCAAAAAGGTTTATCGCATACAACTGTTGCTGGTAAACTTGGAGGAATCTCATTTTACGGTCACTTATTTAAGGGTTAGGACCCGGTTCAAGGTTTTTAGTTAAAAACGATTTAAAAGGTTTGACTAGGGAACAACAATAAAAGAGATCACTCAGAGAACCTGTAACTTTCGAATTATTGCAACAATTGTTGCTACAGTTGCCTTTTTGTTGTTATAACAAGTTTGAGGAGCTACTGTTTAGATTATACAAGTTATAGTTATTTTTAGGGGCATTTAGAGCCTCTGAATTACTAGGTTTAAGAGGGCAAGGTGGAATCAGAAGTGACAAGATATTTCTGGAACATGATTAGTTGAGGATTTGGTTGAGAGCATCCAAAACAGAACAATTGGGTAGAGGTAAATGGGTTTCTCTCAATACGAGCGGAGTTACTGCTTGCTGCCCAGTTGAAGAATGGAAACATTTTAAAATGAATAGAAGAGAAGTAAAGAGAAGTAGACTATTTTGCCACAAGGATGGTAACAAATTGAATGTTCCAAATGTATTATCTGTTTTACGAAAAGATTTGATCAACTTTGGAAAAATTCCTTTGAACTATGGCACACATTCTTTTCGTATTGGGTCAAGGAACTGAAGCCGTAAGATTGGGTTTGTCATGGTCTGAAATAAAGAGAATAGGGTGATGGAAATCAAACTGCAGTGAGAAATATGTAAGAAAGTAGACATTTTTTTTGAGGCACAATTTTTGCTCATTTCTTTTTCTTTATAGCTTAGGTTGCATTCATGGGCCAATGTCGGTTAAAATGATTACCTTCACAAAATGGGCAGCATTGTATGCTGAGCAACAAATATATGGCCGTTCTTTTGGACTTCCAAGTACCAGGCATAAAGTGGCTTGGAGGGGTAAAAGTGGTATGTATTGGGGGAGTTTGTTGCCCATCTTAACAGAACTTTTGTCATCAAGCGGATGCCCTGACATTTTGTTAATGCATTTAGGAGAAAATGATTTAGTCACTTTATCTGGTTTATCATTGATAAAACTAATAAAACTGGACTTGTCAGTTATAAAGTATAATTTGGGAAGCACATGTTTAATTTGGACAGAATTGTTAGCCAGAAAAAAATTGGAGAGGAGCCAAAAACCGTGCAGCAATAGACAAAGCTAGAAGTAAGGGAAATAGAGCAATGAACGTTTTTTGCGAAAAATATGGGAATTTCAGTTCTATCTGATAAGGCTCTGATTAAAGTCGATGCAACAAATCTTTGTTCTGATGGGGTGCACCTATCTCACATGGGTCAATCCTACTATTAGCTGGAAATAGGGGAATTGCTTCCAAAATTGTGGAATGAAACTCTTTGGTGCTCTAGCAAAAGTATATAAAATGTTTTCAATAAAACAACATTCTTGAGTGGGGCAGGAAAACTCTTCATTTTCCTGGGTGGTGGTTTTTTGGGGGGTGGACAGTTTGGAGCGGGCTTATCCATACCTCGCGGGAGGACAGAACTCAGGGAAGCTGAAGAGTAAGCGAACTGGTTTGAATCAACACTAGATCATATCGCTTGGGGATGCTTAATGGGGGAGATCATGCGATTGGGGTATGCAAGGAAAAGACAGTGAATGGAGGAAGAATGGCAAAGGTGGTAGAATATGGTGTTTTTATTGGGGGTGGAGTTTTTAGATTTCTATGTACTAGTGTTTTCAATTATTTACACTATTTGTATTTAGGAAAACTTTCGCTACATACCTGTCTTAATAAACTGGCCTTTTTTGCTAAATAAATTCATAGTGGTATGTGACTTATTGCATGAAACAATGATGATGCTCATGGCTGCGCTTAACAAGCACCTCAGGAACAATGCATGGCGGCTCAAATAGGCCTTTTCAAATGCCACATTGGATCCCCATACCTCAATAATAAGGGGACACGCGGTTCACAACGGTATAGGGACAAGAGCTATCCTCTCCTAAGAGGCAATTTAAAGTGTAGGTGGCAGGGCAGTGTGAAAGGCGCAGCATGGCACAGCTCATCAGTCTTGTGCTCCCAACGCTAGTATTGCACGTCACATCTGCTGCCAATTCACTTGCATCGCTTGCAGCATTCACTTACATCGCTTGCAGCATTCACTTACATCGCTTGCTGCATTTGGTGTAAATCAAGGTTGTCAATGTAATTCCTGATCTGCATGTATCCCCAAAAGGATGTGATGCTGTGAATACCAACTTCAATGTTGATGGCACCATGGATACATCACAAAACAAAAGCAACGAACGAATGAACTTAAGCGGTCCAAAGCACCCTTCACACTAGCGCAGGCTGTCAGATGTAACCGACAATGGTGGGGCTTCTGGGGGGCGGTTCTCAACACATCACTTCCTTTACTCTTAAGTTTCTTCTTGATCATCACCAGCGGTGTAATTTAAGTTGGAAACTGTAAGCAGTGGCAGTACAAAAACTGTGTTTAATTTTTCCTACAACAGTGTTAAGTGAAAGGAAACAGACATCTTTACTACCTCTACAGGGCTTGTGCACCCATTATTAAAGTGCTTGCGGTCATGGAAGGAGTCCAGAATGAAAACATGGTCCTCCTTGTATCACAGTCAATTAATTCCCCACCTGAATAGGTTCATAACAAATGTTTCCAGCCTTGGTCCAGGGCAGTACACAATGTCATGTCGGTGGCTATCTAGAAATTACTCTGGACACCCCGCTGTCTAAGCTGTGAGGAAATTGATAAGAGAATCAGCAAGTGTAGAAGTAGTCTGTAGTACTTATACTGAATCATATTTTTGTGTTTCAAGACTATTATGACATTTTGTCACTTTTAGTTGGCACATTTACAGACATAAGAAACTTGCGTTGAACCCACTTGAAGTCTGGGTGTTCCCTTTATTAATATAATTATATTGGCGCAATCCTCCCATGCCGTACCAGAGTCTTGCGACAGGTGCTTCTTGGCTGTCCCCAGAGGGTGCTGTGTGGGAATATGTGTGGTGGGCAAGAGACAGGCCCCCGCTAGCTGTTGCATCCCTATCCTCATGCCACTCATCCTTTCATTAACTGGACCTGGTGCACATGCTATCCTTCACCCTTGGCACGCACCCCTCTGTAGTCCTGCCCCTTCCTGCTGTCTCTTCGCATCTTGCTAGTCCCTGGCGGTGCCAATCATTGCTTCTGCTTGAACCTGGGCTGCTCCTGTGAAGCAACAGGAGGAGGAAGAGCACAGGGGAAAATCAAGGAATTAATTCTTGTATGCCAGAGAAGTGCCTCAGGCTTGGGAGCAATCCCAATAGACACCCAGGCGGAGACTGAAACAAGATTCTTAGAAAGATGTGTGTTGGGGATTTAAAAAACAGGTTCATCTTAAACTAATTGAGACCTCTGGAAGTAAAATCAGCTCCTATAAATAGGGCTTTCTCTCTGACATCATGTACCCTTATTAGTATAGCGACATCAGTGCCCTGTACATACATTACAAAGAATGTGCCCCTCCCATTGGGTAGGTAAAACAGCCTGGGACGCTCAGTAGAATGGAAAACTGCTGTACTTTTCCACCACTGCCACCCCTTTGGAACAGTCTTTTTAGATCTGCAACCTGTGATTTACTTGAATGTTTCCTACATTCACATTTGCCATTTTCATGGCTGTGAGTCATAAACCAGTAGTAGGGTATAGAACGGTTCCTCATGCCGCTGATCTTGGCAGGCTTTTGGTGAATCGATAAGAAAGGTAGTGACAACACACATTAGTCCACTCTATTTTCCCACCCCTTCTTACTACAGTCAAATAATGTTCTGCTCTGCCAACGTCAAATCTAAATCTACAATGTCATAAAGAGGCAGGGGGTCTAGGGACTAGATAGGGCTTCTGGTGCAGGTGCACCAGGTGCACTGGGCTGTGGATATAAATATATGTGGGTACAGGGGGGAGAAGAGACAAGTCCATGGTCGTGTTGGCAATTTAATTGCAGTCACTTACAAGTTTTTGGTGAATTAAGTTGTAATGCTGTAAGGATTTGAGAATGTTGCAGTGCAGTGCAGAATACTACCCTGTCCTCAGCCAGGACACTGATTACTAGTTCCTGCCCCAGGAACTGGGTGGCAGCATGAGGAGAAGGTCCTTAGATCACAGAAGAGAGGAAGGGGAAGCATGTGTGGAACCAAGCTGCCTTCTAGAGGGGGCCTCGCTTGGCAGTTCAGGAAGGACTGCTCACATGAGCGCCGGGTCAGTACTGATTAGCATAAAGTGTGTCTGGATGTAACACTTTAAGTGACTCAGGGTATTCCAATATATTGGTCCCTTGCTTTCTGTAAGAGAAATCCCAAGCTAAACCTCACTGGGAAGGTTTAACACGGCTGTAACCAATATGAGATTGTTTGAGGTCCCTTCTAGAGAGAATTTAGAATAGACAGTTCCCATGAGGCGCAGGGTCATTACTGATTTGTATGAGTTGGGCCTCCATCTGGAGTGGCACAGTGGGCGAAAAATTATGGTTTGGAATCCATTGCCAGGGGTTTAGATGATTTATTTTTTAAGCGTTCTCCCATCACCCGTTAGGTAGTTGAAACAAACACCCCATCTACTCCCAGAAGTCCAAGAACGAGGCAGCAAGACAGAACAAAATAAAGAGAAGGGACTGTGTAGTTCATTATCATCATCAACATTTTACGTAAAAATCATAAAAAACAATAAATGACATAATACATTATGGTTCCGGGCAATTAGAAAACACATCAGTTAATACAGTCAATGTCTGTTAACAATAAAAATAAAAGAGATACACTAAAATCAATCTACGTTTCAGTGTAGGTATTCATCTTGCAGGCCTCCCACAAATAGAGTTTTGTTTGGTGATGTTGTTTGTTTGAGAGATGGGTATACTGGTCTATAATATCATTATAAACACTGTCCCTTTGCAATGCATTTTTACATTTTCACTGCACTTTGCTGTTTGGATTTTAACTCAACTTGCAGTAGACCTGCTCCTGGATTTTTTAATACTGTTGAACCCAATGATTTAGCTTGCCTACCTGGGTCCTGTATCCTCTTGTATTCTCATTGGATTTAATTTTAATTACACCCTACATTGTTAAGTTTGTTTCCTCTTTAAGTGGGAGTAGTATCTGCCATGGGCAACACTCCCGAATTCATCCCTGGGCACCGAAGCCCATCTTTGGGAGCCTGGAAGCATCAGCTAGGACATTTAACCGTCTGTGGCTCTGGGATCCTCTAGTTACTTTCTTAGTATTCAAATGTGACAATGCAGGAACATACAAATAGCAATTGTCAAGATTTTTCTCAACTCTCTATTTCCTAGGTTGGCAAACCATTTGCTTATTGAAGAAAATCCTTTCACAATTGATTCCCAAGCACCATATTTTTTTAAATCATTCAAGTTCTTTCCAAGATGTGTAATGTTCTTAATGTATCCTTTCAAGTCTTTACTTTTATCTGGAATGTGGGTGCAACAATGTTCCATCTTTAGCATTCGGCAGACTCCGCCTTGCTTTGCGAAAAGGATGTCTAAAGCAAGATCATTTTGAAGAACCATAGATCTCATGGCAATCATTTCAGTGTCTAGTGCTAAGGATACTCCAGCAGTATCAGTAGACAGCGTGTCTACTACAGTAGAAAGTTTTTGTATCTTGTGAGAATTTAGTATCACAACAACAGATGGTTTTATGGCTCCAAAAATGTCTCCCACTATCTCTCCGATACTTGCACCTCTCTTAAGTCTTCGGTGCATCACAATGTTGGTTTCATCAAAATTACCACCATGATACATTTTCAGAAAGACTATTGTAGTGTAGTTCCTATATTCCCAATAGGCTTTGCACATTGGAATAATATAAACAGCAGTGTAGACGTAGGACTGAGGTCATCTAGGTCTCTACTGACTATATTAGACTTAAGGTTTGCCAGCTAGCTCAGAGGTCACTAGAAACTTTCTCGAATAAACAAGGAGGAGTTTAACCTCCCTGGATAGACAAGAAGGGATTAGCTTCTGACAACCATAAAACATGACAACTTTGCTCCCTCAGAATAAGAGTGTATCTCTAGAGTCGTGTGAAAACAATAGACAGCTATTTCACTCAGTCAATCGTGCATACTTAGTTTCACCAGACTGCAGAGAATAGAGAGACGGGCGTTTTCAATAAAAGGTGTTATTTATTGAGCAGTCTTCTTTCTCATGCAAGAGAAATGAGTTGCCACAATTGCAATACTTATAGTAAAGTAAAGTGCGTACAGTAAAAGGAGTATTATAAAATAATACTGTAAAAGCATTGATATGGTTTCTTAGCCATATGATACTTTAAAATAGATAAAATATATGCATACATATATACATTGACTAACGTACTCAACTGGTGCTTCTAAATACGCCTACCCCGGTGTACCTGACCTAAGCCTAATACGTGGGAAGGAGTAAGTAAGTAGCAGTTTAAGTTAAGTTGGTTTTGCCAAGAATCTGAATCAAGAATTCTCTTTAAGGGTTTAGTCAGCGCCGTACCTGGGTAATAGAAAGCAGGAGGTCTGGTATCTCTCTCTCAGGACTCGATATCCCAGTAACCCGCAAGGGTATCTGGAAACACTGGAGCTGGATTTTCTCGGCAGGAGAAAAGACAGCGTCTCTCTCAGTGCGTCAAAAGGGTGGGGCGGCGTCCGTGGGCTCTCGCATCAGCTGGGCTCTCGGGCAGGTAGATAGCCGCTCTGCTCCAAAACCACCGTGTGTTTGCTTAAGGCAACGTTGGTATATTTATACCTGAAAGATGCCGGGTTTGACGTAAGGTTGGACATAAGACGTCAAGAAAGATGTCACTAAGAACTGGTCGTTCTCTTAGTGTTTGCAGGAGTTATAGGACAAATCAAAACAGGAGCATGGGGGATTTCCCAGATTGCTGTAGGTTTGGTTTGTTTACAGAACTTGTTGTACTTTCTAGGAGTCTGGGGAAGTAGCCTTGCTTAATTTGGACTGCATGGGCTATAACTAAATATGGATATGATTCTTATGCCTTTATAAGGATATTATTTATTATAGCCATATAAGAGGATAAATTAGGAATATCGAATTAGGGTCCTAGATAGAAACACAACACCCTCTCCACGATCTAATGTCCCTTGTTAGAAAGGCGATCCCCGGGGAGGCAGAATCTGTCTGACTGACCACCCCGAGACCCACCTCTCCTTCTGGAGTTGGCCGAGCGCCGTCGAGAGGCCTCCTGGAGAGGCTCCTCTCCTAGAATCGTAACAGCTGAGCAATCACACCACTACAAAGGGGCACCACACAAGAGGGTAGGTTCTTAGAGTCTTTATCAGCAATAAAGGTAGGTTCTCTCAGCAATATGTACAAGCGGATCGCGGGATCCTTAATGTCTCGGTAACTGTGGGAAGGGGGTAGTGGGACAGTCTCAGTACCAGCCTGGCACGGGGATTCCCTACGCACAGCTCTCAATCCTCGAGCTGGGGGGGTTCCGCAAGGTCGAGCCGCGACGTCGTCAGCAGGGCTCCGAGGATGGTTCAGCGAGGTCGGGCCGCGACAGCGTCAGTAGGGCCCCGAGGATTGTTCAGCGAGGTCGGGCCGTGACAGTGTCAGCAGGGCTCCGAGGATGGTTCAGCGTGGTCGGGCCGCGACAGCATCAGCAGGGCTCCAAGGATGGTTCAGCGAGGTCGGGCCGCGACAGCGTCAGCAGGGCTTCGAGGATGGTTCAGCGAGGTCGGGCCACGACAGCGTCAGCAGGGCTCCGATGTTCCAGGGTTCAACGTAGCGAGTTCTTCTCAGGGTCAGCCGCGATTCAATCAGCAGGGCTCTCGACTCCAGGATACAACTGCCGACCCATTCAAGAGCTGCCCCAGATATGGGTCTGGAGTCCTTTGATGTCCGGACCCTCGCGCCTGGGGGTCAGAGGGGCCGGGATGAGAGTGTCCAGACACCCAGCAGGGGGGTGGAGCCAGCGCCCAGGGAGGCCGGAGGGCGATCAAAACCAGGCGTCCGGGTGACGGCTGGAGGGCCATCGAAACTCCCCTCCTCCTTGATCCGTCAAGTGGCCGCTTTACCACCTGGTCGGACCTTGGTGCCTCGATTTCGGGGCTTCGCTGGGGCCGCGTCCGAGGTCGGGCCGAGGCCACGTGGTCCGGATGTGGAGGGCCCACGATGGAGTCGGGGCCTGAGATGGCGGCCCGGGGTAGGGGCCGGACCAGCCGAGGGGGGCGAGTAGGGGTCGCCGTGTTCCTGAGGGGGAGAGCCGGGGGTCGCCAGGAGTGGCGGCTCTCGTTGAAGGTTGGAGAGGGTAGTTTTGGGGGGGAGGACAGGGGTCAATACCGTCCGGGGCCCACCATGCGGGAGGAGTGGGACCACGCCATGAGGCCGGGTCCAACATCCCTCATTACTAAAACTAAGCATTAGTAAACATATAATGGTGCATGTGTTTTCCAACCCACCCCAAAATACATAATTCGCATTTGAAATGGTATATGGTAAATACACGAGAATGAGTATTGGTACTGTACGCTTTTCAAGCAGTGGTATCATTCAGTTAAAAAATGCATATATATGTCAGCTGAATGAATTGCGAAAATTACACATGAAATGGCTCTAAATACAGAAAAGAAGGTCGAGACCATTCCATCACATATTTATACAAATTCTGTACTGTGCTAGAGGCTGAGGTAATATATTGTCTCTAGAGTTACAAAAATAGAAGCTCTGTTCTCTAAGAATAGTTCTACTTTAAGCAGAGTACATGTGCCAGAAAAAGGTAAATATTTTGGAAGTGAGAAAAAAAATATTTTTGCTTTCAGGGGAAAAAATAGTTCCAAATGTTTTTCAGTAGCTTTTGTTTTTCAAAGCTGAAGGCCGAATTCAGAGTTCAGGGAACGCTGTGTACTTGTCACTTAAAAAGTTATTCTTTCTGTTCAGGGGAGAAGATCATTTCAGACAGATTCGCAAAAAATTAGTCTACGGCATCAGGTAAAAGTTCGACCAAGTTTGAAAATGCCGAAACAATGCATGTGTGAGAATGATTGCTATCATCGATGTCAGGATCAGCAATGCTCACAGAAGGTTGTACCTGGGTGATGCTGCTCTCATCTCGTACTCCACTGCCACATACTCGTAGCGGTGAAGTCTCAACGAATGCCGTCATCAGAATGGGTAGCCGCTGGGGACAACACGATGCATGAGCCGTTACAGGACCTAGCAAAGTATCTGTATCCATTGGTACTGCTGATGGTAGTGTAAGACAGATGTCCAACACGCATTCTTCTCCGCATAGCATACATCGAAGCACAGGTAAGATGCAATTTTGCCAGATAGATCTGAATGAAAGAAACCAGGTCATATTCAGATCTCTTAGCCGGGCTAATCCGAGGACTTTAGTTATGCGGTCCCGATAGCGTATAGCTAGGATCGTTTTTTCCATCGTTGCTGGAGTCTTGTTCGTGATTTGGCTTGCCATATCAGAGCAGAAGAATCAAAAATAAAATTCCTGCTACGAGTCCCAAAAGTAGAGGTAGGCTGCCAAAGACAGAATGGACAAAATTGGGAAAAATGCCCAGAACTGTTTCGAAGGGTGTTAACAGTCCCCAAAAAATTGTCTTAAATACATGTGCGATGCCACTGGTATCTGACATGTTTAGGATTTGGCTTAGCATTTCTACGAAATGCACGGGGCAATTTGTTGATAAAAGGGAATGTATCTCTGCCGTTGTCCTTGCGACTTGCAGATCATACGTTTCTTTTGATGGCGTTAAAGGCACAGTTGTCTGTAAAAGAACAGACTTCATTCTGCTTAAAGTATCAATTCGAATAGAAGAGATATTCAAAGAAGGCCAAATTGTCGCCTCCGTATCTGGAGTGCTGTTTGGATACAATACTTGCATACAGCAAGTGACCATGGAACTTACGCTCACGAGATAGGCTTTCCCTGGCACCATGCCACAACAGCTGTGGTCGTTTATTAAAATATAACTCCCGTTAGAAAGTTGTTTAAAGAATGGCTCTATCTGTGTTGCAGGAGTGCCGTGCAGGTGACATGCAAGGTTATTTGAAGACCCTTCGCAGGCTTCATGCAAGTTAATACCTTGACAAAGAAGTGTACCGCTTAGTAATCTTTTACAATTTTTACCACTAAGAAATACCTCTTTTTTCCTTTCGCTATAACATGTGTGTGTATAAGGTAATTTCCATGTTGACTTGATGTACCCTTTACCCAACCTTTCATACTGGCCCGCTGGTATATACTCTTGGCAGTATTTAAATTGGAAAGTTGTTATCGGAATTGCAATTATTCCGTGTATTATCCATTCAATGACAGGTCTTTCTGACATTGTCAATGGTAATCTCTCAAGTTTTTCAATGCTCAGAATCGTATAGTCTGCTCCATTTTGTGCCAAACTGATTTGTTTATCAGTAGGGTTAAAGATAGAGAATAATGACGTTGTGTTGATTAAACGCCATGGCACGTAACCTGAACGCAGATTTTGCAACGTCCAGCCAAGCTGTACAATAGAACGTAATTGGGACTGACCATGTTGTAACATTTGTAAGTCCTGCTCTATTATATCAATAGCAGATGATACAATACTGTCCAGTGAATATATTCTGGAGGACAGAGTCATTAACCCATTGTCCACAACAGAAAGTGATTTTTCCAAATTAATACGATCAATTTCTCGTATTTTTTCTGCTGTTTCAATTTGCATTACTTTCCAAGCTTCGTTGTACGCAGTGTATATACCGGCCGCTATGAAACGTTTTTGACGCTGTTTGCATGGTCCCATTATGAAATCACGCAAGTCAGCAGCGTCTTTAAGTAAAGTCAAGTGTTGCTTAATTTCTGTCAGTGTCGATTTTTGCAGCCACTCAAGGCATAGTTTCCCTACACTGTATGTTGTAACTATCCCTGGATGTTGTCTCTGGGAGTATCTTGGGTCTGGCCTGGTCATTTTGTACCCCTGTGTTTTGTTCAGGAATCTATCTTGACAGTTATTTGTGTCTGTGGGCCAGATCAACCATTTTTTCTAATCAGGATTTGTTCTGTTTTGGTAAAAATTATGGGATACGTCTATCTCCATGTCTGTAGTGCTATTGCTATCAGGTATGGGCTTTTGGAATAGACGGTTTGTTTAAGTCTTTAATCTTAGCTAGGCCAAGACAAGTAGTCTGTTGAACGGTGTCATTCAAGAATATTATTTGTTCTTCGATCATGCAGGCTCTAAATAATGCTTCTAAACCTTGGACCTGCCATTCTTTTGTACCCCAGATGGTTTTTGTTTCAATTTTGTTTTTCCAGAATTCAAAAACAAATGTAATCATTTTTTCATAAAATGTTTCAGAATAGATACATTTAGCATTTGTCAGCATTGTTTTCATTCCTGTCTTATTTAACATTTTAAAATAAAACGTTTCTGCATCACTTGTGTTAAACCCTGAGAAGTATGGGAATTTCTCATAAAACGTTTTTGAGCTGCTTTTAGGTGGAGTTGCACAATGTTCCCATTGATTATAATTAAAAACCTTTCTAGGCTGAGCAGATTTATGCAAATAGTGATGTTCAAAGTGATTATAACAATACATTTCTTCATAATTTGATGAACCCTGTAAGTAATCATGTTCTGTAAATTTTGCTGACATAACTAAATCTGACATCATATCATTAATACTTTCAAAAGTCCCAATCATCAGAGAAAGTACTTGGTTTTACAAAGTCACTTAATGAAACTTTAAACTGGTGTAGATATTTCAAGAGCTCAATCGGGCCATAGATTTCATAATCCGTTTTGTCCCATGCTACCCCACTGGGTATTGGATTGGCTGTGACGTTCACTGATGATTGTTCTCTTTCTCGATGTGAGATGACTTGTGAGGCTTTAGGACCAAGTTGATGTTCTGACTTGCTGTGTCCATTGTACTGTATTTTCCTTCAATGAATTTTCCCAAACAAAGAACCATGATGAGCCAAAGCAGGAGGAAAAGTACACCTAACACAATCCAAAATTCAATCCATGGAGAAATCAGATAGGTTTCTTTGAGTTGATGAAAGAGTTCAGTTACTCTGTCTTTTAAAGTTTTTGTTGCTGGCGTTTCTTCGTGTTCGCTTGGATCTTCAGAAAAGTTATCGAAATTGATGAAGTAGCCAGATGCAGTTCTGTCAATTGTTGGAATTGCTTCCGAATTTTCATTTGCTTTTGGAATTTTCTTTGTTTCATTAGCATAGCCCGAGGCTACATCGTTGTAGACAGGTGTTTCTTGACGAACTGTTGCAATTTGGGTTTCAAGAGGTACAAGTTCCATGGCTTTGTTGCATAGTCCTTTTTTATTCACTGCAGGTTTATCGAATGTGATTAGTCTCTCAGTTTGAACCTGTTGTATTGTAGCAAATTTTGGTACTCTGCTATTTCTTGGGAGTCCACTGGGCCTACTACTTATTATTGGCCACATGATTGTGGTCTTACCAGGTCGATGGATACAACTCGGTTCTCCTTTTTACCAGCAAGGGGCGGTATTACAACTGATCTTGTTCCGCTGACAGCTAAGACAGGTACTGCTTTTCTGTAAGAAGGCCCAAATTCCTTCTTCACCGCGATCTTCTCTCTGACCAGATCCCCAATCTTTGGAATCCAGACAGGTCTTGCTGGGACAGGTGGTTTATCTTCAGTGGATGTTGGCTGCTGTTTTAACGTTATGTTGCTCAGGCCTTTTCTTGTTGCATTTAAGTCCTGTAAAACAGCCAAACGGTCTTTGATATCAAAGCATTTTTCTTTTACCATTGAACTCTGACTATCAAGGTCCTGAATATGCATTCTAGTACCGAACAATAGTTCGTACGGACTGGGACCTTTTAGAGAATTTCTTGGCATATTATTAAGACTACGTTGGACACTTGTTAAATGTTGGATCCACCCATCCCCCGAACCTAATACCCTCGCCGTTATAGATTGCTTTATGTCCCGGTTTTTTCTTTCCACTACCGCATTTCCCTCAGGATGGAAGGGACAAGAGTACCGCAATGCAATGCCCATGCTGGTCATGGCCTCCTTGTAAGCCCTAGAGCTAAAAGCAGGACCGTGGTCAGAATGTAGCATGCCAATTGCGTATGTGCCGATAAAGACTCGCAAATCTTTTATAACAGTTCTGGCGTCAGCCGAGCGCTGGGGCCACATCCAAGTGAATCTCGTGCAGGAGTCCACTGCGACCATGATATATTTATAGTTGCCGTCCCTTTGTAAGGGACCACAGTGGTCCAGGTAAACACAAGCTAATGGTTTATCTGAGATTAGAAGGGGCGTCTGTGCTGGTCGTTTCACTGTTGATAATTTCATTCTTTGGCATATTTCGCATTCTAGAACATAGGGCCCGATGTAGGTAATTCTTATTTAGCACTTCTTAAATACCGAATTTTACCGATTCGGTATTTATGAAGTGGTAAATATGAAGGGGGGAGATGTAGGTATTTTCAGATGTGTAAATACCGAATCTTTAAGATTCGGTATTTACCGAATCTGGAAATACCGAATCGGTATTTCCTATTGATTCCTATGGGCTGTGAAGCCCATAGGAATCAATGGGCAATACCGATTCTGTAATTACAGAATCGGTAAATACCGATTTTAGCAAGGGTGCAGGGGGTGTCACTTTGACACCCTCTGGCACCCCCAAAACAGGCTTGGGTGCCATGTGGCAGGCATATTTATTTATTATTTATTTATTTATAGTGTTTTGTATAGCGCGGACAAGACCCGTGGGTATCAGAGCGCTTAACATAGGAGGTAGATTACAGATTGACATTATAATAGCAATTATAACAACAAACAGATATGAGGTAGAAGACGATAGGCTATAAGGGGGTGATTAGATATATATATTCCTCACGCCTGTGCAATTAGCATTAAGAGGTGAATAAGGCTTAGCTTATGTCATAGGGCATATAGACAAGCTAGGTGAGGTAGGGGTTATATAGCATTGCCAGTGCAATTACATGTGCAATTAGCATTAAGTGTTGAATAAGGCTTAGCTTGTATCAAGGATCACATAGATAAACAAAAGTGAGGTAGAGGTTATATAGTTTTGGCTGCGAGATACAGTTATAAGAGCACATAGATATGAGGTAGCAGTAAAGGGTACAGCCGAGGCTTGAACGTGGACTCAGTCATTGTCAGATATTGATCTTCAAACTATTCATGACGAGGACATCATTCTTTTGGCGTAAATGTTCAAACCAGTGATCCGTAGGCTTCTCTATGTAGGGCATTTACTCATCATGTGGCTCTTCAGTTCCCGCTTGAATGTTACAGTATTTTTAATCTTCCTGATGTTTGGAGGGAGTGAGTTCCAGACTCTGGGGGCGGCTCCAGAGAACGCTCGGTCATAGGTCTTTTTCTTACGGAAAAAGGCTGGCCGCAGTAGCAGCTCCTTAGAGCTTCTAGTTGGTCTGTTACCTCCCGATAGCTTAATTTTCTTGGCTAGGTATCTAGGCGTGTTGTAGTGAACCGCTTTGTGGGTAATACATGCCATCTTCATTTGAATTCTGGCCTCGTAAGGTAGCCAGTTTAGTGCTTTCAGGTGAGGAGATATGTGATCGAATTTCTTCGATCCCGTGATGAGTCTTGCCGCTGCGTTGAGACAGGCTTTTAGTGGTGCTGTGGATGTTTTAGGTAGGCCAGCTAACGTGGTGCAACCGTATTCGATCCTCGAGATATCTAGGGATTGGATAGCCAGTTTTAGATCCGCCTCAGAGATGAACGGTTTCAGTTTTCTTAAATAGTTCAAGTGGAAACGGACGCTCTTAGCCATTGAATTAATGTGGTCTTTCAGTACCCAGTTAAGCTTCTTGCTTAACTGGGTACTGCCTTTGTGCAGTCGGTTGACATTTTAACTGTATTTTGTGAGGAGGAGAGTCCTCATCCCATCCTACATGATTTTTATATAATGCAGGGGCTTGGGCCACTGCCCATTTTCTTGCATATAAAGCTTTTTTATAAATTGAAATATGATTTGAGAATGCAGGCATAATCATTTCTTCGCCATGAGGGCACTCCCTGACAAACTCTGGTGGCCAGTCTTTCTCAGCTAAAAGGATGTCATAACCTTTCGGAAGGTTATCCCAAAAGAGACCCCTTACTTTCCTGGTCTTATCTTCCTCCATACGTAATGTTATTTCGTATATTTTATGAGGTTTGCTAAATCTGGTATCTGCAGTTTCAACTTGAATCTATTCATTCGTGTCCACTGTCTCCAGAAGATTCATCAGGATCTTGCGAACTATGGTCACTTCTGCTGCGCTGTCTAGCATTGTCTGGGCCCACTCTCCGTTTTTCAGTTGTGTCCTCAGTATCCTCGGCATGTTTAATTATTTTAATACTGGCTACCTTCTTTCTTGGAAATTGTAATTTTTTACTTTGATGAGCAGGTTCCTTGTCTTTGGACTTGACGTGCTCTTCCCTGTGTTCTGACCGTCCTCTTCTTTCCGATTTCTGCGAGGAAGTCTGAAAAGATCGAGAGGGACATGTATCAATATCTTGATATCTATCAGGTTTTTTCAAATTATCCCTATTTCTAAGGTTGTATCTTTTTTCAGAGGGCTCCCTCTGGGGAGACTTGTTTCCTCGGTCAGGAGATCTTTCTCTCCGTTGAGGAGACCTTCCTCTGGACTGGAATCATTTTTCTTTGGGAGTGGATTGTTTATTCCCATCCCAACTCTTTTTTGGAGTATTTAGATTATTTTTAATAAAGGTTTTGTCAGGATTTTCAGTTAGTTGGGGTTTTACTGGTTTCCCACCCAAACTATCTCTACCTAGTTCTTCATAGGATTTTTCTATGATTCTGGCAAGTTTAAATGGCTGTTCTGCTATATCTGTTTCTTTCAATTTCTGGGGGTAAGTTATATCCTCCGTTGCCAATTGAACTAACTCTCTATATGCCTTTGTTAATTCTTTTATTTTAACTAAGAGTTCTTTGCTTGACATTTTATTAATGTCAGGATGTGGTGTGTAGCTGGCTAGAACCGGCACGTCGCTCCTGGTCTACCTAGTGGACCGAGCCTGGTGATGTGATTTTGATGTTTTAGGGCGCCTTTAAACCAGAGCAGGTGCTCTTGGTAATTTAATGGGATTTCAACATCCTCGAAAGGAGTGTATACATCCGGAGGTTCCTCTATTTTGTAATAGTGGAATTCGTGTGTTACAGCGTTTGCTGCTGGAAAGTTTATCAATGAATAGAATACCTCTGTCTGACGATATTCATGGGCCTCTATCACGAATATGACTGTACCACCTCGTGATGTCAGTCCGTTTTCTATAAGTTTAAGAGTTATAGTTTTCCTTACGTTTACCGGAATGAGAATAACATTCGGGCCATTTTCTTGGAGACTTGTGTCATCCGCTAGGAGTTGAGCTGCTATTCTAGCTGCCTCCCTTTCGTCATCACTTTTCGTCATTTTTACTAACAGAAAGGTTTTTGTTGCAGATCAAGTTTCAAGGAAACAAAGATTAGGTGCACAATATTTTGGAACACTGTATCCTTCAACGTTGACTAAACCAAAAACTATACATAGGAATCTCTTCCTACTAAGTTCCGGTGGATTTTAACCTTTTACCCACTCCAGACTGCTATTGGAGTTTTTACGGGAAAAAGGGTCTGTGTGAAAAAGCACGACTGAGTTACTCTAACGTCTTGCGTTAGATTTATCGCCTGACCAAAGTTGGGCGCCATTTAGTGTAGTTCCTATATTCCCAATAGGCTCTGCGCATTGGAATAATATAAACAGCAGTGTAGACGTAGGACTGAGGTCATCTAGGTTTCTACTGACTATATTAGACTTAAGGTTTGCCAGCTAGCTCAGAGGTCACTAGAAACTTTCTCGAATAAACAAGGAGGAGTTTAACCTCCCTGGATAGACAAGAAGGGATTAGCTTCTGACAACCATAAAACATGACAACTTCGCTCCTTCAGAATAAGAGTGTATATCTAGAGTTGTGTGAAAACAATAGGCAGCTATTTCACTCAGTCAATCGGGCATACTTAGTTTCACCAGAGTGCAGAGAATAGAGAGACGGGCGTTTTCAATACAAGGTGTTATTTATTGAGCAGTCTTCTTTCTCATGCAAGAGAAATGAATTGCCACAATTGCAATACTCATAGTAAAGTAAAGTGCGTACAGTAAAAGGAGTATTATAAAATAATACTGTAAAAGCATTGATATGGTTTCTTAGCCATATGATACTTTAAAATAGATAAAATATATACATACATATATACATTGACTAACGTACTCAACTGGTGCTTCTAAATACGGCTACCCGGTGTACCTGACCTAAGGCTAATACGTGGGAAGGAGTAAGTAAGTAGCAGTTTAAGTTAAGTTGGTTTTGCCAAGAATCTGAATCAAGAATTCTCTTTAAGGGTTTAGTCAGCGCCGTACCTGGGTAATAGAAAGCAGGAGGTCTGGTATCTGTCTCTCAGGACTCGATATCCCAGTAACCCGCAAGGGTATCTGGAAACATCGGAGCTGGATTTTCTCGGCAGGAGAAAAGACAGCGTCTCTCTCAGTGCGTCAAAAGGGAGGGGCGGCGTCCGTGGGATCTCGCATCAGCTGGGCTCTCGGGCAAGTAGATAGCCGCTCTGCTCCAAAACCACCGTGTGTTTGCTTAAGGCAACATTGGTATATTTATACCTGAAAGATGCCGGGTTTGACGTAAGGTTGGACATAAGACGTCAATAAAGATGTCACTAAGAACTGGTTGTTCTCTTAGTGTTTGCAGGAGTTCTAGGACAAATCAAAACAGGAGCATGGGGGATTTCCCAGGTTGCTGGAGGTTTGGTTTGTTTACAGAACTTGTTGTACTTTCTAGGAGTCTTGGGAGGTAGCCTTGCTTAATTTGGACTGCATGGGCTATGCCTAAATATGGATATGATTCTTATGCCTTTATAAGGATATTATTTATTATAGCCATATAAGGGCATAAATTAGGAATATCGAATTAGGGTCCTAGATAGAAACACAACACTATTCCTATGTAACAAAATCCACAATATTTTTAGGCAGCCTATAATAGGCACTTTTCTCATAGATGTAATAAACTCTAGGAAACACAGGATCGACACCTTCCAATAATAAACCCCAATTTCCCAGAACTTGGAGTGTATGGTCACATTTGCTAGCACCAACAAAGTATCGGCTTCAGTCCTACAATATACAAAGAATGTTCTATGGTGCCAACCTAAAGCAATAGCAGTTTGGTTTCCCATTGTTTTGAGATCTGGTACCTTAAGTGCCCAAGGTGGTTTTCTTGTATGATTTGCAGTGTTAACCATTCTGTCTCTTCGTCTAGCCTCTGTTGATTCTACAAATTCCTATTCCACATTATGAAAATGGCAGGTTAGACTGTGTCGGTGTGCATAAGCAATGTCTAAACTTTGCGTAGGCTTAAATAATTCTCCCATCATTTCGGCCATTTTAGTATCAGGCACAGGATTTAAATATTTCCTCACAGGCACTTCGCAAATGACTAGATAATATAAGCTTGTTAATAAACTGCAAGAAATTCCTTATGTTACAGGCAGGTGGTGATAGGTCACTCCCTCAGAAAATGATGTAGGCTATTGCAAGCAAACATAACAATCTCTAGCATCCGTGGTTTCAAAGTATTCATACAGACATTTTGTTTATAGGCATCTTGAAAAGATCAAGCTGCATTTGGTTAAAAGGACCTCCTGACCTCCCTACATGACTCATTGTTTGTGACTGGTGTCATGTTAGCTACATTTTGTTGTTAACACACCATGCAGCGGTGACACAAAGCTTCTGTCACCGATCGGAACCTTTGGTTAAACCATGTCTGGCGAAAGAGGCTGTAATATCCTCACTATACTATTCCATTGCTCTATTGTTTTTATATCCTTTAATGTTTCCTTTCCCTTTAATTCCTGTATTCCCTTTACTTATTCTATTCTCTTTTAGAATGTCCCCTTCAGAACCTGTTTCATTGTTGCTCTGATCTCTTGGCTCTGCAGTACGCTCTGCTGTGGGTACTTTAAACTTTAAGACTTGTATTTACTGAATAAATACAATTAGTTCCAGTCGTAGGCCGCTCCTACTGTTTCTTTCTCCGTTGACTTCCCACCCTACAATTTTGTACCAAAAGTTGGTTAGGCAATAATTTCCACTGCTGTTCATTCATGGAATCTTTGATTTATGAAGAAATGAAAAATTGAAAGGATTGTTAAACTTGGCGAATACACTGCCGAACATTTTCTACAGAACTCATGACCTTTCAGGTGCATGTCTCTGCTCTTGCTTTCAAAGGCCTTCCCTTCCCTTCCCTTTGCCCTCAACGGCCTCCTCTTTAAAATCTCTGCACACAACCTTCTCATCGATAATCTTCCTTGCGCTTTCCTTGCGGATGCCGTACATTGCAGTAGCAACGCTTGCCATTGTCCTGGCTGTGGGAGCTCCGCTCCAACCCTAGCGCATTCCTTGCCTGTGCCTCTCCGTGTGTTGCTGTAGGAACGCTTGCCATTGTTCCAGCTGTGGGTGCTCCGCTCCAGCCGTTGCCATAGTAACCCTTTACTCTTTGTGTGCGCCTCCCTAGCTGCTGCTTTTTATTTCCTTGAGCGCACACCTCCAGCAGCTGCTTTTCGTTTGGTTCAACGTGATCATCGTATCAGTAATAGATCGCTTTCTTTTCCTACTTATTAGACAGACCATCCAGGATATTGCAGCATAGATTGGCAAATTTAGCGGCACAAATATGGAAATTTAGTGGCACAATTTTGGAAATTTAGCTGCGTTTTTGCAGCATTTTATTTTACTCATTTTGTGTCTGAAATCAATGGAAACTGTTTTAGCAGAGTATTCCACTTTGCAATAGGCATGTTCAAAGTGCCTGCAGCTCTATGGAAACACAGTTCCAGTACTAACCTCGTGGGAGGGAGCTGCATTTCTACCTGGGGTATTCTAGTGCCCATGTGTGCACCCCTGCCGGGGCGACATCCAACACCCTTTGACCTATACTTTCACTCACACACTTACACATGCACACACTCGCACATACACACACTGTCTCTCGCATAAACACACACTCGCCTGCAAGCTTGCATACAACATACATCTTAAATCATTTTTTAGTTACCTCAGCATCCAGGGAGTATAATTCACAGTTAGTGTAATAAGAAAAGAAAACAAGGAAAGTGGAGCCCCAACCAACGCCCATAAGGAAGAATTTCTGATGTGTTCCTGGCCAGAGGTCGCAAAGGCAGTGTCAGCAGTTGCAAGGGGCAAGCCAGGGGTCACACCTGCGACCACTTGCTACCCCTAAATGGCGTCCATGCTTTGCACCTTCAGTAAGTTTCTATAGGCCCACCTCTTTTGATAACACTTAAACTATTTTCTTTTGCAGAGGACTGTCCGCCTGATGTCATCCTGAACTGATATGTTACAATACCATCGTCCCTGTGTCTCTCAAACTTCTCTTTTGACTTCCCTTTTACTTACCTTCTATTTCTATAATTGAAATGTAGACTTAAATGTTGTGCTTTATGTAAAGCACCCTATCATGAGGCCTGGTATCTCCATTAATGATCTAAATAATAATTAAAATAAATTATAGTGGCTGCAACTCACTTTTCATGTAAAATGCCAATTGAAAAGCTTAACGAGTCTTGCCTCTGTGTCCTTCTGTCCTGCTTGTATGTTGTATGTTGTTGTTGCCTGCCTGCCTTTGCTGCATTGGGTGCAACAACATTCACAGCTGAAAATGCTATGCCATCTGCAATAATATATGATCGACTGTTAGTAGTCGCCGCTTTCTGCTGGGCTTTTTGTATATTTTATCAACTAGCGGTCTAAGCTATCCTCTCAAGTTCTGACATTGTTTTTGTTTGTTTTTCCCACACACATAGACTGCAAACAAATTACATGTCTAACTTTTTGGAGAGCTATGCTACAGCAGCACACAGGGTCTGTAATGAAACTTTATCACACAAACAAAACTACTAATATTGTGGACATCATAAGATGTGTATAGTTTAAGAGAAACATAGTTAGCCACATAAAAACGCTCAACCATATAATCTGAACTAAAAGCTAATAAAGCATTATGTTTGTGTTAGGCTTTGAGTTCAAGCAGCGTAAATAGAAGGACACCCTGCCAGGAATGGATACTTGAGGTCCTCTAAAGGATCCTCACAACTTGTAGAAGGAGCAGTCTCAACAATACATCAGAGCCATCAAATATATATGGATCAATCAATCATTTTAAAAGAAAATATATTTATTAGTCTTTATACAATGAACATTTCTAGGAATACATTCAGATAAATACACACAAGGGATTCAAAGGATGGGGTCAATGTATTTTTTCAAACAACATAGCAGCAAGGATATATTCATACTATTCAAGGTTCCAAACACTCCAGGGCAATCCTAACAACTCAAGCATTCATACTTTAGGGGATCATTCAATCTAGCATACACTCAAACTATTGATCCGGGAGTAGCTGACAATGCCTGCAACTAAAGGGTGAGATAATGGTTGCATGGACGGGGGCGTGAAAATAAGAAGGCAGATTGGATGATAAATGTTGTCCAAGGGACTCAAATACTGCCGTTCTTAGAGAAAGCGCTGACGCGCGTTTCGGTGTCAAACACCTTCGTCAGGGCAAGCAGGTACCACCATGGAGGGGAACAAAAAGCTGGAGTTTAAAAAACGTTTTGGCGACACGAAGGTTCACAGGGACCCTGTCCTCTCACTTAGATATAGAGGGAATTCTATTCGGTCGAAGAGAAGAACCTGATTTTTTTTTCTGACGATAGCTAAAAGATAGTCGTGGTTTCTGGATTCCACGGGATAGGGATAAGGGCTGCTTCACATTATCTGTTCCTTACTGAATCAAATGTTCAAGTAGGGGGAATCCCGAGGGAGTCTTTCGACGTTGGGGTGCTTCCAGATGGCTGGGGTCCTTTTGTTCGGGTCCGATGGCGGCAAAAAGATGGTAGGAAGTTTGAGTTCAAGCAGCCCCATAAATTCAACTGAAAACAGGCAAAATCATAAATGGTTGCCAGGCTTTCAGTATTTATTTAGGGATACTTCATATTTTTACCAAAGCTGTGCTTTAAGATATATATGAATACACTGTAAGAACCAATACTTCATTCGTTCCACATCTCACCCACACCTTGCTATCAGACATTAAAATGGCTGTCATCATTTGCAACACTGTCCATGCATAGTGAAACTTTGTGCCAGAGAAGCGATGTGAATGCTTTCTGTCATTGATGTCATCACTCAGCTAAGTTTGCGGTTGTTGGAATCTGCAAGAGAAATTCTTAACTCGTGCCATTCCAGAACAGAATATCGATTTGCCACTTTGAATAAAGAAGGAAAAATACTCCATTATTCAACCATCTAGGCATTGCAGCACACCAATGTTTTGACAATTTACCTCCTCTTCCATCACCTCCTGGTGATGGTGTTTGGAATATTTACATTGAAGCTAAAGAGAGACTTAAAAAACAATTTTCAAATGAACCTAATGTTCTCTTAGAGAGACACAGTTTCTTCAAACGTAAGCAAGGTAGTGATGAATCTGTAGAAGAATACGTAGCTGCTTTGCGAGTGCTAGCCTCAACTTGTGACTTTCAGAATTCTGTTGGTATATGTATTAGGGATCACTTTGTTTTTAACTGTTTTTCTAAGATGCAAGAAAGACTTCTCACTTGTAGGAATCCCTCACTCCCAGGGGCAATTGACATTGGTAAGAGCTTTGAACGCTCTAATATTTCATCTCAAGCTATGTCCTGTCAAGAAGGACATTCTCTAGTGTCTCATGTCTCTGATATTTCTGAAGGTGCTAAGATTTCCGCTATCAGCACAAGTAGAGATAGGACCAACTCACATTGGCAACAATCCCTCGTGCCATGCCATAGGAAAAATGTGTTCCAATTGCAAGAAAATGTGACATTTTCAAGCGGTTTGTAGATCCCTACATGCTGGTGATAATGTTAGAATCCACAATCTGGATTTACAGTCTTCCTCTGTCTCCTCTAGAGATGCCCCAGAAGTTTCCAATTGTTCTCAAACATTTTCTAACATTATTCTTACTATTTAAGAACCTCATGAATCTATCAAAATAGAACATCCTTTATGCCAAGCATTTATTTATGGCAAATCTCTGGAGATTATGGCTGATTCAGGAGCGCCCATTACTATTTTAATGGACAGTACTTTCTTTGCTTTATGGTCGTTTACAAAGTCTGGATATTTCTCCCAAAGCTTTTGGTGAATAAGATATTGATCTTTTGGGTTTCTTTTATGCTACTTTACAAATTGTTGGTATAAACATTAATACTAAGATTTATGTGGCTGTTAAGGGTAGAGATTTGGTTGGTTGGAAAGATTTAGCCAAACTAGGTATTCATTTCAAACCTGGCCACAAGAACCCTATTGTTTTAGAAGATCTTCCTTTTCTTTCAATCAACAGTGCCATCAATTTAAATATCAAGGATGATGATCTTCTTTCCACTAACAAGATACATTTTTGCTCTGTATTTAGTGAAAGAATCAGAACCATAAGAGGCTTTGAACATACCATTAGACTGAAAGGGAACTCACAAAGTTAGGCCTGTTTCCTTTAACGTCAGATATGATCTTAAAAATCTCTTAGAGAATTTAACCAAAGATGGTATTATTGCGCAAACGTACTCCTCTGAATGGGTTTCTCCCATTGTCCTAGCTAAGAAAAAGAGTTGTGACCTTCGTTGTTATGTGGATTTTAGGTCTTTGAACTGCAACATCATCGTATATTGTCATCCCCTAACTCATATTCAGGAAATGCTTGCCAACATTGTTCAATCTAAATATTTATCCACCATTGATTTACACTGCTTATCATGAGATAGCCTTAAGTACTGAATCCCAAGAGCTCACTACTTTTGTTACACCCTTTGGAGCCTATAAGTACTTAAGGCTACTTTTTGGCCTGGCCTCAGCAGCCAATGTTTTTCAAAAGTTAATGGATGTTTTGGTCAAAGATGTTTCTCATATTCATGCATTTCAGGACAATATTCTTGTTTTCTCTGAAACCAAAGAAAAACATTTAGAAACTTTGCATAATGTCTTTTCCATTCTCATTGCCAGAGGTATTACTATTCAAACAGAGAAATGTAAGTTTTTGGTTGAACAAATCGATCAGATAGGCCATACCATTACTCCTGAAGACATTAAACCTATGTTTTGTAATGTGGAAGCTATTGTCCATCCACCTCCACCTCCTGATAAGGATACCTTAAGATACTTTCTGGGCCTTTGCGAATATTATGCCCGGTTTGTTCCTGATTATGCCTCTAATGTTCAACCCCTAAGGCACTGATTTTGGTTAGAATGAAGAAATCAACATTTCTTTTACCAAAATCAAAGAACTTGAAGTTAAAGCTCCCGCCTTGAGTCCATTTGTTCCTGGTCACAAATGCACTGTTACTGTGGATGCCAGCTTGAAAGGTATTGGAGCAATTTTTGGGCAACATATTGGTAACAAAGAACTTACTGTACCTTTTGCTTCCAACAGTTTGTCTGTTGCAGGAACTAAATACAGTACCATTGAGAGGGAAGCTTTAGCTTGTGTTTGGGCTTGCCATACATTTTAAACCTATCTCTGGGGCAGTCATTTTGTAATTTTCACAGATCACAAACCCCTTGTTTATTTATTGCAAGGTGATGGTTTGGGAAAGGCTTCTGCTCGACTTGTACGTTTGTTATCCAAGCTACAAAAATATAATTTCACCATTAAGTACATACAAGGTAGTAAAAACTTCAGAGCAGACTACCTTTCCCAATCTACCATTACCCTCTACTGATGACATTGATGATGATTTTGAATGTGTGGTGGCAACCAATGATGCTTCATCCTCATCTAATGGTATTATTTCAGAAGGTGATTGTATTTATGCCACTCTTAAAAAAGTGTGTGAATACATTATAAAAGGTTGGCTACCCCTTCACAGTTTACCTCACGATTTGAAGCCTTTTGCTGCTGAATTGTCTCTTGAAAATGATCTCTGCATTAGAAATGGTTGTTTTATTCCACCTTCATCTCTTAGAATAAACTCATTCAAATTGCACATGAAGAGCATCCAGGTATCACTGCCACTTGCAAAAGACTAAGGGAGAATTATTGGTGGCCCTCCATGAATTCACAAGTTGCTTCATTTGTAGAGTTGTGTCCATAATGTGTTGTTTGTGACACGAATTGGAGAACCACACAAAGTGCCCTTTGTTCAGTTCCTTTACCCGAAAACCCTTAAACTAAGGTTGCAATTGAATTTTGCTGGTCCTTTCAATCTCTTGCCTACCTGCTCTAGGAGTTTATTGGTTTTTATAGAATAATAGTCCAAACTGAGTTACTTTTAATTAGTTGAGTCAGCCATTACTCAATCTGTTTTAAACTTCCTTAAAGATGTTTTTCTTCAGAAGTTCCAATATCTCTGTGCCTGATTTCAAACATTCCTTTCATGTCAATGATTCAAGTGTTTCTCTTACATGCAATGATTCTTTCTCCTCTCTTTAACAGGTATTGCCTGCTAAAAGGATTTGTAAATTGCCTACACGTTTCAATGACTTTGTTATGACTTAATTCTTTGTGGGGAGGGAGATGATGTAATACCCTCACTTTATTATTCCATTACTCTGTTGTTTTCATAACCTTTAATGTTTCCTTTCCCTTTAAATCCTGTATTCCCTTTCCTCATTCTATTCTCTTTTAGAATGTCCCCTTCAGAACCTGATTCATTGTTGCTCTGATCTCTTGGCGGTGCAGTACGCTGCGCTGTGGGTCCTTTATACTTTGTAACCTGTATTTACTGAATAAATACAATTTGTTGCAGTCATCGCCAGCTCCTGCTGTTTCTTTCTCCGTTGCATCCCCATGCTACAGAGATGCGTCATTGCATCCCTCCCAATGTGTGCAGGGCCATGGTAGTATCGCACCATGGAAAGCAGCAAAGTGTCTGTTAATACAGGTCTCCCAGCCGTGAACACACACTTTATCTGTTGCCTTTTAGTGAAAACTGTCTGGTCCATCCTTGTTTCTCAGCCTCTTGTACCTCATCCTGTAATGCTTTCACTTCCTCCCGTGTGTCTACAGTGGATGAAAAACAGTTTGCAATCTGTCTCATCAGTGTTCTTTCTCAGGGGATCTCCATTGAAAGTGTGAGAATTTAGAGTGCAATAATGCACAGTCTCATCTGCACAACGGTTTCAGACTGTGACACAATAAATGCCATCCCGAAGGGCAGCACACTTCACCACAGCAATTTGAGCGGGCACTGTAGTGACAGCAAGAAGTTTCTCATACTCTCACAGTACCCTGATGAGGTCCTGTACCCCCGCTTTGACCACAATTGCCCAAAGTCATGAACAACGCCAAATCCGTACTGACTGTCGGTGAAGATAGTAACTCGCAATTCGTCAGAAATGTTGCAGGCCTCCGACAAAGCTACCAACTCGGCCACTTGAGCAAAAAACCCACCTTTCAACCATGGAGGAACAATCACCCCCGCAACTGTACGAACAGCATAAGCAGCGTTTATATTTCCTTCCGCATCACACAAACAATATCCATCAACAAATAGCACATGATTTGATTTCAGGCAAAGGATATCTGGCCTTGGGTTTGTACAGAGCTCAGCCACGTCTCATCCATCTCAACCTCACTTCCAGGAAGAGGCATTAAAGTTGCTGGATTTAAACTCATGCATCACATCAAAGTCACATTCTCGGCTCCCAAGATTGTCTGCTCATACCTCATAAGGCAGCTGTTTGTGAGGTGTTGCATTTGAGCACGAGTAAGCAAGTCCTCAACTGAGTGTGGCACTTACACCCTAAGTGGATGTCCCATCAGAATGCTCTCACTCTGCTCCAAACTCACACACGTTGCAGCAACAGATTTCAAACATTCAGGCAATGAGTTGGGTCAAGAGTTGCCGGAAAATATGCTAGAGGTCTGCATGTATTTCCATGCATCTGAGCTAGTACTGATCATGGGCAGCCCTCGTGCTCACTGCAAAACAGAGTGAAGCTTGTGTTATAGTCGAGCATTGCCAGAACTAGATCTCAACAAAGACTCTCTCTCAGTTCAATAATACAGCGCATGCCATCATCCTTCTAAGGTGTCGGGTCTGACGCATCTTCGTGTTTCAGCCTCTGAAGGGGTTTGGCATTCAAAGAAAAACAGTAGCCAACCATTCCCAAAAACATGCAGACTTCCTTTTGTGTACTTGGCGGACTCATGTTCAAAATCACAGTGATTCTGTCTTGGGACACTTTCATGCTCCTTTCTCAATATGGTATCCAAGAAACAGAACATCCATCTTGCAAAATTACTATTTGGATGGTGACACTTTTTGTCCATTTACAGCTGCGGCGAAAACGATATGCAAATGTTCTATCTCTATTATAGGTCCAGGTCTGCGTGCCCCCTCTAGCGCCTTGTGATGCTTTGGTGTCTGTAGCACCTGGCAGAAGGCGCTGTGATGAGAGGGCCGCTGAAACCTTGCTGCTGCTGGCGAGAAGACGGGCAGGTGAGCGCCCCGAGGGATGGGGGAAAGATGGGTAACGAGGCCACGACAGAGAGAAGGGTCATGTCTCACAAACTGGAGGCAGGACTGGAGGCGTGAGGACAGCTGAGCCCAGCCTTCTTTCAACCCTTCAACCCCTGTATGCCCCCTCTCCAACAACTTCTGTTGTAGTCAAACAAAGTACTGCTGCAGCCGGGCATGAGCGAGGAACCAGTGAACTTTTCCCAGGTATGGGGGCAAGGGAGCCATGACCGGCTGATTGTCTTCGAAATTACTCCGTGGACCCGAGCCCACACGCCTCCTCTCCCTTACTGACTTTGATCTCTGAACTATGTACCCCCTCCCCCAGACTTCTCCTGGCACTCTAATTCATACTCACTGGGTCACTCTCATGGACTTCTTTAAGTTTTTTCTTTTGCCCTGCCCGCCATTTAGCTGCTGTTCTCGACCGCTTTTCTCTGGATCCTGACCCGCCATCTTGTCCATTCCCACATCCTTTTCCCTTTTCCCTCGTTTCCCCCTTGACGATCCTTAAATGTTTCTTCCTTTTTCTGATTTGCCTTTTCTCCATACCCTTGCATCCCTCCCACCCTCCCTTTTTTTTTTTGCAGAGTTTTATATAGCGCGAACTTGAACCGAACCGAATCAGTTATCAGAGCGCTTTACATAGCACCAGTTACGTTACATGAGGACACACTTTCATTTTAAGCACGGGGAGATTAAGTGATTTGCCCAGAATCACAGGGGTTTTTTGGCGTCGTTACCGAGACTCGAACCAAGTTCCCCAGGTCCGAGGTCGAGCGCCTTAGCTGTTAGGCCAACCCCTCTCCCCTTGGTGTTGTGACTGCGTCCCCCCTTCGACCCCACTTAATGGAACTCTGCTCTCCTGGATTTTTGGGTCTTGACCTGAGAACATCTACTATTTGTATATATATATATATATATATATATATATATATATATATAGAGAGAGAGAGAGAGATAACTCTAATCACTAGTATATGCAGTAGACCTTTGTACTCTACCATTCCTATGTGACTCGTAGAGTATATCCATTCGTATCCCTTCCTTGAATATCTCTTCCTTGTGTGACTTTATAACTTGTACATTTGCATTTTTTTCAGTTTGTATCTTTTATGTAACGCATGTAATCCTAAATCCTTATGCATCGCAACTGGTTTTTAAATGTAAATCGCTCTGACACCTTCAGGTTATGTTCGCGCTATATAAATTCGCATTAAATAAATAAATAAATATGCTGTGGAGGTCTTAAAACCTTCTGTCCAGCAGCACCAATTGGTTTTAGCAACTTTTAAGATTCAGCCCTATTTAATCTATGTAAATAACAACTATGAGCGTTTCTTACTTTCACGCTTCAGATTCAATTTCTTCCACAGATTGGTTAGCTTTCCTACGATTAACAACTGGACGCACGATCCACTATGTTGTCCCTGTGATAATGTCTCCCCCCAGAGCACCATTCATGTATTCTTATTTTGTAAACTGTATCATGAAATGAGGAAAATTGTCCTATTGCCATTCTTAAGAGTTTTAGGGTTTCGTCATTGCCGTGCGGCGATGATTAGTATGCAAGCGTTAGATAATCATGTATCTGTAGCGACAACAGCTTTGTTCCTAAGGAATGTGATGATTATTAGGAAACGTATGACTACATAACTGCACTTTACAAATGTATTTATAATTGTAATTGCACTCTAAAAATTTAATTGTCTTGCTTACGAATCCAATGAATTATTGTATTTTTATATTCTCTTTTTAAATTGTAGATTTGTAATTTATTTGTACTTGTATTATTGCACACAATAATCGAATAAAGATATTTTGAATTGGATTGAAAAATAAATAAATAACTAAATTGCGGTGATGACTGTGACGTCGCTGCCAGCCGTGCATGCATTGTAACAGAGCATGTGCAAAGGTTTGAGGGCAAAACTACCTCGTGCTTTCTGCCAGAAAAAATATGCTGAAAATGTCTCTAAGATTTCCCAGCAGACGCGGGGATACAGCCGAACTGAAAGCTGCAGAGAGACAGGCGGACAGAGACCAACAACCCCGAGGAGTAATCGAGAGATTGAATGATTCACCGCTCTGCACGAAGGGTGTTCCCAGGACACTGCTCCCCAGCGCCTGAGGGTTCCCAGCTCCGAAAGGTTGGGATTGTGAAAGCCACAGTTGTGAAAGGGGCCAGGCGTGGGTTCAGGACGGGCCTGTCAATCACTGTCAGGTCCAGGGCTCCGCCCCTTCACCTGAGCTGCGCTATAAATGCGAGGCCGCCCAGGGGCGCGGACCCAGAGCCGCCTGACTGCAGCATGAAGGCCTCAGCTGCCCCCCTGACCCTCCTGGGCCCCCTGGTCCTTCTCATCCTCTGCACGGCGCTGGCCCGCGCGCTGGGAGATGAGCTCCCAGGAGGTGGGTGTGAAGCGGGCGAGAGAGAGAGAGAGAGAGAAGAGAGAGAGAGAGAAGAGAAAGAGAGAGAGAAAGAAAGAGAGAGAGGTAGAGAAAGAGAGAAGAGAGAGAGAAAAGAAAGAGAAGAGAGACAGGGAAAGAGCGAGAAAGAGAGAGAGATAGAGAGAGAAAGAACGAAAGAGAGAGAGAGAGAGAGAGAGAGAAAGAGAGAGAGAGAAGAGAGAGAGAAAGAGAGAGAGAGAGAAAGAGAAAGAAAGATAGAGAGAGAAAGAACGAAAGAGAGAGGGAGAGAGAGAGAAAGAAAGACAGAGAGAGAGCGAGAGAGAGAGAGAAAGTAAGATAGAGAGAGAGAGAATAGTTGCTGCTTGTTAGAGTATTTTGAGGGAAACCGAGTTTTATTTGCATTTTTGACAAGCATGTGGCGCAAATCTCTTTCGCCCCTATTTAGTGAATGAAAACTTACTGTTTTTGCTAATTTGTTTATTTAAAATGCGAAAGAAAAAATGTAGCTTGAACAAAATAAGTAAGATCAGTTTTTGGTTCCAGCTTAGCACAAACCGAGTAAAATCAGTATACTTGCATTTTTTATTTTTATGAGCAAAGGCCTTAATGGATGAAGTGTTTTGTGTGTTAAATAAACAATCATAGTGGCACAAAATGATCTAGAAGCTAACATTTGTTTTCACACTTTCTTTTCTGGGATGTTACACTGGCGCAAAATTCTGATGTGTCTTTATATGAAGTGTATTTATATCCTGTACACCATGATTGGTGTGCTCTAACTGCGCCTACGTAATCTGGGTGCCCCACCCAGGTGTGAGGTGCTCATTGACGGGGCTGGAGAGGTTGTGGACATTGTGTATGGCGAGTTGTGTCTTGAGAGTCACCTACCCGTGTCTGCTAGCTCAGTGCACTGATAGACCCACTCCAGAGACCTGTATTTGAACTAATGGCGACAGGTTTGAATCCTGGCAGGGCCACTTACTCCTTCATCTTGCTAAGGTCGATCAGATGAGTACCATAGAGTTGGGTATCAATAAAAAATCTCTTATTTGAACACCCTGGGGGGAACATTTGCTTTACAAATGCATTCTATGCTTGGTCAGACGGTGAGCCAAGTCTGTTACCATGGACTGAAAGAACCCTTCTTTGAATGAATGAATGAAAGGATATATGTAGAAGGGTCCAGGATTCTGTTTTCTTCGAGGTATCGGGTTAGCTGTCTGTTGACGATCTTCTCGATGACCTTGGCCGGGAACGGGAGCAGCGAGATGGGCCGGAAGTTCTTGAGGTCTCTAGGGTCTGCCTTAGGTTTTTTCAGTAGGGTGTTGATCTCGGCGTGTTTCCAGCTCTCTGGGAAGGTCACTGTCTTGTGGGAGAGATTTATGATGTTGCGTAGGTGGGGTGCAATGGAGCTGCTGACTTTGTTGAAGATGTGGTGCGGGAATGGGTCTGACAGGCAGCTAGTGTGGATTGTGCTCATGGTCTTGATGATGTAATCGATGCTCACGCTGGTCCAGGCTAGCAGGGGGTCGTGGTCGATGGTGTGCGGGGAGTATGTTGTGCTGCTGTCTGTTGGGGCTGTCTGGGTGTTGAAACTGTCATAGATGTCTGCTATCTTGCGGTGGAAGAAAGTTGCAAGGGAGTCACACAGGGCTTGCGACGGCGGGATGTCGTTGGTGTTGGAGCTTGGGTTGGAGAATTCCTTCACGATGTCGAAGAGCTCCTTGTTGTTGTGCGTGTTGTTGTCGAGGCGGTTTTGAAGGAGGTCCTCTTGGCAGTCCTGATGAGCTGATGGTGGTTGCGGGTAGCATCCTTCTGGGCTGCGTGACTGTCTGGAGTCTGTTCGCTGTGCCATTTCTTTTGTATTTTCCGGCAGGCTCGCTTGGAAGCTAGGAGTTCTGGGGTGAACCAGCTGGCCCTCTTGCTGCTGTCTCTGTGAGGGGGTTTCTTCAGCGGGGCGAGGGTGTTTGCGCAATCGCTGATCCATCGTCGGAGGTTGTGGGCAGTGTCGTCAGTGTTGGAGGGTTCGGTGGGTGGGCTGAGAGCGAGTGTTGCGTGTAGTTGGCTTTGGGTGATTATTCTCCAGCAGAGGCGAAGGATCTGTTGGGCGCAGTGGTGTGTGGTGGGTTTCTGGAAGGAGAAGTGGATGCAGCGGTGGTCGGTCCAGAGGAGTTTGGTGGTGTGGCTGAAGGCGACGTGGGGGCTTGCAGAGAAGATTGGGACAAGCGTGTGGCCTGCGGCGTGGATAGGCGTTGTGAAGAGTTGCCTTAGTCTGAGGTTTGTGAGGTTATCGATTTGGGTTGTCCAGTTGCTGTCGTTGTTGTTCTCCAGGTGAAAGTTCAGATCTCCCAGGAGGATGTAGTCGGTGGAGGTCAGGGCGTGCGTGCTGATGAAGTCGGAAAAGAAGTCACTGAACTGGGGTCTGGGTCCGGAGGGTCTGTAGACGAGGGTGCCTCTGAGGGTGGAGTTGGGGTCTGTGTGGATCTGGAAATGCATGTGTTCGGCAGTGATTAGCTTGTCGTCGGTGCTGGTCGAGACCCTAATGCTGTTCTTGTGGACGATGCGATTCCTCCTCCGACTCCGTTGGTGCAGTCTCTGCGGGTGAACTTGTAGCCTTCTGGGATGGCAATGGCGATGTCGGGTGCGGAGGAGTCGTTCATCCAGGTCTCTGTCAGGAAGGCAATTGCCGGGGATTATGTGAGGGTCCAGAGCCTGACGGCGTGTTTGCATGCGGAGCGGATGTTCAGTAGGATGCATCGGAGGTGGTAGAGTTCTTTCTTGGCGGGTTGTTCGGTGGCTCTGAGGCTGGTGTAGCTGCAGTTCCGGCAGGTGAAGTGTGTGCGTTTTGGGGCGGCCTTGCAGCAGGTGTGGGTCCGTCCGGGGTTGAGAGCGTGGATTGTGCTGGTATCGTAGCGGTGGTGCTCGTCGTGGCGTGTCCTGGGACCAGGGGTTCTGGCGCTGGGCGCGGCCCAGGCTTGGACGGGAACAGACCGGCTTGCCAAAGGCGCGCCTTTTGCTTGCCTTAGTCGCACCTTTGGCGTGCCAGGGGCTCGGCCGCACAGCGGCAGCCATATATGGGGATGTGGGAGGGAGCAGCAGCTGGGAGGTAGGAACCCCTGGTCCCAGGACACGCCACGACGAGCACCACCGCTACGATACCAGCACAAGGGGGCGGGACCGCAGGGGACACAGTATCAAGAATAGGAGCGGTGAGGGCTCAATCAAGGGCAGCGAGGGGGAAACAGAAGGCAAGACAGGCTTAAATCAGGGAAACAGAAGGCAACAGAAAGAAACAGAAGGCAAAACACCGGTACACATCAGGGGCAGTGAGGGGGAATCAGAAGGCAAAAACGGGCACAAATCAAGGAAACAGAATGCAATAAAAGGAAACAGAAGGCAAAAAACGGGCACAAATCAGGGGCAGTGAAAGGGAACAGAAGGCAAGCAACACGGGCACAGACAAAAGAGCAGGCAATACGGGGAACGGACAGTGACAGAGATACAAACCTAAGGCCTACCACTGGCCGCCAGGGATGAGGCACTGGGGATAGCCTGCGAGTGGAGGAGGGCCTCGACTTATACAGTAGCGGCAGCGTCAGGGCACACAGGGCAGAGTTGTGTGTTGGGGGAGCGACCTACGTGCATTGTCAAGGGTCACACAAAACATCTTCAATAATTGAAGTATAGCAGGAAGCTCTGCAGTCCCCTCTGTAATTTGGGGTGAGACTAGGGTCTCAGCATTGGTGAGATCCAACCAGTACCTTCTCCTGAGATAATGTCTACTACTTATAGGAATCTGGGGAGTGGGTGTGGCACCAGCACATGAAATCATGATCTGAGGTGTTAACCAACACTCTTCAATCAGACTGTAGTATTTAGTATTCATGTGTGATCACAAATATTTTCTTTGCTCCAGAAGGACAAGCACTAAACTGGCCACTAAATCTTTGTGTCTATTGATTGATTGTTGAGTTCTGCGTACATGCCCTCCACACCGCCTCCCTGAGACTCCTCTGATTGCTTTCCCTCACTACAGTGAGAGTCGGGTGTGGAAAGGCTTGTACTTGCCCAGTTTGCAGAGCCACAGTAGGACTGTATATGGTTGGGGCCTTGTAGACCATGTCTACCCTGTTGCTCCCGAACGGGGTCTGACACCGAGTATATCTTCCTGTGTCAGAGACGCATGTCGCAAGTCATGTGACATGCACTCTGCATGTTTTTTGTCTGTCGCTCACTAACAGAGTGCTAGACTCTATTGGGCAATAGAGGCGCCCTTTACAAATATGTTGGTCTATTTGGTGTAAATTGTCAACTCCAATTGGGTGATATTTTTGTAAACAACAGTTTGGACTTAATAGTTCTGTTAGATAATATTGTGTTACAGTATTCTGCTAACAACCAACAGGGGACATGTGCATTTCTGGGTGCTCCTTGGGTGACAGGTTATCTTGAATTTAGTTTGAGTATAAACAGATTATTCAGCAGACACTGGGTGCAGATGATCACTTTATATTTGTTTTGAGGATAGATTGTGGCATTGGATGAAGGTTCTGAAACTGATGATTTGACACGGAAGCTCAGTCATGAATGAATGACTGGATGCTGGAGGATCAAGTAGGCAGGATTTATTACTGATCATTAAGTTGAAGTTACATCTTCTTAGGTATAAGTAGTGAGATTCTCAGTTGTACCCCTGGACCCACCAGGAGTAGGTATTGACTCCATCTCATCTCAGGGTACTCTGAAGCTCCAAGCCCACTGACACCTGATGGAAGACCTCTCATAGTATTCTACCCTCAACATCACACCCACACCACATTCCAGACAGCACAAGTCCAGGAACACAAAAGTGAACAGATCAGGTAACAAAACTCATATTTTTGCCTGGTGGTGTATTTTCTCTTGCTTTATTATTCACTGTGAGAAACTGGAAGAATTGCTCAGAAACAGGTTTAAACACTAGCAACACATTGATGGTACTGCTTGCCATCTTCATCTGTGGTTTCATTATTCCCGCACTGATCACAGAAAGGGGGGCGAGACATGCAATCCGCCAGTACATTTTTGGCTCCAGGGACGTACTCCACGTGTTAATCATATTGCTGAAGACTGTATGCCATTTGGCAATTCTTGGTGTGGCACGTTCCATACCTTTGGTGGTTGAAGTTGAACATGAGATTTGTGATCAGCTCGCACCGTGAAACTTGTGCCCCACAAGTATGTTTTAAAATTACCAATACCCCACCAACACGCTAATGGCTCACTCTTGATTATTGAATAAGATGACTCTGCTCCCTTTAAGCGCCTAGAGACAAAGCTACAACTTCATCCTTGCCATCCATGCGGTGCGGAAGCACATCACCAATCAATCAATAAATCAATCATATAATTTGTAAAGCGCACTACATACCCGCAAGGGTTTCAAGGCGCTGAGGGGTAGGGAGGAAGGGGTTGCTGTTGCTACTGGTCAAACAGCCAGGTCTTGAGTTGTCTCCTGAAGGTTAGAAGGTCTTCCGTTTGTCGTAGGATGAGGGGGAGGGTGTTCCAGGTCTTGGCGGCGCGGTGGGAGAAGGATTTGCCTCTGGCTGTGGTTCTGCGGATGCGTGGGATGGTAGCCAGGGAGAGGTCAGCGGAGCGGAGATTCCTGTTGGGTATGTAGTAGGAGAGTCGACTGTTGAAATAGGATGGGCCGGTCTTGTGGAGTGCCTTGTGTGCGTGGTTCAGGAGATTGAAGGAGATTCTTCTGTTGACAGGGAGCCAGTGCAGGTTCCTCAGGTGGGGGGTGATGTGGTCACGGCGCGGGACGTCGAGGATCAGGCATGCAGAGGCATTCTGGATTCTTTGCAGTCTTTTGATGAGCTTGGCCGGGGCTCCGGTGTAGAGGGCGTTTCCATAGTCGAGTCTGCTGCTGACTAGGGCCTGGGTGACTGTTTTCCTTGTGTCTGTCGGGATCATCTGTAGATTTCGCGGAGCATACGGAGGATGTTGAAGCAGGAGGAGGAGACCGCGTTGACTTGTTTGGTCATGGTGAGTTTCAAATCAAGGATGACTCCCAGGTTGCGTGCATGGTTGGAGGGTGCGCGGGGGGGGGGGTTCCCAGAGTTGCGGGCCACCAGGAATGGTCCAAAGCTGAGGGATTGGGTCGAGGATGAGGATCTCTTTCTTAAGGCGGCTATCATCCATCCAGTCGGCGACGGCCTTCATTCCCTGCTGTAGGTTGGATTTGACAGTGAGGGGGTCCTTGGTGAGGGAGAGGATCAGTTGTGTATCGTCGGCGTAGGAGATTATGTTGAGGTCGTGATATCGGGCGATGCGTGCAGGAGGCGCCATGTAGACGTTGAACAGCGTCGGGCTGAGGGAGGATCCCTGTGGGAGGCCGCAGAGGCCCATCTGACAGGCTACAGTCATGATGATACTTTTGTCCTGAGTATCAAATGGATTAAAGCAATTGCATGGAAAAACCCCTTTCTGATACATTGCAATTCTTGGTTGCAGCCCTCAAGGCACACAAATCGAACGTTCTTTTTAAGTAAATCCTGCATGTTGAACGTTTTTTCTGGAGAAGGGGAACTCGCACAGCGAAATTAATCCATGGTAGAGAGTTGTAATCGGTTGAGGTGTGCTACTAGAGGAAAACACTGTCTGGCCAGGCAGTGAGAAGTGAAGAACTAAAGTACAGCTCCCCCGCCTAGGGAGAGAACACCTCTGAGCACAACGCAAGTGGGACCAACTGGTCTATTTCCATACACAAATGGTAATTATGAGTTCATGCGCCAGTTAAAGATATCCATCTTTCAAAGTTTATTTTGACATATTGAGGAAATGTCTTTGATTCCAAATCATAAAGGTAACTGTAATCCACATATGGTTGAATATGTTATTGTACACACATTATCACATATCCCGATGCATTTCGGGCAGAGCCCTTCGTCAGGGGATTACTCTACAAAAAAATTTGAATATGACAATAATCACTACGAAATACGGGAATTCAATACACGAGATAATAAAAAGTGAAAACAAAAATATATTCAGTACCACGAGTGTAAGTGAATAGCCATCATCAAGATGAAAGCTAACCCAGTGTGTTGAATCCTGAGAAGAAATGGTGAAACAAAGGTAGCCACGAAAATGTCCCGAAAATTAGATCTGAAAGGGTGATCGAGAATAACATAGTAATCAGTGTACTGGCTCACACGTAAATGTGAGCTCTGTGATAATGCGAAACACCCGTGAGAGTATCGGTAAAAGAAACAGTCAACCACCGAGTTTAGCAGGAAGAGAAAAAGAGCTCTAAAGTCCCAAGCCGGGTACTTACATATGTGGAGAAATGCTCAGACTCCACGGAGTTCCAAGCTGAGTGGATCAACTGCGAGGAAGTTGTGAGCCGACATAAAGAGCATGACAGAGTCAACCGACATAGAAAGCGGACTGGATCGTCCCGAACGAGAATATAATGTAGGAAAGGGAAAACGGAGACTATAGAGTCGCCATGTTGGAGTGTGAGAGGTATACAGCCAAGTCCCAAGAAAAGAATAAAAAGGGATAGAAAATTAAAAAGGTGAAAGCGAGAAAGTAAGGAAGACAATTGTAATCAGTGTGGATATATTATAAATAACAGAGAAATTCCATACGATCATTGAGCCCGTGGGGGACCATCGTGGACAAAAAACGGATCCAAAAGTTCTCACGCTTTAATAGTGTGTTCTTATTGTTCAACGTGATCTGAACTTGTTCCAATATTTGATATTTAAGTTGTGCCACAGTATGTCTATTTTCCATGAAATGGGTGGCGACAGTGGACTTGAGGTTCTGTGTGCGAATGTTGCTCTTATGTTCTAAGATCCTCACACGGATCTTTCTTTCTGTATGGCCAACGTAACATTTGCCACAGGGGCATTTTAGAACATAAATAACATTACTGCTGTTACAGGTTGCATTCACCTTAAGTTTAATAGAGTGGCCTTTCATAGGATGATTGATGGTATTTCCAAGGATACAGTTATTGCAGTTACTGCAATTATAGCAGGGTTTAAGACCAGAGTAAACTATGTTGGTTTTTGCATTGCTGGGTTGACTCAGAATTTCTTTTAAGTTCTTGCCTCTGGTTAATGCAAACATGGGAGGTTGGCTAAATAATCCCTTAAAGTCTGGTTCCATGGCTAAGATCGACCAATGTTTGCGGATGATATGTTGAAAACGGTTAGATGACTTAGAATATTTGGAAACTACCACCATACGATCAGACGGTGTCTTAGATTTAGGTTGCAATAATGTAGTTCTCAAACATTTCTCGCTCCTCTCGGCTGCCAGGTCAAGTATGCGGGTTGGGTAACCACGTGCTTTGAGGCGATCCAAAACAATTTTGATCTGTTTTTTACATTCATCTTCTTTAGAGACAATTCATTTGACTCGGAGGAGTTGAGCATAAGGCAAGTTGTTCTTCAAACCCATACGATGAAAACTTTTATAATGAAGGGTAGAGTTTCTATCCGTGGGTTTACGGAAAATAGTAGTAGACCATTCTCCTTTTTCTCTCAATACTTCCACGTCCAAATAATGGACGCAATGCTCACTGTAATCCCAAGTAAATTGTATCCGTTGGTTGATGTTGTTCCAAGTTTCCAGAAAGGTTACGAGAGTGTCACTGGTACCTTCCCACAGCAAAAATATGTCGTCTATGTAGTGCAGGTATAACTTGCCATGTTCACGCCAGCTGCTTTGACATAAGATATGAGATTCCTCAAAAAGTCTCATGTAAATGTTCGCGTAGCAAGGAGCTGCTGAATTTCCCATGGCCGTTCCGTTGAGTTGTAGTACCCATTTGTCTAGAACAGTAAAATAACTGTGGTAAAGGGTAAACATGGTAAGTTGCATCAAAAAAACTTTGAGATCCGAATCAAGATCTGACTGAGCCAGTACATGTTCGATAGCTTCAATACCTCCATCGTGCGGAATGGAGGTATACAGGGAACAGACATCCACTGTACACATGATCAGTTGGGTGTGTCTCAGTTCATTCATGACAAGTTCCAGTTTAAGAAGAAAGTCCGTAGTGTCTTTGACATGTGACTCAGTAGCAAGAACAAATGGTTGGAGATATTTGTCTAAAAATTTACCCACGTTCTCATGGATACTTCCTATGGTGGACACAATGGGTCGGAACGGCGGATTAGTTAGATGTTTATGTATTTTAGGAAGCATATATAGCACAGGTGGTCTGGGGTTGATGGGTGTCAAGTATCTTCTGGTTTTATCGTTGATAGTACCGTTATCAAAGGCCTTGTTGATAATGTCAATCAAATTGTTAGTGAACTCCGGGGTAGGGTCCCCTGGTAGGACATCATAGGTGTTGGAATCACTAATATGCACTGCAATTTGTTGTTCATAAAAGGTGGTGTCCATGATCACAAGGGCACCACCTTTGTCGGCATTTTGACACATGATGTTAGGGTTATCCGCCAGTTTTTGTAATATATTTCTCTCTTTTTGTGTGAGGTTCCCATGTTTATCCGATTGTAAAAATGGTAAGTTCAATATTTCTTGTTTAACCAAATTTTCAAAAGCATCAATGATTTTATGGCTTTGGGGTGCCAGAAATGTACTGTGGGGTCGCAATCCTCGGAGCATATCTTCCTCCTGTGTGGTGATCGGGCTGATGTTTTGAAAGAAGTGTCTTAATCGGATATTTCGAATAAGTTTGAAGGCACTCACGTCAAGCTCCAACGTATTGGTTCAAGTGGTAGGAACAAATGATTGGCCCTTTTGTAGAGTATTGATTTCTTCGATAGACAACACAGTCGAAGAAATGTTAATGACAAGGTTATCATCGGTATTCAGCGTTTTCCCTTTGTCTTTTTGCTTTTGGTTGTTGGTGGAGTTTTTTCTATTTCCTCGGCGGGTTTTTCCCGTCCCGGATCTTTTTGTTGATCTGGACCTGATTCTAAAAAATGAACCGCAGAGTCAGTGGAGGTGCTTGGTATCTGTGATTCGACATCCGTTCTGGCGGAAGTCGGCCTTTGTCTTTGGTCTTCTTCAGAAGATGAAGTTTCATTAGCGGAAAAAGGATTATAAGGTTTGTTAGGGCGTCGGCGGGCGTACACCTCTGCCCAGGTGTACACCTCGCCGAGCTTATAGTCTATGGTGTCTCTCTTGAATTTCCGTAGTTTTCTTTCTTGCGTTTCACGTGTGTGTTTATCTAGTTGGATGGTCACATCCTCCAACATTTTATTGAGTTCTTCAGTGGTCATGGCATCGTCCAGCTCTTTTTTTACGCAGGTGATTTCATGGGACAGTTCGTCCAATGTTTTTGATAGTTCCTCCACGATCAGAAGGATCAGATCGAGGGAACATTTGCTCAAAATAGAATACCAGCGTTCAACAAATTTAGCATTGTTCTTGCAAAGTAGAGGTTTTAAGGGGACCCGTAGGCCCCGTGGGATCCGTTGGACACGATAGTACCGGATCAGGGTACTAGCATGTAGCTTCTGATTAGATTGTTTTTTGAGTAAGTAGAGTAATTGTCGAAGGTTGCTCTCCACACTGCGAGTGTTACCGGTGGCGGTAATGTCGTCCTGTATCATACCATATATTTTATCAGCATCCTCAGTAGTGTTAGCAAAGGTGCTAGCTTTTTGGTCGGTCATACCGGAGACCGAATCAAAATTCATGGTGACTGCGTGCTGAGATCCAAGGACAGAAAGGAAGTAATAACAATGGAGAAGGTGAACTCGCACAGCGAAATTAATCCGTGGTAGAGAGTTGTAATGGGTTGAGGTGTGCTACTAGAGGAAAACTCTGTCTGGCCAGGCAGTGAGAAGTGAAGAACTAAAGTACAGCTCCCCCGCCTAGGGAGAGAACACCTCTGAGCACAACGCAAGTGGGACCAACTGGTCTATTTCCATACACAAATGGTAATTATGAGTTCATGCGCCAGTTAAAGATATCCATCTTTCAAAGTTTATTTTGACATATTGAGGAAATGTCTTTGATTCCAAATCATAAAGGTAACTGTAATCCACATATGGTTGAATATGTTATTGTACACACATTATCACATATCCCGATGCATTTCGGGCAGAGCCCTTCGTCAGGGGATTACTCTACAAAAAAATCTGAATATGACAATAATCACTACGAAATACGGGAATTCAATACACGAGATAATAAAAAGTGAAAAAAATATATATTCAGAACCACGAGTGTAAGTGAATAGCCATCACCAAGATGAAACCTAACCCAGTGTGTTGAATCCTGAGAAGAAATGGTGAAACAAAGGTAGCCACGAAAATGTCCCGAAAATTAGATCTGAAAGGGTGATCGAGAATAACATAGTAATCAGTGTACTGGCTCACACGTAAATGTGAGCTCTGTGATAATGCGAAACACCCGTGAGAGTATCGGTAAAAGAAACAGTCAACCACCGAGTTTAGCAGGAAGAGAAAAAGAGCTCTAAAGTCCCAAGCCGGGTACTTACATATGTGGAGAAATGCTCAGACTCCACGGAGTTTCAAGCTGAGTTGATCAACCGCGAGAAAGTTGTGAGCCGACATAAAGAGCATGACAGAGTCAACCGACATTGAAAGCGGACTGGATCATCCCCAACGAGAATATAATGTAGGAAAGGGAAAACGGAGACTATAGAGTCGCCGTGTTGGAGTGTGAGAGGTATACAGCCAAGTCCCAAGAAAAGAATAAAAAGGGATAGAAAATTAAAAAGGTGAAAGCGAGAAAGTAAGGAAGACAATTGTAATCAGTGTGGATATATTATAAATAACAGAGAAATTCCATACGATCATTGAGCCCGTGGGGGACCATCGTGGACAAAAAACGGATCCAAAAGTTCTCACGCTTTAATAGTGTGTTCTTATTGTTCAACGTGATCTGAACTTGTTCCAATATTTGATATTTAAGTTGTGCCACAGTATGTCTATTTTCCATGAAATGGGTGGCGACAGTGGACTTGAGGTTCTGTGTGCGAATGTTGCTCTTATGTTCTAAGATCCTCACACGGATCTTTCTTTCTGTATGGCCAACGTAACATTTGCCACAGGGGCATTTTAGAACATAAATAACATTACTGCTGTTACAGGTTGCATTCACCTTAAGTTTAATAGAGTGGCCTTTCATAGGATGATTGATGGTATTTCCAAGGATACAGTTATTGCAGTTACTGCAATTATAGCAGGGTTTAAGACCAGAGTAAACTATGTTGGTTTTTGCATTGCTGGGTTGACTCAGAATTTCTTTTAAGTTCTTGCCTCTGGTAAATGCAAACATGGGAGGTTTGCTAAATAATCCCTTAAAGTCTCGTTCCATGGCTAAGATCGACCAATGTTTGCGGATGATATGTTGAAAACGGTTAGATGACTTAGAATATTTGGAAACTACCACCATATGATCAGACGGTGTCTTAGATTTAGGTTGCAATAATGTAGTTCTCAAACATTTCTCGCTCCTCTCGGCTGCCAGGTCAAGTATGGGGGTTGGGTAACCACGTGCTTTGAGGCGATCCAAAACAATTTTGATCTGTTTTTTACATTCATCTTCTTTAGAAACAATTCGTTTGACTCGGAGGAGTTGAGCATAAGGCAAGTTGTTCTTCAAACCCATACGATGAAAACTTTTATAATGAAGGGTAGAGTTTCTATTCGTGGGTTTACGGAAAATAGTAGTAGACCATTCTCCTTTTTCTCTCAATACTTCCACGTCCAAATAATGGACGCAATGCTCACTGTAATCCCAAGTAAATTGTATCCGTTGGTTGATGTTGTTCCAAGTTTCCAGAAAGGTTACGAGAGTGTCACTGGTACCTTCCCACAGCAAAAATATGTCGTCTATGTAGCGCAGGTATAACTTGCCATGTTCACGCCAGCTGCTTTGACATAAGATATGAGATTCCTCAAAAAGTCTCATGTAAATGTTCGCGTAGCAAGGAGCTGCTGAATTTCCCATGGCCGTTCCGTTGAGTTGTAGTACCCATTTGTCTAGAACAGTAAAATAACTGTGGTAAAGGGTAAACATGGTAAGTTGCATCAAAAAAACTTTGAGATCCGAATCAAGATCTGACTGAGCCAGTACATGTTCGATAGCTTCAATACCTCCATCGTGCGGAATGGAGGTATACAGGGAACAGACATCCACTGTACACATGATCAGTTGGGTGTGTCTCAGTTCATTCATGACAAGTTCCAGTTTAAGAAGAAAGTCCGTAGTGTCTTTGACATGTGACTCAGTAGCAAGAACAAATGGTTGGAGATATTTGTCTAAAAATTTACCCACGTTCTCATGGATACTTCCTATGGTGGACACAATGGGTCGGAACGGCGGATTAGTTAGATGTTTATGTATTTTAGGAAGCATATATAGCACAGGTGGTCTGGGGTTGATGGGTGTCAAGTATCTTCTGGTTTTATCGTTGATAGTACCGTTATCAAAGGCCTTGTTGATAATGTCAATCAAATTGTTAGTGAACTCCGGGGTAGGGTCCCCTGGTAGGACATCATAGGTGTTGGAATCACTAATATGCACTGCAGTTTGTTGTTCATAAAAGGTGGTGTCCATGATCACAAGGGCACCACCTTTGTCGGCATTTTGACACATGATGTTAGGGTTATCCGCCAGTTTTTGTAATATATTTCTCTCTTTTCGTGTGAGGTTCCCATGTTTATCCGATTGTAAAAATGGTAAGTTCAATATTTCTTGTTTAACCAAATTTTCAAAAGCATCAATGATTTTATGGCTTTGGGGTGCCAGAAATGTACTGTGGGGTCGCAATCCTCGGAGCATATCTTCCTCCTGTGTGGTGATCGGGCTGATGTTTTGAAAGAAGTGTCTTAATCGGATATTTCTGCACATTTGGGGTTGAATCTGGTGTAGAATTCAATGAGACTCAAAACGGATCGTAATTGATCCTTGTTCTCAGGCGCTTTAAAATTACCATTTGCATTCACCGATTTGGACTCGGGCTCTACACCACACAGTGTACACGTGATTTGTGTCGTTATTATGGTGCAATTGTTATTCTTTCATGTAAATCTTCCATTATTTTGTGAGGGAAGGATGTGTTGGGTGCTTGCATTCCTCTTTGGAGTGTGAGGGTTTCCATGGGGAAGGGATACGGGGATTGGACAGAAGATGTTGGTGGGAGGAGCGGTAGCTGGAGCGCTGCGATGGTCCTGCTGTTATCTAAATCTCAGTAAAAGGAGTTTTCTTACAGACTTGCGTCTGTTTACTTGGGCGCTACATAAATACCAAGTGTTATGATTACAACTTCTATCCTTGCTGCGAATGTGTTCTTTGTTGAAAACATTTCTGTCTCAACTTAATTCCCTCTGCATCCGGCAGGGGATGAAACGCAGCCCTCTGACGTCAGATAAGTTGATCTATCATCCAGCAGAAAGTTATTTTTTCTTTATGAAGGCCGGTATACAAGTAATGGTGCCGGCTGGTGATCACAATGAAGTAAATGCACCCAGGCCCTCAGGACATGTCATGCTCTGACCTTTGTCCTGCAGGTCACTCAAGCAAGAATGACACTTTGTTCTGACAATCCCTGGGACACCTTTAATGTAGAATGACCGACAAGCACGAAGTTCCCTGAGCACGTGAGTGCCTGCAGGGTACACGGGCCGAAACAACAGAATAAAATACTCTCCTCTGGGATTGGAGTTCGATCTCCGAGCGCTTCGAATTGTCCTGGCTGCTTCTAACCGCTTTCTGCTTTAGATAATTTCCAATAATCTTATGTTTGCACACCTAGACTGGGTGCAGTAAGCTTTGTGATTATGCTCTGGAATGTTTACTGCATGGACCAGCATGGACAGAAGTTGGAAAAAGACAAAGGGCCAGATGGTGGTAAATTCATTTTAACGAGTCCTTAATAGCGATTTTTTCCGAATCGCTATGAAGGCCTTGCTAAATTGAATGTAGGTGGGAATCACTTAAATATGAGCGATTCCTTAATATTCCTTAATAACGAATCGCTAATTGAGATTCGTTAATTAGGAATACCTAGCCAGTCATTCCTATGAGCTAGGAGGCCCATAGGAATGAATGGGAAAATATTCACTATTTGCGATTCGGTATTACACAATCGCAAATAGCGGGAGCTATTGCAAGGGGGCCAGGGTGTCCAAAGGACACCCTGTTGCACCCCCGAAATGTGCATGTGTGCACATGTGGCGCACATAGGGCATGGATGTGTGCCACATGGCACTTTAAAAAAAGCAAAAAAGTGCTTTTTAAAGGAAATTGCTACTTACCACCAACTTGAAGTGGGTGGTAATTAGTGATTCCTTAAGGCTGAAGTGCACTTTTTTTGGTGCTACTTACATTGCATTTAAGGAATCGCAATTTCTATTCCTTAAATGCAAGAGCAAAATAAGGAATCGCAATTTTGTGATTCCGTATTTTGCAATTAGGTTGAAACACACCTACATTGCTCTCAGCCAAATACCGGTTGGTAACCTTCCGCTCGGTATTTGGCCACCTACATCTGACACATAGTTCAGTTTCACCTAACATTACAATTCACATATTTATAATTGCATTTATGTTGCATGCAAACATTCTGCACACATTTTCATTTTTAGACAGGAGGGCATTAATCGATTTGTCCAGATTCACACAATGTACAGTTGAGTGCGTGCTCCAAGATTTCAAGCAGGGCTGTTTCATAAAAGTGATTCTGTGGCTGGGATTGTTTTTGCATAACTATGGGTGCACCACACAATTCACAATCTGCTGCTTAATTGGTAGATTTTAAGAAAAATATTTCTAACTCAAAACAATGAAAAGTTAGTAACTAAAGCACCACGCGTGGTCCTGTGCTGTGGCCGACCCTATGTCTGGGCTGACTCGCCTTCCAATCACTGATTGATGTACTTAAGCACTGAACTGAGGGCATGTAGATGAAACTTTTAAACGGCAAAACAGAGAAACAATACTGCCACAGAAGAACTTGACGCATTATGCCACCTTATTTTTCTTTTCTTGCCGTAGAATTTAATCAGTGCTGCTTCATAATTTGGTTCTCTGTTGCCCCATAATTCCTATCAAAGGGAGAAGGAATGAGTACAGTGACTTGCCACTTTTGATGTTTGAGTCTTTAATCTCTTCATCCTCTCCTTGTTAGTAGTCCCTCTAACACAGAGGTCTTCAAACGTTTGTCGGCTGAGCCCTCTATACCTTTTTACACGTTGAACCCGGTATACAACCTTTACCACGCAACTTTTACAACGACCTACCTTTACCACGCAATTTTTACAACACAGGATCCATTACAACGAAGTACCATTACAACGCATGTTTTTACATCGCAGATACCTTTACAACGCATACCATTACAACGTAAGTATTGGTAAGTATATCATTTTATTAAAAATATTATAGGTTTGGGTTTTTGGGTAAAGGGGTATTTTTTGGGTTCAGGGCTAGGTTTGGGTTTTTGGGTAAAGGGGTATTTTTAGGGTTCAGGGGTAGGTTTGGGTTTTTAGGTAAAGGGGTATTTTTAGGGTTCAGGGCTAGGTTTGGGTTTTTGGGTAAAGGGGTATTTTTAGGGTTCAGGGCTAGGTTTGGGTTTTTGGGTAAAGGGGTATTTGTAGGGTTCAGGGGTAGGTTTGGTTTTTTAGGTAAAGGGGTATTTTTAGGGTTCAGGGCTTGGTTTGGGTTTTTGGGTAAAGGGGTATTTTTAGGGTTCAGGGGTAGGTTTGGGTTTTTAGGTAAAGGGGTATTTTTAGGGTTCAGGGCTAGGTTTGGGTTTTTGGGTAAAGGGGTATTTTTAGGGTTCAGGGCTAGGTTTGGGTTTTTGGGTAAAGGGGTATTTTTAGGGTTCAGGGCTAGGTTTGGGTTTTTGGGTACAGGGGTATTTTTAGGGTTCAGGGCTAGGTTTGGGTTTTTGGGTAAAGGGGTATTTTTAGGGTTCAGGGCTAGGTTTGGGTTTTTAGGTAAAGGGGTATTTTTAGGGTTCAGGGCTAGGTTTGGGTTTTTGGGGGTACAGGGGTACAGGGTAAAAATAAAGTAAAATTAAATTTAAATTAAATTTAATTAAATTAAATTAAATTAAATGATATTAATGTTAATTAATTTACATTAAAAAAATATTATATACTTACCAATACTTACGTTGTAATGGTATGCGTTGTAAAGGTATCTGCGATGTAAAAACATGCGTTGTAATGGTACTACGTTGTAATGGATCCTGCGTTGTAAAAATTGCGTGGTAAAGGTAGGCGTTGTAAAAGTATGCGTTGTAACGTCATACATCCGTTGAGCCCCACCCACCCACCCTCCCCCCCACCACCACCTGACAAAAAAGTTCTGGAAACTGGTACTCTGCATCATTGATAGCCCTTCCCTCCTGCAGAGCCCAGGTCGTATAGGGCAAATCCTATTAAATAAAGTAAGTGTTGAGTAAACTGAAGATTTTTTTAGTGCTTGTGCTTATGTTAAAGTTCAAATGAAAAGGCTCTAAGAAAAAATTAGCACAAAAAATTACATTGGTGCTTTATTTTTCACATAACCTGATTTAGTTTAGCCTTTGCAGGCTCTTTAAACAACACATGGCTGGCATTTTTCTTCTGGTAACACTACTTTATATTCCTAATTATAAAATGCATTCTCACACTAAGGCAGTAAAAAGTAAAATCCAAATGTAAGGAATAGGCAGAGTGGGGTCCCAGGGGGTACTGAAAGAAACCATAAAATAAACAGCATCTGTAATTAGTTTACGGAGGTATGTAAATATACACATGGTCATTAACAGGTGCGCAACGCCAATAGGGCTCAGAGGGCATCAACCCCCTCACCCCCACCTGTCATGTGCATCATCCAGGGCTAAGACAACTTCCCGGGCACATACCGACAGTTTTTGAGCTGCAGTAGGCTGGCTGATCTGGTGTCCGTCTTATCGCAGCCGTACCTGAGTACTTCACAGGTCTTTAAAAGACCATTTATTTGTTAACAAGGCTTTGTTGTTTTTTCACCCCTGAATTAGCCCCTCCCCCGAAATTTTTATTAGCCACTCTCCCCCACACCCAAAATGTTTGGCTCTAGTTGCACCTATGGTGTGGACCATTTGTGTTATAAGTTTTCCAATTCACTTTTAGAAATATATTTTTTAATTGTGAACGCTGTGTGCAATTAGCAATTTTTTATCTAGATATCCTTTCCCTAAGTTTCTATAACTTTGACACAGGCTCAGATTAGACTTTACTTTCTCGGAATTCACAGCCGCACGTCAAAACTACAATACCCAGCATTCCAGTGGGATAGTTACAACAAACGTGATCAAAGTAAACAAATGATCATCCATAAAGAAGCAGATGGGGACATTGTCCTTCTCTAATCCTCTTTCTTTGCTGCTTGTGCTAGCCAACATAAGTACCATTCCTTGTTTTCTTACTTTAAAGTTTCAGTGATAAATGTAGTAATATTTATCTTTGATTCTGGAATAAAATCTTTTGGCATCTCATTCTGGGCACTGTGCAGCACCCGCTTTGACACAGAGACAGTGTGGGTGTGACGGTGGTGTGCCACTGTCATGCTGCGACAGGTGCCACTGCCTCAGCACATGTTGCAGCAGAAAGCCACGCTTCCAGTTTTAGATGTCACATGGATGGAGGAGAGCTCCAGTGGGCAGTCTCACCCGTGAGCTGTCCCATTTCAATCTCTGCCCTCCCTGCAAGTTTCAACAGCAGCTAGGGCCGTGGGGTCTGATTGCATTGCTGAACACTGATAATCCTTAGTCCCCCTTTGTCACTCACCTCCACGCAGACATGGCTGAAGAGCATGGGTACATGAGGCAGGAAACAACAGTAAGATATGTTATGGACACAGATTTTAGCATCATGTTAGAATTGGCAGTCTCTAAATCGCTCGCGGCAGCCACGTCAAAGGCCTTAAAAAAATACAGGACCTCCTTACTGACCGGTTTGGACTTGCAAAGTGTCGCAGTACGGACACACCCTGTGGGTGCAGGAGGGTCCCCAAAGTGTGGATAAGAGATAAGAGAAATTCGGAACAAAGGCATACTCTTTTGACAAGTTGCAGTTGCGAAGATTCCCCCCCTTCGGTCCTGCGTGTCAGCCCGGGCTGAGACAGCTTCCAGGGCGCACACATAGAAGGTTTTGTGCTGCCAGCTTCACCCTAGTACTTCACAGGTCTTTAAAAGACCATTCTCGTGGTAACAAGGCGTTGTTGTTTTTTTCACCCCTTCCTAGCGCCTCTGCATCTCGACTCTGACTATGGCTCAGACCAGTGATACTGATAGTACGACCCGGGGCCGCATACGGCCCTCCTGATCTTTACATGCGTCCCCCTGGGCAGCAGCAGCACAGGGCTGCTTTTTACTCGACTCAGCCCTAACATGGGAATTTTTTTTTATATAGAGCAATCACCTATTTAAAGGTTAATTGCAGTTAGAGAAAGGAAGTAGCGAGGCTCTTAACTTACAACACCTTAATTTCTAAAGACAGCCACTACGTATACATGCTTTGCTTCCCCAACACCCACTTTACACCCCCCGCTGGCATCAATGCGGCCCCTCGGACACACCATAGACCAAACTTTACGGCCCCCGGGAAAATGTTTGTGGGTACCCATGGATCAGACAAATGACTGGTGCCTGGAGGCAACAATGGAAGGTGAAGTGGTGGGGTAGAGTGGGGGGGGGGGGCGCCCCACAGTTTGAAGACTTATGCTCTAACATCACATTCAGAGATGTAGGTGCAGTTTGAATTAATGAATGCAAATGTACATTTTTATGCATGTAAGTGTGTCTTAGGTGCATAAGAAAGTGCTGTGAATGAATCCGGAAAGAGAAGTTGCCTAGCCAGAAGTTACATTTACTACCTGACCTCTTTTAGGAATCATTTGTTTTTTAGTGTCTCACTTCTTCGATCTAACCACATCTCCTTGTCTTTTCAGCTGCAGTAAAGAGTGGCTCTTGCCCGCTGCCTCCTAGTTACACAGACTGTAGAGAAGTGAATAAAACTGAGAAACTATGCAGTACTGACCAGCAGTGTCCGGGGAAGGAGAAGTGTTGTAACTACGGCTGCGGCTTCCGTTGCAAGAACCCTTTGCAAGGTAAGGCACCTACCCACAGGCGTAGGAAGTGTGGGGGACGCGGGGCACATATATCCCCCCCAGATTTTGTAGTTGGGGGGACATGGCTGACGAGGGTGGGGGGGTGAGGGGACAAAAGAATTTCCCCTCCCCATTGGCACATCAAAGTACTTTGACATGCCAATGGCCTTGTACTTGACCTGTGACCTTCTCTTTTGTTGTGCTGAAATTAAGCTCAAGGAATGTCTTCACACCTCCTCCTCGCCACCCACTCCACTCCTGCCTGCAGTCTGCACTTTCAGGACAAAGGGAGAGAGGTAGTTTGTTGACTGCTGACTGCATCCAGCCCCTCCTCAGCGGACCATTGGCCCTACCTTAATATGCAATTCCTGTGTCCCTTGTTTTCATGGGATATGTTGCCTTTATGTTATAATGGCTGCTTCCATATGAAAGCAAGAAGAGAAATTCACAAAAGGGGCCTACAGTCTTGCTAATGACAGTTTGGCTCACTCTAATAAACCAGCATTATTGTGATGCAGGAGAGCTTCTTAGCTTCAACAGCTGGTCCTTTGTTCGTGGTTTCCTATTATATGTTAAACTTTGTAGATAGTTATCTGGTTTACAGAGCACACCATGACTACTGACACTAGTGATTTTCAGACTTGAAAATGTACTAGTCACATAATGACTAATGGAACACATCATGATGTTTTACAAGGGTCTTTCCTTTCAGTGACAGAATGTCAGGGACAACTGAAGTGCTTGGTTATCAGACATTGCAAAATAACATGTGCTGGTCATAGACAAGTGGTGAGGCTGTGTGCTTGAGGTATACTCTAATTAAGGTGCTGGAAAGTGTAGAGCACCACTTCCAAAGCTAGTACTTGGCCTTATCTGGATTATTTAGATGTTCTATACACCACCTCATGTCTGAACTGGGTGCTTGCTAGTGTATATACTGCCTGCAATGCCGGCCAGCTCCAAATGGTCACCATATCCTTCACTCCAGTTCATACAAAGGGAAGAGAAGGAAGACTACATCAATAGAAAATTGATTATGACAAGCAAAAAACTCAGACATAGAGGAAGTATCCAGAGGGTAATGAAAAATAAACATGCTATGGGAAACTTAGAATTAACTCATCCATTTCTTTTCACTACATGAATAGAAACGTAGATATAAGTCATGGGAGCTTTATCTGTGAGTTGTGCTTGAAAATCAATATGGTGAGGCAATATTGCACCCTATTGTTTATAACTATTATTCCTTAGAAAAGCGCATGCGCACACACAAACACACACACACACACACACGCACACACACACACACACACACACACACACACACACACACACACACCTGAAACTGCATCATGAGAATACATGATGTACATTCCTGCACATGGGTAAAGTGAGTGCAAGTGGAGAGGTGAGTTGCAGCGGCCAGGGCAGATGATTTCGGAACACAGGGTTCACGGTTCGATACCTGGCTCCGGCGGCAGATCAGCTCAGCACCATGTGACTCTGGGCAATAGCTCACTTAATTTCCACGACGGCCCCCAGCGCCTTGAGACCCATAAGGGTGAGTAGTTTGCACTTTACAAATACTGGATTTATTTACATGGGTTGCTTAGATTGCTATGTTAGCAGCAGCAAGTGTGAGATCTAGTGGTTCCCCATACCACTTCCTGAGCATTGTGGTACATATCTACCTGTGGATAATATTATGTAAGTACAATAGTATCTCTGTCTTACGATATTGTGATGTCTTTCTCTTTATCATATTGACAGGTGATAGTGTTGTACCATATTGCATTGTTAGCGGATACATTCAGAAAGAAAGGTGAACGACCTGTTTTTGTGCATTGTACAGGCTTTGCACTTAATTGACTGATTTTATCTGTGCTTTAGTGACAATGCCCTTAATAAGTACATGTTTCATAGGCAAGTGACTATTACCCATGACTTTAATTACCGTAGCATTTCACAATAAAATAATTTTACAGGTATTAATCAATCTTAATAATTTTCAAAATATTTATTTCAGTGGAAAACTATTTTTACAACATTCCACACAGCACTCAGCCTTTCTATATGTCTACATCCAAATTTAGATGCAAAAATGTAGCCGGGAAAATATACATATTTTTAAAAATATTGTTGCTGAATTGTCTCTTGCGTTTTCACAGACAACGCTGGTCATTTTTTAAATATTTCTCTTTCTTTATTTTAGAGCCCTGACCCTACCTTATGTGACTGTTTCACACTGCGTAATTCAGCCACTCAAAGCCTAATGTTCTGTTAAAATGCTTATTGTGAGCAGGTTAACTTCACCCTTGAGCATGAGAACAATTATCTCAGACATAGTCAGAGCACACATCTATTTATTTATTTATAATTTGCATTTATAAGGCGTGAAAGCTACCCAAAAAGGGTTTCCCGGCGCCATAACGGACTAGATGCAGAAATAGAGTCAATGTGAAGTGGGGTTACTGGTCAAATAGCCAGGTCTTAAGAGCTCTGCGAAAGCGGGTGTAGACAGTTTCATGGCGGATAGTCAGGGGAAAAGTATTCCAGAGGGACGGACCAAGATAAGAAAAAGATCTTCCACCCATCCCTGCGAGTTTGAACCTAGGTCATTGGGACCGCCCACCATAAGTGAGGGGGTTCCGTGGGGGGTATTAGGATGCGCCCGCCATTGTGGCGGGCGCATCCTGCATTTTTAGCATTGTGGCGGGCGATGCTCTCAGCACCGCCCGCCACACTGCTGTACCCTTGTTTGCTTGATACTGCATTGTCAAGGCGTCATCAATGGTTATGCCCAAATTATGGACATGGCTGGAGGGTTACGGGGGGCACCCATCTCAGTTGGCCAGTGCAGTGGACCCCAGAGATCTTTCCTCTTTCCCAGGTTCAGGACCTCGGTTTTTTCGCCATTCAACTTGAGTTACTTGTTGTTCATCCATTTTGCAATATCACCGAGGGCCTGCTGAAGGAGAGATGGAGTACAGGGGTCGGTGTTAGAGAGAGAGAAGATGGCCTGGGAGTCGTCGGCATAGGTAAAGAGCGTCAGACCAGCTAGTTCCGCTATGTAAGCTAAAGGCCGGACGTACAAATTAAAAAGCAACAGGCTTAGAATAGAGCACTGAGGTACCCCGTAAGGTGATGAGAGAGTGGTTGAGCTGGCTGTAGCAGAAAAGATTTGGAAAGTGCAGTTGTCCAGAAAGGAGATAATCCAGTCTAGGGCAGAGCCGTGGATACTAAGGGACCTGTCTTGATTAAAATGGGGTGGGAGATCGTGTCGAACGCTGCACTGAAGTCCAACAATATGAGCGCCACTGTCTCTCCAGCATCTAGATTATGTTGTTGCCTCTCAGTGACTCCCAACAGTGTAGTCTCAGTGGAAAAACCGGTTCAGAAGCCGGATTGAGAGGGTTGAAGGATGTTATTAGATTCAATGAACTGTGAGAGGTGGGAGTGAATGTGTCTCTCAAGAATTTTAGAGAAGGCTGGCAGAAGGGAAATAGGTTGGTAATTAGAGAGAGTGTCAAGGACAGCAGTTTTTTTTTTTAAAGAGGGGTCCCCATTAACCCTGGGCGTAGTTGGCGAAGTAGCACTACACGTAGCTCTATGAAGTGCACTTCGCACTACGCAAGCTAAGCGTATCACTACGCGAACTGCGTAGTACCCTGTTCGTACTGTGCAAGATGCCGTTCTCAATGATTGCACAGTGCGGACAAGCATCCGGCACTGTGCAATCATTGAAAACGGCATCTCGCACAGTGCAAGCTGTAGTTTTCTGCCGCTCGAGGAGAAACCTGACCTCCCCGCGTTGGGAATCTCGCCGGGTGGTTTATTTTCCACGCTCGCGATCGGCAACTTGATGTTGCTGATCGCGAATGGGGAAAAAGTCTCGCCAGGTTGCCATTTTGCTAGCTTGCGGTCGCCAACATGACATTGAGGACCGCGAGCAAGCAAAAAAGGACCGCTGCACTACGCTAAGCTACGCGTGTTTGCATTGTGCTACGTGCAGTTCGCATAGTGTGAAGTTGCGCAAACTTTGCAAACTACTCGAGCGTGCGTAGTGCTTTGCCCAGGGTTAGTCACCATAGCATGTTTCCACTGTGAGGGGATGTTGATTCACATAGGGAGGATTTAAGAGTGTTTAAGATGACATGCTGATGGGGGTATCAAGCTGTTTCATTAATGAGATTGGGAGAGGGTCTTTAGGGGAACCAGACTTGAATATGCCTAGTATGTTTTTAGGGAGACTGTATTTAGAAGGGGCAAGAGTCTAAGTAGGAGGTACATATATTAGGCTCCATAGAGGGCTCCAAGTGTGGAGTGACCGCAGGGTCGGGAGAGAGAGTGTTCTGGGGCAAGATTATGGATTTCTGTATCGTAAGGGGGTACATTGTGTCAGATGTGTTGGTCTGTCCTAAACTTTACACAAATAACAATTTAAATACCACTATTATGTCTTATTTCTTTTAGAGCACTACTCAAGCCAATACAGGGTGTCGGAGCGCTTTACATCACACATACACATTATACATTTACAGTCAATCGTGTGTGTTTATCAATTTACAGGATGTGATACATAAGATAGTGAGGGTTACGAGGCGTAGGAGTCACATGTTCTTTCCTAAATAGTTCACAGTTCTATATTAGAAGGAATACAATTTATGAACATCAACTAACCAAAGGATCTCTGTATTAAATGCAATAACCCACTTACCAATCTCCATGAAATCAACATCCGTCACCTGTGTTTCACATGATGTGCTTTGCGGAAGACATATTAACCCTCTATTCTATTTTGATTCAAAACTAGGACTATACAAAACACCTGACTCTCCAGCAAGAGCATTAACCTCCAGAGTTATCATACCATTATTATTATTTCCTGAGGATTACTGGGTACATGAAAATCTATGCAGCAGATGCCTTAACCCCATAAGATATTTTAAAATGCAGACTTCACAACCAATTAAGCAGAACGGATATACTGGCATGTTTCTCCTTTTTACCAATTTCTTCCTGCCAGAGGTTTTATGAATAAATGAATGTAAATGTGGAGACCTAGATCCTGCGCCAGGGTTGCATCCTTTTTTTGGCACAACTCCAATGCAGAATCTAGTTTGTTAAATATTGTAATGTGGTCAAATGTACTCATGATAGACCTGCTTAATATCAGTGAGGTCTGATGTCACTTTTTGTGATGTAACTTCCTGTGAGGTTATGTGCTGAGATGTCATTTACATACTGACTAACTTGGTTAGTGCCCCACTTTTTTTTTAGGACTTGTGCCCTTGTGGGGGAAGTATAATGGAGAACTGGTGTTGGTGATTGTAGGAGGCAGGCTTAGTATATAGTGCACACTCTAAGGAGCAATGCACCTTGCCCTAATGCAGGCAACCCTTATAGTGATTTTAGTGGTCTTTGATACCCATAGAAAGCTCTCAAAGTGGTAGACGAGGAGAGCAGCCTTCAGGCTCATCTTGAAGTAGAGTAACGCAGCTTATTTTACCACAATTAATTGACAGTGTAGATTAGATGAAAAAGAGCCACACTGTGTTTGTAAAAATAAGTCTATTTAATATGCAACACAATCAGTAAGATATTGGTATATCGCTTAACCGGAGATATCAACAATGCACACAAGATTTAAGAAAAATATTCAGGTAAGTAGCGCAAATATACACTGGTCTCCAGGGTGAGACCAAACCATATACTAAGAAAGTGGAAAACAAACTGCAAAGGAGAACGGGACTTGGATCAGAAGACTCAGAGGAGCTGGGGACACAAGGAACCACTTAGGGTAAGTACCCAGGAATCCCATGAAGGCTGTGTGCAGAGTGGAAACACAGCCTTGGTGCCCAATGTAAGTCAATGGAGAAGTCGCTGATGCAGTTTTAAAGAAGAAGGACCCTTCCAATAGGACCGTGAAGAAACTCTTTGGATGATGGGACGTTGGAGAGCCACCCCACCCGTGGATGCCCCAGGTACCAGGTTACCTTCACCAGAGACGCCGGCTGCATAGGGGTGAATTGACGTCAGAACCTGTTGTAGACAACAATGGAGAACTTCAAAGAAGATTCCTCTGGAGAAGCCTGTGATAAAGTCCAGTGGAATCCAAGAGTGGGTCCTTGTGGAAGAGAACCTGCAAGCAGAGGGGACAGAGTCTATGCCACTCTGAAGTGACCAGGAGGCACAGAAGCACAATGCCCACTGATGCCGGGACGTTCAAGAGTGATGACGGTGACCTTGTCACTGCAGCTGTGAGGACCAGGCAGTGCTGAGAAAGACCAGGAGCCGCGAATGAGCTGTCGCATATCAGGTGTTGTTGTTCAGGTGGTTGGTGTCAAACGGAAGCACCAACAAGCCTTGGTAGCTGAAACTGGTGTGGAAAGCAAAAATATGCAATCATTGGGACCAACACGTTCCAAGGGACTCACCAAGTGCAGAAGAGTCAAAGAACACCCTGAGCAAACAGGGGTGTCGACTTAAGCAAAAGAAAACCCACAGGCCGAAGGCACAGGTGTCGTAAGAGAACCTCAGGCAGCTGTTTTAAGATGGAGACCCACGGTGCATAGGATGTAGTGGGGACGCTGATCTTTGAGGAATGAGGTGCTAGAGGCTGGAGCTTCTAAGAGCCAGAGCATCTCTAGAGTGAAGAACCAAGAAGCCTTGGCAACAAAAAGTAATCGCGGTGCACAGGCGTTTGGTCCAAGCGGCTTCGATGAGGGATACTGTCCTCAAAATGTCAGAGAAGACAGGTTAGGCTTCTAGGGAGCTGCAGAACCACCACCTGTGTTGCTGGGCTTCGGACAATAGGACAACAGGAGCAGCAAATTGGTAAGCTTTGCTGCGGTGACTGTGGATGCAGGAGAGTGACTCCTCTCCAAGGGAGATTACTTCAGATGTCCTTGATGCCCACAGGCCTTCTGGAGAACCTGGATGAAGCATAGACACAAATGACACAGATGACTTGAAGAACAGTCGGACCAGGTGCAGCATCAGTCTTCCTCAATGCTGTCTCAGTTCCAGACAAAGTCCGACAAAGTCCATGTATCCAGACAGTCAAAGAGTGTCTTGGTTTCAGAGGTGAGTCTTGTTCCATGATCAATCTGAGGACCCACCCACAGGGGAGCCCTTAGGTACCCTAGAGAAAGGGTTGGAACAACTCAAGGTTCCCTCCCAGAGGAGGGGTCAGACAAAGGGATGGTTGCTCATCTGTCCTTTGTCAGGTTTTGCACCAGAGCGGGAACCAAGGATTTCTGAATGGGCTCAAACTGGAGTATGTAAGAAGGGCACCACATGTGCCATTCAAAGCAGTCTGATGCAGCTGGAAAGTGCTCTCACCCCAGCCCACTTCACTAAGTGCTGACCACCTCCCTGTGACAGGAAATCTATTGTTCTGCCTTCCCTGCTTGAGCTCAGCTCAGCAGCAAGAAGGCAGAAACATGAAAACAAAATCCCGCGCACACAGATTCAGTACAAACAAGTAGAGTGTTACTATATGTAAGTTACAGAAACAAAAGTCCAACGTTGATTCTTTGAATTTTGATGTGTAGCTCCTTTTATTTGATCGAAACACCCATGGTAATTGACAGCCAGCCGACACGTGTTTCGTTATAGGTCTATACAATCATAGACAATATAACTCTTCAGGGCTGGAAAAATACAAAAAACGAATGACCTATAATAAGTCCGCTACACAAGTAGTTTGTCATCAATGTGCCAAAGTGAATGTGACATTCTCCTCATACCAAAGAATAACCTCGTTATAAGGAACCCAAAAGTGATTCTATACGCAAACTATAACAGAAAAATTCCGAAATGTCTGGATAAATGGATTGCAAATTTAACAGCACTAATAATTATAATCGTCGATGTAATCTGAAAAAAGTGTAATCCGAAAAAAGTGGAATGACACCCGTGAAGCCTATGAAATAATGGTCAATTATTCTTGATGACGGAGCAACAATAACAAAAATATTTACAACAAAACTTTAAATCATACATGAGCAAGGTCCGAGTTTATAGCAAGTTTGTGTTCAGAAATGTAATAGCAAGGCGTGATCCATCAACCGCATGCAACCCCATCAGTGCAATGCGTGATACAAAGTATTTCAGAGCTACCTCAATTGCTGGATCTTTGTCTGTTAGGGCTAGTTGCACAGAAGTAAGTAAGGAGGGAAAAGAGAAGAACAGAAAGAGCAAAAAAAGTTTTTAGTAGGTAACAGTGTTTAGCAAGGAGAGTAACCCCAACCAAAACGGGGCAGTATATCATATAAAGAGAATCTTACCCCTAGTCCGGTGATAATTCCAACCCGGCAGGGTAACCTATTAGTTAGTCGAAGACGATATATTGTTTCTGTAAAGATAATTAGGTACTCCATATTAGGGATTGGATAATTTAAACCCAAATGGAAAAATAAACAAATTCTCTAGATGCTGGTATCTAATCAATTGCATGTATGAAGCAAGAACCTCTCAACATTATATCATCCAGGAGGTATCACACAGACCACGGTCTCCACGACCAGTGAATTGTAAGAGAACTGAATGAAGGTAAACCAATTGTAAATGCTATCATAGCCACATGTATTACCAACGAAATTGCCTATATTTTAGTGCAAGAAATGAGTCATATTAAATCACAACCTCACCCATGGTGGCAATCTCTTACCCGTAAATTTCAAATCACAAGGTACATAGAAGACGCCAGATTTCAGCACAATTGTGCCATCCGCAAAACGTAGTCTTAGAGAAAGTCTTTATTGCCGATTCACCACTTGGGTACGTGTGGTATCCAAGTTCTAAAAACGAGAAATATAACGGGATCTCTAAGTACGATAGTATTCAGTAACGGTGGGTAGTCTATTTTATTAAATAAGTAACCATAAGGTTCAATTTGACAGTCCGAAATTCAATAAGAGCCGTATTTACCTGGGTAGAATCACCCTCGTTGTAAACGGCGTCCCCGACCCGGAAGTAACCCCAACGTGACCCGGAAGGTCAACTTATAGTCTCCGTAAGTTAGAAACAGCTAGAATGCGAACCTCCGTAGTGGTTGATAAGATTAGAAAAGGGACTATGTCAACGGTAAGTAAACTATAAGTCCCGATTGTGTACACCATACTGAGAAATCTCAAAATACTAAATTAAAGTGGTACGTACTACCTGTTGAACCCAAATTTCCAACTATTATTTCAAAATTGCTCATGTATCAATAACAACGTCATAAGCCACCATAAAAAAGATAAAAAGGATCTAGATCGGAAATCAGGAAAGCAAAAGAGAAAGGAAAAGAGAAAAGATAATTGAGAATTTCCTATCATTGTAAATTAGAAGAATGGTCAAAATAAAAACATCAGAACTAAGAGAAAATTAAATTATTTACACGTCAAGCCAAAAGGAAATATGGTATATTCAATACAGTGCAAAAGTCATTTACATAGGTTGGTAAAGCATATATATAAGGATAAGATTATGGTAGATGTGACGTAACCACTATGACTAAACGTAACGTAAGAGTGTTACAACATCCACTCTACGTACAGTCAGTGTAGTGAGTACAAAAAATAGTTAAAATGAGGGCAGGGAACAGAATTGTTCCCATATCTCTATGTACAGTAATCCAAACAAAATACCGTAGTCTAGTGTATTGTTATTCTCATTAATACGACATATTGATACTGGATATGAGACATAAAAAGAAAAGAAAAGTAAGATGGCCAGGCAAAGGACTACTGTGCAAACTAAATATCTAAATTTAAGAGTCTGATCAAGATCCATCAGTCCCCCAAAAAGAATTGCATCTCAGGGTCACAATTAGGTCCCCGCCCCACTGTATGTAGTCTCATGATCCAGAAAGCCTCAGCACGTCTTAGGCGAAGCTCTCTATTGCCTCCTCTAGTATCGATAGGAATGTGGTCAATTCCAAAAAAGACAAATTCTTTTTTGGGGCCTTGTGCCTGGCAAATACTTGCGTGAATTGCCATCGGGTATCTAGCATCTTGTTGTAATAGAGCTCTAACATGTTCCCCAATTCTCTCCTTCAAGCTCCTAATGGTACTACCCACATACAATAATGTATACCACAAATTTGGTTAAGCAATTAATATTCATACGAATCTCATAGGTTTTGTTATCACAACCCTTGAAGTTTTTAGTCTTATGTTTAGCCCACCTACATATTCCACAGAATACACATTTGAAAAAACCTTTATTTGAAGAGTTAAGCCATGAGTTGGTTTTTATTGTTCTAGGAACTGTGGGACTAAGTCTGTTGCGCAAAGTCCTACCCCTCCTAAATGTGATTTGAGGTGTCTGGTCACATAATTGGTCAGTGTCGTATTGGCAGTCAGGATATTCCAATGTCTTTTAAGACTCCTGCGTAGGACATGGCTCAATTCATTAAAGTCAGTGACCATCCGAATGTTGTCTTTTTTGTCCCCATTGGGAATAGATTTTGGTTTAAGAGTTTCTTCCCTCTTAACTCGCTTGATTCTTTTTTTGGCCTTGTGGATGATACTGGGGGGGTACCCTCTTTCTACGAAGCGTTGATTCATATCCTCAATGCATTCTTGAAATTCTGGTTCTTCACTGCAATTACGTCTGGCCCTGATAAACTCACCATAAGGTATAGCGGTGATTTGGTGTATAGGGTGAGAGCTGTCAGCGTGTAAGATAGAATTGCACGCAGTATTTTTCCTGAAAAGACGGGTCTTTAATTTATTGTGGTCAGTGTACAGTTCTATATCTAAGAAAGAGATATGTGTACTGCTAAATTCCATAGTAAATTGCATACCATATAAGTTGCTGTTCATGTATGTGAGAAATTCCAAAAGTTCAGCCTGTGTACCTGCCCATAGAAGGACACAGTCATCTATGTATCTCCCCCAATAGATAATCTTATCAATCCATTTAGCACCTCTTGTGCCCCAGATCCAATCTTTTTCCAGACAACCCATGAAAAGACAGGCGAAGCTAGGTGAAAACTTAGACCCCATAGCGACCCCCTTGGTCTGTTTGTACCATTTACCCTCAAATAGAAAAAAGTTATTGTTGAGGATAATTTGCATCATTCTTATTAGCATTTGGTTATGCAACCACTCAGTGGCTGGCCGAATACTCAACATTTGTGTTACTGATTCCAAACCAAGATTTGAGCTAATGTTCGTATAAAGTGCGACCACATCTAAGGTCGCCATAATCATACCAGTATGCCAATCCACATCCGCAAGAATGCTTAAGATATGTTTCGAGTCCTGTATAAAGCTAGGTAGATTGCGTACAAGAGGGCCCAAGAAAAAATCCACGTATTCGGACAATTTTTCAGTGGGACCCCCGATACCCGATATAATCGGTCTACCTGGCGGAAAGTCTTGATTTTTATGTACTTTCGGTAAAGTATATAAATACGGAAAGGTGGGTCTAAATACCTTTAAGTAAGCTAGTTCGTCGTCATCCAATAAACCTTGGGAGTGCCACTCAACCAAGTGTTTATTGATCATCGATCCCAATTGTCCTGTAGGGTTATAACTCATTGGTTCATAACAGTTTGTGTCTGAAAGTTGTGTAAGGATTTCATTAGTGTAGTCAATTTTATTCATTATCACAACATTTCCTCCCTTGTCTGCCTCCCTTATCAGAATGGTTTGGTCCTCACTGAGGTTCTTTAAAGCCAATCTTTCTCCTTTAATGAGATTATCGCCAAAAGTTGCCCTCTATGTTTGTTTGTAGTTTTAAAGTCCCATTCATCCAGGTCCTGTAGAACCCGTTTGTAGAAAGTATCAACCGAGTTCCCACCCGGGAGAGTGGGTGTCCATTTCGATTTATTCTTCAAGCCACTAGTAATGGAACAGTCCATGTCTATATCTAGATCTTCCAATAGTTGGGTCATAGTTAAGGGAGAATCCTCAATCTCAGTTATAGATAGTAACAAACGTGTCGCTTGTATTTCCTGGATACTTGGTACATCAGACACATTACTCATGTTTGCGATTCAAACCGGTTTATTCATTCTAGGATTACACACAAAAAACTTTTTTAGCTTGAGTATTCTGACAAATTTGTACAAATCAACCTTCATTTTACACATGTCACCAGTCTCTTTAGGGTTAAAACTCAAGCCCCTCTCCAGTAAGGAAACCATATCCAGGTCAAGAGTTTTTGTAGAGAGATTAATGACCTGTAAGTCCCTATCGGTGGAAATTATTTCCTTACGTTACCTGAGCGCAGTTTCCTCTTGTACTCTTCCTGATCTGTTTTGTCCACCCCTTTGGCCTCTACGGGTTTTGGATCTGGTGCTATTCTCCGTCCTTGGTTTCTGTTCCCCTTGCGTACTGTTCGGACTTCCAGTAAAAAAGCCGAAACTGGTGTGGTGTTGCTGTTCTCATTATCACTATTGCTAATGTCAGGGATACTGTTGAGTGTGGACCCAGAAGCTACAGAAATATTATCTGCTTCCGGTGTGGTGCCCGACTTGGTGTTACCCTTAACTATTGAGTCGTATTTGCGTGCATATGTAAAGATTCTCCCCGTCTTGTAATCTATCTCATCACGTCTTAGTTGCCTGGATTTTCTTTCCTTAATGTCTTTATGGTGTCTAGAAAGTATGTCTTGTAAAATCACATAGTTTTTATCAGTGGCCTCTTTGAGGTTCATGTCTTTTATTTCCTTTTCTAGGGTGTCAATCTCAGCCTGTAGTTTACTAACTTTTCTGTCTGAACTTTCGATTAAAATCATCATTAAAGTTTCAGAGTTAATAGTTAAAGAATGTTCCCATTTAACTAGGAGGTCTGGATCCAGTTCGTCATAAGTAGGTAAGACTTGGGAACGTAAGCCTCTAGGAATTCTTTTTAGCCGTAAATATTGTTTAAGGTTGGCTTCATCCCACCACCTGGCATTCTCAGTTTTTTTCAAACGTTCCAGTTTGAAGAATTTTTCCCTTAATCCCATACTACGAGTGGTGTTGCCACTGGTTGAAGTCTTATTTTTATTAGAATTGTCAGAAGAAAGGGTTCCAAATAACTCTTCCGCTTCTTTGTCCCTCTCCATGATTATGTTCATCAACAGCAATTAGAACATATAAACACAAATTCTGACGCTGTGGCAGCCCTTCCCGAGACAGTTAATATACAACAGCAAAAGGGTATTAAGTATACGGGAAGTAATGGCGCTCAAACAGTATTAGCGTGCATATAAAATGAAAAGGACGGCATTAACTGGTGCTAGCAGGGAGGGGAGACCCCAACAACCCCTCAATTTAGATGATGAACATTCACATCTAAGAATTAAGAAAACAAAATCCCGCACACACAGATTCAGTACAAACAAGTAGAGTGTTACTATATGTAAGTTACAGAAACAAAAGTCCAACGTTGATTCTTTGAATTTTGATGTGTAGCTCTTTTTATTAGATCGAAACACCCATGGTAATTGACAGCCAGCGGACACGTCTTTCGTTATAGGTCTATACAATCATAGACAATATAACTCTTCAGGGCTGGAAAAATACAAAAAACAAATGACCTATAATAAGTCCGCTACACAAGTAGTTTGTCATCAATGTGCCAAAGTGAATGTGACATTCTCCTCATACCAAAGAATAACCTCGTTATAAGGAACCCAAAAGTGATTCTATACGCAAACTATAACAGAAAAATTCTGAAATGTCTGGATAAATGCATTGCAAATTTAACAGCACTAATAATTATAATCGTCGATGTAATCTGAAAAAAGTGTAATCCGAAAAAAGTGGAATGACACCCGTGAAGCCTATGAAATAATGGTCAATTATTCTTGATGACGGAGCAACAATAACAAAAATATTTACAACAAAACTTTAAATCATACATGAGCAAGGTCCGAGTATATAGCAAGTTTGTTTTCAGAAATGTAATAGCAAGGCGTGATCCATCAACCGCATTCAACCCCATCAGTGCAATGCGTGATACAAAATATTTAAGAGCTACCTCAATTGCTGGATCTTTGTCTGTTAGGGCTAGTTGCACAGAAGTAAGTAAGGAGGGAAAAGAGAAGAACAGAAAGAGCAAAAAAAGTTTTTAGTAGGTAACAGTGTTTAGCAAGGAGAGTAACCCCAACCAAAACGGGGCAGTATATCATATAAAGAGAACTTACCCCTAGTCCGGTGATAATTCCAACCCGGCAGGGTAACCTATTAGTTAGTCGAAGACGATATATTGGTTCTGTAAAGATAATTAGGTACTCCATATTAGGGATTGGATAATTTAAACCCAAATGAAAAAATAAACAAATTCTCTAGACGCTGGTATCTAATCAATTGCATGTATGAAGCAAGAACCTCTCAACATTATATCATCCAGGAGGTATCACACAGACCACGGTCTCCACGACCAGTGAATTGTAAGAGAACTGAACGAAGGTAAACCAATTGTAAATGCTATCATAGCCACATGTATTACCAATGAAATTGCCTATATTTTAGTGCAAGAAATGAGTCATATTAAATCACAACCTCACCCATGGTGGCAATCTCTTACCCGTAAATTTCAAATCACAAGGTACATAGAAGACGCCAGATTTCAGCACAATTGTGCCATCCGCAAAACGTAGTCTTAGAGAAAGTCTTTATTCCCGATTCACCACTTGGGTACGTGTGATATCCAAGTTCTAAAAACGAGAAATATAACGGGATCTCTTAGTACGATAGTACTCAGTAACGGTGGGTAGTCTATTTTATTAAATAAGTAACCATAAGGTTCAATTTGACAGTCCGAAATTCAATAAGAGCCGTATTTACCTGGGTAGAATCACCCTCGTTGTAAACGGCGTCCCCGACCCGGAAGTAACCCCAACGTGACCCGGAAGGTCAACTTATAGTCTCCGTAAGTTAGAAACAGCTAGAATGCGAACCTCCGTAGTGGTTGATAAGATTTGAAAAGGGACTATGTCAACGGTAAGTAAACTATAAGTCCCGATTGTGTACACCATACTGAGAAATCTCAAAATACTAAATTAAAGTGGTACGTACTACCTGTTGAACCCAAATTTAAAACTATTATTTCAAAATTGCTCATGTATCAATAACAACGTCATAAGCCACCATAAAAAAGTTAAAAAAGATCTAAATCGGAAATCAGGAAAGCAAAAGAGAAAGGAAAAGAGAAAAGATAAGTGAGAATTTCCTATCATTGTAAATTAGAAGAATGGTCAACATAAAAACATCAGAACTAAGAGAAAATTAAATTATTTACACGTCAAGCCAAAAGGAAATATGGTATATTCAATACAGTGCAAAAGTCATTTACATAGGTTGGTAAAGCATATATATAAGGATAAGATTATGGTAGATGTGATGTAACCACTATGACGAAAACGTAACGTAAGAGTGTTACAACATCCACTCTACGTACAGTCAGTGTAGTGAGTACAAAAATAGTTAAAATGAGGGCAGGGAACGGAATTGTTCCCATATCCCTATGTACAGTAATCCAAACAAAATACCGTAGTCTAGTGTATTGTTATTCTCATTAATACGACGTATTGATACTGGATATGAGACATAAAAAGAAAAGAAAAGTAAGATGGCCAGGCAAAGGACTACTGTGCAAACTAAATATCTAAATTTAAGAGTCTGATCAAGATCCATCAGTCCCCCAAAAAGAATTGCATCTCAGGGTCACAATTAAGTCCCCGCCCCACTGTATGTAGTCTCATGATCCAGAAAGCCTCAGCACGTCTTAGGCGAAGCTCTCTATTGCCTCCTCTAGTATCAATAGGAATGTGGTCAATTCCAAAAAAGACAAATTCTTTTTTGGGGCCTTGTGCCTGGCAAATACTTGCGTGAATTGCCACCGGGTATCTAGCATCTTGTTGTAATAGAGCTCTAACATGTTCCCCAATTCTCTCCTTCAAGCTCCTAATGGTACTACCCACATACAATAATGTATACCACAAATTTGGTTAAGCAATTAATATTCATACGAATCTCATAGGTTTTGTTATCACAACCCTTGAAGTTTTTAGTCTTATGTTTAGCCCACCTACATATTCCACAGAATCCACATTTGAAAAAACCTTTATTTGAAGAGTTAAGCCATGAGTTGGTTTTTATTGTTCTAGGAACTGTGGGACTAAGTCTGTTGCGCAAAGTCCTACCCCTCCTAAATGTGATTTGAGGTGTCTGGTCACATAATTGGTCAGTGTCTTATCGGCAGTCAGGATATTCCAATGTCTTTTAAGACTCCTGCATAGGACATGGCTCAATTCATTAAAGTCAGTGACCATCCGAATGTTGTCTTTTTTGTCCCCATTGGGAATAGATTTTGGTTTAAGAGTTTCTTCCCTCTTCACTCGCTTGATTCTTTTTTTGGCCTTGTGGATGATACTGGGGGGGTACCCTCTTTCTACGAAGCGTTGATTCATATCCTCAATGCATTCTTGAAATTCTGGTTCTTCACTGCAATTACGTCTGGCCCTGATAAACTCGCCATAAGGTATAGCGGTGATTTGGTGTATAGGGTGAGAGCTGTCAGCGTGTAAGATAGAATTGCACGCAGTATTTTTCCTGAAAAGACGGGTCTTTAATTTATTGTGGTCAGTGTACAGTTCTATATCTAAGAAAGAGATATGTGTACTGCTAAATTCCATAGTAAATTGCATACCATATAAGTTGCTGTTCATGTAAGTGAGAAATTCCAAAAGTTCAGCCTGTGTACCTGCCCATAGAAGGAGACCGTCATCTATGTATCTCCCCCAATAGATAATCTTATCAATCCATTTAGCACCTCTTGTGCCCCAGATCCAATCTTTTTCCAGACAACCCATGAAAAGACAGGCGAAGCTAGGTGAAAACTTAGACCCCATAGCGACCCCCTTGGTCTGTTTGTACCATTTACCCTCAAATAGAAAAAGTTATTGTTGAGGATAATTTGCATCATTCTTATTAGCATTTGGTTATGCAACCACTCCGTGGCTGGCCGAATACTCAACATTTGTGTTACTGATTCCAAACGTAGATTTGAGCTAATGTTCGTATAAAGTGCGACCACATCTAAGGTCGCCATAATCATACAAGTCTGCCAATCCACATCCGCAAGAATGCTTAAGATATGTTTCGAGCCCTGTATAAAGCTTGGTAGATTGCGTACAAGAGGGCCCAAGAAAAAATCCACGTATTCGGACAATTTTTCAGTGGGACCCCCGATACCCGATATAATCGGTCTACCTGGCGGAAAGTCTTGATTTTTATGTACTTTCGGTAAAGTATATAAATACGGAAAGGTGATTCTAAATACCTTTAAGTAAGCTAGTTCGTCGTCATCCAATAAACCTTGGGAGTGCCACTCAACCAAGTGTTTATTGATCATCGATCCCAATTGTCCTGTAGGGTTATAACTCATTGGTTCATAACAGTTTGTGTCTGAAAGTTGTGTAAGGATTTCATTAGTGTAGTCAATTTTATTCATTATCACAACATTTCCTCCCTTGTCTGGCTCCCTTATCAGAATGGTTTGGTCCTCACTTAGGTTCTTTAAAGCCAATCTTTCTCCTTTAGTGAGATTATCGCCAAAAAGTTGCCCTCTATGTTTGTTTGTAGTTTTAAAGTTTCAAAGAATCAACGTTGGACTTTTGTTTCTGTAACTTACATAGAGTAACACTCTACTTGTTTGTACTGAATCTGTGTGCGCGGGATTTTGTTTTCTTAATTCTTAGATGTGAATGTTCTCATCTAAATTGAGGGGTTGTTGGGGTCTCCCCTCCCTGCTAGCACCAGTTAATGCCGTCCTTTTCATTTTATATGCACGCTAATACTGTTTGAGCGCCATTACTTCCCGTATACTTAATACCCTTTTGCTGTTGTAGAAGGCAGAAACATGTCTGTGGTCGGCAGCAGCACTAGCTTGCTGGCAGACCCTGAAAGGCTGTTATTAGGGATACTTCCAGCACTTGAATCAGTGTTGGGGTATGATTCCAACATGTTTGATTACAAACATGACCAGGTTCAGTGCAGCCATTATATAGTTAGATGTCTCTCATTGACTGATGTAAATGTAAATGTAAATGTGGGATACTTGTAAAGCGCACTGTTACTCTACCCGAGTGTCCTGGCGCTGTAGACCGCTGGGGAACCCGTACTGGTTTTCTCTGTGAGATGGTCCCTTTCTGGGTATCTCCAGGGTGAAACCAGGCATCCCCGGCGTCTGTGGGGGGCCGTTGTAGAGATGAGGCAAGCTTAATGCCCAGAGTTACTGAGTGTGTTCCCTGGTTAGAGTAGGCACTGAGGCGAGAATTAACGAGTCCGTTGACCCTGGTCCAAGGCCCTGCCGCGTCGGGAATTGAACCCTGGTCCCGGGCCGTTCTCTGCTTACAGGTCTGCCGCCTCTAACCAGTGAGCCACACCTCTTCACTATTCACCGTCTCCACTATTTACCTTAAAATAGCTGACTGCACTTACAAAGCTTGGAGAACAGACTCTGTGGTTTGTAGGGGTGTCCTGCTCATGCAGGGGCACCCTCACACTTGTAACCAAACATCATGCCCTTTAATAGAGGTGACTTATAGGTTTAAGTGGAGTGACCTCAGATATAAGAAAACTTGTATCTGTCATGAGAGGTGCTATTACCTCAATGTTAGGCTTGTAGTCAGAGTTTAAGTGGACTCCCATGGGTGGGACAATACATGCTGCTGCCCATGGGAGACCCCAGTGTATCCATGCCCTGGGTACCTTAATACCATATACTAGAGATATATAAGGGTACACCGGTAGCCAATTGTGAATGTACCAAAGTACTTACCAGAGCCAATAAAGGTTAGAGATCACAGTTGCTGGGGTCCAGATTAGCAGGATCCCAGCAGACTACAGTCACAACACACTGACACCAGGCAATATCTGGGAAATCCATCTGCATTGGCATAGTTACTCCCAGGTTTATGTTCCACTGCAAAATCCATCCCCGGTAGGGAAGTGGACCACCTCAAAAGTTTAAGTTTTTCACCCTTCATCTGTTTAAGCCATAAGAGGGGCTTATGGTCTGTCTGAACAATAAAGTGAGCGCCAAAGAGGCATGCAATAGATTGGACAACCAAAGTTTCTGTATTGAGTTGTATACTTTGCGATGCATTAAGGGGAATGCAGGCGATAAACTTCTTGTATTTGAGAAACTATTCTCCTTCTTGTGCCCTGCTAAACCCTGCGTTTCCAAAAGAGATCCAACTGACTTCAATACTGAAACAAAAACAGAATCCTATACCATACCATTAGACTTGTCAGCCTTAGGGTGGACTTTCCCCAAACTGTTTGCGTACTTACCTCCTCATTTTACGGATTCTTTTTGTTGGAGTTAGGACTCTGGGCACTTTACCACTGCTGACCAGTGCTAAAGTGCATGCCCTTCTCCCCTAAACATGGTAACATTGGTGTATACAAAACTGCCATATTTAATTGTCTTGTAAGTATTTTGTACATAGGTATACCATATACCCAAGACCTGTAAATGAAATACTACTAGTGGGTCTGCAGCTCTAATTGTGCCACCCACACAAGTAGCCCTATACAAATGTCTCATGCCTGCCACAGCTGAGCCTGTGTGTGCAGTTTTAATGCCATGTCGACTAGGTTTTGAAAACCTCTTGCCAAGTCTTAAACTTCTCTTTTATTAAACATAAGTCACCCCTAAGGTAGACCCGAGGTAGCCCATAGGGCAAGGTGTTATGTTACTAAAAGTTAGGATATGTATTTTTAGGTTTTGCATGTCCTTGTAGTGAAAAACACCTACATTCTTTTTTCACTACTGTGAGGCATACTCCTCTCATAGATGAATGTTGGGAATTGATCAATACATTCTTTTAAGCTGTAATTTCTGGTTAGAAAGGGATGGCTGTACCATGTTTTACATCTTTGGAACGTCAATGATAAATCCTCTTTACTGGTAAGGTTGTATTTCATGTTACTTTTTTAGACATGCCAATGTTTGAAAAGTGCACATTTCTCTGCTCTTACAGATCTGTGTGCCTGTAGTTTGGCTCCAACACACTCCAATATTAGTTCAATTGCATTTTGAGGTTTAGGAATGTCGCAAAGAGCATCAGAAACATGTTTTTTCACATTTGGACTAATTACTTTGTGAATGTAAATAACAAGAAAGCATACTTGCAAACTGTGACTACATGCCTGCCTTTATCAATGTTTCACTACAAAATGATACAATTGTATTAGTTTAACAGAGCGTATGGCTCTCAGAGGTTTAACAATAGCTATTGAATGGGTAAGCATTGGGGAAAGAAAAATCTTAACGGGTAAGAGATGCAAACCACCTCCCTGAAGGCAAAAGGTGTAAATTTTGTGTTTTCTAGCTAACCCCACACTGTTGAGGAAAATGCGGCAAATTCCGACAAGGAAGTCCAGATATGTGTCAATTTGAAACCTGAGTGATATGACCTAAGATTAGGAGAGTTAACCCCATCAGTATCTTTAGGTTGTTGAAGAGGGGCTATGGAGATTCTAGGTTTGCATTTGTTACATAAAAATTGAATAAAAGAATGGTTAATAGTTTTGAAAAAGGTGTGTGGTAGTGAAACCGGAAGCATACACAAGTAAAAATTCACAATTGGCAGCAATATCATTTTGATTGTAGATAATCTACCCCACCAGGACAGAAATAAAGGAGACCAACCATCTAGCTAAGAAGTGATTTTTGTAATATTTTCATCAAGAATAATTGTAATAGTATCTTTAATATTGTTTAAGAGATACCCAAGCATTCAATATATTTTGAGTTCCACTTAAACCAGAATCTTTAAACATATCTGGTAGGCAGAATTTATTTAGGGGCAGGACCTCTGATTTATCTATATTAAGTTTGTATCCTGAAACTGTAGAGTATGAATTTAATAGTGAAAATAACTCTGGGTAAAGATGTATTAGGGTTGGATAAATATAACAAAATATCATCAGCATATGACGTGTATTTTATATCTAAACTTTTAAATTGAAAGCCCTAAACGTTTGGAGAGACCGGTGAATTGTTTCTTAAAAGGGTTCCAGTGATAAAATGAGTAAGAGTGGGGATAAAGGGCAACCCTGTCTAGTCCCTCTATGAAGGGGAAAATAATTGGATTGATTCAGAATATAATAGCTGAATATATTTCAGGAAGTGAGGACTAAAACCATGCCATTTCAATGCTCCAAACACAGGTTACCAATTCACCCAATCAAAAGACTTATCAGCATCTGGAGGTAGGGCAGCCAAGGGAGAGTTCAATTTAGAGGCCAAATGAACGATGTTAAGGAAGGTTCTAGAATTGTATGAAATAGATCTTACCTTAACAAAGTCCGATTGATGTGTGTCAACTAAATTGGAAATAACAGAGTTATTACAAAGTGCCAGTAATTTAGCTAAAATCTCACAATCTGTATTAATCAATGAGATAGGCCTATATTTTGCCACATAGAGAGAGATCTTTATCTTTTTTAGGAATTGAACAGAGCATAGCCTGAGTAAAAGAACAGAGTGTTTGCCCTGTGGTAAAAAAAATTAGTGATGAGAAGTAATGACTTAGGAATGTAAGGAGAAGCACACAAAAAAAGCCGTCAGGTCTAGGACTTTTAACTGTCAGGAGTTGGTTAATGGCATTTAAAACCTCTTCCTCGGATAATGGAGTGTCAAGAGAAGACAAATCTACCATTTTATCTAGAGATTTAGGGATTGATTAAAAAAAGGTATCTAATTGTTCAGTTGAAGGGGAAGATTCTGTGGTATATAACTTTGTGTGGAATCCAGAGAAGCTCTCTAATTTTTGGAGTCCTTATTATGCCTGATCCAAGCAGTGTCTGTTATAGCAACAATCTTATATTTTTGTTTTCTTGCTTTAAGGTAATTCGCCAGGGTTTTCCCGTCTTTATTCCGACCACCAACATTTTCAAATTAAAACGGAGCAGGCAACCACAGGGATTGTCCAATGATTGTTTGTTATATTGCAATTTGGCCTTAATAAGTTTAGATAAAGTGTCATTACAATTAGAGGAGAAACATTCATGTCAGAGTTAGGATCATCTAAATCTGCAATTGCGGGAGCATGATCCGAAATGAGTATTGAACCTATTTTGGCATGAGTTAGGAATTGAAGAGTGTGTTGAGTAGCATATATATAATCTATTCTAAAGTGAGAATTATGAACAGGAGAAAAGAAAGTCAATTCTAGGAGATCAGCATGTGATGCTCTCCAGATGTCTACTAACCCTCTAGAGGATATGGTTCTCTGAAAGGCTCCGGGCATTTTGGTAGGAATAAATCTAGTCTGAGATCTACAATCTAAAAAGGGATCCATAACCTGATTACAATCTCTCCCCACTATGAGATTCTCTGGTGCATGGGATGATAACAGAGAGAAAAAATCATTCCAGAATATCAAATCTACTCCATTTGGACCATTGACATTACAAATCGAAAATTGTGTATTATTTATCTTAATAGCTAACAAAAGCCATTTTCCAGCATCCTGTTAAAGTCATCCAACAGCTAAATATTTAACGATTTATGAAACCGTATTAAAATACCATTCTTGCTGTACACAGCAGGAGAGCTAAAATACTCCCAACCCACTGTCTGTGTATGGAGGCTATGTCTTGTTCCTTATCATGAGTTTCTTGTAATAAAGCAATTTGACAATTTAATTTTGACAAGTGACATAATACCCTCTGCTTCTAAACCAAATTATGAAGACCTTTAACATTCCATGACACAATACATAAATAACTCATAGAGAAAAACACGAAGGCAAACTAGAGAACAAACAGTATAAAAACTTATAATAAAAATAATGTTTATCCATCCATAAAGTACAAAAGTAGGAAGCGCACAGCTTGTTTAGAGGTTTAACAAAAGGTTATTGAAATGTTCTTTAAAGGATTGGGTGCTCCCGACAGGTAACGTGTCCGTCCTTAACACGTCTATTAATAATACGTCATGCGTCACCATGGGATCATGGCGACATCCCTGAATGTGGGGCACTCCTTTAGGTTCTCATGAAAATGAGACTCCAGAATAAAGTTCGAAAAGAGAATTTTAATCAATCATTATTCGATTTTTCAAGTTCATCAGTTGATTTTTACACGGTAAATGTATCCAAAGAAACTTGTCTTCATGCTCCAATGCATTTCGGGCTATGGCAAGCCCTTCATCGGGGAGCCTCTACAATTAAATCAGACACAGCAAATCGATATCGTAATACTAAAATACTGAACAACAATAGTGCACAAATTGGATGAAATCCAAGTGACAGTGAAGATTAACGGTGAAAATTAAAAATAGGTGCATAACGAGTGCTCCACAAGAAAAGCGAGTCAAAAAGCGGTATATGTGAGTTAGAACCAAAAACATATTATAGTGCAAGGGTCAAAAACGCGGGTTGCCAGCGGTATATACAAGTGAGGACCGGAATCATTAAAGTGCCTAACGATGTGCGGAATAAAAACCTTAAAAGAAGTCTAGCGGTATCAACGTTTAGGAACCCGGTGGGTGAACATTACAATACCAGACGGTATGCAGGAATCAACATAGCGTGCACAGACATGCTTACCAAATACGAGTGCGTCTAATGGAGTGCGAGTGGGGCGTTTAACGATGTGCCAAAAAACAAAAAAACTAAAAGGCTTTTAGCTTACTTACAGTGAATCAGGATAATCGCGCGTTTCACACGCCGGTATCAGTAGCACAGGCAGTGCGGTGTGGTTAATAAGAAAGAAAATCAAAAACGGACTAACAAGTGGTCGACAAAAAATCAAAAACGGACTAACCGGTGATCAACTAAAAACGTGGTGGCCATCTTATAGGAGTTACCTAAAGATGGGAAAGTGTAGGTGAATTATCTAAATACTGAAAACTAAGAACAGTAATTTATGATAATCGCATATAACGGAACAATGATATTTAGACAGCTATATTTACACAAAGCATGCAAATTCCAAACGATCATTGAGACCGGTCGGTCTCATTGTCTGCATACGATAGATCCAGGCCATCTCTCTTTGGAGTAAGTGCTTACTGTTGTCCATTCCTTCCCTTTTTCGCACTTGTTCCAGAATCAAGAATTTCAGTTGGGAGACATTATGTCTATGCTCATTAAAGTGCACAGCCACATTGGATTTGGTGTTTTGGAGTCTAATGTTTGATTTATGCTCGTTGATCCGAGTCTTAATCTTTCTTTCGGTCTTCCCAATATAGCATTTCCCACAAGGACATTTAATCAAATATACAACGTTTGTTGAGTCGCATGTAGCGTCTACACTCAGTTTAATGGGGTTGCCTCTCATGGGGTGATTGACTGTAGTTCCAGGAATAATGTTATTACAGTTTCCACAATTTCTGCATGGTCTAGTTCCTTTAGGAAGTATTTTCTCTTGGTGTTTACTGGTCAGGAGTTCTTTGAGGTTGGCACTACGAGTATATGCGAAAAGAGGTGGTTCCTTAAAAGTCATGCCAAAATCTGGTTCAACACTCAAGATAGGCCAGTGTCTCAAAATTATGCGTTTGTATGTGGAACTCAAGTTAGAGAATTTAGAAACAAGTACCATTCTATTGCTGGTTTTAGGAGGACCCTTGACAAACAATGATTCTCTTGGGGTGTCAATCGCTTTCTTGCACTATAATATGTTTTTGGTTCTAACTCACATATACCGTTTTTTGACTCGCTTTTCTTGTGGAGCACTCGTTATGCACCTATTTTTAATTTTCACCGTTAATCTTCACTGTCACTTGGATTTCATCCAATTTGTGCACTATTGTTGTTCAGTATTTTAGTATTACGATATCGATTTGCTGTGTCTGATTTAATTGTAGAGGCTCCCCGATGAAGGGCTTGCCATAGCCCGAAATGCATTGGAGCATGAAGACAAGTTTCTTTGGATACATTTACCGTGTAAAAATCAACTGATGAACTTGAAAAATCGAATAATGAATGATTAAAATTCTCTTTTCGAACTTTATTCTGGAGTCTCATTTTCATGAGAACCTAAAGGAGTGCCCCACATTCAGGGATGTCGCCATGATCCCATGGTGACACATGACGTATTATCCATCCATAAAGACACAGGTGTAAAATGGTAGAATACTAAAGGAACAAAAATATCTAAAGAGAGTTTTCTGCATAGCAGAAAAAGTAGTAATAGGAAGTAAAAGAGGGAAAAGAGAGACAAAAGATAAAAAGAGAAGAAAGGGAATAGGGAAAGCAAGTTCTTCTCTGATATAAATAAAAAAAAAGCGATGACGGAAGGCCAAATGACTTTAGCCATAAGAATGAAGAACAAATAAGACATTGATGTTGAGGTAGAAACTAGACAAACAGACGTAGTTCCAAAGTCGAAACACTGAGATTTAGTAAATATAATATCAACAAAGTAAGGAGGGAACAATTTCAAATGAAAAAGACATACCTTTCATGGCGCCAGTGGGACTCACCAAACAGAAAGGGAAAAGCAGGGCTGAATGAAACGTGGACGTTGGAACTAGAAAGACATTACTGAACGTAGACACCCACATCCAACAAAGGGGGCCTAGGGACCTGCAAAAAAGAGAAAAAATTAATGAGCAATATTTAAGAGTTACTGAGTTCTATGACTTCTCCTTTGTGCATATGTATGAATTTCTTGAGCTCTGGGGATCTGCAAAAGTTATATTTCTGTCTTTATAGCTGGCCTTGTAAAAGCAAGGGTGAATAAGTCCATAACGAGCATTCATGGAGCGCAGCGTAGGTCTAAGATCTAAAAACTCCTTCCAACGATGAGCCGTAGCTCTAGAAACATCTTGGCTAAAAAAAATCTTCTGACCAGACCATACCATTTGTTTATGTTGTTTTGCTGCTGTGTCAGAATTAGCTCAGGGTATTGAAGAAAATAGGCAATGATCCCTCGTGGCCTCTGCGAGGTCGAAACACTAGGAGGACCAATCCTGTGTGCTCTTCGGATGTTGAGATAAACATCCAAAGGTCGTGGTCAAAACACTAGGAGGACCAATCCTGTGTGCTCTTTGGATGTTGAGATCAACAGGATTTGGAAGGCCAACTATTTTCGGTAAATGAATCTTCAAGCAGTTGATCATGTCAGGGCCGTCAGACCTTTCCAGTAAGCCACATTTGCTTAGAATGTTGCACCTGTTACGGTTTTCCAGATCCTCTGTAAATTTCTTAAGTTGACTCACTTTGGATAAAGTTTCAACATTGGCAGTCACATCCTGAGCATCGCTAACCCTCTGTTCGACCTCCGCAAGTCTAGAATCCAAATCACACAATTTTTCCTCAATTCTTTGAAACGCCGCATTAGTGTCTGCCATAAAAGGTTTTATGTTTCTCAACTGATTCATAATGTCCTCCAGTGTCAAAGGAAAAGATGATTTATTCGGAGAAGAGGGGTCCTTTTTAACCTTTTTATTTGCATTGCTTCCAGATTCTTTCTGATTATTAGCATTGGAATTGATAGTAGACTGAGGTTTACCTGAATTTGCAGACTCCATAGTTTTATTTAGCTGAGAAGAACAGGCAAAATGGCTTAGGAACTCCTTCAGAACCCACAAAGTCAAACCAGAGACTGTACAGCTTCAAGAGAGAAGACCAACAGGTTATAACAAGGAGTTATGGGGAATCACAATGTGATAATCCATAACAACCATCAAACTCTTGTCAAATCCACATTGTATGCATTTGTAATGTTCATACTGCCCTTATAGATTATCCATATGATATCATAAAAATAAAAAAGTCAGTAAAAAGTAAGTAAATTGAAACTCTTCAGTTATTGGAAAATGTCCCATATTTCTTTAATTTCCTCAGCCCACATTACCAATGTGTGGATAGAAACAACTGTGAGCGGGCTACCACATGAGGAAAAAAGCTTAAAACCTGAAGCTCGTGAAATGGCAGCCGTTTTATGGAATGAGCCAGGAGCTGCAAGGGAAAGAATGTAAAAAAGATAATTAAACCAATTAAAGGTCTATAAACATACCCGGCCAGAAATGGGTGCTTCCAAAGCCTACTGAAGGATTTCGGAACCGCACCTTGCCAGAAAATGCATCCCTCTGTGAGGAAACGTTCCTTGGTAAGATGGCAAGATGCTAATGAGCAGCTATCTTGAGTCACTTCTGTAGCCGATCTCTCGTGACAAATACATCTTGAAACAGCTTTAGTGCTGCACAAGCTGTATTACTACTTTATATACATTAAAAGGCAAAAGAAGGAATGCCATGAGTGAAATCGATATTAACATTTTGTATCATAGTAGTATTTCAGGAAGAAGCATAAAGGAAGTAATGACACACAGGCTCTGATTAATTTAATTTTACATCTGTGTGGGGCGTCTACAGGTCCAAACTGTGGATTTCTTCTTGAAAAATGGAAATATTGATTTACAGAATCAGGATTATTCGCAGAAATATATGTATTCATCTGGTCAAACCTGCCTGTTTACTTGGACATTTTCGTAGGCCAGTGTGGTTAGGTTGTGGGGTGACCTTAAGATTTCCAAACAATCACAGTGATGTACCAAAATAAAATAAAAAACAAGGTACAACAAGCAGATGTCAGGCGGTCCAATGTGTATTGAAAGGGAAGAGAGTTTGGGCTATTAGGAGTGTAAGTAGCAGGAGAACAACAATTTGAAGTTTACAACAAAAATTCATATCTATCCAAGCATTGAGGTATTTATGAGTCATACCAAAAGATCTCTGTAAAATCGAAAATCTGCTTCTGAAGATTTGGAGGCCATCTTAACTTCGACATTCATCCGCCACTTTTTTGGATGAATGGCAATGAGCAGAATTCAAGAAGCCTACAGTTGAGCCGAATCATCGGAGCAACGTCTGACCAATCTCTCTGCTTCCCTACCTAACCGAAGGGATTGAGAAGGCCATCTATATGAACTCACACCCCACCTTGAGCTTCATCATCTTCTAGACAATATTGAATCAGGATTCAGAAAGAACAAGAGCACCGAAATATTACTCATTGCGGGTACCAATGAGATTTGAGGCGTTCTGGACCAAGGATAATAAGCATCACTCATCCTGCTCAACCTCTCCACGGCCTTCAACACTGTGTCCCGCAACACCCCTTCCGAAGACACATCCAGATTGGCAAACAAGGATACAATCTCAAATAGGTCTTTTCCTTCCTAAAGGGAAGAACGCAAGGGTCAGGCTGCCACCCTTCATATCAGACACCACCTTCTTTTGGGAGTTGTCGCTGTGCGGCTGAGGGGAGCCTGCCCGCAGCTCTTCAGGCCGATCCTCCAGAGGCTGTTGTGCGGCACTCAGGATATGCTGTGCCAGTGATCAGATGACTGAAGAAGCCTCTGTGGCCGGGATTACGCAGCGGACCTGCACCTGCTCTCTGCTGGACAGCTGCAGCACTGTCAACTGCTGGCCTCCACTGCCGCCACCCCGCAGGAACACGATCTGCTGCGTTAGTTGGGACACCTGTGCTACCGACACAGTGATGGAGTGTGTTCCCTCTGAGCCACCATCCCTGTCTGTGGCATCTTCTATAATTGCCGCAGAGAAATGGGCTTGCACGCAAAAGGAAGTAAATGTGGACGCCTGGGTGCGGGCTTCTATGTCGGTGGCCGGTTACTAAAAGTTTGCTGGCACTACACCCTGATGTCAAAAACAGGCAGCGTAAGACCCACGGGGACAGAAACCAAACAAAAAATGAAATATTAACTTGGGACTGCTGCCGAAGCAGCGCAGCCAAACAAAGAAAAAGGTTAAACGTGGTCATCACACTCATGTGAAGCTCCAGACCGCTTGGTATAAAATTTAGACAATTTAGAATTATGAACAACTAGGAGGTACCCATAAAAGCAAAGGCTTTATCCAACTGCAGCTAGTGTGGAGGTACGAACTGTTTTTGAGTTTTTAGAAATGCATGAATGTTTACAGCATGCATCTGAATAAAAATATGTTATTTATTCTTAGAAACTATTTAAACAAAAAAAGATATATAAGAACATTTGTTACAGCATTTAGCTAAACAAGGCTATTATTGAACTTCTACCAAACTATTTCCCTTGCCGCCCCCAGCTCAGTGTTTTTTAATTGTAAACGTTCCTTCCAAGATGGTGTTTCTGTCAAATTAGGCGGATAAAAAGGTAACACCCACCACTTCAAATCCTAGCAGACACTTCAGTCTCTTTTTCATTTCACTGCCTATAAGAGGATTGTGTGTAGTAAATATTGGGAATCTATGACATAATATCGACAGACAGAATATAGACATACAAAAATATGGACACAAAAATATCGAAATCAAAAATATCGGAGTTCTATCTATATAAAAGTAAGTACATAAATATCGGAAAAAAATATAGTAGTACAAAAATATCGAAGTTAAAAATATTGTTTTTTTAAATGTATTAATAATAATGTAAAAATAATTTCAAAATACATATAATTTAGAAAATTATAAATATAAACATTAAAACATATTTAAAAAATAATAACTAATACATACACATTTAAAATAAATTAAAACTACATATAAATTCATATATTTACTTACTCTACATATTGCAACAGTAGGAAAAGCGTTGGATAGCGTAAGGGGAAAAATTACTATTCCCACTCCAGAGGGTGCAACAGTAGGGAAAGCGTTGGATAGCGTAGGGGTAAAAATTACTATTCCCACTCCAGAGAGTGCAACAGTAGGGAAAGCGTTGGATAGCGTAGGGGTAAAAATTACTATTCCCACTCCAGAGAGTGCAACAGTAGGGAAAGCATTGGATAGCGTAGGGGTAAAAATTACTATTCCCACTCCAGAGAGTGCAACAGTAGGGAAAGCGTTGGATAGCGTAGGGGTAAAAATTACTATTCCCACTCCAGAGGGTGCAACAGTAGGGAAAGCGTTGGATAGCGTAGGGGTACAAATTACTATTCCCACTCCAGAGAGTGCAATAGTAGGAAAAGCGTTGGATAGCGTAGGGGTAAAAATTACTATTCCCACTCCAGACAGTGCAACAGTAGGCAAAGCGTTGGATAGAGTAGGGGTACAAATTACTATTCCCACTCCAAAGGGTGCAACAGTAGGGAAAGCGTTGGATAGCGTAGGGGTAAAAATTACTATTCCCACTTCAAAGGGTGCAACAGTAGGAAAAGCGTTGGATAGCGTAGGGGTAAAAATTACTATTCCCACTCCAAAGGGTGCAACAGTAGGGAAAGCGTTGGATAGCGTAGGGGTAAAACTTACTATTCCCACTCCAGAGGGTGCAACAGTAGGGAAAGCGTTGGATAACGTAGGGGTAAAAATTACTATTCCCACTCCAGAGGGTGCAACAGTAGGGAAATCGTTGGATAGCGTAGGGTTAAAAATTACTATTCCCACTCCAGAGGGTGCAACAGTAGGGAAAGTGTGGGATAGCGTAGGGGTACAAATTACTATTCCCACTCCAAAGGGTGCAACAGTAGGGAAAGCGTTGGATAGCGCAGGGGTAAAAATTACTATTCCCACTTCAAAGGGTGCAACAGTAGGAAAAGCGTTGGATAGCGTAGGGGTAAAAATTACTATTCCCACTCCAAAGGGTGCAACAGTAGGGAAAGCGTTGGATAGCGTAGGGGTAAAACTTACTATTCCCACTCCAGAGGGTGCAACAGTAGGGAAAGCGTTGGATAACGTAGGGGTAAAAATTACTATTCCCACTCCAGAGGGTGCAACAGTAGGGAAAGCGTTGGATAGCGTAGGGTTAAAAATTACTATTCCCACTCCAGAGGGTGCAACAGTAGGGAAAGTGTGGGATAGCGTAGGGGTAAAAATTACTATTCCCACTCCAGAGGGTGCAACAGTAGGGAAAGTGTTGGATAGCGTAGGGGTAAAAATTACTATTCCCACTCCAGAGAGTGCAACAGTAGGGAAAGCGTTGGATAGCGTAGGGGTAAAAATTACTATTCACACTCCAGAGAGTGCAACAGTAGGGAAAGCGTTGGATAGCGTAGGGGTAAAAATTACTATTCCCACTCCAGAGGGTGCAACAGGAGGGAAAGCGTTGGATAGCGTAGGGGTAAAAATTACTATTCCCACTCCAGAGAGTGCAACAGTAGGGAAAGCGTTGGATAGCGTAGGGGTAAAAATTACTATTCCCACTCCAGAGGGTGCAACAGTAGGAAAAGCGTTGGATAGCGTAGGGGTAAAAATTACTATTCCCACTCCAAAGGGTGCAACAGTAGGGAAAGCGTTGGATAGCGTAGGGGTATAAATTACTATTCCCACTCCAGAGGGTGCAACAGTAGGGAAAGCGTTGGATAACGTAGGGGTAAAATTACTATTCCCACTCCAGAGGGTGCAACAGTAGGGAAAGCGTTGGAAAGCGTAGGGTTAAAAATTACTATTCCCACTCCAGAGGTTGCAAGAGTAGGGAAAGCGTTGGATAGCGTAGGGGTAAAAATCCCTATTCCCACTCCAGAGGGTGCAACAGTAGGGAAAGCGTTGGATATCGTAGGGGTAAAAATTACTATTCCCACTCCAGAGGGTGCAACAGTAGGGAAAGCGTTGGATAGCATGGGTGTAAAAATTACTTCCCACACTACTCCCCCTTTAACACACAACACACTATACATACAAAAAACCACAATTAATATAAATATCAATTAATACATTAATAACAATTAATATTAAATTCATGTAATTATAAATTAGCTAATTAACACATTAATTACCAATAATAATTAATTACCAATTAAATAAAAAGATATTTACAAGACTAAACAATATTTATTACTACATTATTTATAATTAATATTATGAAATAATTAAAAAAAAAACCAATTAATTAATTAACAATTAATTAATAATAAATACCCCCCCCAAAAATACAATCTCTTTATTATTTTAATTTAATTATGTCGCACCCTATTCCCCTATAAACACACAACCCACTACACATGAATAAATAACATTAAAAAATGTAATTGTCATTTAATCACTTAATAATAATTAATTACCAATTAATTATTAATTAGCAATGCCAAAAAATTAAACATATTATTATATTAACTCTAATTAATTTAATTAACTAATTAATAATAAGTAATTACCAATTAATTATTAATTAACAATAACAAACAATAATAAACATTACTATATTAACTCTAATTATTTAATTAACTAATTAATAATAATTAATTACCAATTTATTATTAATTAACAATAACAAAAAATAAAAAGTACTACTACATTAACTCTAATTAATTTAATTAACTAATTAATAATTAATTGCCAATTAAATATTAATTAATAATTAGTTATTAATCAAAAATATTTTTAAAACATATTAATCAATTAATTATAATTAAATTACTTCCCACCCTATTCCCCTATAAACCCACAACCCGCTCTGATACTAAAACGCAAAATGTAAACAAAATTACTAATTCTAAACATACATTAAAAAACATGTTTAACAAACATAAACAACATAATAAAATACATAACACTAAACAAAATTTCAATATTAGTAACATACATACCTTAATATCGATATTCTGTCTATCGATATTATTGCACATCGATATTCTATACCATCGAAATTAAAACATCGATATTATTGTATATCGATATTTTAATTTCGATATTTTGTCTCTCTACCAAATATTGGTTGTAGCTAGCTAACTGAACAAGTAGAATTAACTGAAGGTATGCTTTATATGTGTTGACGCAGAGGTGTTATTTTTTTAAATATTTCCTTAACTGCGGCGCAAATTCCGCCGTGGTGCGGGAGTTCTATTAGGTGGGTGGGGCTGTGTTGGCCAACGGACATGCGTAGCACTACTGAGGTAGTGCTCGTGACGGCCGTTGTCCGACACGCGCACGCAGCGGGTAAAAAACCCATAGAATAATTCATGTGCTCTGAAGTCCCTTTTTTTAAAGTTACTGGTTCTATTGTAAAGCGCTCTGACACTTTCAGGTAAATCTCAAGCTATATATAAAAGCATAAATAAATAAAAAATAAAAAATCCCTCAGCCCACCCTTTTCAACATATACAGGAAACTGCTCGGCAACATCAACCAATCACAAGATATCACCATCATCTTCCATGCCAATAAAAAACAACTCATCCTCTCTCTGACAGACAAGACAACCACCACCGGAACCAACACTACCAACTGCATGACCATAGTGGCAGACTGTATGTCAAGCATCTGCGTGAAGCACAACTCAGACAAGACGGAAGTACTGGTTGTTGGCAAGAAGAGCACCTCATGGAACTGCACCTTGAGGCCTTTGGAGTTCAGACCAACAACCATACCCACATACCACACAAAACAACTCCTACACAGTCTCTAGACGATCCAGAACACTTCTACAAGACTCATACTCGACCTCCTGTGTGGCAACCACATTACACTGCACCTCAGGAAGCTTTACTGGCTCCCCATTCATAAGTGCGGCCAAATTCAATATCCCACCATGTAAACAGCCTCGCTCAAAACATCAGAGCCGCCTCCTCAGTAAGGGGACCACACACCTACACCTTGCCCTGGTGCCTGGATACCTCTCGGGTGATTAGTGTGCTATAAAAATGTACAGAATATATTGCAACAGATGAAGGAACCTCACTGTACCAGGGTACCACATCCCAGTCAATAGTTGCAAGGTGGAGAAAGGGACAGTCATGAACACCTGGCTGGTCCCTGCAACTGCCCTTGCTCACAACCCCATACATTGTAAGAAGTGGGGGGGGTGAAAAGTGGCTGCATCATTGATCTCAAAGTCTCTTCTCTATGCTTTCTGTTGTTTTCTTCTTCTTCAGTTGTCTTGATATTTAGGTAATCAAAGTGCAACGTTCAGAAGATTATGTTAAACAAAGCAATCTAGGAAAATGTGACACATGGTCTACCTGGAAAATAGGTTCTCTCATTTTGGATAGCAAAGACACTGGATCATCAAATTATGTTGGGCATGCAGTTGTTTTGTAAACTTAGATTAGTGGATATGAATGCAGGTAAAAACTATGGAGTGTCCCCTCTGCTTATCTGGCATTCATAGAACCAAGAAGGGTTTTAAAAGTGTTTTCTGGCTTGGCTCCAAGGCTGAAGAGGAGTAACCCTTGGCCCGTGCCCCCACCCACTTAGCTGTTTAATTGTCTCTCTCTACTCTATCCAGTAAGGAACACATTATTATATCACGTGCTTCTTGTTATCCCACCATGGCCTGACTGAAACAAAGTAGGGAATTGAAAAATTCCTCAATCCAGCTCAATTCTATGTATGTGTGTGGGGGGGGTTGTGTGTATGTGTAAGTGTATCTAGAGGGATTGTGGGTGACACAAAAACAAACAAATTATTGCCACCTCCGGTTTGCACTACTGGAAAAGGATTCGGGCAGTTAATAGATATCTCAGCTGACCAATGGTTTGTCACTAGTGATGTCACTGATTATGTCACTTTTGTAAAGTACTGTGATCTATGTGATGTTATGAGAAGTGCATTTGCAGGAGGAATGGTTGTGAACTCATCATAAATGGAAATTACAGTGGATTTTAGATTTCAGATAATTACCATAATGTTCCTTTAAATGTGGAGTTCATGGAACATTTTTTCCCATTTTAATATCAGTTGGCTGAAGATCATAAAGGATGATTATACTTTACCTTTTGAGCTTTGTTTTGAGTAAAAAAATTATTTATTTATAATGTAATCATATTTATATATCCTTTTGTCAACTGCCTTTTCAGTAAAAGAAGGATCCTGTCCCAACTTTAATCGATCCATATGCTTATATGTCAAGCCTCTTCCTGATGCCTGCCAGAATGACACTCAGTGTCAGGGGACCGAGAGGTGTTGTTGCCTTAACTGTAGGAGGACCTGCGCAGCGACAGGTAAGGGGACCTAAACTCATCTCTGCCCAGCCTGCAAGGAGCTATTGCCCTCTTTCACTAATCAAAGATTTCAGTCAAAAGAAATCTCATAAATAATGTTTAGGGCATGCTTTGTTTGTAGGCTTGGGTATCTTTACGATTGAGATTATTGAGAACTGCAGGAAAGCGGCAGTTCCATAATTTACTTAAATTATGGGAACAAGAAATGCAACAAGGGCAATTAATCCTGAAATACAAGACATGGAACAAAAACTTGTTAAAATATATATAAATATGTATTCTGCGCTACTATTTATGGAGTTTGGGGGAAGGAAGATAAACATATCTATACTGTATAAGTTCGAATAAATGATTCTAACAAAACTGTAGATATTGTTAAGAATAGAGAAAAAGTAAAACCATCCATATGTGTAATAATGAATTTATATAAATCGTCTATTAATATAAAAGAAATATAGAAAGGCAGTTGGGTAAATTCAAGGGGGTTTCCTTACTTCATTAGACACAGTAATAATTTTTTTTAACAGGTGAGGAGGATAAATATGTAGTTAGTGGAACCAATAAAACACATAGATAGTATTTAGTCTATTATGAAAACAAATGAAGTTCCACCAAGACCTAAGAGTAATGTTGTGCACTTGCTTTCAATTGGACGTTATTAAATGAAAAGAAACAGCCAACAACAAATCTATCAGCTTATAGCTAGAAGCAACTGAGGAGCCAAACTGCCTGGAAAAACATTAGATAAAGATGAAGGGATAGTCATTTTAAACATCTTGTTGATTTGGCACCAAACCAATTTCCAAAATTGGGGAATAGAAGGGCATTCAAATAACATATGTTTTAAATCTGCAGTTGAGCTCAAGCAGGACCAGCAAGTTGGAAAAAATGATTTTAGAGTCATGGGGGTAAACAACAAACAATGTTAAACAAAGTAAAGGGTTTGCATAGTGTTTGCAGCTCATGTAGTTTCATGAAGCTTAAGCTACAACTTGTCCCACACGGCACTGGACCAACACTGCATTACAGTCTTTTCCCAGGCCAACTCAGTCTTTGATTTGATCCTATCTAAGAACACATTCAATGACATAAGTAGTATAAGCCGAGAGGTTAGTGCTTAATAATGAAAAAAGTGTAATAGCTATGGAGAGAAAGGTAGGTGTATGAGGTAATGCGGAAATATACTGATATGGGCTCAAAAGATCAGATTGTGGTTAGGGTGTAGACAGGAGAGAAAAGTTAGCTTGGAGATTAAAAAAGAATAAATATTGATCCTCAGCCTTCTTTAATTCTTTGTCGGTTTTGTTCACAATTAACAAAAAAACTTTGATGAACATGCACTGACAAATAAAAAGTAACATTTCGTAACATGAAAGTAGGAAAATGTCTAAGGTGTCGTAAATAGAGCCTACAGGAACAGTGTGTATTAAGGGTGTGCTGTGAAATTGCCAATATGGTTCTCTAACTCTAAGAATATCCAGAATGGTCTGTACACTATCTGGACATCACTTGTTGATACTTATGAGCTAAGCAGCACCATATTCAATAATAATTCCATATACATAAAGGTGTATCTCCTGTACTCAGAGTTGGCCATCACTTTTCTTGAAAAGGCTTCAAAGTACACAAAGTAGATGGGACTCAGTGGCCAAGCGCCCTTTGATAGTTTGATAGTAATCAGCCATGTCTCATCTCTGTCAAAACATCTGGATACAAATGGCTAATTGTAAGGGAACTCTCTTCTCCTGGGCAGCACAAACAGCCAAATGTCAACCCTAAGCACAAGGCCTGGTATTTTGTCAAAAATGTGTTGAACAAATAAACTTTCCACCTGCACTTGAAAGATGAGTCCATATACAGCAGCCAGATGTTTATCCCTGTGATACCACAGTGTAAGTTAGCATGTTGCCTCTTTGAGTTCCAATAACAAATGTTAAACCACATACAATGCTGAATATACAGCATGAAAAGTAATATGACATCACTTTACATGATGCTATGACAATCAGTTGGATTGTGCCAGTACTTCTGCTACCAATATTAGTTTGAAGAAATGTAAAAAATACCCATACTCAGGTGGGGCCATTCCATACATGCCTACTGAGGCAGACAATAGCTTGTGAAAACTTAGGCTAACAAACGTAGGTTGCAAAAACATGTCAAACTTTTGACCTTACATAAAATCTGCCTGCAAATATACTTCCCCCACCCCCCTCCTGCTCCTTCAAATAATTAGTTACCCTTAAAATCCTAGGATAAGACTTGGAATGCTAAATCGGTATAGTCATACAATAGATACATAGTGATTTTGGCTTATTTAAGGAATTTAAACTGGTTGACATTTGTTTAGTTAAGTATTAAAGCACAAGATTTGGCAGTTCGTGTTTTCAGATGTTTGTTTGTTAGATGATGCATTTTGTGTTTTCAGGCCATGTTTTCAGATGACATGATTTCAGTCTTTGTTTTCAGATGATATGCTTGTAGTTTCTATTTCCAGGTTGTGGTTTCAGATTATGTGTTTGCAGTTTGGATTTTTAATCCATATTTCAAATGATGTATTTGTAGTCTGTATTTTCAGGCAATATGTTCAGGTGATGTTCTTTAGTCTGTATTTTCAGCTGATGTGTTTGCAGTCTGTGTTTTTGGTTAATGTGTTTGCAGTCTTTTTTTCCATCTCTATTTTTAGATGATGCTTTTGCAGTCTCTATTTTAGATAATGTGTTTTATCTGTTTTTTTCACTCTGTGTTTCAGATGATGTGTTTTAGGCTGTATTTTTAGATGATGTGCTTGCAGTCTTTTTTTTTAGTCTGTATTTTCAGATGCTGTGTTTCCAGCCTGTTTTTTTCAGTCTCTATTTTAAGATGATGTGTTTGCAGTCTGTATGTTCAGATGCTCTGTTTCCAGCCTGTTTTTTCAGTCTCTATTTTCAGATGATGTGTTTGCAGTCTGTATTTTCAGATGCTGTGTTTCCAGCCTGTTTTTTCAGTCTCTATTTTCAGATGATGTGTTTGCAGTCTGTATTTTCAGATGTTGTGTTTCCAGTCTGTTTTTTCAATCTCTATTTAGAGATGATGTATTTGCAGTCTGTATTTTTAGATGATGAATTTGCTGTCTCTTTTCTCAGATGGCGTTTTTGAAGCCTGTGTTTTCAAATGAAGTCTGTTTTTTCATTCTCTATTTTTAGATTATGTTTTTTCAGTCTGTATCTTCAGATGACATTTTTAATGTATGTATTTTAAGTTATGTTTACAGTCTGTTTCCACAGTCTGTATTTTCTGATGATGTGCCTGCAGTCTTTTTCATCTTTATTGTTAGATGATGTGTTTGCGGTCTGTATTTTCTGATGATCCGTTTGAAAACTCTGTTTTCAGATTATTATTTGTATGCTGTCTGTGTTTCAGACTCTATTTTCATATGACGTGGTTTCACCTTGCATTTTCAGGAGATGTATTTGTAGTCTCTATTTGCAATCCCTGTGTCTGGTTGATGGTTTTGAAGTCTGTAGTTTTTGTCTGTATTTTCAGATAATGTGTTTTCAGTCTGTATTTTCTGATGATGTATTTGCATTCTGTATTTTCAGAAGATGTGTTTGCAGTCTTCGTTTTCAGTCAAAATTGACGTATGATGTTTTTGAAGTCTGTATTTTGAATCAGTATTTTCAGATGATGTGTTTGTCCGTATTGTTCATAGTTATCTTTTCACTTGAGACAAAGTCAAATGACCAAAAGCCTGTGGTAAATGAGCTGAAGTCAAAGGTTCCCTAGCATGTTTACTGTCTGCATGGGATCAAGGAATTATGTCTTTGAGTTCTGGGAAGGCCACCACAGAGCATCTCACTGAGTTTGTATAGTCTTTCTATTCCTGTTTGTTATTAGCAATCTTTTTTTTGAAATATCAATGCACTCTCACTCATCAACTTGCTTACATTTCACCTTGCATCCAAACAAAGATCTGTAAACTTACATATGTATGACCTTCACAAGGCATCAATATGTATTGGTTATGAGACATAGTTATAAAGAAAAAAACACTTTATGGCCAAATCACATAAGTAATTATGAGTTTGGTAAATAATACTACATGAGTAACTCTTTAAGTACTCTCACATGCCCTTATGAATTATCCCTAAATTGTCTAAGTCATTTGGCAAGTAGGAGTCCATAAAAAAGAACTACACGAGTACTTCTTTACATACTCGGATTGTGTTTGTGGAGAGGCCCGATGTTAGAAATCTTGTCAATTCTTTATAGGCTCTTATTTTAACAAAGATTACAATTATGGGCTTGATCTAGAGTTTGGGGCATGGGCTGCTCTGTCAGAAACATGTATCACTGTCTTGTAAAGCTCTTGTAATACAATGGATGGAATGTGCATCACATCTGTGACAGAGTAACCCACCGCCTAACAATAAATCAGGCTTTCATACTTCATGTATTATAAGATGGTCTGATTACATGCTGCAGCAAGGAACCCCCAAAGGTTAAAAAGCATTTGGAAAGCAGTTCTATCCAGCTCATATTGTAATCACATTGAGGCTGCCTGCCTGAACTTTAGGGGCCTGCATACAAGAATGGATTGTGCAGATCTTGAAGGAAATTCACTTATGGGATCCACTTTGGACAAATCTCGTAGGTGTTTTTTTGGTTTCTGGTGTAGAAATTACTTATCTGAAATCACTAATAATGAACTGTTACTCTGTGGTCATGTCATGTCTGGTTTGCATAATCCTTGTCCCATCTTACACAAGTATACAATGCACAAGTATTTAAAAATAAAAACAATGGAATGAAATGGTTCAATGAACAATTCCTTGTCTTTATGAAGTTCTGCAGGGCCTCGGGCAACCACTATTGTGCAGAGGCTGCCCAAAACTCCTCTGATGATGCAAGCCGGTCATTGGCTAGTGTCCGAATTCCCTCGCCCAGCTGTGACTCTCACTCATCTCAAAGTATTCACTGTACACTGAGTGGTCTTATGTTTCCATATTGGCCTTTTCAGTCGCCGACATACTCTTACCTGAACATTTACTGACTTATTTTATAAAGATACCAATATGCAGGTACCATGTCCCGCAGACTTCCTTGTTAATTTGGCGTTTGGTTAAAGTTTCAATTTGTGATGTTCTTTAGACCAGCGCTGGTGTGAGGATTTTTCATGTCTTGAGCAAAATGGAATTCCCCCTAGCAAGAGGGACATTTTTGAGGAGTTTGTTATGAGCTGAAAATCTCTTCCGCTGTAAAGGCAGCCACCTACAGCCATGATAAAGATTCACCAGCTATGGTTGATGCTTAAAATTGTAGGTGTGAACAATTGTTGTGTTCTCACCCTTAGGTAACTTGTGTCCAGTGCTCGACAGTCCAGATTAGTTTAATTTGCACTTGATAACAATCTAAGGAAATTTAAATGAATGGTACAATTCTGAAACATTCTCTACTCCTTAGAGTCACAGGGTTTGACTTTCCAACCCACTGGCACTAAGGACTTAGTCAATGTACCAACCCACCAATGAAATCCAGTTGGGCTGCAATCTGTTCAATACCCACTGAGCAATATTGTGCAGGAAGTGTCTCCTGGTAACAATCAGGCCACTAAGATACATTCATGGTCAACCATTGAACTCCCAACCCCCTTTTGTCACAATGTAACACACTCAAACAGCACTAAAAAGCGGGTTATGCACTTAAAAAAAATATCTATTACTGCATAAAATTTGAATGTATATCACACAGAATATAAACAGTAAGGTAGGGAAGCAGGTTATGGATAAGGAGAAAAACAGAAAAAATAAGAACATGTTTATTGAATTTTGAAGACCTAACATCCACATACTGCTACCTCTAGGTGCTATGAAATGTCTAGCTGAATCAGGAATGTATAAGCCGGCCTTTGAGTTTCATAGAGGCTGTGGACCACATACCTGTTTGCAAAACAACCAGTAACGTTTATGTTGTTTTGAAATAGCAAAGTAGCTATTTTCCATTACCTTTCTGTAGTGGATACAAACATAATCTTCTGAAGGCCACTATTCTTGTTGATGCTTTCTACTAAAGTGGGCACTGCATCTGGCATGACCATATCTGTGATAGCCCCAGCACAGAATCTCTCTCTCCCTATAATCTGGCACCTGGGTATTCATAAATTTTCTAAGTGCCATTATTTTACTCTATAGAATGAAAAACCACAAGAAAGCTTGCGGGCGTCAATGTTTTGAGTAACGTAACAATAGGACAAACAATCATGAATGTAAATTCTCCAGCTCGATTATCACATTTATCTGATGTATGTCATTTATAGTACACAATCCTAGATAGCAGGTGCATGTGACGCAAGCATTTCTACTCATGTCTAGCTATTCACGCATTCTATGAAGGAAGTAGAGGTTGAACTCAAAGGGATTGTAGCAGTTCAGAGCCCTGTGAACATAGCCATTGATGTTAATATTTTTAACTTGACATAAGATAGTACCATAATATTTCATGAAAGTAATTCTAATATTATTTCTGTCCCAGTTACGCCTGGCACGTGCCCACGTGCTGTGGCTAGGTGCAAGCTCCCGCTGCCTGACCCGCGGTGCAAATCTGACGCAGATTGCACAAGCCCGATGAAGTGCTGCTCCCTCTGTGGATATAAGTGCCAGAACCCTGAGAAAGGTACTCATTTTTTGTCACTTTATGCAAGCAGACAACCTGATTTTAGCAATGTACTGTCTCCAGAAAAAGAGTGATGCTGCATATGCCCTCACCAGGGCTAATCCCAAGGCCAATAAATAGAGGTGCCGGGGGGTCCTGGTGAATGAAACCTCAGGCTGTCAGTCTGAGGTGAAGCTGAAGAGAAGGACTTGTTTGTGTATAGGGTTAGGTGCCGTCAAAGGGGATTTTACAACAGAAATGTTTCAAGGAATGATTACATGAACATTCAAATTGGAAAACAAACAAATCAATCAATGAAATCATGCTTGAGGTTCAGTACCACACACTTGATCAACTTATAGGCTTTTTTGGATGAAGCAGTCATTTTTGGGAGAGAACATTGATTTTTAACTGAGGTACCTTAGCTACACCTTGCAATTCTTGGGAAGTTTGAAGGATTTGTTTTAAATCTCACACAGACAAGGTGACACTTTATTGATAGAGCAGGTGCTGCATAGAGTATCTAAGAAAGCAGAGCAAGGAGTGGAGGGCTGGGAGGAGGCTGCCTTAGAGGAGAAATAGTGCTCAGATTGATGGGTACCTAGACTGAGAGTTGGAGCATCAGTGTTCCTCAGTTTACTACGATATGGAGTGCTTGTTCCTATAGAGCAGCAGAGGGTGTATGGCTTTAGTGCCATTCATACTCAGAGCAACGAGTTTCACAAGATGTCAGGGGGATGAAGAGTGTGAGTTTGCTTTATGGCCATTGATGGCCAGTAACTTGCTCCTGCAGGTAGCGGTCCAAATGAAGATGGGCTAGCCAATCAATCATGGATTTTTTCTCATTGAGTATTTCATGCTTTCACTTGCTTTCCTTTAGGTAGCTATGTTGCCTGGCTCCTTAGGAAGCTAGAGTTTTTTCTAGTGAGGCATGCCATGATGTGATTATCCAAGTTGCACAAACAACACCACTCATATGTCTGTTTAGATAGAGCAGACTGGCACACACTATAGTACACACATCCTTGCACTGATTTGTCTGCTGGCACCCAAAACATCTTTAAATAATATGAGGCAGTACATCTGACTCCTAGGGTCTTTAGCTTCCTGTTCAGAGGTAAAACCTGTGTTTAGTGCTTGACAGAACCTAGATAACACATTAGTTCCTAGGGAATTATCTTCCATTAGATGCAATATTTGTGCTCCTGTTTTCAAACTCACTCTTATTGTGTCATAGTTGCAGAAAACCCAGGACGGTGTCCCGTTGACCCAGAGATTGAGCAGCAATGCGGGTACCTACCCCCACCAAAGTGCAACAGCGATGCAGCTTGTGGAGCCGACGAGAAGTGCTGTTTGTTCGGCTGTGGAGTACAATGTGTGAAGGCCCTGCCAGGTAATGACTCAAGTTAGAAGATAGAGCGCTTTGGGAGTGCTTGCCCTATTGACATGGAGATTGAGAAACAGTGCGGATACCTACACCACCACAGTGCACCAGCGATGCAGAGTGCAGAGCCGATGAGAAGTTCCACATGTTGTCAGCTGTTGGGTTCAGTTTGTGAAGGACCTGCCAGGTAGTAACATGAGTTAGATGATGGAGGGCTTTGGGAGTGCTTGACCCATTGGCATGGAGATTGAGAAGCAGTGCGAGTACCTGTCACCACAGCAGTGAAGCAGCGATGCAGAGTGTGAAGCTGGGGATAAGTACCGCTGGTTTGGCTGCAGGGTACAGTGTGTTAATGCCTGGTAATGACACAAGTGAGAAAACTGAGAGCTGTAGGAGTGCATGCCCTATTGACCCATAAATTGAGAAGCTGTGCAATTACCTCTCGGCAACCTCACCTCTTGCCCCCTTTGTGCAGCAGCGATGTAAAGTGTGGAGCCATCAAGAAGGTCTACTTGTTTTTCCATATGGGATGGAGTGTGTGAAGGCCCTTCCAGGTAATGACAAGAGTTAGATGGTCGTTGACTTTGCGAGTGCTTGCCCCATGGCCCATAAATTGAGAAGCAGTGCGAGTACCTCTCACCAACCTAACCTCTTGCCACCGAAGTGCAGCAGCGATACTGAGGGTGGAGCCAGAGAGAAGTGCTACCTGTTCAGATGCAAGTTGCAGTGTGTGAAGACCCTTCCACTTAGAGCTTTGGGACAGCATTTGCTGGTCTTTTGGAAGAATATGGTTTGTATACTCACATCATTTGTGATTTGAAGTAGCTAGAATAATCCTATACCAATCTCAATCCAGACGCTTAAAGAATTGGAGGGGTTTTATTATAGCCTTATAGCCCGCCGTAGCGGGCTATACCAGCTATTAAAGGCTAGCTGCACCGTTAACGGCCCGAGCTGAAGGCACAGGACTTTAACAAAGCAGCGGGACTTTAATGCCGGTATAGCCCTGCTGCGAAGGGCTATAAGGCTATTAGAATATTCTGCTACTAGAGGGCAGAATGTTCTAACAAATAAACCAAAGCCTTCAGTGAGCGCGAGGGGTTTGAAATCCCCTCACGCTCCCTGAAGCCTTTGTTCACAGCCAGAGCTGTGAACAAAGAAACAATGTAATGTTGGAGCTCCGGGCTTATACCAGCCATTATAAGCCCAGAGCACTCCATTGTTTTCAATGGAACTACAAACATTACAATGTTCTAATTGGTTCTATCATATGCAGCTTCTTTGCAATGCTTTCTTATGGATATCAACTCACATTCCCATCAAAAATGTATGGAGAAACAAACTTTGACAGTTAAAAAATAAATACTTAAAATTATTAGTACATCTTCATTTTTATTTCTGTTATAAAGTTCTCATTCTGCGCTTAATTCCATTTACAGTTAAAATATTATCGCAGGATTTCTTTCCTACTAATATATTTAAAATCCTACAAATGTGTTCTGCGATTGAAAGCTTCAATTTAACATGGAACGTTTGCTCTGTACTCTTTTCTAGACTCTAAGCTACATGTCCCTGATGATTTCATTATAACCCTTATTCAGAAACCCAAACCAAATCCAAACACCGATTGCTGCCCATTCTGTGCCCTTCATTTCTCTAGTTTTTGATGTGGAAGTGTAATACCTAAGAATGCACCAGAGAGAAGGATGTTAAGAATAGAACATATATATAATTTAGAAGAAAGTTTTTATACTTGATAAATTAAGTCTGCAGTGGCAATCTGTGCTAATATGGGGTGTACACTCACAGCTAGATTCTGGTGGGGGTTAGAATGCTGAAGTTGCCAAGAATGTAGACTCATAACAGCTGTTATAGGTATATATCCTTCTACAAGTAAAATGTAAGCAAGGGGTAGCGTTTGCAGCCCTTTATTGAAGCAGAAGCAGTTCTGCACAGAGGTACTTGTGTGCACCCTGGCCTTTGGTATAGCAACTGTCTTTTTAAAGATATCTGAGACCCCGAGCAAAACATATTTTCAGAGGCCTCTTTTCAGAACAACTTTTAATTATATTACCTATTTCAAAACTACATGATTCCACACAAACCTCAGAAATGTGGCAAATCAAAAGCAGTCGAAATATGCCTTGCCAGAAGCCCCAAAAATCAATTAGATGACATTTGGCATAGACATATTCAACAAGCATTGGCATAGCCAATAGGTCTCGCCTTTGGCACTTTATAATTTTTCAGTTATACTTTACATTATCGTGGGTGAAAGCTAAGATATTTATTAAGCATATTATAGAACTGCATTGAGAAGTACGTAATTAATGTGTTATTTTGTATAACTAAACTGCAGGGTACATATGAACAATAGTAATAATCGGGTAGCAAATTAAACTGCCAGAGAATTGTACAGAAGTATTGGGATGGTATAAACACAGGGGAACAGCAGCTGTTATAACTTGGTTAAGAACTAAGAGGTCGATTCTGTTGGCGGGGAATCCGCATCCTCCGGGGCGGTGGAAGCCACCACCGGCCCGGAGGATGCGGATTCACCGCCGCGGACATTGCAAACACCCACCGCGACATTAGGATGCCGGTGGGATCAGCGGCGGACGGCAAGTCCGTCCGCCGCTGATCCGCGGTGTATGCACGCAAATTTGGTGGTGGTGTCTGCAAGACACCGCCAGCCATATTAGGTTGCAGGCGGAAACATGCTTTTCCACGGCGGCTTTTCCGCCGTGGAAAAGCATGTGGTCTTTTGTGTTTGGGGGGCCGTTGCGGGCCCCCAGGGTGTTGGGGGGTGCACATGGGGGGTACCTATGGTACCCCCCTGCTTTGGCATGCACAAGGTGGCAGGCACCACGCGGTGCCTGCCAAGTTGTGCATGCCAAAGTGAAACATGCATATTTTACATTGCGGCAGGTGCTGCTCAAAGCAGCACCCGCCACAATGTAAAATATACGGGATATGACCGCCAGGGTGGCGGTCACATTCTAATTGCTACGGAGGTACGGCCGCTGCCCCTGCGGTCGGTCCCTCCACCTCGGGGTGGCGGACGGACGCAAGTCCGTCCGCCATCCTAATCGACCACTAAGTTCTTCTGTTTACGTATATAATACATATGGGAATATATCCCTGTGTGAGTAGAATGTGTTTTAAATGAAATAGCATACTAAAAACATTTGTTTGTTACTAATAAAGCAAATTGATGCACTTTAAGCAACTAATAAATGTACGTTTTGGTAACCTGCTTCTCTTTTGCGTGGTGCGTGCCACAAGCCATTAAAAAGTAGGGCTGGGGCAGAGTCACTAACGTATTTGGAGACATATAGCACAGTGCGTGGTTCGTGAAACAAGCCAGTAAAAGATAGGGCTGGGGCAGAGTCACTAACGTATTTGGAGACATATAGCACGGTGCGTGGTGCGAAAGACAAGCCAGAAGGCCCGATTGTAGGCTTACTACCGGCTGATGGAAAAAAACGTTTGAGTGAAAAGGCAGTCTTACTAAAAATCAGCGTAGGCCAAAGCTTCTTTGCGCTAAGGAAACATAACCGGAAAACTGAGCGGGAGAAAATATAGTCAAAAATACAGGGCCATATTACCAAGGTGAAGTGTCGCCGCTTTTTCGGTGAATTGTGCAGAGAAAGCGGCGATACTTCTTGTGCCCTATTAACAAGGGCATGCTAACGCCTGCCTCAAGCCCACTTTGCATGTCAGCGAGAAACATCGCTAATGACATGCAAAGTGGGCGTTCCCACGTCCAACTACATGTAAAACGTGGTTGGAGGTGGTAACACCCTATTACCAAGGCAGGCGTTGGGAGAAGGAGACCTGCGATAAACTCGTTTATCGCAGGTCTCCCAACGCCTGCTCTGATCAGGTGTTAGGCATTGATAACATGGGGGTGTGGATCATAAAGCTGAATCCACCCCCCCATATTATCAAGGCAAACATTATCTTGTGATAACAACGCTTGTTTTCACGCGCTAATGTTCCCTATCGCCGGATTTAATATCGCCTACGTGTTGCGCGTTGATAATGACGCGCTAACACGGCGATAAAATCCGGCGATAAAATCCAGCGATAGCCGGCGTTGGGAAATGTGCGATGTGCGTTTTTTAACGCACATCTTGGTAATATGGCCCACAGTTTTTAAAAGACGACTGGAAAGCCAGAATCGGTTCAGAATACAGAATCGGAGAAAGAGGATTTCGCTATCTAGCAACCACAATTGAAAATAACGTTGCAGAGTTGTGCAGTTCAGAAATTATGTGAAATAATTATACTGCAAGGTTGGTTACAGATCTAAGATGTTCTGAAAACCAGGTACATTTGGCTTCCTTTATTTTAAGTTTGCACGTGGCAAACTGGTAATTACTCCTTTATAAAACTCACTAAAATTAGCTGCTACGTTTCTACAGCACCGCCTCACTTGCCTTTACAGAGAGTAACTGTTTTCTCTCTGAAGGGGTGAAGAACAGTGTAAGACTAATGTAAGCCCTATGTAAGTGCAGAGTTAATACCGGTAAGCAACCCATGGGGGTTCGAGCTGTTGGTGGTAATAACAGCGTTGGTAAGACGCCTCTAACTGGGTGCAAAGTCATCAGCTAAAATTCTTTCAATCACGATGGAGAAATTAAACAGCTAATTTCTGTTGCATATCACAATATAATGGCGTATTTCACTTTTTGTCTGAAGTATACACTGGCTAGGGAAATTGTTACTATAGATCAGTAAATGAAAACATATGAAAAGTGTGATCCGGTTTTCACTAGAGAGCTTTAGACAAATTCTTTTGAACATGACCGAACAGGAAGAATACCTCAAGTCTAATTACAAACACTTACCGCATGCGACCCATGGTCTATTTTAAAATACGTAATCTCAACTGGATAATAAGCAAAAATAGATGGCAGAGGAGTTTGAGACTCGCATACATTATAATTGAGTAAAAAAAGGACCAGATGCAGTTAGAACAACGCGCCGCATGGTGGCAGCAAATTCTGAAGAATGTATGGCAAGAAATTATTAACCCTGGGCAAAGAAATATGCTATGCTCGCGGAGCATGCATAGTTTGCGCAACTACGCACTACGCGAACTGCACGTAGCACAGTGCAAAAAACGTGCAGCGTAGCAGAACTTTTGCTTTGCGGTCCTCAACGTCAAGTTGGCGACCGCAAGTGAGCAAAATCAACATCCCTGCGAGACTTTTTCCTCGTTCGTGATCAGCAACAACAAGTTGCTGATCGCGAGCATGGTAAATAAACCTCCTAGCGAGATTCTCAACGTGGGCAGGTCAGGCTTCTCATTGCGAGTGGTGCTTATGCTCGCGAACACTCACAATGAGAAACTACCAGTCCCCGTTTAGGAAGTTGCTGCTCGAGTACAAATCTACTCGAGCGGCAGAAAACTACCGCTTGCACTGTGCAAGATGCCGTTTGCAATGATTGGACAGTGCGGACAAGCATCCGGCACTGTGCAATCAGTGTGAACAGCAGTTCCTTACCACACTCTGCAGTACACGTAGCTACTCATAGCGTGCGTAGTGCGGAGTGCACTTCGCGTCGCTACACATAGCGCTACTACGCAAACTACCCCCAGGGTTAGAAAATATACTTGTATTTTGAATATTGCTCCTTCATTGCTCTAGCAGTGCTCTGTTTAATGTATGAGCCACTGAAAAATATCCACATGGCCCGTGGATGGGCTGGTAATTGAACATTTAGACATATTGATTTCAAACCATCAGAAAATACTTCTTTACACAGGCGAGAAGTGGCAAACTGCCAGAGCCAAAGACTTAAGTCCCGGCGTTGGCTAATCATCCTGTGTTGCGACCTGGCTGAAATGGTTATAGGTGCAGCATTTGCCTATGACTGGAGAAAAAGAAAGACAAACATAACAAGAATAAATTCTACAATGTGTGAGTTTTCTAAAGAAATCCCCCCAAAAGTCCCACATTATCTGGCACGCATACAGATTAAGTGTGCTCTGACTCTGTTGTATGTCAGGCTTAAAATGCAGCACATAAGATCATCCCTTTCCAATGGAAGTATTGTTCTCGACCTGAGGATAATGATTCCTGAAGGAGAGTAGTAGATGCATAGCACTTTCTGCCTGACAAATGCAATGAGGATAAACGCAATATTCTTCCATATATGTATCTGAGGAGTTGTAGGAAAGTGATACTATGTATACATTGTTAGGATATGTGTAACAGGAGCCTGTTTTATCCACCTGCATTGTGCCATGGTATGAAATGAATCAAAACATCTCTAATGATATTTAAGAATGTCAATGTCTTATTAGTTTGTTATCTCGGTTCAACTGTGTTTCTGAATCATAATGTTAACAATGTTTGTGATGTGTTTCAGACACAGATCACCCAGGCAGTTGCCCCAACATATTGGCCAAGTGCAAGCTCCCGCTGCCTCCCCCATCGTGCCAGAGCGACGACAACTGTACGAAGAGCCAGAAGTGCTGCGACCTCTGCGGGAAGAAATGTCAAGATCCTGAGAAAGGTAGAGTGTCCTCAACATTCTCACTTCATGGGGTTCAGGACTATGGCCCCGATGTAGGTAAATCTGATTTACCAACTCTAGAATACCGAATTTTACTGATTCGGTATTCTAGATTCGGTAAATCAGATGTAGGTAAAAATTCGGTAATTTTTACCGAATCTGTATGATTCGTAATTACCGAATCGGTATTTACCGATTCGGTAATTGCCATTGATTCCTATGGGCCTACAGGCCGATAGGAATCAATGTCAATTACCAAATCGGTAAATACCGATTCGGTAAAGTTACCGATTTTGTAAGGGTGACAGGGTGTCACTTTGACATGCCCTTAGGCCACACATGACACACATACATGCCCTAAGGGCATGTATGTGTTTCACATGGCACAGGTGTACATGCACAGATGTGCATGTACACAGGTGTTCGTTATTTACCATGCAATAGAATTACATGGTAAATAACGAATCGGTAATGGCCTGTGGCACTGTTTTCAGTGCCACCTACATATGGATTTACCGATTCGGTAAATTTACCGATTCTGTATTTTACAGAATCTGTAAATTTACCGAATCGGTAAATATACCGATTCTGTATATTTTAAGGCCCCTACATCTCCATTAGCAAATACAAATACAAATACTATTGCTTAGAGGTTTCCATGGCTGAGATAATTTGACTAAAGCTCAACAGGTTCAACCGCAATGATGTCTCATCACATCTCAACTTTAGTTTGTTCATTTTTTCAGTTGTGACAATGGCAATCTTTTGACATTCCACCTAAGGTACTTTAATTGAACAGCATGTTTGTGTTCACAGGCTGCATGACATAATCTTCAGGCTTTGCGTGGTTTCCTCATTTGAGGTTAAAAATCTACTAGTGAAGCTCAGGAGGTGTTTTATCAGCTGGTGTCCTTTCTAGATTGCTGAAGTTAAGGAGTCTTCTTAAACTCTTGTAAGATCCCTGCATGCCAGTGTATGTTTATCTTCCTGCAGAGCTTCGCTTGCTGGTTTTTGTGCCCACTCAACTTCACGTCATTGGTGAACAACTCCTTTTTCCATCAGAGTTTGGTCTATAGTGCAATGACACATTGAGCAGGAACCACCTGGTTCCTTTTCCCCAGGCCCATCAAAATCTTTCAAGATTCTATGTAATACACTGAGAATAACACCTGTGAGATGGTGCTCAGGACCACAGCATCAGGTCAGAGAGGTTCATCACACAGCACTTCAGCCCATCCTTGAAGGCACCTTGCCTTAGCAGCCCCGCCTGATAGTGGTGTTTGTCTCCTCAATCTTGCCCGTCAGGTCAAGGATTCTAACTTACCCTCAGGTATACATTTTTTACACTATTCATACGGTGGCCTTTTTCTGATTTCCCATTCCCAGTGTTAATTGTTTTTTGTCCTAGTTTTGTTCTGTTATTTTTGATTTTATAGATACATCGGTTATGTCCATTTCTCCAATTATTGCCTAACTTTATTCTCTAATGGTAACCAGTTGAAACACCTCTGCTATTGTTATAGCAACCTTACTTTGCACATTAATCATGTCACCAATTGAATCTGCTGAATTTTGAATCTTCATTCAGTATCTATCAGCATCTCTGGCACAGATAAGCCTAAAGGTGGCCACTGTTTTTTCAAGGAGGCTTCTAGCCGGTCTCTATTTGTGAACAGCTTGTTATAGTATTACATAACTAGCCAGAGTTCGACTTGGCTCTAGCCAGCAAGTGCCATGCAGCCCAATTTAAAAGAAAGTAAAATACACCAGTGATGCTGTTCATGTTTAGGGACCATCTCTGGGTACCCGTAGCAGCACATACCAGCCGCGGCAGTGCCGGCTGTTGATATTACCAGTAATTCTAGGTAAAATGAATAGACATGCCCCCAGCTGCTGTATGGCTTCTAGTACAGCACTGCAACTATACCAGCAGAAGCAAAGTGTAGAAGGGGTGGTGATGAATTACAAAGGTCTGTATTGCTCCTGCACATGGATTTTGCCACCCTACTGAATGCAGATCACCTTTGCCTTCCAGTCGATAGAATCATTACTTGTAGAAACAGCATTTGTTTGATGTTGATTGATTGCACTGTTGGAGAATCTCCAGCTCCTCTGTGGGAAACTCATTGCCATGATATTCTTTCTGGTAGATAATAATAATAAATAAATAATAATAATAATAATCCACATTTGTAAAGCGCAAACAATCACCCGTAAGGGTCTCTAGGCGCTGGGGGCCGTCGGGAAGATTAAGCAAGCTATTGCCCAGAGTCACATGGTACTGGGCTAAACTGCCGCTAGCACCGGGGATCGAACCGTGATCCCCAGATTCTGGAGTCAGTCGCCCTGGCCGTGGCGCCACACCTCTTCCTGGTGGATGACAATAGAGCCGATCAAACTGGAAGACATGCAGACTTCAGGCTGACCTCATCCTATCATTTCAACTTCAGAACTGCCACCTAACGTGTCAAAGAAAGCGTCACTCTGTAAAACCCGCACTGCTCTGATCATCGGTGGGGGCGGAGATGGCGAGGGGCTCACTGCGGTGTCTGATCATCGGTGGGGGTTGAAATGGTGAGGGATTCCCTGCAGCATTATTGTCCTACCCCTCTCTTTCTAAATGGCATGATAGCTGTCACTAAGGACCTGGGGCAAGGTTGGCCATTGCCACGTGCACACATATTGTCTACGTGCACACATATTGTCTATCTGCTTTTTATTGATGTTCCTGTGTGTTATCTATATGCACTAAGCTGAAAAGTGTCAGTGCTGATGTGCAAACCCCAACACAGAGGATGAGCCAGCAACTCTGTGATTGCACCTGGTGCTGGGATAATTGTACAACTTTATAATGCTCTGGAAAAAGTAGTTATGAGAACCTGTTCCTGTTTACTTGCTAGGGTATTGATATTGGTTCTCTTAATCATCAAATAAGCCAGATGGCATCAGCTTCCCCTTGTAGGTTTATGGTGCTTTTAAACACTGACTATTCTGAATGTGCTGTTGAGGTCAATGTACCAGGATGCACAGTGATCATCCTTTTGGTGTGTGCTGTACTTTTGTTGGTATCAATGTGTCCCAAAGATTAAGTGTGCCTTTGCAGAACAAACTAACAATGGCCCAGAGAACCCAGACTAGTATTCAAGTTGCAAGCCTTAGGTAGCCATATGGCACATGGCAGTCCCTGTTACGGAAAATGGTTGCCGGTCTCCCTGGCCTAAATAGGGTAGAATGACCTCACTATGACCCCGCGGCTCATTGGTTGATAGACTTTGAGTGACGGGTTCCCACCAGCAGAGTAGGATAAGGTTCTATCCATAGAAAGCCCAGTGTCTTCTTTTATTTTTCTGACAGATACACAATTCCCAAACACTAAATGATGCCTCTTCTAGTTACCTGCAGCTGGAAGAGGACAAAGCTGTAACACAGTAAGATTTATGGGGGCCTCAATCTGCTGTAAGGTGGAGGGAAAATACAAACACAATCAGGCCTTTATCCAAGGATGGGGGGGCATGACAACAGGTAGCAGCTTCATCTCTAGCCAAAACTGCTAAAATAATCACAGCCTACAGTTTTGATGCCTAAAGCATCTCACATAAATTGTCTACTTATGATATAGTAATCCTAGCTACTGCATAAAATGGTTGCAGCACACTGGTCATTTCCTGGAAGACTACTGTCGAGAAAGGAAGCGCCAGGTGAACTTAAAAAGACAATAATAATGATTTTCAAAATAGAAACGTGAAATAATTCCTTATTGGCTCAGACGTTGGTCGTGCATAAGCCTAAACCTACCTGAGGCTCAGACTGTGCTTCTAAAGGTTTTAAGTGGTAATAAAGGGGCTGTAGAAAAAAACACTACATGCCTTCGACAGCATCAACGAATAATTAGGATTATTCAACCCATGAAGAACATCAGTGCTAAGACCTCCTGACAGCATCATCTACCCAGGCACATTGAAAGGGGTGAGTGAGGCCTAACAGCAACAACCAGTGCACAGAGTGGGACAAACCCCCAAACAGAAACCACACACCCACAATCCTGCAAAGCAGTCCTTTGTGTGCACAGAAAATGCCCTCATCATGGGTGCAAACCAAAAGGAGGGAGATGCCCCTGGTCCTCGGTGCCTGAAGGTGTATTCTACATTGTGCTGCCCTATCTGAAAAAGTCAAAGCACAAGCCAGAGAAGGAAGAATTTGATAACAGTGGGACTAGGGAGAAGTAAAGACAGGGAGAACCTTCACCCCACTGCTGCATCTACAAAAGCACTTGAAACACCTACAGCGCTTTGCCACATTATGCAAAAAAAGGAAGTCTTTACTAGTAATAAAAAAAACCCTTGCATCATCCTAAGAGATTTGCCAGAAACAGTAGGAAGTGAGAGGCAAAACACACCTACGTCTGTGAACAAATGGGTATTGGGCTTAAAACATCAACTTCAAAACCGACTAATATGTAATGTGTTTTATATATGTGCCCTGGTAGCAGTTATCTTTCTTGTAATGTAAGTAACTAGCATTCTATTGTGCTTGTTAATACAGTATGTAAAGTAGAGGTCAGTGGGTCTGAATATATGGTGTTGGTAAATACATTGTGTTCTGTACTACATGCGCTGCTTTATTGGTGTGTCAAGGTGTATGGTGAAATTAAACAAACCATGAACTATATAGTGTGTTGCTGCTACTACTTTGCCAGATGAAGTGTTGTTGCTGGTATACGTTATTTGCTCTGTTGCATGTGTTGTTGGAGTCAGTTTGCCACATTTCACAGCTCTGGCACATATGGCCTGGGCCTCCCTGCATCTGCTGTTGTTATTAGTGTGTTAAGGATTGCAATGTTTATAAACATGTTGACTTCTCTTTCACTGTAGGATGTGAGTTTGGAATCTTTTTTTACCCTTTCTAGTAGAGATATATTCCATGCTGTTTTCCATGATTTTCCTCTGTCTTTGTGCTACAGATCACAGTGGCTTCTGCCCAGCATATAAGCCCATAATATGCAATGCAAAATACATCTCTGACTGCAATCGTGACTCTGGCTGCAAGGCTGATGAGAAGTGCTGCAACGTGGGCTGCAGACAGACCTGTGTGAAATCTATGAAAGGTAAGGCGTCGGTGCTAATTCCACAATGTCCCTTGGACCACATGATTGGCTGTGCCCTATGTGTCACCCCAACGGCTGAGGTCTTTATGAGCCCTGGTGACCAGGACCACTTTGTTAAGAACTCCTGTGAGTGTTCTAGAGAGCCAGTGTGACGATGTGCATTAAGGACTCTCCTAAAGGAGGGGTGTGCATTACATATGAACTATTCATGTATCTTGAACTAGTGGACACCATTCTTTCCACACACAGTCTTCATGCATCCCACCTGTAAGCACAATCACACATCAGACAAGCATGGGGAAGTAAGATGAGCCATTTATAGGAGACTGCTAGAATTGTATCCAGAGGGTCAGCTGATATCCTGTCCTGTGGCCCCAGCTGTCAGTAGGGTATACTTCGGGATCAGGGTGGACTCCACCATTTGTGACCAAGGTAGATATGAATTTGTACAGAACAAATGAACATTCAAAGGTAGAACAGAAATCATTTGGAGAGGGATACACTCTCATTAAAAGAGTACAAGTGCACAGAAAGATCCATACAGAATGCAGATAAATTGATGGGCCACAAATAGCCTGTCTCAGGGTCCATCTTCACTGGCACTAGTATGAAGAACAAGAGAGATGTGTTCACCAACGAAGCGCACAGATACGCGGTTGTCTGAGCAAAGAACAATGTGATAATAAGGAGTGAAAATCTGAAGAAGCTGAAGAATAAGGAGTGGCGGAACTATGTGCAAGACATGCACAAACATGTCTCAATGCATACGAAAGACTGTGCTGATAATTGAAGGCAGTGACCTTCTACTTCAGGGTACAAATGAAATCATATTCTATCTCCAAATCAATGAGGCATGCTCTGCTCTTTGCATTTCAGAGAAACCTGGTGTTTGCCCCTTTATACCGATGGATGAACTATCAGAAGACATGTGCAATAAATGCAATGAGGACAAAGACTGCCCACAAAATGAAAAATGCTGTGCTGGGGGCAAAGGTCGTGAGTGCCGGAAACCCAACCAGGAAATTGGTAAGTGTTCTATTACTCAAACACTTGTTATTGCGACACAATAAGTGTCCTGCCACACTTTCCATGCTCAGACATTAGTGTGGGATGCTATTCATTCTGATGTCTAGGAGGGTGGAATATCTTTGTCAAAGACAGAGGGATAGTTGAGCAAACAGACACACATCTACTAGTAACAGGGACTAAAGTTTCACCTCACCAATGAGGACTAACAAGGGATATGTTTGTATTCCTTTTTCAAAGTGGATATGGTTTTGCAGTTCCAGCTGTTAGATGTGGAGGTATACAAGATGTCCAAATTGCTGGCCTAGTATGGTTTTATTGTACATGTGCAGAGACAGGCATGATTGTACCCCTCCACCAAAATTAAGACTTTCAGTGGAACACAGACAAGATGCTCAGCATTTGGACCACCATCCCAGTCCAAATCCATCAGACTAATTACCTTCTCTCGTTCCCAAAACAACTGGATTCCAAACTCTTCAAGCAATACCTTGTCACTTTATAGCTCCTCATTGATACCCTTCCATCCTCTCTGTACACTTGTGTCTCTCTGTACCCATGAAGTACTTCCTACTTCCTCTTACCTATACATAGCAGATATCATTTGCCACCTCTTGACTTGGCCCTATACCTTCCCACCCTTCAGGCACACACCTGTAATAAAAACATTTTCCTTTATTGACTTTATATATGCAACACATGCATAGATGCATAGGTACATGGTGACTGGTATGGTCTGTTTTGACCCTGTGTCTGTGCTGCACAGGCTGGTGGCTTTTCAACAAACAAGATATATTTCGAGGAGACAAGATGGTGCCTGTGTGAGCGGTTGTGTTCGGCTGCTCCTTCCCGGCTCAGAGAATGGTAATCTGGGTAGAGCACCTCCCCCTGGTTAGCACAGAGTTGGTATGTGCCATCAGGGAAAGGCTTACTTGAGGCCAGCCTTGGGAAATTCAGCTTACTACGACTAGGACTGAGATCGGCAATCTCAGCGGCAATGGCTGGGAGTCCCACAGGAGGTAGAATGCCTCCATAGTCAGCCCAAGTGGTCCAGGACCAGGCCACCAAATAAATAGTGGCTGCCCATGGCTCCACCTGTCCCCTGATAAGCTGGTGTGCGGGGGCAGCATGAATTCTGGAGGAGGGAGTAAATTAGTGTTAAAGACTAACAGGAGTCCTGAAACAACTATGAGGCTGCCCACGGTCCTGCATGGTGCCACCTCAGATGGCGGCCACCCTTAGTTCCATTTTTGCACCTATAATGGAACTATGTTTGCACATCATGGCAGTGGTGACCAAGGTGATTTGGCACAGAAGCCGCAAGTTCAATCACAACCGCAAATGATTATAACTACGTTTTTTTCAACCTACAATAACTGCAGTGGGTGTAACCCATCAGGACAGTGTGAAGGATGGTATGTTACCTTTATAACGCAACTTTTACAACGCACTACCATTACAACGAAACTTTTACAACGCAAAAACTATTACAACGCATGTATTTACAACGCATGTTTTTACAACGTAGGTACCTTTACAACGCATACCATTACAATGTAAGTATTGGTAAGTATATAATTATAATTAAAATGTTATATGTTTGGGTTTTTTTAAGGGGTATTTTTAGGGTTCAGTGTCAGTTTTGGGTTTTTGGGTAAAGGGGTATTTTTAGAGTTTAGGGTCAGTTTTAGGTTTTTGGGTAAAGGGGTATTTTTAGGGTTCAGGGTCAGTTTTGGGTTTTTGGGTAAAGGGGTATTTTTAGAGTTTAGGGTCAGTTTTAGGTTTTTGGGTAAAGGGGTATTTTTAGGGTTCAGGGTCAGTTTTGGGTTTTTGGGTAAAGGGGTATTTTTAGAGTTTAGGGTTAGTTTTAGGTTTTTGGGTAAAGGGGTATTTTTAGGGTTCAGGGTCAGTTTTGGGTTTTTGGGTAAAGGGGTATTTTTAGGGTTCAGGGTCAGTTTTGGATTTTTGGGTAAAGGGGTATTTTTAGGGTTCAGGGTCAGTTTTAGGTTTTTGGGTAAAGGGGTATTTTTAGAGTTCAGGGTCAGTTTTGGGTTTTTGGGTAAAGGGGTATTTTTAGGGTTCAGGGTCAGTTTTAGGTTTTTGGGTAAAGGGGTATTTTTAGGGTTCAGGGTCAGTTTTGGGTTTTTGGGTAAAGGGGTATTTTTAGAGTTTAGGGTCAGTTTTAGGTTTTTGGGTAAAGGGGTATTTTTAGGGTTCAGGGTCAGTTTTGGGTTTTTGGGAAAAGGGGTATTTTTAGGGTTCAGGGTCAGTTTTGGGTTTTTGGGTAAAGGGGTATTTTTAGAGTTTAGGGTCAGTTTTAGGTTTTTGGGTAAAGGGGTATTTTTAGGGTTCAGGGTCAGTTTTGGGTTTTTGGGTAAAGGGGTATTTTTAGAGTTTAGGGTTAGTTTTAGGTTTTTGGGTAAAGTGGTATTTTTAGGGTTCAGGGTTAGTTTTGGGTTTTTGGGTAAAGGGGTATTTTTAGGGTTCAGGGTCAGTTTTGGGTTTTTGGGTAAAGGGGTATTTTTAGGGTTCAGGGTCAGTTTTAGGTTTTTGGGTAAAGGGGTATTTTTAGAGTTCAGGGTCAGTTTTGGCTTTTTGGGTAAAGGGGTATTTTTAGGGTTCAGGGTCAGTTTTAGGTTTTTGGGTAAAGGGGTATTTTTAGGGTTCAGGGTCAGTTTTGGGTTTTTGTGTAAAGGGGTATTTTTAGGGTCAGTTTTAGGTTTTTGGGTAAAGGGGTATTTTTAGGGTTCAGGGTTAGTTTTGGGTTTTTGGGTAAAGGGGTATTTTTAGGGTTCAGGGTCAGTTTTGGGTTTTTGGGTAAAGGGGTATTTTTAGGGTTCAGAGTCAGTTTTAGGTTTTTGGGTAAAGGGGTATTTTTAGGGTTCAGGGTCAGTTTTGGGTTTTTGGGTAAAGGGGTATTTTTAGGGTTCAGGGTCAGTTTTGGGTTTTTGGGTAAAGGGGTATTTTTAGGGTTCAGGGTCAGTTTTGGGTTTTTGGGTAAAGGGGTATTTTTAGGGTTCAGGGTCAGTTTTGGGTTTTTGGGTAAAGGGGTACAGGGTAAAAATAAAGTAAAATTAAATTAAAATTAAATTAAATAAATTAAATTAAATTAAATTAAATTACATTACATTAAATTATATTAAATTCAATTAATTTACAATTAAAAAATTAATATATACTTACCAATACTTACGTTGTAATGGTATGCGTTGTAAAGGTACCTGCGTTGTAAAAACATGCGTTGTAAATACATGCGTTGTAATAGTATTTGCGGTGTAAAAATTTCGTTGTAAAGGTATGCGTTGTAAAAGTATGCGTTATAACGTCATATATTCGTGAAGGATACATTCTGAAATCTATTCACGCCTGTCTATCTATATATCATGCTCCCCCCCATCATGCTGTTATAATATTTTCACTTCCTGATTGCAAATTTCATGTTCCATTCTTATACAGAAGATGGTCTGTAAGCTACAGGTTTACCCCATATTTTTTAGGGATATATTCTGTCCCTATAAATGATAGAGATAGAAGTGAAATATGAGGTATGATATGAACATCTCTCAATCTTTTCCTAGAAGTGAAATCTGGTGAGTGTCCCAGGCGGATTTCATGGTGCGATCGCCCGCCCCCGTACAATCACAAGTGTAGCAATGACAGTCAATGCCCAGGAGAGAAGAAGTGCTGCATCGAGATTTGTGATCAGGAATGCAAGGATCCTGTGCTAGGTAACAACCACTTCTTCACTTAAGTGCCTTTTGGATGTTTTGTTTTTATCCAGACAAGGCTTGAAAAACCGTTGTAAAGAACCAGGACATTAGAGACATCAATAGTCTGTGACTTCTTTAAAGCATTACTTCCAGGGCAGAGCGACAAAAGGGTTTACAAAATGTCTTGTAGACATCATTTCCTTTCAATTTTTCAATGAGTTGCCCTTCCACTCCACTACCCCCCTTAGAAACCTCATTGGCTGTTCTTCTCACTGTTATTCACCTCCTTTGTTCATTGTTTATCATGGAAAGCTTCATAATACTGCTTAGCTTCCAAATAATTTCTAGGAATGTAGGGGCAGATTTACAATAAGTGGCGCATCCCTGCATATCAGCAGGGATGCGCTACTTATTGTGCACCATGCCTCCGCCACCATGGATGCGCCGCATTTACAATGCAGCGCACCATGGGGCAAAAATGGCACAGATGTGTCACGCGTCTGTGCTGTAAAAGCGGCGCATTGCTGGAGTTGCGTCGCAAGAGCGACGCAGCTCCATCAATGCTCTGGGGGGCCCTATCTTAATGCTGCGTCAATCCTTATGCCTGCTTCAAGCAGGCGCAGGGTTTTGATGCAGCATGAGCCCCAAAGTGACTTGTGGATTTCACTCAGCCACTTTTAGGAGGCGTTCCTGCGCCGGAACTCCCCCCCCCCGCGTAGGAATGCCTCCTTCTGGCGCAGGGCTTTACAACATGACGCATTTCCCAGATGCGTCACATTGTAAATCTGCCCCTTTGTTTCTAGCTTTCTTTCCCCAAACGTTAACTAAGAACTCAATCTGCCTAACATTAGACCTTCTCCTCCCTTTGGGTGACCAACGAAAAAGATAGTATACAAAACCACACATAACTACATCGATGCCAAGACACTGTTGCCAGGGTGTGACAATCGAATACTGTTTTCAGAATATCTTTATAATATGCACATAAATATTATGTCATAATGTATCACTTCACTGCAATTTATACTAGAAAATGTACTATCATAAACAGTATTTTTGTGGATGGTATTTAGAACACAATATACATGTCAGATGATATTTCTCTATTCAATGTTCTGACATGCAACCATGCCACTGGCATCTATTGCAGTTTCCGTGGTACTTTAACATCACAGACTGTTTCTGTCTTCAGCTTTGTATATGTTCTTACATTGTCCTTACTTCCATGTACCTGTTCTATGTCTTTTTGATTTCACTCCATTCATGGTTCTCATCACACCACCCTTGCTGGTACATGGCTCTATCAGTGAAAGATCATTTCATTTGTAACTCATCATATCTAACTGCTCATCTTCCTAGAAAGACTTCATTGCTGACTTGCTGTATTGTTTATATACTTGTATTTATATATCTCTGAAATATGTCCTCTCCTGCCTCAACTCCAGACAACACGAACATACAAGTTCTAGCATCTTTTGTAATACATATGTGGTGCACACACTGAGAGTGCTCCCACAGAGGTCTTCGGTGCTACTGTTGCCCTGTTTGAGTGAACACCGCATAAAAAAGCATGTAGGCCCAACTGTGGTTATCTGGTCACACTAGACCCCAGAAAAGTCACTGGTTCCTGCTGACCAGAAAGGAGCGCACGCTGTCTTCAGGGATCAAGTTAGGCCCACTGATCGAAAGTACCTTAAACCCGGTTGCAGAGTCGTGCGGCGGTAGTGATGAAGGGTGAATTGAAGCCCTTCAGGGTGTGGCCACAAGTCACAAACCATAAACCACCCTGCCCTGTGGTTTTGAGCCGTGGGCACATGTCATCGACGCAATACTTCACTGAGGAATAAGGAACAAGCAACAAAGATTACAGATGGGTGACATTTTATTGCACAAAACACAGGTATTTCAATAAAACACATTTCTAGTGAATATTCTTTAAAACAATCTGGCTTCACTCTGCCAGGAGTATAAAATAGATCGAACTTGCTTCTAAAATGCTGCGAGGCAAGCTGAACTGAGTAACTCTTAAACATGCACAATGGAAAACTGCCAGAGATTCAAAGATATGGAGTACATTTCTTATGAAAACATAGTGCCTAGAATTAAGCCTTTCTGATGAGAATGATTCATGCAAGTCAAACATTTTGAAGAGACCCAGAATGTGAGTGGCCAGGATTATTGAAAAGGCACAATTGAAATTAGTTGGGGTAAGCAGGACACTCTATAAAGTCTAGTGCCCAGAAGCCCCTTAGCCTATGGAGACTATCCCAGCAGGACCTAATAGCCTAAGTGAACCTAAAATGCAAGGGATTGGGTGTGAATGGAAAGTACAGAGCAAGGACAGACATTTAAAAGACAAAAGTATTATCTGGCTTAGGGTGCCCACCACCTGAGAGAGAGGAATTGACACCCCAAGTCAGACAATCGACTAGCCGGAGAGCCTGCATGCAAGAAGTTGCATTAGCAGAACTCTGGCTTCAGATTTGACGGGCTGAATCTAATATACCTGAAAAATGCAGAACTAACACTGTTCTGACGCCTTTTCTGACGCACTTTCTGCAGGTGGTTTAACCACATGTGTTCTAGGACACTGGAAGGACACCCCTAAAGAACATTCTGTTCCCTAAAAGAGGACATTGTGCTCTTCAAAAGCGAACATCTTGTACATTTCTAAAAATATATGTGTTAGAGCGGAACCTATGACAGGTGCTGAGGTGCTGTGACATCTATTTCATGCAAGCTATCTTTCAGAACAACATTTCTGCAAGATTCCAAGATGTGCCAACTTGTAATGGCTGAGTCTGTGTAGGTGTGTGGTGTCTTGCAATGGGGCTTGTGAAAGGCTACTGTAACTTTCCTGGTCTGCTCAATTGTCTTGCTGTCTTCAGCACATCAGAAAAGCACGTTTAAAACTATTTAGGCTCAGTGGATTCTGTTAACATAAGCCGGTGGCTTTGGGCCTTTGGCTTGGGCCTACAACCCCGGGATTCATGGGATCCATGGGATTTCATTTGCTGATTTTATATGGTGAAAATTGGTCATTTTAGCATATTTTCAGATTTTGTCAAGTAGGGCTCACATCGGACCTTCATCCTACCAAGGTCGATAAAAAGGCCCCTCTATCAGTAGTACCTAGGAACTGCGATGGAAGGTCATGCATTGTCATTGAGAAAGCCGTCAACAATGGGTTTGCAATGCGACGGCCTGATTTGAGGATGCGTTGCACACCAGCGGTTCCTAGAGGGCTGTGAGCAGCGATGCAAAATCCAGCACCAGGGATGGGTAATGCAATGCTTCTGCTGTGGCGTTTAGAGAGGTGATGCATTGTATGGTGACTCTGACACAGAGTTTTACTGAGGCTATACATAGTGCTGTGACTTTGATGCCTCAGTTCTGCTAATACCACGGGTGGACTGGCAGAGCACCTAAAGGCACACTTACAAGGGTCCGGGAAAGGATTGGCACTACTAGTGAAGGTAGGACTCACAGCTGGGAAAGTTCAGGTGCTGGGTTGAAGATGGAAGAAGTCTATTCAGTCCCTGAGACTTCTGATCAGGAGGCCAGACAACTAGCCCTTGTAGTCATTCTGGTGGTTTTAAGTTCAAGATACATGTCCACTCCTTCCGACTCAGGGAGGAGGTCAGCAGGGCGGCCAAGTAGCAGTCCTGTTTGCAAAAGAGCAGCACAGCAGTGCTTCATTAAAGTCTTACGTAGGTCTGAATGTGTACTGAAGACTTGGGTCCAAGGGTCCAATATTTATATCTGCTGTCCACCTTGAAATAGGAGAAGATTCTGAAGGTTTCACCTCCTGAGTAGTTTGAAATGTTCTGCCCCCTTCCTTGGCCCCAGATTGTCTAGGGTTAAAATAGACTGGTGCCAAACCCCTTTGCCAGCGTGCCTCGTCAGGATCTTTGTGATGTGCATGTGTGGTAGGTGACAGCTCTTGCCCCTCGTCAACTTAGAGTGGCTCATCCTGCAAACACCTAGCTGCTTGTTGTCTCACGGTCTGTGAGCAATGCACAAAGGCCAACTGCATGCTACCCGTAGTCATCTGACCCAGGATACAGACAGCAGACACCAAATGGTTTGAGCAAGAAAATGCCACCTTTCTAACAGTGGCATTTTCAGAATTGTGACAAAAAATCTGACTTTACCATTAAGGAGGGTTTTTAAACACAATTTGTTGGACAAAAAGCACAGCCTGTCTCCGTGCTCCCAATTGAAAGTTATCACTTATTAAATGTAAGAAGGTAACCCAATATCATCCTATGGGAGAGGTAGGCCTTGCAGTAGAGAAAACTAATTTTTGAGTTTTTTCTGCCAAAATGTTTAAACGGTAAATGTACAGGTCTAATATTTCAAATATACTGCACCCTGCCCTTTGGGTTGTTCAGGGTCTACCCAAAGTGTGTCTTGCATGTATTAAAACAGAAGGTCTGGGCCTGGCAAAAGCTTTATTTGGTAGGTTAAAATTACAGTTTAAAACTGCACACACAGGCTTCAATGTCAGGCCTGAGATCTGTTTTGCAGGGCTCCTTAAGTGTGTGGAACAATCAGGGCTACAGGTTCACTAGTAGCATTTAATTTACAGGTAAAGTACATTAAATATATCAATGGGGTGTAAGCCAATCCTACCATGTTTAAAGGAGAGAGCACATGCACTTTAGCACTGGTAAGCAGTGGTAAAGGACACAGAGTCCTTAGGCCAGCAGAAACAAGATCAGCAAAAAATAGAAGAATTGAAGCAAAATGTTTGGGGGACGACAACCCTAAGAATGACAGATCTAACAATGAGATATTTATTTTGCCTAGAGTGAGGAACATACTTATATTTCCTATAAATAAATTACACTGCAGCTGTGACTGCATTTGATAGTCTACGTAGATTCTACACTTAATTTTTGATTGATTGATTGACTGGCCGGGGAGATGACATAATGCTATCATTTAATCTAAAACAGTTTTCAGATAGTATGGATAAGAGAACTTTGTGCACCACTGAAGCTTGGTTGCAAGTGCAGCAAAGTGGTGTCATGAGGTTTATAAAATTGAAGCTGACGCAGGGGTGGGACCAGATCCTATAGGAATTATTCCTTTGTTCGGAAAAAATAAATTCTTGCTAATATCCATAACTTCAGTAAGTGCAAGATATTGCATAGCTAACGCAGGAGTCCTTTTTCACACCTGCATGCATATCCTTTGTACCTTAAATCAAGAGTCATTATTTCAATGAGGGTTGGTCTCCAAATTATATTCCTCTATTCTCTGACCAGTTCTCCCACTACCTTCTTCATTGATGGGTCATGATCTACATCTCTTCACATGTCAGCCACAAATTCCTTTAGGATATTGTTTTGTTAGGGGCACATGGCGCAGCTCAGTAAGGTGCTACACTCCAGATGTTGCCCCCACAGTTATCTAATAAGACCCTAGTAGGAGAGCTATGGGCTAATATTTCAGTTTATTTGTACAGCTACCAGACATAATAAATGGGTCCCTCTTTAATGTTAGTGCTTTGTCTTGTGGTTCATGGTATATAACAACCAAGCTGAAAATAGAATCTACCTGTCTCATCTGTATTATTAATACACAACTGTTCTGCACATGCTTAAAACTACTTAATATAAATAGCATGTTTCCTGTCACTCAGTTTAAGGCATTACAACTTCATCCATCTCAGGCTTCTCCACATTTTGAAATTGGTGCCAATGATTAAAAGGTACAAACGTGATTCCTAAAGAGCCAACTAGTACATCAACTCTAACATTGATACATTTTCACTGCCAGTCTTATTCTATAGCCTAGAAAATGAGCCTTTATATTCTTCTTGGATAAACATAAGAAGATAGGTTAAAGTGCTATCCAAAATTATATTTTAGTTGTAGAAAATTTACATAACCCGATTGAATTGCCACATTCAGTCTTACAGGATATCAAATTCGATCAGTGCCCATATGTAATCATTTACAGTATATAGAAATATTCTGAGGACAATATAACAAACAAAGATGGGTAGCGTAACATGGTAAGAACTAGGGGCCTTATTTATGAGCCATTTAGGCCTCCGTTGCAACACTTTTTGTGATTCTACGATAACGTAAAATATGAGCCACACTGCGCCTTGTTTACAAAGTGATCAATAAATGAAAATGTTATACTGGATCATAATATGTGGTTAAATCCTGGAAGATAAAGTGAGAAGGAACAAGCCAAAGGCATTCACAATATAAAACAGTACCCACTGATAAGTGTCAGGCCAAAAAGCGCACAGTATTAGCTTAATGGCAGTTTATTCTTGGTTATTCCACAAAATACAGCTCCCAATTAAATTACGGGAGGGGGGTTGGTTACTAACAAGTAGTGAGTGAAAAAAGTGCAAAGAGTGGTGCTCTTGAGAAGAGGTAAAAAGGGTAGAGAGAATAAACTCAAGATTGACTTTTTCAATTCTTTATCGTGCCAAGGTTAACTATCTTTAGCAATGAGGAAAGCCTGCCCCTGACGTCATTTAGGACATAGTTACTATTTCTTCCTATCACAGTGATGTGTTCATCTGTGAAGGTTTCCAAAGGGTGGGGAGGAACAAGAGGGTGCAGGCCCCAGAGTGGGGGGTTATCGTCGGCGTTTCGACCCAGACGCAACAGGGGTAGTTTTACTCCTCAGCAACTGGTCTTCCTCAGGACGGGGGAGGGCAGGGAACCTAAGTAGAAACATGGAGAGCCCCCAGCAAAACGGTGGGCAACCCTTTAGTGGTGTGCCATGGACATGAAAGGTCCCAAAAAACAAAGCTGTAATCAAAACGTTCATGCGTGGAAATCAATCCTATGTTAACCGCTGTGTGCCTAGCAGTGATAGAATGTTCTTACAACAGCATATAACAGCCCTATGTCACTGCTTCCTAAGTAGAAACATGGAGAGCCACCAGCAAAATGGTGGGCAACCCTTTAGTGGTGTTCCATGGACATGAAAGGTCCCAAAAAGAAAGCCGTAATCAAAACGTCCATGCGTGGAAATCAATCCTATGTTAACCGCTGTGTGCCTAGCGGTAAGAGAATGTTCATTCAACAGCATATAACAGCGCTATATCACTGCTTCCTGCGTGCACGGCTATCACAGGACCACTGGTGGGCTCCGTCACCAGTGGTCCTGATGTATCTCTCTTGCCTCTTTCTGCACCTCTCTTGCCTCTTTCTGTACTTCTCTTTCCTCTTTCGCCACCTCTGTTGGTTCGTTTTGCACTGCTCTTGCTTCTTTGTACAACTTTCTTACACAATTTTGTAACCTTGTTCCGTATTCTGCACCTCTCTTGCCTCTTTTTGTACCTCTATTTCCTATTTCTGCACCCTATTCCCTCTTGCTGCACCTTTCTTGCCTCTTTCTGCACCTCTCTTGCCTCTTTTTTAATTTCTCTTGCCTCTTTCTCCACCACTGTTGGTTCTTTTCGCACTTCTCTTGCTTCTTTGAGTACATTTCTTACAACATTCTACAACCTTCTTCCCTATACTGCACCCATGTTGCCTCTTTGTGTACCTCTACTTCCTATTGATGCACCCTATTCCCTCTTTCTGCATCTTTCTTGTCTCTTTCTATATCTATTTTGCCTCTTTCTGCACTTCTCTTGCCTCTTTCTGCACCTCTCTTGCTTCTTTCTGCAATTCTCTAGCCTCTTTCTCCACCTCTGTTGGTTCTTTTCGCACTTCTCTTGCTTCTTTGTGTACCTTTCTTACAACATTCTACAACCTTCTTCCCTATACTGCACCCATTTTGCCTCTTTGTGTACCTCTATTTCCTATTTCTGCACCCTTTTCCCTCTTTCTGCACCTTTCTTGTCTCTTTCTATATCTATTTTGCCTCTTTCTGCACCCCTGTTGCCTCTTTCTGAACTTGTCTTCCCTCTTTATGCACCTCTTTCTTCTTTCTGCACCCCTCTTGCCTCTTTCTGCACATCTCTTGCTTCTTTCTGCACTTTTCTTGCTGTTTTCTGCACCTCGCCTAATTCTTCCGGCAGCTCTCTTGCCTCTTTCTGCATCCTTCATGCCTCTTTGTGTAGTTCTCTTGCCTTTTTCTGCAACACTCTTTCCTCTTTCTGCACTTCACTTCATTCTTTCTACACCTCTGTTGCTTCTTCCTGCACCAATCGTGCCTCTTTCAGTACTTCTGCCTCTTTCTCAACCTCTGTTGGTTATGTTTGCACTGCTCTTGCTTCTTTGTGTACATTTCTTATAAAATTATGCAACCTTCTTCCCTATTCTGCACCTCTCTTGCCTCTTTCTGGATCACTAATGCCTCTGCCTGCACTTCTTTTGCACCTTTCTGCACTTCTCTTGTCTCTTTATGCACCTCTGTTGCTTCTTGCTGTACTTCTCTAGCTTCTTTCTGTACCTCTCTTGCTTCTTTTTGCACCCCTGTAGCATCTTTCTGTACTCTTCTTCCCTCTTTCTGCACTCATCTTGCCTCTTTCTATACCCCTCTTGCCTCTTTCTATATGTCTTTCTCCTTTCTGTACTTCCCTTGCTTCTTTCTGCACCTCTCTTGCTTTCTCCCGTACCTCTTTTGCCTCTTTCTGCACTTCTGTTGCTGCTTTCTGCACTTCTCTTGCCTCTTTCTGCACCCCTTCCCTCTTTATGTGCTTCTTTTCCCTCTGTCTCCACCTCTGTTGGTTATTTTTGCACTGCTCTTGCTCCTTTGTGCACCTTTATAATAAAATTCTGCAACCTTCTTCCATGTTCTGCACCTCTCTTGCCTCTTTCTGTACCGCTAATGCCACTTTCTGCACTTCTTTTGCACCTTTCTGCACTTCCCTGGCCTCTTTGTGCACTTCGGTTGCTTCTTTCTGCACTTCTCTTGCCTCTTTCTGCAGTTCTCTTGCCTCATTCTGCACCTCTCCTGCCTATTTCTGTACCTCACGTTATTCTTTCCGCACCCCTCTGACCTCTTTCTGTAACCCTCTTCCCTCTTTCTGTACCTCTCTTGCATTGGCGCTAGGCAGCACATTGTGCCTGAACAAGAAAGCTATAGCAGTTCACCATATAATATTAAATATCAAGCATTCCTACCCTTTCATCAGTGCAGTGAAAAAAGGTGGCTTGCTGTGTTTCGCTGTGTGAAAGTTTGATAAATGTGCCCCTTGGTGCCCTTTATTTGGAGTTTCCTTTGTAATTGGACATTACATCTGAATGGTTATATGACTTTCTCTTTTCTAGATTTGTATAGCTCTGAGAACATTTCCAGATATACTGAATGTTATTCTTAAGTAACAGTATTTGATTTGATATTCGATGATCTCATGGATCATTTAAAACTGATTTTGTATCACTACGACTTCAGAGTGTTAACATAATATTGAAAGTCTTTTCATTGTTCTGTAACATTATGGATGTATTTTGTAAGTATGATGCATAGTGAATCCTTGTTGTAGTCCTTGTGTGTAAGTTGTGTTGAACAATTTAGTTTCCTTTATTTTCAGGCATGCTGGGGGTTTGCATCTGAGCTGTAGACCTGGGGGCTCATTTACAACACAATTATGCAACACAGCAACATAAGCTAGTTTGCTGCACCATAAAGGAAGGGCATTGATGTGTCCTACTTACCTCAATAGAATGCATCCATGTCCTTTCCTTTGTGTTGGCACCATTTAGGCAGCTTTGCACCAATACAGACACCATAGAGCCATGGCACAAGCAGGCCTGCATTGAAAACCACTTGTTTTTTTGTAGAAAGGGACACCATCCTTCACAAAAACAAATGTTGCGCCTGCCCTGGGGAGGCACATGGTTTTGACGCATTCCCAGATTTACATTATGTTGCTAATCTTGGAAATATGTCAAATACCATTGGCATTGAATAGGAACACCCACTGTAACTTCCTTGGCACACTGCCCTGATGCAATGGGAAGCAAAGCAGTGACTTGCCCTGCCTTCCCTCACACCATATCTATGAGCCCCTGAAAAGCCATGCAGGGTCACTTTCTGTGGCACCGTAGATATGGGCCTGCACTGTTCACCTCCAGAGCATCACAAAAGTGATGCTCTGCCACTGGAAATGTGCCACAAGAGACTGCTAAATAAGATCCGGGGTGTCTAATTGCTGTGTATTGAAACACCTTTAATTGTTCTATGTATGCATGAATTAAGTTTTATTTATTTCCAAGCATTTTATGGTGTCAATCCATGTTAAAGCTTTGTGGTAGGCCTCGCATGAACATTGAGCTTTATGTGTGGGTAGTTGGGGGAAGTCCTTTCAAAGGGGTACTGCAAGATGAAATGATGTCAGTTGCATCATACACAAAAAATATTTTAGTTTAGATTACAGGATATCTAGTACACTTTTGCTAGAACTAATTAGTAACAAATGTCATCCTCAAATAAATATATTTAGTACTAATATAATAGGTGGACATGGTACTTGTTCGTCACCCGGGCCTTCTCACACAAGGCCAATCATCAAGGACTAAAAAGCTGAAAATGCCAGAGGAAGGTTTGGTGAACTTTATGACTATTTTGGCCTCCCTTGCGTCACTTTTGTGATTCTACGATAACGTAAAATATGAGCCACACTGCGCCATATTTACAAAGTGACGCATCAAGGCAGATGTGTCACTTCGTAAACTCCTGAGCTACAATATACCTGCAACAAGTATAATGTATGCAGTGTGGGTATTCCTTCGAAGGCAAGGCTCATAGAACTGCAGCAGTGAAATCTGAGATTTCACTGCAACACTTCTAGGATGCCACTGCGTGAAATCCTTACGCCTCTCTCACAGCAGTCATAAGGAGTAACACATGCCCTTTCACATGTATTGCTTGCGCGCTTCTGAAAAGACACATTGCTGGAGTTGCATCTGTTTTCAGACACACCCCAGCAATACACCACGTTTCCACCTACGAATACGTCAGGAATTCTGACGTATCTCTAAATCCTTGTGACATGGAGCGCTGTACAGTAAATCCAGCGTGTCGCAAGGAGGGTGCCCTGAAAAATGTTGTATCGCTGTTTTCACGTAGCTATGCAACACTTTTAATAAATGATGCCCTATATCTTTGGAGAAGTAAGCAAACAAATGGTGCATTTTTTTCATGTAATATTGCTATGGTAGTGGTGTAAATGTGGCCAATATGTTAACACTTTTGTTGTGTTTGGGGTGAGCAAGTCAGGGGTTCTTATTAAGCCTCTACTGTGCCGCTGTATAAAAAGGTCCCCAAATTTTGTAACTTCCTCTGTTACAGTGAAAACTGGTGAATGTCCAAAAGACACAGTTGTGTGCAAAAAGGCTGAATTGGATCAGTGCAAGATCGACATTGACTGCACGGGAAATCAGAGGTGCTGCCACTTCCAATGTGGACTTAAGTGCAAGGATCCTGCTAAAGGTATTATTCACAGCCACTCACAAGAAGTCATTTGAAGATCTAAATGTTTCTCTTAAAGGGGCTTGTGACTAAGTGCCCTCCTCATCTTCCCCCATTACCCTGAATGCTGACAACATAGCCAAAAGCAATGGCCAACAAAAATAAATAATGCTCTTACTCCTTACCCACCCTGTCATATCCTGGTTCATGTATTGCTGTCTTAAAGACAACCGGTGGAGTTTGACATTTTATGTGCCAAACCTATTTTACTAATCAGATCACACGTTTATCTCACTGAAGAGCTTAAAACAAAGATCTTCAAGTTCATGAGCTGTTACAGCTGGGTGCCGAGAGAAACATGGTCTGGCAGTATGGGGGACAGCCTGTTTAATTGGGCAGGTCTTTGAGTTGAAGACACTATTGTAGTGTTTATAATCATCAAGAACTATGCAAGCATTGGAAAACAGAAGACATCTGGTGAGGTTTCCCAGCATTTCTCAGAGTACATAGATAGGGGGCACCTTAAAAAAGAGTATGAGGCACATGTAAGAGGTATGAATTGGGTACTGCTCAACTGGTGTAAAAAAGCTTCCTGAAGCCACAGAGGTACTCCATACCTGTGGTAGCACATATTAACTGTGGCAACATCACTTCAGAGGTCTGGAGGGTCTGCGGTACAGATACTAGAGAATAAATCCATTTTAGAAAATATGGTAATTGTGCAGACATGTAAACTAGAAAAAAACTAACAAACTGAGGGAAGCATATGAGGTGCATGGATATAAATCGTAGTTAGAGAAGTAAAGAGAATAAAAAACACTAATTTGGCGTTCAGAGGTTACAATCCAGGTGAAACGGTTCCATTCTCACTCTCACAGATTCTTAGTTGTCTTTTTCTTTAACATTTTGAGTGTAAATAATTTTCAGGATAGTATGCTTCTGCAAACCTGTATCTGTGATTTCCACTCCTCATAGTAAAGCAGAAGGAGACCTGCAAAATGGTAGGTAATCCATGTCTCAAATAGCCCATTAACATGTTACTCCCAGACTGGGTGGTTGACCCCTGCTTCATGTCTCCACTAGGTTAGAATGAGTTAACTTAATTAAAACTAGGGCAAGAGTATCTCAAATAAAAAAGAGGTGCAGTCCAGTTCTCATTCACCCCATAACGACAAGAGGCAATGTTAAGCAACAAAGTGGTGGGAACACATTGACCTTCAACTTAATTGCTGTATGCCACAGTGGCACTCAAAGCAGGAACACAAGAGGTGACATCTGTTAAGTTTAATTTTTCATACAGTTTGCCACTGCTGCGGAAAAAAAAATGGCATATTCTTTGGGGGGTGAGGATGAAGTGTCTTTAGTCTCTATTGCTCTCAATCCCTTGAATTTTCTGTCTTACATTACATAAACAAAACCTCAACATCTCTCTACTTCTCCCAATTTAAAGTCAGTATTGTCACAGCTTTGGGATTAGGCAACAAAGTATAATGTTAATGGTGATGTGGTGGGTTTGCTGCATGTTTCGTCTTTGCTCTAGGCTTAAAGGCTGATTATGATGTTGGGTGGACTTCAGTCCATCACTCATCGTATCAGGGATTGGGACCGCCCAACTTGCTGCCGGCTGTCCCATAGTAGGCATTACAATGCGACTACCACCACGGTGGTTGCAATGCCTATATTTTACATTGCGGTGGGTGCTGCTGGCTGCAGCACCCGCCGCAATGTAAAAACAGGACATGTTATATATCCCTGCCTAAGTGGCAGGCACCATGGGGTGCTAGCCACATGGTACTGAGATATGTAGAGGGGCACAATAGGTGTCCCACAACACCTACAAGCAAGGACTAGGGGGAAGGAGGGCCCGCTACAGGCACTCAATGTCCCTTTCCACCAGGCATTTTGTGTCAGGTAGCCTACCATGAAACAGCTGGCAGAGAAAGGGACAACCTAATCCCTATGGCAGTGCCTGGTAAGCACCGTCAGCATTATAGGGACTATGAGCCCCTCCGTCACACCAGCGTTCTCAAGGAGTCCGTCAGATGCATGGTAGTTGGTTTTTACGACCGCCACACGTCTGCCCTCAATCATAATATGTCGGGCGGTAAAGCTGGTTGCGATGGCGGAGAGACTGCCATCAACCTCCTGTCAGTGGCAGTCTCCCCGCCATTGTAATCCGCCCTTGCTGTCGAAGTGCTGTATGATGAATGTCTTTAACTGTTCTACATAGTCGTGATTTAAATTTTATTTATTTTCAAGCATGCTGTGGTTTTACTACATATGAAAGTTTTGTGGTGGGGTATGTTTAAGGACTGGGTTTTATGTGTGGGGGTTTGGGAGAAAGCCTTTCACAAGGGCATGATGAGATAATGTCAGTTACAACTTTAAAAAAAGTTCATTTTTGTTTAGATTGCAGGTTATCTATTACACATTTGCCGGAACTAGTTAGCAAGTAATGTTATCTGAAATTAAATATTTTTAGTACTAATATATTAGGTGGACATTCTACTTGTTAGTCACAAGGGCCTTCTCACGCAAAGCCTATTACAAATGATTAAAATGCTGCAAATGCCAGAGGATGGTTAGCTGAATTACATGTCTGTGACTTACTCTCTTACAGAGAAACCTGGTGAGTGCCCAGTGCCAGTTTCAACATGTATAACTCCTCTTCCGGCTCCAAAGTGCAGCCAAGATAGCGACTGCCCAGGATCACAAAAGTGCTGCACTCCGGTCTGCACACAGGAATGCACAAACATCACAACAGGTAACAAGCATATACAATATGTAGGATCCAGATGTCAAAGTGCACACCACATGAGAGCCCTGCAGTTCAAGGATGCTACATCTTAAGACTAGTCTATATGGGTTCCAATCTTGTTATTTGCTCTCCCCTTGGGTATCCAATCCCGTATTTCAGTGGTCATCAGAAGATAGCCAAGTGTAACTTAGAGAGAGAGATCTGTTGGTTGTTTCTGGCATTTCTATCTCTAGGATGGAAATCATAGACAAATCATCTCTATTGCTTCTGTCTGCACTTCTTGTGCCACTTTCTGCACCCCATTTGCCTTATTCTGAACCTCTGTTAGTTCTTTCTGCACTGCTCCTGCTTCCTTCTGCACCTTTTTTGCAAAGTTCTGTATCCCTCCTGCCTCTTTCTGCAATCTTGCCTCTTTCTGCACCTCTCTTGTCTATTTCTGCAACTCACCTGCCTTTTTCTGCACTTCTCTTGATTATTTCTGCACCTCACCTGCCTTTTTCTGCACTTCTCTACTTCTCTTGATTCTTTCTACACCACTGTTGCTTCTTTCTGCCATTCTCGTGCCTGTGTCTGCACCTCTGTTGGTTCTTTTTGCACTGCTCTTGCTTCTTTGTGCATCTTTCTTATACATTTCTGCACCCTCTTCCCTCTTTCTGTACCTCTCTTGCCTCTGTTTGCATGCCTGTCCTATCTTTCTACATCACTTTTGCCTATGTATGCTAATCTCTTGCCTCTTTCTGCAGTTCTCTTGAATCTATCTACACCACTGTTGCTTCTTTTTGCCCTTCTCTTGCCTGTTTCGTGCACCTCTGTTCTTTTTGCACTGCTCTTATATCTTTGTGCACCTTTCTTATAAAATTCTGCAACCTTCCTCCCTAGTCTGCACTCCTCTTGCCTCTTTCTGAGCCTCTATCCACTCTTTCTGCACCCTCTTCCCTCCTTCTACACCTCTCTCGCCTCTGTCTGAATACATGTTCCTCCTTTCTGCACCACTTTTGCCATTTCTGCTAATGCACCTCTGTTGCTTTTAGGAAGGGACACCTTCTTTCACAAAAACAAATGTTGCGCCTGCCCTGGGGAGGCACATGGTTTTGACGCATTCCCAGATTTACATTATGTTGCTAATCTTGGGAATATCTCAAATACCATGGGCATTGAATGGGAACACCCGCCGTAACTCGCTTGGCACACTGCCCTGATGCAATGGGAAGCAACGCAGTGACTTGCCCTGCCTTACCTCACACCATATCTATGAGGCCATGAAAAGCCATGGAGGGTCACTTTCTGTGGCACCGTAGATATGGGCCTGCACTATTTACCTCCAGAGCATCACAAAAGTGATGCTCTGCCATTGGAAATGTGCCACTAGGGACTGCTAAATAAGATCCCGGGTGTCTAATTGCTGTGTATTTAAACATCTTTAATTGTTCTATGTATTCATGAATTTAGTTTTATTTATTTTCAAGCATTTTATGGTGTCGCTCCATGTTAAAGCTTTGTGATAGCCTTCGCGTGAACATTGAGCTTTATGTGTGGGTAGTTGGGGGAAGTCCTTTCAAAGGGGTACTGCAAGATAAAATGATGTCAGTTGCATCATACACAAAAAATATTTTTGTTTAGATTAAAGGATATCTAGTACACTTCTGCTAGAACTAATTAATAACAAATGTCATCTACAAATAAATATATTTAGTACTAATATAATAGGTGGACATGGTACTTGTTCGTCACCCGGGCCTTCTCACACGAGGCCAATCATCAAGGACTAAAAAGCTGAAAATGCCAGAGGAAGGTTTGGTGAACTTTATGACTAATTTGGCCTCCCTTGCGTCACTTTTGTGATTCTACGATAATGTAATATATGAGCCACACTGCGCCATATTTACAAAGTGACGCCTCGAGGCAGATGTGTCACTTCGTAAACTCCTGTGCTACAATATACCTGCAACAAGTATAATGTATGCAGTGTGGGTATTCCTTCGCAGACAAGGCTCGTAGAACTGCAGCAGTGAAATCTGAGATTTCACTGCAACACTTCTAGGATGCCACTGCGTGAAATCCTTACGCCTCTCTCACAGCAGGCATAAGGAGTAACAAATGTCCTTTCGCATGGGGCTTGCCCGCTTATGAAAAGACACATTGATGGAGTTGCATCTGTTTTCAGACACACCCCAGCAATACACGACGTTTTCACCTACGAATACGTCAGGAATTCTGACGTATCTCTAAATCCTTGTGACATGGAGCGCTGTACAGTAAATCCAGCGTGTCGCAAGGAGGGTGCCCTGAAAAATTTGTATCGCTGTTTTCACGTAGCTATGCAACACTTTTCATAAATGAGGCCCTATATCTTTGGAGAAGTAAGCAAAGAAATGGTGGATTTTTTTCATGTAATATTGCTATGGTTGTGGTGTAAATGTGGCCAATATGTTAACACTTTTGTTGTGTTTGGGGTTAGCGAGTCAGGGGTTCTCATTAAGCCTATACTGTGCCACTGTATGAAAAGGTCCCTGAATTTTGTAACTTCCTCTGTTACAGTGAAAACTGGTGAATGTCCAAAAGACACAGTTGTGTGCAAAAAGGCTGAATTGGATCAGTGCAAGATCGACAGTGACTGCAAGGGAAATCAGAGGTGCTGCCACTTCCAATGTGGACTTAAGTGCAAGGATCCTGCTAAAGGTATTACTCACAGCCACTCACAAGAAGTCATTTGAAGATCTAAATGTTTCTCTTAAAGGGGCTTGTGACTAAGTGCCCTCCTCATCTTCCCCCATTACCCTGAATGCTGACAACATAGCCAAAAGCAATGGCCAACAAAAATAAATAATGCTCTTACTCCTTACCCACCCTGTCATATCCTGGTTCATGTATTGCTGTCTTAAAGAGAACCCGTGGAGTTTGACATTTTATGTGCCAAACCTGTTTTACTAATCAGATCACACTTTATCTCACTGAAGAGCTTAAAACAAAGATCTTCAAGTTCATAAGCTGTTACAGCAGGGTGCTGACAGAAACATGGTCTGGCAGTATGGGGGACAGCCTGTTTAATTGGGCAGGTCTTTGAGTTGAAGACACTATTGTAGTGTTTATAATCATCAAGAACTATGCAAGCATTGGAAGACAGCAGACATCTGGTGAGGTATCCCAGCATTTCTCAGAGTACCCAGATAGGGGGCACCTTAAAAAAGGAGTATGAGGCACAATTAAGAGGTATGAATTGGGTACTGCTCAACTGGGGTGAAGAAGCTTCCTAAAGCCACAGAGGTACTCCATACCTGTGGCAGCACATATTAACTGTGGCAACATCACTTCAGAGGTCTGGAGTGTCTGCGGTAAAGATACTAGAGAATAAATCCATTTTGGAAAATATGGTAATTGTGCGGATAAGTAAACTAAAAAAAAATAACAAACTGAGGGAAGCATATGAGGTGCATGGATATAAATCGTAGTTAGAGAAGTAAAGAGAATAAAAGACACTAATTTGGCATTCAGAGGTTACAATCCAGGTGAAATGGTTCCATTTTCACTCTCACGGATTCTTATTTGTCTTTTTCTTTAACATTTTGAGTGTAAATAATGTTCAGGATAGTAGCTTCGGCAAACCTGTATCTGTGGTTTCCACTCCTCATAGTAAACAGAAGGAGACCTGCAAAATGGTAGGTAATCCATGTCTCAAATGGCCCATTAACATGTTACTCCCAGACTGGGTGGTTGACCCCTGCTTCATGCCTCCACTAGGTTAGAATGAGTTAACTTAATTAAAATTAGGGCAAGAGTATCTCAAATAAAATAGGGGTGCAGGCCAGTTCTCATTCACCCCATAACGGCAAGAGGCAATATTAAGCAAGAAAGTGGTGGGAACACAGTGACCTTCAACTTAATGGCTGTATGCCACAGTGGCACTCAAAGCAGGAACACAAGAGGTGACATCTGTTAAGTTTAATTTTTCATAGTTTGCCACTGCTGCGAAAATAAAAACTGGCATATTCTTTGGGGAGTGAGGATGAAGTGTCTTCAGTCTCTATTGCTCTCAATCCTTTGAATTTTCTGTCTTACATTACATAAACAAAACCTCAACATCTTTCTACTTCTCCCAATTTAAATTCAGTATTGTCACAGCTTTGGGATTAGGCAATAAAGTATAATGTTAATGGTGATGTGGTGGGTTTGCTACATGTTTCGTCTTTGCTCTAAGCTTAGAGGCTGATTATGATGGTGGGTGGACTTCAGTCCATCTCTCATTGTATCAGGGATTGGGACCGCCCAACATGCTGCCGGCTGTCCCATAGTAGGTATTACAATGCGACTACCACCACGGTGGTTGCAATGCCTATATTTTACATTGCGGTGGGTGCTGCTGGCTGCAGCACCCGCCACAATGTAAAAACAGGACATGTTATATGTCCCTGCCTAAGTGGCAGGCACCATGGAGTGCTAGCCACATGGTACTGGGATATGTAGAGGGGCACAATAGGTGTCCCACAACACCTACAAGCAAGGACCAGGGGAAAGGAGGGCCCGCTACAGGCACTCAACGTCCCTTTCCACCAGACTTTTCCTGTCGGGTAGCCTACCATGAAACAGCTGGCAGAAAGGGACATCTTAATCCCTATCGCAGTGCCTGGTAGGCACCGACAGCATTGTAGGGACTATGAGCCCTTCCGTCACACTAGCGTTCTCAAGGAGTCCACCAGATGCATGGTAGTTGGTCTTTACGACCTCCACACATCTGCCCTCAATCATAATATGTTGGGCGGTAAAGCTGGTTACGATGGCGGAGAGACCGCCATCAACCTCCTGTCAGTGGCAGTCTCCCCGCCATTGTAATCCGCCCTTGCTGTCGAAGTGCTGTATGATGAACGTCTTTAACTGTTCTACATAGTCGTGATTTAAATTTTATTTATTTTCAAGCAGGCTGTGGTTTTACTACATATGAAAGCTTTGTGGTAGGGTATGTTTAAGGACTGGGTTTTATGTGTGGGTGTTTGGGGGAAAGCCTTTCACAAGGGCATGATGAGATAATGTCAGTTACAACTTTAAAAAAAAGTTAATTTTTGTTTAGATTGCAGGTTATCTAGTACACATTTACCGGAACTAGTTAGCAAGTAATGTCATCGGAAATTAAATATTTTTTGTACTAATATATGAGGTGGGCATTCTACTTGTTAGTCACCAGGGCCTTCTCACGCAAAGCCTATTACAAAGGATTACAATTCTGCAAATGCTAGGGGATGGTTAGCTGAATTTCATGTCTGTGACTTACACTCTTACAGAGAAACCTGGTGAGTGCCCAGTGCCAGTTACAAGATGTGCAACTCCTCTTCTGCCTCCAAAGTGCAGCCAAGATAGCGACTGCCCAGGATCACAAAAGTGCTGCACTCCGGTCTGCACACAGGAATGCACAAACATCACAACAGGTAACAAGCATATACAATATGTAGGATCCAGATATCAAAATGCACACCACATTAGAGCCCTGCAGTTTAAGGATGCTAAATCTTAAGACTAGTCTATATGGGTTCCGATCTTGTTATTTGCTCTCCCCTTTACAAACCAAGGGTATCCAATCCCGTATTTCAGTGGTCATCAGAAGATAGCCAAGTTTAAATTAGAGAGAGAGATCTGTTGGTTGTTTCTGGCATTTCTATCTCTAGGATGGAATCATAGACAAATCATCTCTATTGCTTCCGTCTGCACTTCTTGTGCCACTTTCTGCACCCCATTTGCCTTTTTCTGCAAATCTGTTAGTTATTTCTTCACTGCTCCTGCTTCCTTCTACACCTTTTTTGCAAAGTTCTGTATCCCTCCTGCCTCTTTCTGCAATCTTGCCTCTTTCTGCACCTCTCGTCTATTTCTGCACCTAACCTGCCTTTTTCTGCACTTCTCTTGATTCTTTCTACACCTCTGTTGCTTCTTTCTGCCATTCTCGTGCCTGTTTCTGCACCTCTGTTGGTTCTTTTTGCACTGATCTTGCTTCTTTGTGCATCTTTCTTATAAATTTCTGCACCCTCTTCCCTCTTTCTGTACCTCTCTTGCCTCTGTTTGCATACCTGTTCTATCTTTCTACACCACTTTTGCCTATGTATGCTAATCTCTTGCCTCTTTCTGCAGTTCTCTTGAATCTTTCTACACCACTGTTGCTTATTTCTGCCATTCTCTTTCCTGTTTCTGTACCTCTGTTCTTTTTGCACTGCTCTTATATCTTTGTGCACCTTTCTTATAAAATTCTGGAACCTTCCCCCTTAGTCTGCACTTCTCTTCCCTCTTTCTGAGTCTCTATCCACTCTTTCTGCACCCTCTTTCTCCTTCTGCACCTCTCTTGCCTCTGTCTGAATACATGCTCCTTCTTTCCGCACCACTTTTGCCATTTCTGCTAATGCACCTTTGTTGCGTTTAGAAAGGGACACCTTCTTTCACAAAAACAAATGTTGCGCCTGCCCTGGGGAGGCACATGGTTTTGACGCCTTCCCAGATTTACATTATGTTGCCAATCTTGGAAATATGTCAAATACCATGGGCATTGAATGGGAACACCCACCGTAACTTGCTTGGCACACTGCCCTGATGCAATGGGAAGCAACGCAGTGACTTGCCCTGCCTTACCTCACACCATATCTATGAGGCCATGAAAAGCCATGCAGGGTGATTTTCTGTGGCATCGTAGATATGGGCCTGCACTGTTCACCTCCAGAGCATCAAAAGTGATGCTCTGGCAGTCGAAATGTGCCGCATCTATATAAGATCCCGGGTGTCTAATTGCTGTGTTTTGAAACATCTTTAATTGTTCTATGTATTCATGAATTTCGTTTTTATTTATTTTCAAGCATTTTATGGTGTCACTGCGTGTTAAAGCTTTGTGGTAGGCCTCGCGTGAACATTGGGTTTGATGTGTGGGTAGTTGGGGAAAGTCCTTTCAAAAAGGCACTGCGAGATGAAATGATGTCAGTTGCAGCATACAAAAAAATATTTTTGTTTAGATTCCAGGTTATCTAGTACACTATTGCTAGAACTAATTAGTAACAAATGTCATCTACAATTAAATATACTTAGTACTAATGTAATAGGTGGACCTGTTACTTGTTTGTCACCCGGGCCGTCTCATACAAGGGCAATCATGAAGGCTTAAAAAGCTGAAAATGCCAGAGGATGGTTTGGTGAATTTCATGACTGATTTTGGCCTCCGTTGCGTCACTTGTGATTCTATCATAACGTAGAATATGAGCCACACTGCGCCATATTTACAAAGTGACGCATTTAGGCAGGTGTGTCACTTCGTAAACTCCTGTGCTTCAATATACCTGCAACAAGTATAATGTAAGCAGTGGGGGTGTTCCGTCGTAGACAAGGCTCGTAGAATTGCAGCAGTGAAATCTCTGAGATTTCACTGCAACACTTCTAGGATGCCACTGCGTGAAATCCTTATGCCTCTCTCACAGCAGGCGTAAGGAGTAACACATGCCCTTTGACATAGCTCTTGCCCGCTTGTGAAAAGACACATTGTTGGAGTTGCGTCTGTTTTCAGACACACCCCAGCAATACTCCACGTTTGCACCTACGAATACGTCAGGAATACTGATGTATCTCTAAATCCTTGTGACATGGAGCGTTGTACAGTAAATACAGTGCATCCAGCGTGTCGCAAGGAGGGTGCACTGAAAAATGTTGCATCGCTGAGTCACTTCCTTAGACCTTGATACCCGCTCCACCCAATGTTGGTGAAAACAACTTCACTGTATGATATGAGGTTTTTTTTGTTCAAGAGCAGATACCATGTAACACATTCTCCACTATTTTCAGTGAAATCAAAGCAAGGAATGTGTCCGAAAGACACCATAGTGTGCGTTCAAGCTGAAGACGATAAGTGTAAGAATGATGGTGACTGCACAGGGGATCAGAAGTGCTGCTACTTCCAGTGTGGACGAAAGTGCAAGGCTCCAGAGACAGGTACTTGTGCCAAGGTGGAGTGATGGCTGATGATGTTGTCAGTTCTTAACTTGTATTTCTGCTTTCAAGCTGAACCTTATTCAGAAAGACACAGCATCATTGTGTACAAATGTACAAGTGCTGCGTTCATCTAGTGTAATCTGTAGAACTTCCACCTGGAGAACAACAATGACCGCAACACCATCACCCTGCTGGGCAACCTCGCCAACCTCGGTCTCAAGCAGCTGGTGTCCACCCCCACCCACCTCGCCGGACACACACTCGACGCCGTCTTCTCATCCAGCAAAGACATCACCTTCAACCACGCCACCGGACTCCACTGGACGGACCACAGCTGCGTCCACTTCACCTTCAAAAGATCGACGATCCACCACCACCAGCAACAGGTTGCGCGAAGAAGCTGGAACAAGATCACAGCCGACCAGCTCGCCGCTTCCCTGAGCCAGCACCCTCCCGCCAGCTCAGCGAACCCCAGCCAGGCCGCCGACAACCTCACGAAGTGGATCACCAACTGCGCGGACGAACTCGCCCCACTGAGGACCCCGCCCAGCAGACCCGGCAGCAAGAAGGCCCCATGGTTCACCGACGAACTCAAGAGCTCCAAGAAGAACTGCAGAGCCCTCGAGAAAGCCTGGAGAAGGGGACCAACACCGGACAACATGACCACCCTCAAGCTTGCCACCCGGAAGCACCACCAACTGATCCGCGCCACCTAGAAAACTGCATTCAAGGACCGGCTGGACATCAACGCACACAACTGCAAGGAACTCTTCAACATCGTGAAAGAGCTCTCCAGCCCCAACGCCGGAAACAACGACATCACCCCGTCGCAAGACCTCTGCAACTCCCTCGCCTCCTACTTCCACAACAAGATCGCGGACACACACAACAGCTTTAGAACTCAACCGACGCACGCCACGACCGAACCACCGCCCCCCACCACCACCCTCCGCGCCTGGACTCCGATCTGCACCGAAGACACCGTGCGCATGATGAACTCCATCCACTCCGGATCCCCATCCGACCCCTGCCCTCACCACGTCTTCAACAAGGCCGACGCTGTCATCGCACCCCACCTGCGGGACATCATCAACACATCCTTCGACACCGCCACCTTCCCGGAGAGCTGGAAGCACGCCGAACTCAGCGCCCTACTCAAGAAACCTACAGCGGACCCCACCGAACTCAAGAATTACCGCCCCATTTCGCTCCTCCCGTTTCCAGCCAAAGTCATCAAGAAGACCGTCAACAACAGCTGGCCGCCTTCCTCGAGACGAATGGATCCCTCGACCCCTCACAGTCTGGCTTCCGTGCCAACCACAGCACCAAGACCGCCCTCATCGCCGCCACCGATGACATCCGAACCCTGATGGACAACGGAGAAACAGCGGCCCTCATCCTCCTAGACCTCTCCGCGGCATTCGACACTGTCTGCCATCGCACCCTAGTGCAGCGCCTCAGCAACGTCGGAATCCAGGAGAAGGCACTGGAATGGATCATCTCCTTCCTCGACGGAAGAACACAGAGAGTCCGTCTACCACCGTACAAGTCAGAGGCCACCGAAGTCATCTGCGGCGTCCCTCAAGGATCCTCGCTGAGCCCCACCCTCTTCAACGTCTACATGAGCCCCCTCGCGGCCATCGCACGCCAACACAACCTCAACATCATCTCCTACGCCGACGACACCCAGCTGATCCTCTCCCTGACCAACGACCTCCACGAAGGGATGAAAGAAGTAGCCGAGTGGATGACGACCAGCCGCCTGAAACTGAACTCAGACAAGACGGAAGTCCTCATCCTGGGCTCCTCGCCCTCCGCCTGGGACGAGTCCTGGTGGCCCCCCGCCCTGGGCACCGCACCCAAACCGACAGACCACGCACGCAACCTGGGCTTCATCCTGGACTCCTCCCTCTCCATGACCAGACAAGTCAACGCCGTCTCCGCATCCTGCTTTAACATCCTGCGCATGCTACGGAAGATCTTCCGGTGGATCCCCACCGAGACCAGGAAGACGGTCCCTCAGGCCCTCGTCACCAGCCGACTGGACTACGGCAACGCCCTCTACGCCGGAACCACCGCCAAGCTCCAGAAGAGACTCCAGCGGATCCAGAACGCCTCAGCCAGACTGATCCTCGACATCCCCCGACGCAGCCACATCTCAGGACATCTGAAAGACCTGCACTGGCTCCCCGTCAACAAGAGAATCACCTTCCGTCTCCTCACCCACGCACACAAAGCCCTACACGACCAAGGCCCGAGCTACCTCAACAACCGCCTCAACTTCTACGCCCCCAAACGCCACCTCCGATCGACCAACCACGCCCTCGCCACCGTCCCCCGCATCCGAAGAGCGACAACAGGAGGAAGGTCCTTCTCCTACCTGGCCGCCAAGACCTGGAACTCCCTCCCGACCGACCTGCGCCTGACCCAAGACCACCTCTCCTTCAGGAAGAAGCTCAAGACCTGGCTGTTCGAGCAGTAGCAGCGCCCCCCCCCCCAAGCGCCTTGAGACCCTCCGGGTAAGTAGTGCACTCTACAAATGTCTTTGATTGATTAGAATTCAAAAGCTCCCATTCTGCTGGGATATTTATTTTGCCTTGAGTGAGGAACAGACTTCAGCTCCCTCCATATACACTGCACAGCAGCGGTATCTGTGTGTGTAGCTTCTACACTTGTACTCCTAATTCTATATCTTGATTGATTGATTGATGACTTGCTAGGGAGATGTCAACTAGTTGAGCATGTAATGTCAAACTGTTTTAGACGGTATGGATGAGAGGGTTTTTCATTTGATATTTGTTCCAAAATATGTGCACTGTTGTTGACTCCCGCATGGTAGTGTCGCAAAGTGTTGACATGTGTCTGAGCGAATGGAGGCTGATGCTGGACTGTGACCAGACCCTATGAGGAGACTTCTTTTGTTCTCAAAGTGCTGATCCTTGCTAACATCCATGGTCACATTGGTGATAAGAATCCGGCTACAGTTATTACTCCCAGCTATCTACTCTTTGTTGGATATTCACGGATCTAAATGTTTCCTTTAAAGGGATCTTGTGGGGCATGGTAAAGATGGTGATCTGAACGGTAGCAGATCCCGGAGGCTCCGAGCTCCAGGCCCCCTAACCCGGCCAAAACCATGATTCAGCTCCCCCGTGGTGCACCGAGGACGGTGGTGAGACGGGTGAGAGTAAAGGGGCAACATCGGGAGCATTTGTAGTGGGCGCACGCTCTTAGATCACACTCTAAGTGGCCCAGCAACCAGCGAGAGGAAATGGCGCCCAGGCCGGGAGCCCGATAGCACCAGTGCAGGAGTGAGAAAGATTGGGCTTATCACCAGTGGAGGCAGCGGCTGATCAGGTGGCAGTGAACCTGGGCGGCAGCCTGTCCCTCAGCAAGCAAGTGCACGCAGCTAAGACAGCCCGGCAAAGGAAGAGGTAAGCAGCACTGGTGGGGGCAGCAGTCTACCCCTGGGCTGCAGCGAAGAACTAGATGACGAGGCTCATGGGCCTTCCTAGGCACGGGCCCGGTGCCCCTACAGAGCAATCGAGGGGAAGCGGTGCATGGTGCCTGTGAAAAGTTAGCCTGGCTTATGATGTCCACTCATTTTAGTAGGCACTTTGCACCAGTCTAATCGACCCATTTTGATGGTGGTTGTAAAGTCAACCTTATAGAAAGCTATCCTAGTAATAGCATGCACCAGCAGTCTTCAGGCTAAGACTTCAGTAGGCGAGTTAAGCAAGTTGTTTTACCAATTATAATCCCTTGTGTACCAAATGAAAGGACACCACACAAGGTATATATCAAATATATATGTATTTAATATAAACACAACCCATCTGCACTCTTTATGAGGTCAGAAGTAAAAATACAATACAAGTCACACAGTTAATATACGATAAGTTGCACAGTATACGTTATGCCCTAGGGGCCTCACAAACCATAAATTAAGAAAGTGGTATAAGTACCACAAGAGAATTATAAAGCAGGCCTGGGGCCTGTGGAATTGCTGGGGCTACACTAATCAACCAAAGGTTAGGAAGTAGGAGGCCCACGGGAGACGCGTGCAGTGTCTAAACACAGCCGCGGGTTACCATTGACTTTCTATGGGAAATAAAGAAGTTACAAATATACAATGAAAGGACACTTCCAGATGGACTAGGATGGAACCCTTTTAAACTAGGACACTTCGAGAGTCAAGACCCACGGGAGCACTGGAGTTCTCGTGTTACCTCACCCAGGGAAGCCGGGTGCATAGGTGTCTTTTCGGGTCGGGTTTCGTCGTCGTTTCCTATGGAGAGCTGCAAAGAAGTGCTGCAGGCGATCAGAGGAAAAGTGTCCGGGTGGAACCAAGGGTGGATCGAAGATGTGAAGAACCTGAAAGCAGAAGGGACAGAGTCTGGGTCACTAGCCAGTGAAGGAACCAGGCGATGATGGGTGCTTTCAGGTGATGTAGTCAAATTTGTCTCTTCAGCCACGAGGTCCAGGAGGCATTGATGATGACCAGGCGCTGGATTCGATCTGTCCCACAATGGATCTAGTTGACTGCAGTGTCGGTATCTGGATTGGACCCAACAAGCCTTGGCAACCGCAACCCATGCAGGATGTCGAGATTCTGTTGCAGACCAGCTAGGTTTGTGGCACTTTTCCATTTCAGAGAAGCTGGAGCAAGCCTGGAGCAACCAGCAAAGCAAGTTAAATTCAAAGAAAGGTCTTCAGGGGGCTCACTAGCAAGGAACTGGGAAGATGCATCAAGCTCAAATGCAAAAGGGGGGTCCACGGAACACTCGCAGAGTGTGGCGGCCTGGGCTTTGGTGCAAATAGTGCTCGAGGCTGGGGCTTCTTGCACCCCAAAGCACAACTTCAAGATACCTCATTGAAGGAGTGCAGCTTGCAAAATGCAGGATGTCCAGGAGTCCCACGTCTCTCGTGTCCGCCACGTGTCCCAGCTTTGCTGTGGATGAGGGTTGGGGTAAGAGAAATCTGGAAGTCTAGATCCTGTGCCGCGGATTTTTCAGGATCCGGCGGGAGCCGCGAAAATGCAGACCGGCAAAGTTCTTGTTGGTGCCTGTTTGAACAGGATGGTCTCTCCATGACCACAAGAGAGATGTGCTCCAACTTCCAGTCAGAATGGAACGTCGAAGGTCCAGGATATGTCTTTCAAAGATTCGTCCAGGATAATCTAAAATCCTAGGGACACAGCTCCTATACTTATATTAAGAATATTGGCTGGACTAACTGGCTACCTCCCTCCTATGGGTGGACCTGAGAAGTGGGTGGTTATACCCCTTTCCCTTTGTCCAGTTTCGCACCAGAGCTGGGGCTGTGTGCCCCAGGAACTGGTTTGAACTGGGCTATGCATGGAGCACCTTGTGTGCCCCAGGCAGTGTCTAGAAGCATTCACTGAATGCAGCCATCCCTTCCCCAGTACACAAAACGCTTGTCTGGGGAGGTACCAGCACCTCCCTGGACAGGAAACCTATTGTCCAGGCCACCCCTGCCAGAGTTTTGTCCAGCAGCAGGAGGTCAGATGCGTGTCTGTGGCAGCAGCATCCCTTTTGTGATGCTGAGGCTCTGTTTAACTTTAACCAGGTAAAGCAGTAACTACATGTCTTCTCCCTCTAGAAGGGTGGAATGCTACCCCCACCACCAGAACTGGCGGGGAGCAGTATTCCTAGTGTTTGACACCTTACACGACATGTTTTGATAAAGCCAAACCAAAGTTAGCATTAACCGCGAGGATTATAATGTGCTTAAGAGTATATGGTATGGCTATATCATAGAACAGCTATAAGGAGATGGTTCCGAAAGCTGCAGAGGGGCTCAGCTCATGCTAGGGTACCCTCTCACATAAACCCAAGCACTCTGCCTCCAGGATTGTCAAGGCCTACCATAGGAGTGGCTTATAGGTGTATATGTGTCTATATATAAAGGTAGCTATAGGTATACTATATCTAAGTAAGGGGTGATTACACCACCTTACCCAGGCTGTGTGAACAGACCTGTGGTGTCAGTTTGGAAGGCAAACCAGGGGTGGTATAATACATGCTGCCACCCCTGGTAGGCCTAAGGTGCACCTATGCCCTGGGTACCTATGGTACACTATACAGGGGCTCACAAGGGTGACCCAGTAACCAATCTGGTATGTACCCAAAGTACATGGTATCAATTTAGAGAGAGAACAGCTGGGCAGTGGGTCTGATTAGCAGGCCCACAGCCACACTAAAGTCGTAAAACCAGAGAATTACTGCAAAAAGTGGGGGTGACCATAGGAAGCAGACCCTACTCTCCTACAGTGCCCCCCGCTGGGGTGGCGCAGCAGGGGCAGAGCTCAGATCTAGGGACACTCCCGACCATTGCTGCACAGCCCCCTTCATCAGCGTTTGCAGCCCCGGGAAGCACTAAGCTAAAATGACGGGACGGGCCTAACAGCCCCTTCACTGAGCATAGTGGTGGCCCTGGTGCGAAGAGGTGTGGGCGGACAGCCCTGGGGTCGATCAGGAGTGACAGATGCCTCAGGCGAAGGATCACGCTATGACTCAGTAGTTGCAGCGGAGGCGCTAAGGCCAGGACAGGTTTAGACCCACTGCGTAGACGGAGGCGACAGGGCCACCGTACGAAGGAGTACAACTTGCGGAGGTCGTCGCAGCCACAGTGCACCAGCTGCAGCGGGGAGCAGTGCCTCAGGGGACGGGCAGCTACCTTTCAGGCCAAGGAGACAACTGAGGGCACGGCTCATGGGCCTCCACTGGGCATGCAGTTGGGGCCGTAGCGGAACAACTCCCCACCCCCCCACTGGGAACAACAGGCAGACGTACAACAGATTGGAGGGGCTGTGGGCTGCCCTTGCCGGGATACTTCTTGTGCTGCACGGTACACACTGCTACCAAATGAAGTAGTTGGAACACAAAGGAAGATACTGGCAAAGACAGTGAGGCGGGCTGTTCAGTTGGGGTTAGGGAGGGACCAGGGAGTGATCCGGGAAATTGGAGTGGGGAGGGGGCTTTTCAGGAGGGAGGAAGCGGGAGAGAAAAGAACGAACTTGGAGACTACGAGAGTGGGTTAGACGAGACCCTGTAAGTGTTGAGGGGAGGTTGTTGGGGTTAGGGAGGAGGGAGGAGTGGGGAACCGATGTGCTGATGGGGTGGTGCATTTAGGACGACCAGAGTCATTGAGGGACAGTGCCCGGGGTACGGCCACACACAGGGAAAAGGCACACTCCTAGGGATATCCAAACTCCACTCATGCTCACATTATGTTGCGACATGTTCTTCAGGTGATAGCCCTCAATGTGAAGGGAGTTAAACAATGCTGTTAAAAGACGAGCCATCTTATCTTATCTGGAGCACTCTGGGGCGGATGTGTGCCTTCTGCAGAAAACCCATCTCCTCTCTAAGGACTGGCATAGAATGAGGTCCAGCACATTTCCCCAACAGTTTTACTCCTCCACCAACAACAAAAAGGCAGGGGTAGCCATATTGCTCGCCAGAAAATTCCAGGGCAAGGCGGGAGATACGGTGGCAGAAGTAAAGTGTAGGCTGCTGGCCTACAGGTTATGGGTGGGTGTGGTTTGGTTGCCGTGGTGGTGGGGTCCATCTATTAAAGGAGCCATATCAGAGGTTCTTAGTTCCCAAGACAGAAGGATTCTAGTGGGAGGTGACCTTAACCTTGTCATGGACTCATAGAAGGACAGATCCGGACAATACTATGGCCAAACGGGAGCCCTATCAAAGGAGGGAAGGGAGTGGCTGAATCATATGGGGCAGGTAGTCTTGTGGCAGGTGGCTCATCCCCATAGCACGCAATTCTCCTTTTACTCCAATGCACACCACACGTATGCCAGACTTGACCACTTTATAGGATCGACAGAGTTCAACGCCCTCATGGACAGAATGGACATTACCCCAGTGGCACTGTCTGACCACGATGCAGTGACAGTATCTTTCGACATGCCTCCGACTCATCGACCGAAGGGGAGGTGGGGACTATGGGAGAATCTGCTACTGCAGAAGGAGATATTTCAACAGTTGCACAAATGCACCACTGACTATCTTGCAAGAAACGATTCACCGGATACGTCTGTGGCAGCGCTATGGGGGGCCCACACGGCGGAGGTGATACGGTGGAGTTAGATGACCAGATAGCTGAAACCCTCAGGGAGTTCTTTGCCTCCCTATGTAGTAAAGATCCGCGGCTGCAATTGGATGGAGAGACATATCTCCAACGGATCACTGAAATAGTATTGATTACAATAATATATAATTACACAAATATCGAGGATAAAATATCGAATACAAAAATATCGAATTCCTATCTACAAACAGGTAAGTACAAAAATATTGAATCAAAAATATCGTTTAAAAAAAGATAGTCAAAATATCAAATTTTTTAAAATGTCTTAAAAATAATTGAAAATTAATGAAATATTAAAAGTATTTAACTAAAATATACTTAAAAATACTTAAATAACCTTACAATTATTCAATAATTAATGTAGGTTATATACAAATTCAATTTTATTTTTCAAAACACATATATATATATATTAACATAATATTAATAACAAAATATACAATATTTTTACCGTAGGATAGCGGGAGGGTAAAAATTAGTATTCCCACTTCAGTGAGTGCAACAGTAAGGAAAGCGTTGGATAGTGTAGGGGTAAAAATTACTATTCCCACTCCAGAGAGTGCAACAGTAGGGAAAGCGTTGGATAGCGTAGGGGTAAAAATTACTATTCCCACTCCAGAGAGTGCAACAGTAGGGAAAGCGTTGGATAGCGTAGGGGTAAAAATGACTATTCCCACTCCACAGAGTGCAACAGTAGGGAAAGCGTTGGATAGCGTAGGGTTAAAAATTACTATTCCCACTCCAGTGAGTGCAACAGTAGGGAAAGTAAATACTTCATATATTAATAAAAATACATTAAATATAAATACCAATAAAAAATTCATTAAAAGTAATTACCCATTTCATATAATATAACAATTAATCAATTAAAAATACAAATAAAAATGTATTATTAAAATGCATTACCTATTAATACAAATGAATTACCAATTAATTAATTAGCAAATAAAAATTAATTAACAATTATTTCAAAATAAATACATATAAATAAATAAATTACTTTCCACCCTATTCCCCTATAAATCCATAACCAGCTAAAGGAAATAATTTCATAAAATTAACACAATTATCAATTAATCAATTAATAAAAATGAATTACCAATTTAAATTTAATTAATGACCAATTTAAAATTAATTAACAATTAATTCAAAACAATACCAATAAATACATTTAAATATTTAATTAATTATAATTAAATTACTTCCCACCCTTTTCCCCTATAAACCCACAACCTGCTACAGAATTAAATTACGCAACAATTAAATAACATTAAATGCATTACTTAAAATAAATTATAAAATAAATATACAATTTTCACACATATACTAACATACAAAACACTTTAAAAAATTCGATATTATTAAAAAATCGATATATTTAATACCTATATTATACTTCGATATTTTGACTTTCTATATTTATGAAAATCGATATTAAATTACTTACCTTAAATTCAATATTTTTGTTGACTATATTCTGTCCATTCGTTATTTTGTCCATTCTATATTTTCACTTCGATATTAGTGCAATTCGATATTTTTGATTCGATATTTTGTCTCTATACCATCTCCAACACTCCGCCACTACGGCCTTAAACACCACGGGAGCAGAAGCTTTAGATGCGCCGATTAGGATCGAAGAAGTGATAGGTTCAATCTCCCATCTCAAGCCTTTGAAATCTCCAGGGCCTGATTGCTTCTCGGCTGGGTTTTATAAAGGGTTCTGTCCACTCATAGCCCCGATCTTAACTCCCCTTTTTAACTCATTCCAGGGTCCCGGATCTATTCCCTCAGAGATGCTTGCCGCTGATATAGTCGTACTTTCCAAGCCCGGGAGAGACACTATCTAATGTGGATCATATCAGCCGATCTCCTTACTCAACCTGAACCTAAAGTTGTTCACAGGGGTCTTGCGGCCAGATTGGGCCCACGCATGTTAGGCATCATCAAACCCGACCATTCCGGTTTTACTCCCAAAAGACAAAGTAGCGACAACTCCAAACAAATCATGCGTATAATTGATAAAGCCCATGGCACCAAGATGGATGCCCTTTTACTGTTTATAGTTGCCAAAATACATTCGACAGTGTAGAATGGAGAATGGAGTTTTATGGACAAGACACTGGTGCACTTCGGTATGCTTCTGTAACTGACAGTAAATGAGAAACATTTTTGATTCCACTTCATTGATGGTTTTTGTTACCGCCACCCCTGCTGGAACGTGGCTCTATGCATGTGCTATTCTTTACGTACCATATCTAACAGTTTTCCTAGAAGTACACCTTTGGTAAAACACTCTCAATTTCTGTATTGTTTATATACTTGTATTTAGATATCTCTGATATATGTCGTCTCCAGCATCACCTCCAGAATACACATAATAAGATTTGTGGTGCTGACACTGAAAAAGCTAAAGAACATTCTATTTAGGTTAGCGTTTTACCCACACAGAACCAGAGAAATTCAGCAGTTATAGATAAACTTATCTGAAGAAACTGTTACACGTGCTGCTAAGTAACTTTAGGTCATAGGTTTTAGTTTCTTAACAGAAGATTGACGAGAGCAATTAAATGTGTATGGTTTTCTGCAGGTAAAACGTGATTCTAACTATAACATCCATGTCACCTTTGTTTTTTCCAGTGAATTTGTATGTTTTTTTTAACGTAAAGTAATATATGAATTGATGTGCTTTCCTAGATATACAAAGTTTTATTTTTTTTATAACTTCAAAACTACTCAACAGAGATACACCAAATTACAAGAAGTGCGCATTTTGGGCCAAAAGCTAGCTTTCTGCTAAATTTGGTGTAAATCCGTTCAATTGTTCGGCCTTTAGCCTTGTCTGAAAATTGCTAAATACCCATAGAGGAAAAATTGTTTTAGGACTCCCACTTTTTCTGAACCCCCACTTGACGAATTGAACCAAAAATTTCCAGGTAGAATTAGGCAAACCAGGGTACTTTTTTCTAAACTTTTGTGAAGGTTCGTCAAACAGAGCGCAAGTTAGTAGCAAAAGAAAAACTGTTTTTTCTATGGGAAAAGTTGATCCTTACTATAATAGATATATATATATATATATATATATATATATATATATATATCTCCTACAGAGGGCTGTAGCCACTCTGTAGTTATAGTTAGGGTGACCAAAGATAGGGATTTTGAGGATTTTTGTCCCTCAATACCAAGGGGATGCAATGAAAAATCGGGGGCCAAAACAAGTGTTAAGCTAATGCATTTTGCATAGACTTTTGTTTTTTGCTTAGTGTAGGTAAGTAGGGTAAGTACTTTTTTAGTTTTAAGTTTTTAAAACGTAGTGATATCTGTGGTATCAATGTGATATCAATGGCAAGTCATTAGCTGATACGCTAATGACTGCATTTACAAAATTTAAAGGTAGCCATTTTGTTCTCAGCTCCAGTTTGCCCGTGGGCTGTGTTATATCTTTCAAGCACAATAAGTATTATACTAGGCATTTTTCCGATACCTATAGACACTTTAGTAAAGTGGTAATAGGTAGGCAAAAATACTTATACGTTTATAAATATATATTTTTTCAATTACCGAGTACCATGGTACTACCGCAGTACTAAACAGAATGTAAATACAATTACAAATAATACAAATGGAAATAAAGTTTAGGACAGTATGTTTTATAAATATAGTATACTAAAGTGTATTTTCATTTTTTTACATATTTAATTATCCACAAATATGTGTACTGAGTAGTGTGGAAATTCCTGCACTACTTTGAAAAAAGTGACATGACTATACACTGTTATAACAATTTATAGAAATGTATAAACAAAAACAGTAACTTTACAAAATGTTTTGGGATACCATTAGTACTGCTCTACTTCATATTTTTTTTATACGTACAAATATTTTTCTCTGCCCATTATAGTTAGGAGAAATATACCAAACCAAATACTTACCTACTTTGGAAGGCATGAGCAAAGTGTAATTAAAAATAACATAGGTACTTTCACTTTTGTAAAACCAATGAGTAGCCAATCATCTCATGACTTACCGCGAAATACCCTGACATTCTGGTAAAATACTGCAACAACAGATATTACTAACTTTAAATACCTAAACAATTCTAAAATAGATACAGTGCTTACCTGCACTACCCATGAGAATCATCGGCACACCAAAATATGTAATCCTGCCACGTTTTAGCAAAAACCGAATGGTGTTTTATGCACAATGCAAACTACAAAAGTGCATGTAAAATACATTGGATTCTTTTTTCTTTGCACCCCCTTCACCAAACCATGCAAAACTTGTACTCCTCCATTAATTAAACGCGTGTAATAGGCCTTCAAAATTTACCAGACATCTGTGAAACAGGTGCTAAGTAATCAAGGGAAAAAATGTACAAAAAAACAATGTCAATAATTTATTCAAATTTGTAAACTAAAAAGTGAACCTATTACCACAAAGGAAGTGGTACTGTGTTGTTAATAACAATATAATATAATACTTGTATAGCGCACTACTCACCCGCAAGGGTCTCAAGGCGCTTTTACGAATACCGCTGTGGAACCCATCCTGGCTTTCCCTGTGAGGTGTCCACTTCTGGGCACCCCCAAGGTGGAGGCCAGGCATCCTTAGCGTTGTGGAGATTAAGCAAGCTATTGCCCAGAGTTGCAGAGTGGTACTCCATGATTGGAATAGGCACCGAGGCGAGAATTATCAGGTCCGTGGAATTTTGAGCCCAAGACCCGCCGAGGCGGGGAATTGAACCCTGGTCCCGGGCTAGACATCTGCATGAGGTTCTGCCGCTCTAACCATTGAGCCACACTTCTCCACTTGAGCCACACTTCTCCACTTGAGCCACACTTCTCCACTTGACTATATGTAAGACCATAACCCATTATGCTACAAAACACTGACCTTACGGTAATACAAAATTCTGATAAAAAGTACTTGGCTAAATTCTTACCTTTGGTAAACACAGCCATCAGCTATTCATATAACCCATTCTCCGCACCATGTACTGTTGGATACCGTGCATTTACCACCGTAAACCATAGCATAATATATAACCGTGTGGTGAACAACTTATACATTTAATATTACTTACACTGTTTACATATGCAAACGGAAAATTAACATTTGCATTTCTATATTAGAGTATATATTTTGCAGATATACCATTGACATATTTTCACACAATTTAATGGAACATTTTCTTGAATTTACACACTCTGCTGTATGCCACGCCACTGGATACCAGTTGACTTTGCGCTGCTCCACTGTGCACTATTTAGAGTATGCCACTCCAGTTTACACCACTCCAGTACACGCCACTACATTGTAAGCTAATCCAGTATATTTTACTCCACTCTACTCCATACAGCTCGATGGTACACCACTCCAGTCCAAATATCTATACTCCATATTATTACATGGTTCGCCAATGCCACTGTTTACTGTGACACTTTTGTATAAGCCAGTTTCCTGGACAACCCTAAACTGTACTTCTCACATCTTCTTCATTCCCTGCTTACTGGAATGAACTATCTGTCATTACCTCTTCTTGCGGCACTGAGCTAACACTCTCGTCACCTAAGATAACCTTCCCCTACCACATCCCACCTATGTACATTGTCTATGAGTCATTTCCTTATACCTTGAAACCCTCACCACCCAATGTTGATGAAAACTACTTCACTGTAAGATATAATGGGTCTTCTGTTCAAGAGCTGATACCATGTAACAAATTCTCTACTGTTTTCAGTGAAACCAAAGCAAGGAATGTGTCCAATAGACACCATAAGGTGCATCCGAGCTGAAGACAATCAGTGTAAGAATGATGGTGACTGCACAGGGGATCAGAAGTGCTGCTACTTCCAGTGTGGATTTAAGTGCAAGGCTCCAGAGACAGGTACTTGTGCCAAGATGGAGTGATGGCTGATGTTGATGTCAGTTCTTAACTTGTATTACTGCTTTCAAGCTGAACCTCATTGAGAAAGACACAGCATCTTTGTGTACAAATGAACAAGTGCTGCGTTCCTCTAGTGAAATCTGTAGAATTCAAAAGCTCTCATGCTGATCGGATATTTATTTTGAGTGAGGAACAGACTTCCTCTCCCTCTATATACACTGCACACCAGCTGTACCTGTTGTGTAACTTCTTCACTTGTACTCCTAAGTCTATATATTGATTGATATGGCTAGGGAGATGAAAGCTAGTTGAGCATGTAATGTCAAACTGTTTTGGACGGTATGGATAATTAGGTTTTCATTTGATATTTGTTCCTAAATGTGTGCACTGTTGTTGACGCTCGCATGGAAGTTCCACAAAGTGTTGTCATTCGTCTGAGTGAATGGAGGCTCATGCAGGGCTGTGACCAAAACCTATAAGAAGACTTCTTTTGTTCTCAAAAGTCCTTATCCTTGCTAACATCCCTGGTCACTGGTGACAATAATCTGGCCTTACTTATTACTCGCAGTTACTGATGGTGGGATATTAGTGGATCTAAATGTTTCCTTTAAAAGGAGCTTGTGACTGAGTGCCCCCTTCATCTTCCCCCAGATGTTGATACCATAATCAAAAGCATTTTCCAACAAAAAAGGATAATTTTTAATAGTCCTGGCTCTCAAATGGTGATATATTAAATTGTAGAATGTGCTTTCTATTAGTTTTCCAATATCATGTTCCTACTCCACACCTACCCACCCTATCATATCCTTGTTTCTGTATTACTCTCTCAAAGATAACCTGTGGCATTTGCCATTTTATTTGCAGAACCTATTTTACTAATCAGAGCTTAAAACAAGAATCTACAAGTTCATGAGCCACCACAGCAGCCTGCTTAACAGAAACATGGTCTGGACGTGCTGGTACAGCCTGTTAATATTGGCAAGTCTTTGCTCTGATGACACTGTTGTAGTGTTTATAAACATCAAGAGCTAGACACTAGCGGAACACCTTGTGAGGTTTTCCGGCATCACTCCGAGCACCCGACAAGGGGGTATCTTAAAAGACAAGAGGATGAGGCACATGTAAGAGGTAGGGACTGGGTCCGGCTCAACTGGGGCAAAGAAGCTACCTGAAGCCATGAAGGGACTCTGCACCTTTGGCAGCACATAGCCAACTGAGTACTACAGAAAAACACACTGAAACAAAAACATTATTTGTGTGACTGAAAAAGTAGAAAAAAAGAACAGAGTAAGTGAGCTGTATGAGGCGGACAGATAATGAAAAGATTATGTGTGAAATGGGTTGATTCTCACACTTATGCATTCTTAGGTGTCTGATTCTTTAAAATGTTTAATGTACTAATTTATAGAATGGCATGCTTCTGCAGATATCTGTGGTTTCCACTCATCTTAGTAAAGCAAAACAAGACCTGTGAGATGTTAGATAATTCATGTTTCAAATAGCCCATTAACTTGCTACTCGGTTATGTATCCTCTCCTGCTGTTGCCTACATTGCTGATCAGTAATTTCACCATCTTCACTCACATGTATGGTGTCTCTCTGGTTACTGAGCTTGAGTGAAAGCTTCTCCTCTTTACATGACCTGCGGTTCAGCCTCCACTGCTATATTATCAAAGGCTCCAGACTGACAATCCTACTAGCATCTACTCACAAGAGAGTGCCTCCTACTTAGAGAGACACCCCAATGAAGGTCTTTCTTAATGTGACTGCTAGAGCTTATCTGTTTATCATATTTCTTTTTCTCATGCATCTCTCTACCAAATTTGACAAATACATTTCTTGACTTTTTCAGTTCCTATAAAGCCTGGATTGTGTCCATCACCTCCCAGCTACCCGACATGTGCCACTTTCCCCAGCCGGCCAATGAATGTGTGCACCACAGACCAGCAGTGCCCGGGAGATGAGAAGTGCTGTGAATATGGCTGCAAGCTGCAGTGCAAGAAGCCCTTGCAAGGTACTTGACTTGGACAGCTTCTCCACGATGAGACACCTTATACTCCAGCAACAGGCACAATATGCTGATTTCTGAAAGTAAATTAAAGGCAGGAAGAGGAAAATACCAAACCGCTTTAGAGTTTGGCTTGTGGATATCCTATTTGCTGTTGTGGCCAATTCAGGTTCTGTGGCTTATAGAGTTCACCCCATGGCACTGGAAGTGTCTCCATCAAAGTGTAATTGCAAAGACAGGCATTATAAACACATGGGGTCACTGTCAATGGCATGGCTATCATATAGTACGGAAAAAAAGTGGTCCTAGACTCTTTTTTTGTCATGCATTTAAATCAAAAACATTTGACATTCCAATACAGTATTTTGCATGCATCTAATCAGCACAAGATAATTAATATGTGTGCATTTTCTTAAGAAGGGAGAAAGGAGAAGGCGCCCATCAATTCTTAGGAAAGTATCTGTTTTATTCACAGAGCTATTGTTATTGATGAACACATAAACAAGTTATAGAGTAGTTTAGTAGGTTGCTCCAAAGGGGGGATGTGAAAGAGTAGTGCTCATGTGCGAGAGGGAAGAAAATAGAGAATCACAGAGTGAAGAAAGTTAAAAAAGGAAGTCATTACAACAATTATTACAATCCGAACTAAGTGCGGGTAACTTCAACACCAGTCCGTTATGGCCTGTCCATCATTTTTTCATTTTTGTTATTTAAACCACTTTTCAAACACTGTAGAGAGGTATCATCTGTTGGTTGGATGGGATAATGATGATATATGGTACAGGCCCCAGTGGGGATGATTGTCTACGTTTTTGCCCGGCTTAATGCGTTTGAGTGTATTTTAAACCTCGGCTTGTGGGTCTTCCTCAGGAGAAGGGAAAGAAGGGGGCAACCTATTTTAAGTGCCTGTGGCTGAAACTGTTCACAACTCCCAGGAGTGGGTAGTCCGCATCACAATTGCAGTGGAGATTGAAAATATCATTGTGGGTATGTCCAAGGCCAAGTCATTAGACAGTCGTAGTGTTATTGGTCATGAAATTAGGTCTGTACACCAGGGGAACTGTTAGAATTGGGGGTCTCTGGTTGGCGCAAGTAGGTACTTGTGACAAGCAGGGACCCTCTCCTCTAAGTCAGGGCAAAGGATGACCCTTCCGAATTACCCTTGCTCACCCTCTAGGTGCGTGGCGTGAGCAGCCAAGGCGATTCTCCAGGCGTTAGTCAGTTAAGCATTTGTAGACACACACACAGTAAAATATACCAATCCCCCCACAAATGGACACCAGGCTGTGAGTATATAAAAATACGCTTCTTTATGTAAAATATATATATCTCTTAGGTCAGACTTATCACAAGATCAAATAACGTTTTTGTAGCACCACAGATTGTAAATAGGCACTTTTCTTCTTAGTTGCAGTTTCAAATGGAAATATCCTTGTTATATATTCCCACAATAGTTCTTTCTCCTTCTGCACAGTTCTCCTGGTTCTTTGGTCGTTTCTGACCAGATTGTGCACTTTGTTACCCCTCTAGGACCTTAGGGACCCGGTCCTGCACTTTGTAGCACTTCGCGGCGCTTCTGACAGGGGAAATCCCGACCCCCTTCCAAGTCTCACGCTTCCCGCGTGGGACGCGGTCGGCCCGGCCGGGTCTCTGGGAGCGTACGGCCCCCCCTGGTCTGCGGGACCCCCGCGGGGGAGAGCGCCGACCTCAGAGCTGCCAAGGGGGGAAGAAGGCCAAAGAACCCAGCGCAGCCCCGGTCAGTCGTGCAGGGGCTCGGCTTGCAGCCTGCAGCTTCCCGACGCTCTGAGGATTCCAGCGGGAGGGGCTGGAGCGCGCTCGCGGAGAGGCGCTGCAGGCAGGCACACAGAGCAGAGCGGTGCGAGTCTGGTGAAAGGAACGGCTCGCACCGCGGGGGGACAAGTACAGTACCTTGGTCACTTGTAGGCAGGAGCAGTCAGCAAGGGGAAAAACAAACGTTGCGGGCCCCGAGCCCGTTGACGGTCTCGGTGGCGGCTTTCCTCCGGGGACAAAGGCAAGGTGCCCAGCGGCTCAGGCAGAGCAAGGCTGGCACCCGAGGCGTCCGTCCAGTTCGGAGGTCTGTCCCCTGGGTCTGTTTGCGTCCGGTGGGGATTTCTGGCGGGAGGGTGAGGCACCGCAGCGGGCCCTCTTAGGCGGTCGACACAGCGATCCCCTCAGCGGGGGAAGAGCGGCTCAACGGAGCGGAGCTCTTCCTCGGCGGGGACGAGGAGACACAGTCGGTCACGGCCTCAGGGAGGGGCTGGGGGGCACCACAGCAGCGAGTCTTCCAGGCGGTCAACACAGCGATCTCCTCAGCGGGGGGAGAGCGGCTCAACGGAGCGGAGCTCTTCCTCGGCGGGGACGAGGAGACACAGTCGGTCACGGCCTCAGAGAGGGGCTGGGGGGGCACCAAGGTCACAGCTCCGGCAGTAGTAGATATCCCGGTTAATTACCGGCAGACGAGCAGAGGCAGGTTGAGCCAGATGGTCCTGTGGCTCAGGTCAGGGGGCAAGCTCAGTCAAGCCCTTGGAGAATGTTTAAGCACAAAGCAGCAAAGTCTTTTCTCATCAAGTCTTTTCCTCTCCTTTCTCAGCAAGGCAAGCAGCAGGCCAGTTCTCCCAGCGTCTCTTCTCCTTCTAGTCGGGCAGAGGTCCTTCGTGGTGAAACAGGATTCTAATTTACAAGGAGCAGGGCTCCTACTTTTATACACAGTTTCTTTTGTTCTCACTGGCCAGGGGGGCCTCTGCATAACTGCTCTCAGCTCCTGAGCACTTGTGGTGGGTACTTCTGCTTCTGCATTCAGTGTGAGGGCAGGCACATCAGCCGCTCCCCAGGGGGGCGGAGCCGGCATTGTGAAGACAGGGGTAGCCTGAGCACTCTGTTGACAAGCTTCGGTCTTTCCTGGGCCAGGTGCAGGCTGAGTCATCAGTCGCTCCCCAGGAGGGCGGAGCCAGCATTGTGGTGGCAGAGCACAGCCTGATGCATCATTCAGGGGAAACTCCCACCACCCACTAAGGTGTCATCTGGCTATTCACTACCTGTCAACTCCCAGCCCTGTCACTCACACACACCAGACAGTCAGATCCACATCCAAGCAGAGGCGGGCTGAAATGGTTAGGCAAGCAAATGCTAACTTTCTAAAAGTAGCATTTGCAAACACAGGATATTAAAATAAACTTTACTAAAAGAAGTATTTTATTATTCTGAGTTCAGGCATACTAAACATTAATTTCTACCATGTTCCCTGAGCCTGCTGGGATTATAGAGTGTAATAATTCCAGCAGCCCATCTGGCCTAGAAGGGAACTGGTAGCCCTACAATAGTGAAAAACGAATTTGGCAGTAATTCACTATTAGAACATGCCACACACATCTGGGCATGTTCTACCTTACACTTACAATGCACCCTGCCCTCAGGCCTACCATAGGGGTGACTAATATGAAGTTAAGGGAAGGTTTAGGGGCTGGCAAGTGTGTGCACTTGCCCAGCCAGCATGACAGTACCAGACTGTACGCAGGTTCTGCAATGGCAGACCCTAGACACATTTTAAGGCTGCTTCTGTGGGTGGCGCAACCAGCGCTGCAGGCCCACTAGCAGTATTGGTATTCACAAGCCCTGGCACTCCTGGTGCACTTTACTAGGGACTGACAGTAAATCCAATGAACCAATCATGGACATCAATCACATGTATACTTTTCAGAGGGAGAGCATATGCACTTTAGCACTGGTCAGCAGTGGTAAAAGTGCCCAGAGTCATTAAACCAACAAAAACAGGTCAGAGAGAGTATTGGAGGAAGGCAAAAAGTTCAGGGATGACCCTGCCAAGAAGGCCAGGTCCAACACAACCCCCTTCCAGCCAAAACGCAGGGTAGACCAATCACCACTGTGATGGGCTTCCCTGCTTTGGGCGATAGAACCTGGACCTGGCCCGCAACAGCAGGGGCACATTCCAGTTCTACGCCAATCTGAACCTATTTCAAATCCTCTGTCCATACTCTCAGGGTCCACCAAGCCAATCCCTGGGGCACCCTTTTCTTCCTCTGTGGACACCACCTGTGCAGCCTCTAACCGTAACTGGCTCACAGGTGTGTCCCAACAGGCAGTCATCAAATCACAGTGGCCACGGACGGTAGTCAGGGCTGAGACCCAGGCCTCATGCCTCTCAGGGCTCTCAAACCTCTGTGGCCTCAGAGAGCGGGGGGCAGTAGCCCCAGGTGCCTGACACCCTTTGTCCACTCTCCCTCCTGTCAGGTCAGGTATGCCATCCTGGCACTGACTCACCAGCCCCAGGCCTGTACCTGGCTGCTGGACCAAAGACTGGGGTGGGCTCTCCCACAACCGGTCCTCCTCCTTGGGGCTCTGTACCCTCCCACCTGGAGTGGTACCCCCTTCCAGAATTGTCAGGGCACCTGTGGCAGGTGATCTGCACAATTCTCCCACCAGTTCAGGGGTGCTATCCTGCAACTGGGGCACCAGGTCAGGGGGGACACCCTGCACCTGGCCCTTAAACCTAGGGTCTAAACCCTCAAGTCGCACCGGGGTCAGAGGCGAGGACTCCCTCCCTCTGCACCCCCTTCCAGAGTACTGCCCATTCCCAACTGGAGTGGTACCCCTAGAAGGGACATGGGCCAGGACACTGATTACAGTGGTCCCACCCTCCAGGTCAGACAACACCTGAACCTGACTCTCCAACTCAGGGACCCAACCCTGCAGTTGAACAATTGCCTGGCGCACCAGGACTTCCCGGGGAGCACGCATGCCCCCCCTGAGGGTGGCACATAGCTCATGTGCCGTGCGACAGTCTACCTGGCGCAGATCTCCCAGCCTCTGTCCCTCTGACAGTGTGGGAAGATCCCCCAGGACAGAAGTGGTGTCCCCATGGTCATTCACTGGGGACTCAGCCCTGCTGGCTGGCCCCTGACCCACTGGTTCTTCCACTGGGGACTCTTTTCCCCTCTCGCCCCTCTTCCTGGACTTCTGCACCCTCCCAACTGGAGTGGTACTGCCAGTCACCAGAACTACTGGAGCCCTGTTTACAGAGCCTCCACGTTCTCTAGCCACTGGGGGATCCCCCTTAAAGGGTGACTCATCCGGACAGCCTAGGCTCCCCACCTGGTGTTCCCTTACAGAACCATCCAGGCTCTGAGACTGAGGTTGGGCACTACCGGGACAACACCCATTCTCACTCCTTCCCCTTAAGGACAGGACGTGAGGCCCTACACCCCTCTCACTGCTACAGGACCTAGCTGGGCTACTCTGCGCCACTTCCACCACTCTGGGCTGGAAGATACCTGAGCCACTCCCCACAGGATCACACCCCAATGCCTCTCCAGACCCTCTGGAATCCACCACAAGGTCTGCCTCCAATGTGAGCTCCCTGGGGTCAGAGAACTCACTCTCAAACAGGTGTTGGCATAGCTCTGGAAAACTGGGACTTAAAGTATGCTCTCCCACAATTGGGTTACACAGCCCCCTAGCAGGGTTAACCAAACTATCCTTCACCTCACCATCCAGCGCCTCACACACATACTCCACACCATTCTTCTGAGACTGGCCAGACAGTAGCGGACTGTCTCTGTCACGCAACCCACACTCTTCTGGGCGGTCCTTACACTCACCCACCAGGACCTCAACCATGGGGGAATCCCTCCCACCACTAGGACCATGAACTCCTACGCCAGCCACCCTATTCCCTTCAGGGACGCTGCGCACTACTGGAGCTACCTCATGCCCTTGAACCTCCTGGTGTATGTTAACCCCCTCCAAGTCAGGTGCCATATCTCTAGGTGCGCGCGCTATGCTGTCAGCACTAGATACCTGAATGTTGCTGCCACCATCCGAGCTGGACTCCACCTCCAACTCAGCAAAGCTCAATCTGCGAGCTACACAAATCTCTGGATGTTGGGCGGAAGCCCTCCTGGCTTCAAGCTCCAAATCAAGTTCTTTCATCCTAAAGTAGTGATCTCTTTGGCGTTTTAGCGCCTCCATGGCTAATTTTTGGCTTTCCATTGCCAATTTATGCTTGTCCATTTCCATTTGTCCTTTTAATTTCGCCATCTCTATTTCATGTGCCCTGGTTGCTGCCTTGTCTGCCAACTCCTCTGGCGACAAGCATCTGGTTGCTGCCTTTTCCATCCTCACTGAACCAGGCATGACGTTTCACAAGCACATGGAGATCTCCCAGCAAAATTATAAAAATGGAAACCTGTGGCTACGTTATAGATCTGCTCTCCCTATGTGGTGATTAGTAATTCACTGTATGTAAACTACAAATGCAAATTCGCAAATCCTCACCGCTGCGACCAATGTTAGAATTGGGGGTCTCTGGTTGGCGCAAGTAGGTACTTGTGACAAGCAGGGACCCTCTCCTCTAAGTCAGGGCAAAGGATGACCCTTCCGAATTACCCTTGCTCACCCTCTAGGTGCGTGGCGTGAGCAGCCAAGGCGATTCTCCAGGCGTTAGTCAGTTAAGCATTTGTAGACACACACACAGTAAAATATACCAATCCCCCCACAAATGGACACCAGGCTGTGAGTATATAAAAATACGCTTCTTTATGTAAAATATATATATCTCTTAGGTCAGACTTATCACAAGATCAAATAACGTTTTTGTAGCACCACAGATTGTAAATAGGCACTTTTCTTCTTAGTTGCAGTTTCAAATGGAAATATCCTTGTTATATATTCCCACAATAGTTCTTTCTCCTTCTGCACAGTTCTCCTGGTTCTTTGGTCGTTTCTGACCAGATTGTGCACTTTGTTACCCCTCTAGGACCTTAGGGACCCGGTCCTGCACTTTGTAGCACTTCGCGGCGCTTCTGACAGGGGAAATCCCGACCCCCTTCCAAGTCTCACGCTTCCCGCGTGGGACGCGGTCGGCCCGGCCGGGTCTCTGGGAGCGTACGGCCCCCCCTGGTCTGCGGGACCCCCGCGGGGGAGAGCGCCGACCTCAGAGCTGCCAAGGGGGGAAGAAGGCCAAAGAACCCAGCGCAGCCCCGGTCAGTCGTGCAGGGGCTCGGCTTGCAGCCTGCAGCTTCCCGACGCTCAGAGGATTCCAGCGGGAGGGGCTGGAGCGCGCTCGCGGAGAGGCGCTGCAGGCAGGCACACAGAGCAGAGCGGTGCGAGTCTGGTGAAAGGAACGGCTCGCACCGCGGGGGGACAAGTACAGTACCTTGGTCACTTGTAGGCAGGAGCAGTCAGCAAGGGGAAAAACAAACGTTGCGGGCCCCGAGCCCGTTGACGGTCTCGGTGGCGGCTTTCCTCCGGGGACAAAGGCAAGGTGCCCAGCGGCTCAGGCAGAGCGAGGCTGGCACCCGAGGCGTCCGTCCAGTTCGGAGGTCTGTCCCCTGGGTCTGTTTGCGTCCGGTGGGGATTTCTGGCGGGAGGGTGAGGCACCGCAGCGGGCCCTCTTAGGCGGTCGACACAGCGATCCCCTCAGCGGGGGAAGAGCGGCTCAACGGAGCGGAGCTCTTCCTCGGCGGGGACGAGGAGACACAGTCGGTCACGGCCTCAGGGAGGGGCTGGGGGGCACCACAGCAGCGAGTCTTCCAGGCGGTCAACACAGCGATCTCCTCAGCGGGGGGAGAGCGGCTCAACGGAGCGGAGCTCTTCCTCGGCGGGGACGAGGAGACACAGTCGGTCACGGCCTCAGAGAGGGGCTGGGGGGCACCAAGGTCACAGCTCCGGCAGTAGTAGATATCCCGGTTAATTACCGGCAGACGAGCAGAGGCAGGTTGAGCCAGATGGTCCTGTGGCTCAGGTCAGGGGGCAAGCTCAGTCAAGCCCTTGGAGAATGTTTAAGCACAAAGCAGCAAAGTCTTTTCTCATCAAGTCTTTTCCTCTCCTTTCTCAGCAAGGCAAGCAGCAGGCCAGTTCTCCCAGCGTCTCTTCTCCTTCTAGTCGGGCAGAGGTCCTTCGTGGTGAAACAGGATTCTAATTTACAAGGAGCAGGGCTCCTACTTTTATACACAGTTTCTTTTGTTCTCACTGGCCAGGGGGGCCTCTGCATAACTGCTCTCAGCTCCTGAGCACTTGTGGTGGGTACTTCTGCTTCTGCATTCAGTGTGAGGGCAGGCACATCAGCCGCTCCCCAGGGGGGCGGAGCCGGCATTGTGAAGACAGGGGTAGCCTGAGCACTCTGTTGACAAGCTTCGGTCTTTCCTGGGCCAGGTGCAGGCTGAGTCATCAGTCGCTCCCGAGGAGGGCGGAGCCAGCATTGTGGTGGCAGAGCACAGCCTGATGCATCATTCAGGGGAAACTCCCACCACCCACTAAGGTGTCATCTGGCTATTCACTACCTGTCAACTCCCAGCCCTGTCACTCACACACACCAGACAGTCAGATCCACATCCAAGCAGAGGCGGGCTGAAATGGTTAGGCAAGCAAATGCTAACTTTCTAAAAGTAGCATTTGCAAACACAGGATATTAAAATAAACTTTACTAAAAGAAGTATTTTATTATTCTGAGTTCAGGCATACTAAACATTAATTTCTACCATGTTCCCTGAGCCTGCTGGGATTATAGAGTGTAATAATTCCAGCAGCCCATCTGGCCTAGAAGGGAACTGGTAGCCCTACAATAGTGAAAAACGAATTTGGCAGTAATTCACTATTAGAACATGCCACACACATCTGGGCATGTTCTACCTTACACTTACAATGCACCCTGCCCTCAGGCCTACCATAGGGGTGACTAATATGAAGTTAAGGGAAGGTTTAGGGGCTGGCAAGTGTGTGCACTTGCCCAGCCAGCATGACAGTACCAGACTGTACGCAGGTTCTGCAATGGCAGACCCTAGACACATTTTAAGGCTGCTTCTGTGGGTGGCGCAACCAGCGCTGCAGGCCCACTAGCAGTATTGGTATTCACAAGCCCTGGCACTCCTGGTGCACTTTACTAGGGACTGACAGTAAATCCAATGAACCAATCATGGACATCAATCACATGTATACTTTTCAGAGGGAGAGCATATGCACTTTAGCACTGGTCAGCAGTGGTAAAAGTGCCCAGAGTCATTAAACCAACAAAAACAGGTCAGAGAGAGTATTGGAGGAAGGCAAAAAGTTCAGGGATGACCCTGCCAAGAAGGCCAGGTCCAACAGGAACCAATTGTCCTAATAAATCTTTGTGAACTGCCCGGGGTCTACTTAGCTCCTCTCATGCCGTCTAGTGCCAGATTGTAAAGACAGAAGCATTTTTGTGGTGAACATGTTGCTGTTTCTTCTTGGCATAGTATGCTTAGAACCATAGTATTCTTTTTTATGGAACCAGATTGATGCAGAAAAGGAAGGGATGAGTTTCATAGGAACCTGTCCCATGAGAAAGAAACCAGCCTTGGGCTTGGAACTCAGAAGGCAGGTCATGGAGCTGCCCTCCTCTCTGTACTGTCCATGAGCAGACAGGACTGTCAGACAGAAGGCGGTTCCTCCATTCTCTGCCTTGCAGGTGGTCATATGACTGTTTGCCCAAAAACCTCTGCTGTAGGTGGAGGTTTATGGTGCTCTGCTGTTTAGTTCAAATGAACAATTCAAAGCCCTTGTTACAAGTATAATAATGTTCCAATCTGGGCATTTCCCTTCCATAGCAAATACCAAATACCAACATTACTAGGTCAAACCTCTCATGGTATTAGTTGTGATTCTTGGAATCTGCAATAACCACAAAAATCAGTGCATTCACAAGTGCCCATGTCCTTATTGGTCTACCTTCATTCAACACACTCTCCCCAGATACATTCTGCCATGGTTTCACTGGAGGAATGTGTCTGTGGAAAATGTAACAAGTGTGGGTTTTCTCTCATGCCTCATAATCCTGATTGGGACAGAAACTACTGTTGTCCCTACTTTGGGATTCCCTTGACTCTGGGCTACAGAACTTGAAGAACGCCCCATTCTGTGGATGAGCGGAAGTGGGGGGAAGGTTCCCTCTGCTTTCTGTACTCTATTCTACTGCAGAAAAGGGAGAGTCACCCTATGTTGCCAAAAGGGTCAGGGTTGGATACAATTAAGACAACAAACAAACTTTCCTTTTCTGCACTCACCATACACTGGGGTCCAACGTTTGCTTATATAGAACAAATGGAAATGCATTAAACGTTAATTAATACAGATTCTTTATAAATACATTCATGTGACAGATTACTTTTATTGTGATGTCTTTAATTATTCTTTTGGTATTGTGTGGTTATGAATTTGAGCAATTGTGGATGTATTAGAAAATGACGGACTATGTGAAGCCCTTTTAACTCAAATATGGAATTACATATTGATGTTTTTATGGAATTAAATGTAAATACTTTTTGAGGATAATAGGTGTGACAGAGATTACTTCTATATATTTATATGTGGGAAAAGGTTTTTACAACAAAATCTGCATTCATTACCATTTAGTGCACTTCCATTTGTTTTACATAAACAAACGTGGACCTCAGTGTTTCGAGGGTGCACAAAAGAGAACTTTGCTTGTTGTGCTCTATCGGAACTGTGCATACATGAATTACAAGAACTGAATGGTAAATACTGGCCATGCAATTAATGTTTACTGAGATTGAAGCACATGCCTGAAAGCCACAAGGGCAGATTTGCTAAGGGCTTGTGTTGTTCTTGCATCACGCCAGCCCTTGACTGGGATATACCAAGCCACACAAAGCCACCTTGCGTGGCTCTGCATGGTTTAGTAAATACAAAGTAACACAAGGCAGCCCATTGTGCTGCTTTTGATACCTTGCTGCAGCAATGCATTCCAAGATTTACAAAGAGTTATGAACCTGGGAATGTGTAAAAATGGCTTGCCTCACAGACACACGCTTAACAAGGTAAAATATATTTATGTCCTATCGTGACTTCAGAAAAATACCTTTGAAGATATATTTTTGCAGTAAGGTGTCCCTTCCGGCACAAAAACAATCCTGCCTGTAACATAGGCAGCCCGGCACCATGTCACAAAGGGTGCCTGCATTGGTGCTAAGCAGCACACCGTGTGACAGCGCACGGAGGCAGCCCTGTTTTAGTTAGTATATATGGGGCATTTCTGCTCTCTCCCTTTCACTCAGCGCAGCATGTTGCCTTACTGCATTGCATGAAATATCGATAAATCTGCCCCACAGAGCTTTAGCAAAGCTTCATCAGTGTTGCAGAAAGGGGAAAGCCCTGCATAGCACGCCTGCAGATTTAACCTTGTTGATGTTACGTTACGTTATGTTATGTTATGTTACTGCAACTTGTAAAGCGCAACAGCTGCCCCAGCAAAGGGGCGTCCCAGCTCTGACAACAGAGCAACTGACACATGCGACAGATAGAAGGATTATGGTGTAATGAAAAGGTGAGTCTTAATGGCCTTCCTGAATTCTAGATAATTGTTAAGGCCACGGATGAGCGCAGGAAGTGTGTTCCAGAGGAGGGCCGCTCTGCTACGGAAGGAGCGGCCTCCAGCACAGACTTGATGTGTCTGGGGGACCACCACCAGGTGTTAACCCCGTGAGCGGACGTGTCGTGAAGGGACATATGGCGAGAGAATGTTGGCCAGGATAGTAGGGGTGGATCATTTCAAGGCTTTGAAAGAGATACATAGAGCCTTGAATTCTATTCATCTGGCCACGGGCAACCAGTGAAGACGACAGATAGCGTCAGACACCGGGCAAGACTTGCGCAGACCCAGCAGGGTTCTTGCAGCCGCGGTCTGTGCCCTTTGTAGCCTAAGAATTTCAGCCCTGTTGGACCCCAGATATAGAGAGAAGGCATAGTCCAGTCTTGACATTGCAGATGCTTGAATGATGACCTGTCATGTAGGTGCATCAAAGAAACCCAACAGGTCCCTGCCACCTTATTGGTTTGAAATCAGAAGTTGAGAGATGAGTCCAGCCTTACCCCCCCGATATTTTACTACCTGCTTGGGGGGGGGCACTACCAAGACTAGCGAGCCACCAGAGTTCACTCCACTGACCATGGTTCCTTCCCACCAGCAATACCTCCGAATTGCTGGCATTCAGCTGGAGACAGTTGGTGGTCATCCACTCGGCAACAGGAGCTAGGTTGCCCTGAAACTGAAGGGCGTCCCGCTCTGCGTTGTCCAAGAGTGCCACCACCAACAGTGTATCGTCGGCGTAGGAGACCATGGTCAGTTCTCTCCTCTTGGCTACTGCAGCCAGGGGGTGGACGTAAATATTAAATAACAGGGGGCTGAGAGAGGAACCCTGTGCCACCCCTTGTTTAATGGGGTGTTCACCTGAGGTATACGGGGGGGGCCTTTACCATGAATGACCTCTCGTGGAGGAATGAGAAAAGCCACTCCAGGGCTGGGCCAATAATTCCCACCTCCTTCAGGCATCGCAACAGTATGGCATGGGACACTGTGTCAAACGTAGTACTAAGATCCAATAGAATCAGTGCTGACATTCGACCAGCGTCCAGTGCGGACCAGAGATGTTCCGTTACAGCCAGGAGAGCAGACTCTGTGCTGTGACCTGGTTGAAAGCCATTCTGGGAGGGGCCCAGCGTGTTGTTCCTGGTTAGAAAGTCAAATAGGAGGGAGTTGACATAATGTCTCTGTGATCTTTGCCGCCAAGAGAGAAAAGAAATAGGGCTGTAGTTATCTGGTTTATCCGGGTCAAGAAAGGGTGTTTTGAGTAGGGGTATCACCTTGTCCTGTTTCCATGCCTTGGGCACGACTGTCATGGCAAGACACCCGTTTATCACCTGGCTCAAGGAGGGTTGTATTGCGGGCAGTTTTTTCCTAAATTGGTCTGATTTGAGCAGATCTGCAGGAGATCCTGACTTGATTTTGCTGCAAAGTGCTAGAAGCTGGTCAGCAGAGATCTCAGATTGGCGGAAAGGCATCTAAAGTATTAGCCTTTTGCCAGCACCGTGCTATCTGCACGTTACTGTCTGTAGTCAGAAAGGACCTGTAGATGTTGTCCACCTTCCTGACAAAAAAGGTGGCAAGGTCCTCACACTGCTCATTGGACTTGATAATTGGCCCAGCGGTGGTGTGCCAGGATTGAAGGCTGGAGAGTATCAAGAAAATGCTCTTCGATGGATTGTCACTCTCTCGAATTTGAATGGCATAAAAAGCTGCTTGTGCCAATTGAATGGCCTTATGGTATCTCTTAATCGCCGCCCAGTCGATATGGTTTGCGGCTGGATTGAAGTCCCTTCTCCACATACACTCCAGCCTCTTACAGCTCTTGTGGAGATCGGCCAGTTCGCCTTTATACCATGGTCTAGTTTTTGATTTGTGGTTAGTAGACCATTTTTCAGGAATAAATCTGTCTAATCCAGTCGGAGAACACCCTGTAGGCCTTATTGAGGTTGTCCGGCAAACTCTGTCAAGCCTCCGAGAGTTAGGCGCCAAATTGCTCCCTGTTCAACTTGTGCCATGAGCGTTTGAGGGATGCCGTCCGGTCCTCACCCTGAGCCGGGATTATGTCCTGAAGTGACAGAGGGACCAGAAAGTAATCTGTCCATCCCATGGGGATGGGTGAGTGCACTGTAAGCAAGGGTGAGTACGTGAAGACTGGGTCTAGCAGGGGCCCGGCAATATGCGTCGGAACCGGAACCAGTTGCACTAGCTGACATGCTGCAAGGTCAGCTGCAAAATTAGCAATGTCAGTGTCATCGTTATTGTCAAGTTGAAGGCTTAAATCCCCTGTGACGGTAAAGTTGGCGGTGTTAACTGCCAGCGTGCTGACCGTTCCTGCGAGGGCTTCCCTAAAGTCAGTGGATGGCCCAGGGGGCCGGTATACTAGGAGCCCTGACAAGGTGTAATTTAGGCTCAGAGTAATCTTATAGTGTGCGCTTTCGCATCTGGGTATTACTTGTTTTACAAAAATACAGGAGTAGCAGGATGTGAAAATGGCCGCAATGCCCCCCTTCTAGAAGCCCTGTTGCAAGTGAGAATACAGTAGCCAACAGGGAGCGCATGGCCTGGCTCGGGCGTCGTGGCATCTGAGAGCCATGTTTCGGTAAGGAACAGGATGTCCGGAGAGGTGTCCTCTATTAGGTCATAAACATCAGCATGGCGTTCGACTAAGGAGCGCCACTTTAGATTGAAAATGCTGAAGTGCTTCCTGGATGAGCGGAGGTGGCGGCGTGGAGATGGGATTGGTGCAGCATTGTAGCCACACTGTAGGCAGCAGAATGGGCCCTCCGTAGTGTCCACACAGAGCTGTCTGTAGCTGTTCGCTGAGGTCCCAATTTTTAAAAGATCATTCCGGGTGTAGATTAACCTTTCTCTATTGAAATGGGCAGGGTGTTTGGTGTCTGGTGACAAAGTGGCGCGGACGGGCGCAGGCAGCCTTGCCTTTGGCGCGCCATCAGCGTGCCCGCTGCGCGCGTTCGCAGCACTTCCGCGCCATCAGCCTCTTTTCACAGGGGCTGCTGTCAATTTCTGGAAGATAAGACCGTTTCCTCACTAAAAATGGCGGACGATCATGGCGCACCAGAGTTGGGTATCCGCCACTCGCAAATCCCTCCACACAAACAGCCCGCTAATGGCTGGTGGTAGACTGGAGAGGGATTGGCGGAATCTAGTCTCCAAACTGGGTATCGGTAAGTAAGCAGCAACTTTTAGTGCAAATGCGCAAATTATAAAAACACATTTTGGCATAGTAAAATTTCCAGATCAGGTCACAAACTTTAAAACCAATTTTTCAGAGCACTCAATGGCACACACAGATAAAAACAGACACAGCTTCCTACAACCGAGCTTGCCTCTGGCGTGTCAGTTGTATGCTGTGATCGAAATCAGCTGCGCTTCCTCATCATCGGCCTCTTTTCACAGGGGCTGGTGTTAATTTTTGGAAGACTAGACCGTCTCCTCACCCAAAATGAAGGAGGAGCAATGCGCACCGTAGAACATCTGTATTGCTATTAATTATAATTATAAATCCACCTGGTATTTTACATTGCATTTTAAAAGTATGTTTTTCCTAAATAATGCTTTGTTATTTATCATAAAAGCCCATGCACTTCTGACATCATTCTGACTTCTGCTTCAGATAAATTTGGGTCCTGCCCCGCCTTCAACGGGTCCATCTGCAAGTTTGCCCGCCCTTCTCCTGCCGAATGCAGCAGCGACAGCCAGTGCCCAGGGACTCAAAGATGCTGTTGCCATGGGGCCTGCAGGATGGAATGCGCTGAGACAGGTGAGAAGACTTCAAGGGCTACTAGGGGACTGCAGTGAGCCCCTTTCTAAGGGACCATGCTAGGTACAGCATATCTCACTCCCAAGGTATGCATTACAGGGCGCCATCAGTGAAGCCTCTCCAATCTTATAGTGCAACAAGTAGTGGCACACTGAAAAAAGAGTTGGGAGGAGAGAGCATGCACGTCTGCACAGGACTGCTGATGTCTCTCCCCAGTGCTGACGGCTATGAAGAGCACAGCTCAATCTGTGCCAATGGCTACAGCTTGCCATCAACAGCGGATAACTGTTCAAAGCTTTGTGTCAGCAAGCACAGTCACAAAGATGTACATTGTGCATATTTGCATTTTTTACCATTTTAATTTCTATACCTTTCTGATGAAATAACTAATAACATTTCTATTTCAAAAAAGCACATCGAGAAAAAATGACAGCATTGTATTGTGAACCACAAGGAAAGAGATGTCATTTTCTCAACAACCTTCCCTTTGGGTGCTCAAGGGGGATGTACGACGGAAAAACACATTCTATTGTAATGCATGCCTTTACAACTTGTGCATTACAACGTGAATGCTATTACCACACATAACCTTTACCACATATTGTTTTTACAATGATTATCCCTTTACCACTCATGCCTTTACAGCTAATTTTGTTGTAAAAGCATGAATGTTGAAAGCATATGCATGGTAAATGTTTTCCCTGACCCCAGCCCTGAGCCCTAAAACCGTACACCGACATGACCTCCCTTGGCCCCAAGCACTCTGAAAAAATACCCCGCCCCCTACCCAAAGCCCCTAAACTGGACCCCAGCGCAACCTCCCCTTGCCTGTAGTAGTTGGTGTCCATCAAAAAACTACCCAGCCCCAGCTGTGAGCCCTACAATTGGACCCCTGGCGCAACCCCCCTGGCCTCCAGTCCTTATATGGAAACCAGCCCTAGCACAAAGCCCTAAAACGGGCCCCTTTTGTATCGCTTTGTTCGCCCTAAGTGTGGCAGGGTATGCTCAGACGTGAGCCCCTTGCTCACTTGGCCACTGGATTCAAGATAACCTGGCTGATGAGGATTATGAATCCGAAACCGGTCCCAGGATGCTTGTTTCCGGTTTAGGGAAGACATGGCATGGCAGTTCGGGCTGCACTGTTCCAATGAGGCACAGGGTCAGACTGATTTGCATATTGCCATGTCTGAACTGGGGTGGCCGAGTGAGCTAAAGAATGGTGATGGATTAAACCCAGATCAGTTGACTGGGGGTGAGTGTTTGATTTGATCAAACGCTCCGTCCATCATCCCCTTTTGTATCGCTTTGTTCGTCCTAAGTGTGGCAGGGTATGCTCAGACGTGAGTCCCTTGCTCACTTGGCCACTGGATTCAAGATAGCCTGGCTGATGAGGATTATGAATCCGAAACCGGTCCCAGGATGCTTGTTTCCAGTCCAGGGAAGACATGGCATGGCAGTTCGGGCTGCACTGTTCCCATGAGGCACAGGGTCAGACTGATTTGCATATTGCCATGTCTGAACTGGGGTGGCCGAGTGAGCTAAAGAATGGTGATGGATTAAACCCAGATCAGTTGACTGGGGGTGAGTGTTTGATTTGATCAAACGCTCCGTCCATCATCCCCTTTTGTATCGCTTTGTTCGACCTAAGTGTGGCAGGGTATGCTTAGACTTGAGTCCCTTGCTCACTTGGCCACTGGATTCAAGATAGCCTGGCTGATGAGGATTATGAATCCGAAACCGGTCCCAGGATGCTTGTTTCCGGTCCAGGGAAGACATGGCATGGCAGTTCGGGCTGCACTGTTCCCATGAGGCACAGGGTCAGACTGATTTGCATATTGCCATGTCTAAACTGGGGTGGCCGAGTGAGCTAAAGAATGGTGATGGATTAAACCCAGATCAGTTGACTGGGGGTGAGTGTTTGATTTGATCAAACGCTCCGTCCATCATCCCCTTTTGTATCGCTTTGTTCGCCCTAAGTGTGGCAGGGTATGCTCAGACGTGAGTCCCTTGCTCACTTGGCCACTGGATTCAAGATAGCCTGGCTGATGAGGATTATGAATCCGAAACCGGTCCCAGGATGCTTGTTTCCGGTCCAGGGAAGACATGGCATGGCAGTTCGGGCTGCACTGTTCCCATGAGGCACAGGGTCAGACTGATTTGCATATTGCCATGTCTGAAATGGGGTGGCCGAGTGAGCTAAAGAATGGTGATGGATTAAACCCAGATCAGTTGACTGGGGGTGAGTGTTTGATTTGATCAAACGCTCCGTCCATCATCCCCTTTTGTATCGCTTTGTTCGCCCTAAAACGGGCCCCTGGCACCAACGCCCCAGTCCTTAAAAACACTATCCTAAGCCCAAAGCCCTAAAGCCATACCCAGCCCTCAAAAAACGCCCGGTCCATACCCCATTCCCCTCATCTCACGACAGTGATGAGGTAGCTCTTCAAGGCTGAGGTGCAGGCCATAAAGAGGTACTGGAAAGGTCTCTTTGTCTCCATTGACAACATTGATTGCCACACAGGGGCCTTTACCACGGATGTATGTCGTTACAACGCATGCTTTTTCCACGCATGCCTTTACAACGCAGGTATTACAACGCAAGTCGTTACAACGACTTGCGTTGGGGGACGCTGGATAGTGAATAGTTTAATTTACTATTCCAACTCCAGTCCCCGTGGATAGTAGGGAAGTTTTTGGATAGTAAATTAAACTATTCCCTATCCTACAGCGCCCTCCAGCCTAAGTCGTTGTAACGACTTGCGTTGTAATACCTGCGTTGTAAAGGTACTGCGTGGTAAAAGTTTCATTGTAAAGGATGTTTCGCCTTTACCACTGTTACCATTCATATGCCCTGACCACTAGAATGCCCTTACTATTCATACCTTTACAACGTAATTCGTTGTAAAAACATGCTTGGTAAAGACATATGCATTGTAAAAATGAGTGGTAAAGGCTGTGCGTGGTAACGGTAGATGCATTGTAACAACCCCGTGGTAAAGGCTATGCGAGGTAACAGCCACGTTGTAAGGCATGTTTCCCCTCAACTGTCTAGCTGTGTGCACTGATTATTAATGGTTTGTGTGAACTGCAGTTCACAATGATGTGCAAGTGCTGCAACACCTGCACTACACCCTCCTTGGCTTCAAAGAGGTCAGACCACCTTTTCACAGAAGGCAATGGCAACATTAGTGATAAGAAGGAGGTGAAAGAGCTGTAAGTGAGGCCTTAAAGTGCAAACACAACAGGATGTGCAGAGCCCACATGGACCTCAGTGGAAGCACATTGTTTAAGGCTTTGGATTGAACACAGGTGGTGCAGCTGATCCTTATTTCAAGGGGGACCTTGTCAGAGCAGAGGAAAGACCTCCATGCCTGCTAGGATCCAGCAAGGCAATCCTGGTTATGGTGAACACACTATTGAACACCAGGATATCAAAGACAATGGTGCATCCTGGGCAGGGTCAGAGTTACAAATCCCACTGAGGCCTCACCTGGGACACTCAACAATGCATTTCATTAAAGGCAATCTCAGACATGTCAATGACTCGATTAGAGTAACAGTCTTTTCAAAAATAAAATAGAGGAAATACCTTTAAAACTGGTTTCAGACTTGTCAGTTTCATATGCAATTGCATAAGTGAGATCTGGAAAATATCTCATTTACATTGACTAGATGTTTAATGACACACCACCTATACATAATTCTGTTTTAACATGTTTCGATAAGACCCGAGATGTAGCATGAGAAAGCATAGAGAGAAACAGGAGATTTGCATGTTGCTTTTATGTATGATGACTGTGCACAACTTGTACAGGCTGTGTGTCCACAAATGAGCAAAACAATTAAAAGTTGAACTTTTAAGAAAACTGATTTAGGCATGTAAGATCTTAGTGTAAGAATGGTCTTAAAGAGTTTTAAATATTGACATTTTTAGCCACAGAGCTCTTGTGTGCTGAACATAAGACAGCTGAATGGGATGAAAACACTGTCAGCAATTGGTTACTTTATACCCATAATACAGATACAGCCAATATATTATCCAGGAAGAGAAGCACATTGTTATTATGCACTCATGGCTTTATATCCTCTAGTTCATCTTGAGTGTGATTTCATGAGAGGTCACTGGCTGTAAATCATAATGGTGATATATAAGGCAGTGTATGGCTTTAAAATAATCTTCTTTCCTGTTCCATGTTAGAGGAGTTGCCACGGAAAAAGACTAAAATGTTGACTTCGCTGCTTATGCCTGATTCCTTGCTCTTCCCTGCCATGACTTTGCTTTGCACCTCAAACCTAAACTCCTATTTGTTCTTCTTACTCTAAAAGTCATGATTTTATCATATGGGACTTCTTGAAGCATTGAGGAAACTGCACAGGTTTAGAACATATCAACTTGAAGAAAGTGGAATATTATGTGTGGTGAGTGACTACCCATCTTGAGGAACAAACACAATCCCTAACAAGTGAACCACCAAAGTCACTAAATACTAGGCTCAACCCCCTAGCAGCAATAGCGCAGAACAGACAGGCTTAACTTAAAGGCAATGTGTAAAGTATCTGTGCAGTACCAAAACATTCATAAAGTCAAACATTTAATAAGGGAAACTAAAGAAATATTTTTTAAAGTTGTAAGTAGAATCAGCACCAATATAAATAATGTAACACTGATAATCAGTGGTTGTAGTAAATCAGGACCTAGGTGTAATTTGATACTGACCATAATGGAGTTTGGGTCAGTTACTTGTAAAGATCAGAGGTCCTCTACTACTAATGTGAAGTTCACCTAGGCAGGGAATGACATACTGTACAGTTACTAGGGCAACTTCAATCTATGTTTAAAAATTCATAATGCAAATGTTTTCAAAAAAAGGATACAGTAACTCAATGTACAAAAATATAAATTGTGTTTTATTAAATATTTTCCATATTAATATCCTATTTATCTGATTTTGACAGAGAAATTACTATATCATACTACATGCATACTGCACCCATTCACATCCCCATACATACAGATCATACATTTAATTACATTCTTTGGAAAACATTCTTAACTTTTGATTTGTAAGAACTATGAACGGGTGATGATACAACATCCCATTATTAATCACAATGAGATATACAGACAAAGAATGCACCAATAAGAAAGATGTGGCTGCAATTCATCTACGTGCGTTTCAACAGAGGTCTGCCTCCTTCAGGAATGCCACTTTCCAAGTATTTCTCTAGTAGAAGTATAATGCCTGACAAAGGGTAGAGAGTATTCTGAAATAGGAGCTAATAACTTCATATGCCGGTCCCGTTGAAAGGAGAGTTTTGGGATCCTGAGGATATATCCACTGTGAGGCTGGAATAATGCTCCTGATAGGTGAAATGATACCAATATGTGAGTTTTTTTTTAATTGTAACCTGGTCCTGAATAAAAGCATATAGTGGGAAGCGACGAGTTGTGTGCCCTGGTTAAAAAGCTGTGTGTTTCACAACAGGAGGGTTATCCTTGTTATGAAGATCACTGTGTCCCCAGCTCGGGTTTCTGTTTAACATAATGCGGTCCCGCTCGTATCCGGATCCGAGGAAGTTTGGGTCAGTTACACCATCTAGGTTAATCCTGGTCAAAAACTGTACTTTCTCACCTGAGTCCTTTAAGTCCCAATCCGCAGAGACCAACAGCAGAATAAAGTTCTGGTACACATGCCGGTAAGCTGGGCAAATTCATGAAAGGCTTCTTGTAGCTTGTTGTGTCCTTGTATCTTGAACAGGAGGTCAGCCTAATGTCCCTTGGAGTCCACTTCTTTGTTCCGGGTACAAGAGGGAGCAGGCCCAGTCTTTCAGGGCTCCTGCCACAGTCACAGCTAGTCCAGTCGTCTTCTGTATTTCCTCAAATCCAGAAAGTCTTTTGAAGTCAGTATCTGTAGGTGCCGCACTTATGATTGGCATTACCTATTGGGTGAGATTGACTCCTGGGCATGCACTAAACAATGGGGTGAAGGTTCCTGGAGCAAGCCCTATCCATTTTGATTTTTTTCATGATGGGGAAAGTGTTTGGCCACACCAAACGTGAGGTCTGAGTGCTGGGGGTCTACTATTATAATCCTAGTGTTCTCACGCTCAAGTTCTAACACTAAAAACCAGTATGGAGCAGCCACTGTACCCCCAATAAACCCAGAGACAGGCATCTGGTTGAATAGAAAAGTAGGGTTTTCTAAAAACCAGGCAGCGGATCCACAAAAGTTCTTTTGATATACTATTTCCATTCCTTTCAACTGTGCCTCCAGTGTTATATGTAAAACCCAGAGACAGAAGTCTGGTGGGACAAAAGAGGCATTCAACAGTAGATTCTTAAGAATTATCCTAGCATCCTGTTCTCTGTGCTACAAAGTGTTATATCTAAACAAAGCAGACTCAAGCAGGCTTTAACACTCAAGCATTATTTGACTCTATCATCAATAAGGATCCCCGCCCTGTGTATTTTGTGAAGATCAGAGGAGTCATCTTTGCCCCATGAGGTGAGTCCGTTGTTTGCTCCTGAGAAGCAGTTCATGCCCTTTTCACTCCAATTCAAACACTAATTGCTGGTTCACTTACGTGGGGTTTTAAATTCAAATTTAGCCTCCAGGAATTTCAGGCAGAAAAGGTATCTTTCAAAAACGTACTTTTCCTTAATATTTATTACAACTCTGCCTTCATCATTGAATTGGATTTTCAAAAACTATTAAAAATTGTCGTTTAGTTAGTTTTCTCGCTTATTTCATTGCTGAGATACACTATTAGAATATTAAATTGTACTCTGGTTTCCTAAATAGGATAGCTAGGCCTGTCACGGTAGAAAATAGTTTTTGGGTGATAGGCACTGTAAGGACATGTTAACATTAATGTTCTACCTGTCCTACTCATAAATAGTACCATGTACCCTGCGTTATGGGCCACAAGGCCTACATAAAGGAGACTATTTCATATTTGAACAGGAGGTTTTGACCTGCTGAAAGGGTTTATTTTGACAGGTAAAATTGCAGTTTTTTACATTGCTACTTTCAGGCTACACTGGTAGACCTGACGTCATGTTTACACTGCAACTGTAGTGAGTAGCACAATAGGGGCTGCAGTCCACTCTTTACATTTAATTTACAGGCCCTGAATACATTTTGTACCACTTACTAGGGGATTAAAGTTAAGTTAAATATACTAATTAACACATTTTCTGTTTAACCATGTTTAAAGGGGGAGCACAGGCACTTCAGCAATGTTTCCCAGGGTTAAAGTGCACAGAGGTCTAACACCAGTAGAATATAGCTTTAGCAGGGTTCAAGTGCACAGAGGTCTAACACCCAAAAAATATAGGTTACTACAAAAAGCGAAAAATCTGGGGTGACCTCGCAAAAGATGTATTTCCTACACAAGTCATGGTCTATGTTTTAAACAATAATGTAGAAAATAGTATCAAAGCATAATGCAGTAACAAACACACTTTTTCTCAGTTTCAGAGAAACTAGGAACATGTCCACCAAAACCCCGCGATTGCAAGCTACCACTGCCTGTTCAACAGTGCAAGGACGACAGTGGCTGCAAAGGCAAACAGAAATGCTGCTCTCAGTGTGGAATACAGTGCACTGACCCTATTGGTATGTCATTTATTCATTTTGCATATTTTTGTGAACGCTATGGCGCCAATATGCATTTGTGCTAGCTACATGAAACAGTTGAGACAAGGCAAAATTGAAAGTACAAGATAGCAGTGCAGGCTTCTACTCATATAATCATTGCAAATATTTACTGACTTAATCTTGTTTGCATTCCATCACTGAGGACTCTGTGTTCCACTACATGTCCCTTGTTGATTGTGTGACATCACAATGAGACTCTGATTTCAGGTGTCACCAGTGAGCTTCTTTTTGCCTGAGAATGTCGGCCACTTCCTTTACCAGGATGATGTAAAACTGCCTATTCTGTAGTGAGAGGCATGGACTTTTTTACATGTACCCCTGTGGAAGAACTGCCTATTGACTCTCTTATGTTAAGGTCTGCCCAGGACACATAACTGGGTTAGTTGTCCGCATCATGTCCGGCACCTGTATGAAGAACTTTAATCTTTAATACTTTACTGAAATATTTTAGATTACACTTTGGCATTATCTATGTTTCAGAGAACCCAGGATTTTGCCCAGTCCATCCAGAAAAGGAGAAACAGTGTGGCAACCTCCAACCACCGAAGTGCAGCAGCGATGCAGAATGCAGAGTTGGGGAGAAGTGCTGTTTTTTTGACTGCGGGGTGCAGTGTGTAAAATCTTTGCCAGGTAATAAGACACATCAAAGGCACAGGACCCATTGAGGGAAAGACAAAGGGCCTATAAACTGAGGAGCTATAGTCTCCCCTAATTTACTCTCCAGTATAACACACTATTTCCCTGTTAGAATAACGTTATATCTCGATCATTAGGATCAAATCACAGTTCAAATGTCATTGCATTTCTATCCCTCTAAATCTGTTACTTTACAATGTTCATTCTGTGTTTTTTTTTATACATTATTTTTTATTATCAAGAGGATTTGTATGGTTGAATCATTTTATGAACAACTGAAATTTTATTTGAATCCGCTAAATGTAGTATAAGACGCAATCGTCTTAACTTAACATCAATGATTTTTGATAATCAATTTGATTGACTTTAAAGAAGGAAGAGAAAATAAACCAGCAGTAATCAAAGGCAGCATGCTACAGCAGCTGTAAAAAAATTCTCTTGTTACATATGAAGAAAAGGCACCAACAATACATAATCTTATTGAACCTTGCACACTGCCCACTTTTCCTACGGTGGGGTGCTGGTATTTTATCTGCCCCAGCCATTTGCCCCAGACATTGCTGTGTTTCGCTTGGCACCCTCTGGCCTCATACAAAGACTTCTCTTGTGTGGCATACCAGTCAACCCTCCTGTGCCATTTCGTTATAGTGGGTGGGATGGGGTTTGACCAGTTAGCAGCAATATCCCTCTTGGCCACTACTTGGCAACAAGCTGTGTTTAGGAACAACTTGTCAGATCTGGAGCCATTGAGACCATCTGTGATTCCCAAGAGCCCATTCAGTGGATTATGTGGAACCTCCCAGCCCAGAACCTCTGAGAGTTCATTTCGATGGAGTTCCAGTATCGTGTTATGGTGGGACATGTCCAAACCATATGGTAGAAGGCCGCCTGGTCCTGTTCACAGCGCGTGCATGATGCATTTAGTCTCATACCTGTGCTATGAGGGCATTTTGGTATTAGGTATGCAGCATGCAGGTAATACAATTGGATCAGACAAAGTTTGGCTGAGGTAGCGACTGTTTTGGTTTCCATCAGTGCATCTCTCCAGTCTTCCTCCTGAAGAGGCCCAATCCATCCCTCCCATTGGCTTCTAAGGTGATCTAATGTGTTTGGAGTGTTGTTTGTTAGGGGGCAGTAAATACGGGAGATCCCTCCCCTTCCCAGGTCACCTGTCATGGTTTGCGCCTCAGGGGCTGTACTCTGGTAGCGAGTGCCATTTGGAATGTGGCTGTAAAGGACATGGCGTACTTGCAGGTACTTATAAAATTGAGAGGGGTGTAGGGTGTATCGGGTCTGCAAACCTTGAAAAGTGTGCATATTGTTGCCCGTCCATATGTCCTCAAGTTTTGAAATCCCAATAAGATCCCAGGTCTTGAATTCCTCTAAGTTGCTGACCTCTCGAAGCCAGGTACCCTGCCAGAGCTGTGTATAACGGGTCAACTTGTTCGGCCATTGGGTGTGGTGCAAGGAGGCGCTCCAGGCCAGAAGGACCACACTGGTCACCATGGGCATAGATCTAAGTATAGGATCCCCATACATCATTGTTTGGATCCTGGGAAGAGCCAAGCGAGCCAGCTTTGTTCTGTATGCTGGGTCTGACCAGTCTCCAATGCAGCATGAGTAAGCGGGTTGCCAGATAATACAGATGCCCATACCCCAGTCAAAGGATGGGATTCAGCATTGGGACAAGGCCAAGCGGGTTCTCCGCCCTCGTCAGAGGAATTTGGTGATCAAACTGTCCAGTTCATTAAATCAAGTCCCTGGGAAATGGAATGGAGTGTTTTGAATTATGTAGAGGAATCTGGGAAGTATCATCATTTTGAAGAGAGAGACTCTTCCAAAGGGAGTAAGTGGTAGTGTCTGCCATTTGTGAAGGTCCTCTCGGGCTCTCTTCACCAGCGGGGTGATGTTGAGTGTCCATTCGAGGTCAGGAAGCAGAGCCACCCAAATTCCCAGATATTTAAAGTATTGCCTTCTAATAGGTATTGTGGATTGCCAGTCAATACATTCTCTTGAAATTTGGAGAGGGACTGGGACAGACTTAGCGGGGTTTAGGTGCAGGCCGGAAGCTTGTCCAAAGGAGTGCAGAGCCCGAAGGCAGTGAGGTTCAGATTTGGCCGGCCCTGCTAAAGAGAGCAAGACATTGTCCGCGTATAAAGCAATTTTGTCTTCATCGGTGCTTAGCCATTTCCATCCCTTGATTCGGTTGTCAGACCGTATGAGGCATGTGAGAGGCTCCATCGCCAAGGTGAATAGGAGTGGAGAGAAACACAGTCTTCCCTGGTCCCTCTCCTAATAGGAAACAGCTTTGACAGCGCCCCGTTGATGAGCACTCGTACCTATGGTCTAGTGAATAACACCTTATCTAATTTACATAAATATTGACCCAGACCCATCTCGATCAGTACATCATCTAAGTATCACCAATCTACGGAGTCAAAAGCCTTCTCAAAATCGATGAGGAGAAGTGCTAAGTAAGGGGTCAAAGATTGTCGATTTGCTAAGGCTATGTAAAGACGTCTGAGGCAGTGCCTGGTGCCCCAAAATGGCATAAATCCACAAATTGGTAATATAGGGCTTCAGTCTGTTAGCTAGGTCTGATGCAAATATTTTAACTTGTACGTTAATAAGAGAGATTGGGTGGTACTCAGTACAGTGTGCTGATGGAGGTTGTTTTTTGGGCATTACCACAATGGTGGCGGCGTCTGTTTCTGGTAGGAATGACCCCTTTTTGACCGCTTTGGCATACATGCCTAAAGTTAGATTTTTCAATACAGTTTTGAAGATTGCTCTTTTAGAAAGTTGGCATTTTCCTTCCCTTATCCCTTTGCGCCTGCAGCCTGTCTTGGGTCACATGACCGAGAGCAGTTGACAGTTAGACTTTGGGAATTTTTCCAATACAGTCTCACATCAGAGGGATTAGGGCCATGTACTGGCTGGAAGAAGGATGGAGCTGAATAGACTGTGCTTTGCCTTCACACACAGAGCCTAACAACCCTGTATTGCCACTGCTGCTAGATTTTGGAACCATGGCAGGGGAGTTAAGAAATACCATTCACTTCAAAGAAACTTTCCAGAAGCTTCTCCCACCTTGCAGAAGAAGGTCACCAGTGTACAAAAATAGAACCTTCAGACCCACTCTTCAGTTCGCTACTGGACCTGGGGAAGGACTCTCAGAGGACTGCCTGCTGCTGAGACCTGCTGTGCACTCTGCAGACTGCTACTGTACCTGAAGGACAGCTTTAGTGCCTGGAGCCTCTCTTGAACCCTCAGAAGCCGACCATGCAGTTGCAACCTACATATTTACCTGCATCCAGGACAACCAGAAGTAACTCAAAGGGCTAGATTGCTGGCCTCCTGTTCTGAGCCACATGGACAAAAAAGGCTCCCACCTTTAGCTTTCTAAAAGGTTGACTTTACAACCACTATCAATAAGGGTCGTTTGGACTGGTGCAAGATGCCCACTAGAATAGTGGACATCATATACCAGGCCAACTTCTCACACTGTTCTGACAACGTTCACCAGATGGACTCTTTAAAAGGACCTAACAATGCCTAAGCTAAACGGGTTTGGTTATCCGATTGCATAACTAATCTGTGATGCAGATCTCACTACTAAGATTACATTAGAACAAAAGCTGACACACTGTACTGTGTGCTACTAACTGTTCTCCTATTGTAAATTACAATTATACTAATAACCTCTGAGTGCTTAACATCCTAATCAGTTGCTCTATTTGACTATTCATAAGGCTAAAGAAATTCATTAGCATAGAATTCTGCAATATGAAGCACAACGTGCACTGAAATATGCCAGAATTTTCTTGTCATCTGCTAACATTTTTATTCTAAGCTGAGCTTGAAGGGCTGAGCCAAGGCTGGTATGTATACTGTGGTATTTGGTATTTACCTGTACATCTTTGTGCCTTAATAACATCCACGTGTTCCTGCAGTGACATCATGTTTTGGAATGTATTGTTAGTTGCTAGGATGTGAGGCAGATTGTTCAGGGTTCCAGTTCTGTTATTAGCTGGTGATGCTGTAGCTGGCTGGGGTCTCCGACATCTTCAACGTAACAAATCTGTTACCTCAAACAAAGAGTCATTGAAGTGGAATTTAACGTATACCTGTGCCACTCTACATAGTGAAGATGGTACTGAACTTTGCTGTTTGAAAGTAGTATATAGTCATTTAAGGAAATTAGATCTGTGTTCAAATACAATCTCACATCAGTTTACGTCCTTGATTACTTTTTAAAAAATAACATTTTCTTTCATATAACTTGCCGTATGGATAATATTTAAGGTACATATATATTGTTTTCATGTAAGTGTGTTTCTTTTTCTTCCCATTGTAATCACTGCAGAAAGTCTTCAACCAGCACATTTAAAATCCTCCTTAGATCCTACCTAAACAACAGGACTCTAAATAATTATTCCTTGTTTGTCATTTGAACATTTTAAATAGTTGCACTTCTCTGGACTTTGTTTTTAACTTTGACCAGAAATTTGAATTGCCTCTGAGAGCAAATATAAGGAATATTTAGTTTTCCATTTGAAAAAGTCTCCCTTCTGTGCTAGTTGCAACCATATTTGTCACAAGAGAACATTGGTCAAGTTAAAAAAAATCAATGAGAGAAAAACCTATATATCTGTATTGTATAAAATGGAATGGGCGTATGGGTTGGAACAAAATCTGGCGTACAAGACTTGAGAACATATGAATCTGAAAATACATATTTACAGTAGCATACATGGAATTGTTCTCCTTCTACACATTTTTCTTTGATGTATGAGAGACTTGAGGTTCAGGAAGTTAAATTGTTTTGCTCAAGAACGCACACTGTGGTCGGTGGTAAAGGGGGTTTCCACAGCTAAGCAGATGCTCTGGAAATAACATTGGTATTTATCATGCAGTGATGTTTACTCCATGAACAACAATATTCCTTATCACTCTATTGTTGTTTCCAGTCAAACCTGGTATGTGCCCAGCTATCCTGGCCAAGTGCAAGCTTCCCCTGGATAAGCCAGAGTGCCAGGATGATAGAGACTGCCCACTGAACAGGAAATGCTGCGAACAGTGTGGAAATAAGTGTCTGGAGCCAGTGCCAGGTAAGGGTACCATTCATACCTCACATTTGATTTAATATGTACGAAAATAACAAAATTAATGTATCTGTTGTAATTTAAGAAATAACGTGTCACTCTACCATGCACACTCAGAAATTGTCATTTGAGAATAATATGTGTTATTATGACTGCTATGATTTCTAGTGGTGTAAAGTTATATATTCTGCAAGGGTATAACAGTGCATTGAGGAAGGGCGAGTTATAGTTAATGTAGTGTGGTGAGTATATGTCAAGATTGTGTGTGGAGGAGCTTGTTGTATAGTAAATTGAAGGTGGTGCATAATTAATAAATGTAAGTAATCACTGTGGACTGTTGACTTATATAACTATAACTTTAGAATTAGAAGTAGGATTTCTAATGTTTGTAAGTTGAAGTTGCTTGAACCTTTTTTTTCCATTAAATGTAAATGTTGTTTATTTTTTAATAAATGTGTGTTTCAAATCGTAGCGTTAAGTTTCATTTAGTTGAGTGTTAAGCGGAGAGTGGTAAGATAGAGTGGAGGACAGTGTCATGGAGTTTAGTGCAGTAAAGTGTGACATGGTCTGGCTCCACGCTAGATGTTCTAGCATGGAACCATGGCATCCAGGTATTCCAGGTTTGCCAGTTTGCCCAGTGAGTTGATGGTTGGGGTTGTATAATAAAGTCTCTCTTAGAGTTTACCTGTGTGTCTCTCTTACGTTATTTCACTGGCGACGATCGTACTGCAGAGGGATGAGAAACAACCCTAACATCGACAGTTCGGTTGAAGGGAGGAGATATAAGGCTGAAGACGTAAGGATTGTTCTTTGCTGTCGGACAATGGGCCACAATTTTGTTCACGTGAGATGGAAGATTATTTGGTGAAATTTGGCATTGAACATAAGAAAATTTCGCTCTATCATCCAGAATCTAATGGTGCCATTAAGAGATTGAAAAAAACATTGAAGGAAAGCATACAAAAGCATACAACTAGTAAGAGTTAACAATTTGAACTGGAGGGATGAATTACAAAATCGTATATCAGCGTACAGATTTACACCTCACTCTACAACTGGGAAGACACCTTTTGAATCTGCAAATACCATTTTGTGTCCGGGGTGGATGTTTCTGGATAAAGGTCTCAAGGACAATGGTATTGGTGAATGGAGGAGCAAGGAATTAGCTCTACAAGGGAAACGGAAATGTATTTTGATGCACGCAAATCTTGAAAGGTTATTAGGTTCAATATTGGTGCTCAAGTTAAAATCAAAGCTCCTGTTGGATGTCAAAACTGGTCAAAATTCACTGCTGTACAGAGTGTGGTTAAACTGTTTAAAAATGCTGTTAAAACCAATGATGGTCGCATCTGGAACAACAGTCAAGTTGTTCATTTTAGGCCTAATTACAACAACATTGAAGCATTGGAGTCTCTTGACAGAGTCTCTCCTTGTTTGGAAAGTGAGTCCACTCACAAGAGTGTTAGAGTCAGGAAAATCCCAAGAAATTGTAATGATTTTGTGAGAGATTGATTCTGTTTATAATGCTCTTTTGTTGTTAACTATTTACCGTTTCTATTGTTTTGTGTAATTTTTAGAGGGAGGAAGGTATGGGTTATCCTTGTTTGTATTTCTTTTTTTTCTTTGACAATATATTTCAAATGTAGGAAGGAAGAAGTGTGACATGATCTGGCTCCACGCTAGATGTTTTAGCATGGAACCATGGCATCCAGGTATTCGAGGTCTGCCAGTTTGCCCAGCGAGTTGATGGTTGGGGTTGTATAATAAAGTCTCTCTTAGACTTTACCTGTGTGTCTCTGTTACGTTATCATAAAGCCTAGTATTGTACATTGGAATAGAGTGGAGAGGAGTAGAGTGGAGTGGCGTAGAGTGGACTATGGTATAGTGTGTTGGTACTCAGTGGAATACCGTAAAGTTGAATGTCGTACAGAGGAATAGGGTAGAGCAGAGTGGCGTAGAGTCAAATAGAGTGCCATACAGTGGACTGGCATAGAGTTAAGTGGCATAAAGTGGTTAGGTAAAGTGTAGTGGTGTACAGTGTAATATCGTAGAGTGCAGTGGTGTTTACTGCAGTGGTGTACAGTGAAGTGGTGTATAGTGGAATAGGATACACTGCTGTGGCGTACAGTGGAGTGGCACACTGTTGAGTGGCATGGAATGAAGTGGCGTACAGTGTAACTGGAGTTCCATACAGTGGTATAACATACATTGAAGTAGAGTAGATTGTAGTGGTGTACAGTGGAGTGGGGTAGACTGGAGTGGCGTATAGCAGAGTGGCATAGAGCGGAATATCATATAGTCTAATGATATGGATTGAAGTGATGTTCAGTGGATTAGTGTGGAGTGGCATACAGTTAAGTGACGTTCACTGGAATAGGGTACAATATAGTGGTGTATAGTGAAGTGGAGTTGACTATAGTGGCATAAAGTGGAATAGTGTAGAGTTGAGAGGTGTACAGTAGAGTTGCATAGATTGTAATAGCCTACAGTGGAGTGGGGTAGAGTGGAGTGTCACAAAGCTGAGTGTGTAATAGTGTAGAGTGGCGTGGCATAGAGTGAACTGGGATACTTAAAACAGACATAGCACAAACATAGATTAACAGATGCAGAGCGTATGTGCCAGCAAAATTGATCATGAGGTGTAAATGCACATTTTTTGTAATAAGTGTATATAGCGCTTATAACACTTGCTGCGTTCTGGGTTAGGGCCTTCTATATAGGAAAGTGTTAGGTTTTGTTCCCCACCAATTACTACTTTATTAAGGTGGCAATAGTTTGAGATATATATTTATACTTGTCTATATATTTTGTCCATCAGTTTAGGAAGCACAGCGCTTTTAAAGAAAAAAGAATTAGAAGCACAGTCATTTTTAGGTATTACTTCTGTACTTCATAGACATTTTTGTGAAGATTTAAATATGTTAAATATTGAAAATATGCTGTAGTACACTACATTTGTAAAACATAGTGTAGTAAAGTATATTGTGATTTTTGTTTGTTTTTTTAAGTACCGTGGTACTCTCGAAGCCGTACTGCAGTACCCCATACATTGTTTTTTGAAGACATACAAACCTATAAATGTTTTTCCCTTCCTATTACCACTTGAATGAAGAAGTAACAGGCAATGGAAAACATCAAACTAAATACTTATATATAGCTAAGGCCAAAATGCGAAACACAGCCAAAGTGTATCTAAAAACAACATAGCCGTCTATAGCTTTTGTAAAGGCAGTCATTAGCCAATCACATAATTACTTGTCATTGCTACGTACTATGATACTTCTGTGGAATACAGAGAAATCCCTCGAAATGTCATGAAAGTAGCATGATAGCCAATATCAGTAAGTTAGTATGCCTTAGATCTTTACCCTACCTACATGTAGTACGCAAAAAACATCATCTGCATACTATAATGTGTAACCCTGCCAAATGTCATCAAAATCCAAATGGGTGTTTAGCCGGGATGTGTGAATAGAAAGTCAATGGCAAAAAAATGCATTGGTGCCCAAACACATTTTTGACCACACTTTTATCTTTGTTCCCCCTAGACCAATCATGTAAAACTTTCCATACTCTGCCAATGTAGACAAAGGAATAGGTCTGGAAACCTTTGTGGATATTCATCAAATTGGTGCAAAGTTATTAATGGTGAAATATCTGAGGAAGTTATATCTTTGGTAACCCAAACTATAAGTACAGGGTGGCTGCAGCCACTTCGTCATAATTTCATATATATATATATATATATATATATATATATTGATGTTGCGCATGTGTGCTAGATGTACATAGCTGCTAGAACGCTAGAACCAGATGAATATGAGAAAATATATACACTCAACGACTCACATCCACATTTCTTTTCCTACAGATCATGCAGGAGTCTGCCCATCCTATATTATTCCAAAACCCCTGATCTGTCCAGCTGTCCTCAATCTTTCCTGCAACCACGATTGGAAATGCAAGGCAGATGAAAAATGCTGCAATGTGGGGTGCCGGCGAAAGTGTGTCAAGGCTCTACCAGGTGAATATCCAGCATTAGACAAGGTACAACCGGTCACACAGTGGAGCTAACCAGAGTTCTTGTAATAAAGCAGTGGGGCTACATACTATGAAGAGACAATGCTCAATCCAAGTCACACGGTAATGCAACTTTCTGGGTCAGGAATGAGATCTTTTAGCGAAGTAGGGACCTACTATTAGGTAGTGAGTACGTCACAGTCCACAGCAGACTCAGAGAATAATAATAATAATTAAAATGTATGATTCTTGGTTACATGATTAAAATATGCATTAATACACTGGACTACTGGAAGCTCTGTTGAAGACAAGAGAGTAGTAAATGATGCCCCTATTTCTGCTACAGTATCCCATTTTGGTGTCCCAGTTTCTTGCATTTTTGTTTAGAACATTCTGCCCTCAGTGGGTGGAATGTTTAAACATCCTTTCTGCCTTGTGGTTGTATCAATAGTTATTGTCCTCTCCCTCGTTAAGGGCCTTTGCTGGTGGCTCATATTTATGACTCACATGGAAGGACTTTAACAACCACGGTAGCCTTAGTCAGCAGGCTGTAATGCTGTCTGAAGTGTCTAGGTCTGATCTTTATTGAAATATCAAGGAGGTGAATGTATGGAGCGTTTGTGTGAACTCCCCATCTCGTAGTGCTGGGGTCAGTTTTGAAGTTTATTAAAAAAAAATAAACTTCTGCCAACAGAGGTTTGGTCCATCAGAAGAAGAAAACATGTTGACATGAGACAATTAGAAATCAGGGTACAAGAACAGAAAGGGCTTTGAAAAGCAGTAATTAAAGCTAAAAAAAAATGGACTAATAAAACAAGTGAAATGTTCTTGGAAGAAGTAATGATGGCTTATGCAATTTTTAAAAAGCTCTCTCCTTTGACCCTAATTGCTCATTGAGTAAAGGTGCACATATACATATATGAGGTTTCTTCTAAATGCAATTATTGTATCTCAAGAAATCAGGAAAATAGCTGTTTCTGAAGTCACCTGGGAGGCCATAGGTGAGGGCATGAGCCGTCTATGGCAGTGGTGGAATTAAGGTGGCACAGGTGTGGATATTTTGAGTCCATCTTTTGGAGAAGGGCAGTTGGAAAGCCTAAGCAGTTACAATTTTAATCAACGGCCCTGGACCTTTAACAACCAGCACATTCTACATTAGACTAGTGAGTTCATCATTTTAGGGGTCCGTGACTCAAAGGGTGGCTTTTATTAAGCTTCTTTAGTCGATATTAACATGTTCTAAGTGAACTGCAAAGGAAATGCTTAAAAAGCTGTTTTTGCTTTTTTTCCTTTTCAGAAAAAATGGGTGCTTGCCCGAAGATGACTCTACTTACGAATTTAAAGGATATCTGTCACAAATGTAATAATGACAAGGACTGCCCAGGAAATGAACGATGCTGCGCTGGACCGAAGGGGCGCGAGTGCCTACCGCCACCCAGATTTGTTGGTAAGAAAGAGGTTGATTTTTTCTTAAACATTGGATGAGTTACATTCTTTCACGATTGGAGGTATCTGAACCCCTCATGAACAATGCTGTTCATTCCTATGGGGTAGAGAAAATGACCATACGTCAGCATATTATCAGGATAAATGATTTCCCCTCATGCTTCCTACCTTTTCTATTTGCAGAATAGTAATTTCCCCATCCTGCAGTCGCCAATAGTGAGGAGATGCAAGCAGGCGTTTCTCTGGGGGTTGCCATTAAATTTCTCATCTGAGCTGCTTCAGTGCTTGCCCTAATCAGTCAGTCAGTCAAATAACTTTATTTGATTCATAAGAATCATAAACGTTTACAAGAAAGTTTGTACATTCGTTTTAAAATACATAAGATTTTATCAAACATACACAAAAATTGACATAAAGTTACATAAAATCAATAACATTTGTTCATGATTCATAACGTTTCCTAATTAAAAGAACAATTCTCCTCAAACTGCGCACAGAGCTACATATGGTAACGGTTGATAATGACCTCAGGTATTCAAAACCTTCTTGATAAGTACAGGGACGAATGTCCCTTAGAATAGGCTTAATGAAACGGGCTCTTGGATCTTTATAAAGTAAACAAAAAAGCATAAGATGCATTGTGCTCTGATGGGCTGCATTATTACATGGACAAGGCGGAAGTCTCTCACACCATCCCCCCTGTTTCGGAAAAGCCAAAAGAAAATGCTATGTGCAGAATAGTAGTTTTCCCATCCTGCAGTCACCAATAGTGAGGAGATGCAAGCACGCGTTTATCTGGGCGTTGCTATTAAATTTCTCATCTGAGCTGTTTTAGTGCCTGCTCGAGTCCAAACCTATTGACAAGCTGACAATGTGTAGAGTCGCCTCACTCCTAAAGTACTATTGTACTCCATGTGGATTATCAAATGAATCCCTTTGTACAAGTGACTCTCTAAGGTCTCCGCATGTACCAGGACAAGGGACATTCGGTAGTCCTGGTACTATTGGATTTATCGGCAGCGTTCAATACCATATCCCACAACATCTTGCTCGAACGTCTTGCAGAGATTTGGCTTACGAGTGTGGCCTTGGCCTGGCTGCAGAGTTTTTTGTCCGACCGCACTCAAAGTGTCAACATGGGTGCGTTTCATTCAGCGGAGGCAGAGATTACTAAGGGGGTGCCACAGGGCTCATGTTGGAGCCCCACTCTTTTTAAAATCTATGTGGCCCCACATACTTGGTGGCCAAACTAGGGCCAAAAGTTGACCCCATAGAAGTCCCAGAGATCTGTAAAAACAGCTGGTCTTGATAGCTGAACAAATGCCTACTTAGGGCTATCTCAATACACTGGAGAACAAAAGGCAGTGGAGTGTTGTAAAACCACTCACGATTCACGAGAGCCAGTGCTGCTGACACAAGCGTGGCATCTTGGTTGCCAGTTGATTCGCGCCTGAAATTCAAAATGCTGACAATTGCTCATCAGGCCCTGAATGGTATTGGCCCCATATACCTGCAAAAGAGGCACTTGGTCTTACTGCCCTGCCCCGACCATCACCTGCACGCCGTTGCTCAGAATAGCAGACCAGGAGGGCCTGCAATGCCCCACATGAATCCTAACCACGTGTCCTACTGAACCGCACCTTCGACCCGTCGCCTGCCCTCCGGGCCACCCTAGCGCCACATCGCTACCTAATAAGGCTCCCCCCTCCACCACACCCACGATGGCCCGGGACCAGCCCTCCCCTCCTCCACCAGCCCCACTTGCCCCCCTTAAACCTCACAGTCGGAACTCCTTCACCATCATTTTCCCCCCACTCCTCTCTACTAAGTTGCGACGCACCTTCAAGCAGAAACTCATTCGCAATCATAAAGAAACCCTAATCACTGACATCTACCACTCGGCCTCCAATGGACCGACGAAGATGGACCTAATATTCCACACTGAAAGACCGGAATATTGGGTCTCCACGATTAGATCGCGGATGTTTATCGCCAAAACAACCTCCACTCTCCACAGCTGCAAACTAACTGCGACTCTCCCGTTCAGATCAGCTGGCAGAGGTTATACAACCGTGACCATCTTCTCCAATGGCACGGTCCTCATCCAAGCCAACAACGAGAACCTGGAAGCTTTCGACTCCATATTTCCCGCACTTAGGTCAGCCCTTCCCACCCTCCCTACCCTCGCCCCTACGCCGCCTCCGACCACTACCACAACTAACAGAGAAGACCTTGATATGCCCTTCCGCGACCCTTATCCAGCCCGTCAGGCCCACCCTCCCCCAGCTATATCTCACCCCCCACGCACAGCCACCCAACACCAACAGAACACTCAATCCCCTTCCTCTACCCCTTCCTCCAACTACCTCACCTCCCCCAACGTCAGTCTCCGACAGCCTCCTACAGCAACCACCCCCACGCCAACAGGCTGCTTTCAGCCAACGAGACTCTCCCCCTCGAGTCTCCCTACAACTCTCAAACCACCCCTGTCCAAACCCCCTCCTGTCCTCCTTCCTACCTCCCCCTTGTCTAAACACCCTCCTGGCCCTCCCCTGAACACCCCCCCGTCCTTCACCCTGACCCCTCTCTCCCAACCCACTCTCTCGAACCCTAACACACTCGGCCCCACTCCGGATGCCCACATCCCCTCCCTTGAGTCCATATCAAAACGGCTCGCAGCCTTGGAAAACCAGGTCAACACTATCACCCAAGGTTTATCAGAAATCCTCTCTAACCTTGGTATAGTCTGTAACCCCCACAAACTCTCTCCCCGGACCTCCCGCCACGCCAAAACCATCATCACTCAGGGGCCCTTAAAAGCCGTCAGCGCCCAATCTCTCGCCCCCCTCCCCAAGGACCAGGGTTCTGATTAAAAAAAAAACGAAACAACAAGAGCCCCTTGCACCAGACCCCTGTCCTCTACTTCCTCTCCCACTCCAGCGGGCTCAAAACACCCGACCTCCAGGCCGCTTAGATCAGAAGCTCCTATGTCAGACAGGGAAGCAGCCTTACTAGCGGCCACCTACGACTCCTCCATTGCTGAGTCACCCAAATCCAAAATCCAAGTCATCACAGGTCACCGGAAAGACCTACCCATCGTCAAACCACAGAGATTACCAGTCCTCACCGCTATACCTAGAGAGACTAAAGACAGACCCTCCAGCAATCAGGAGAAATTCACCAACTGCCTCCTAATCAATTGCAGATCGGCCTCTCTACATGCAACGGACTTAGCTGAATCCATCCTCACTCATGACATTGACGTTGCGTTCCTCACGGAGACCTGGCTTAATAAGACATCCCCTCCCTGCCTAGACATGCTGGTTCCACCCGGTTTCTCCCTCATCTCCAAAGATAGGATTAAACGAGGAGGTGGGGTCACTATCATCCTCAAGGACAGCTGGAGCATCACAGAAACCGCCTCCTTCGAGTACGACTCCTTTGAATGTCTATCCACCGTCATCAAAACAAAAGACAACGACTCTCTACTGTGCCACCTACTCTACCACCCCCCGGGCAGAAATAATGAGTTTGGAGAACAACTATCAAACCTGATTGCACAAGACGCACTTGGCGATTCCAAAACCTTAATTCTTGGTGATCTGAACCTCCGTTGGAATGAGACCCATAACCCTCTAATCAGATCGCTATCTAGCCTCCTTGAAGATAACAACCTCACCCAACACTGTACTGAGGAGACTCATTACAAAGGAGCCACACTGGATGCCATCATTGCCCAAAAGAATTCTATCACGGTCAACCACATACTACCAGTTGACTGGTCAGATCACCACATGATCTTATTTCACATCAATCACCCCATCATCTCGCTTAAACCTCCGCAAGACCCCCCTAAATGGTCGAGAAACCTCTCCCAAGTACCCCAAGATATCCTGGAAGGTCAACTAAGTTCACTTCTTCCAAATAACACACTGCACCTCTCGACAAACGATCTCGTCGACCACTACAACTCGGGGTTAGTCTCCATACTTGACAATCTAGCTCCTCTAAAGCTCAAAAGAAGCCGAGCCACTCCATCTAGAACCTGGTTCACTGCGGACCTCAACACAGAAAGAAGAAACTTGAGAGCCAAAGAAAGAAAGTGGAGAAACAACCCAACCGCCATTCTCCGCCTCCAACTAAAATAAGCCAGCAGGAAGTACAACAACCATATCAAAAACAAGAAATCCAACTTCTTCCGCGAGGCATTGGTCAAATCCAAAAACAGACCCAAAGAACTCTACACCATAATCAGACAACAAACAACAAAGCCCCTGCCCTCAACCCTGCAGGCATCCAAAGAACTCTGTGATAACTTCGCCAACTTCTTCAACGACAAGGTCTTAAAAATCGAACTTTCTCTTGACATCAACAACCCACTCCTCCAGAAGAGAAACTCGGCCACCCCATTGGCACTCCCATCCGACTCCTTTTCCTCCCCCTGGCTAAGCTTTCGCCCCGTCCAGGAAGCTGAGATAATCTCGCTGATCTCGACCTCCAAACCATCAGCAGACATTTCAGACCCCATCCCCCCCTCCTTAATCAAAAAAATGAAGCTTACCTTAGCGCCTATCTGGGGAAGAATCATAAACAGCTCCCTACAAAGCGGAGTGGTCCCCGATTGTCTAAAAATGGGGCAAGTCACTCCTCTGCTGAAAAAACCCGGTCTCGACTCAACTGACTTGAACAATTTCAGACCGATATCCAACCTCCCCTTGCTCTCGAAAACACTTGAACGCTGTGTACTCCTGCAACTGACTCAACATCTGGACAACATCAATCTCCTGGACCCCCTCCAATCCGGCTTCAGACAAGGCCGCAGCACAGAAACCGCGATGCTGAACATCATAGACGACATTCATGGATCTCTGGACGCTGACAAATGCTGCCTCCTCATACTCCTTGATCTCTCCGCAGCGTTCGACACGGTGGACCACAAGCTCCTCATCATGACTCTTCAAGAAAGAGCCGGCCTTGGCGAGGTAGTTCTCAAGTGGTTTTCCTCCTTTTTACATAACCGCTCGCAATTAATAAAAATTAAGAACTTCACCTCCGATACCCAGCAAGTCAACAAGTGTGTCCCTCAAGGATCAGTGCTCTCCCCTCAGCTCTTTAACATCTACATGGAACCGCTCGCCAAGTTACTCAGGAACGCCAACATCCACTTCCACCTCTACGCGGATGACACGCAGATTTACCTGGAAACCTCCTCTCTTAAAGACATCCACAGACTCAACGATGTCCTAAATGAAGTTCAAGACTGGCTGACAAAGAATCACCTGAAACTCAACCCTGACAAGACAGAAACACTCCTCATCTCAAACAAAGATGATAACCCCCAAATCACCGAGTGGCTAAAGTCGATCAATGCTCTCAAAGGTAACCTCTCGCTAGCCGACTCCGTTAAATCCCTGGGCTTCACCCTAGACCCCAAACTAACCCTGACAAACCACATTAAGAATTCGGCGAAAAGCGCATTTTTCAACCTCAGACTTCTGAACAAAATTAAACCTTACATTCCTAACAAGGACCTCAAACTAGCCACTCAATCGCTAGTTCTATCAAGACTTGATTATGGGAACTCAATCCTAACAGGCATCCCCAAATCGCACCTGGCCCCACTAAAAACAACATTTCACGCGGCAGCGAGAATGGTCACAGACTGCAAAAAATCTGACCACATCTCCCCGGCACTCAAAGAACTCGAATGGCTCCCTGCGGAAATGCGGAGTACCTTCAGAACGGCCTGCCTAACGCACAAGGCCCTCCACACCGGCAAACCGGAATACCTGGCAAACAAGCTCAAAAAAGCAGGCCAAGCCAGACATTTGAGAAGCTCTAACTCCCTGCTGCTCATTCTACCAAAATCCAGAAAGAAGAGAACTGCGAACTGCTCTTTCTCAGGAAATGCCCGCAAAATATGGAACGCCATCCCCCCGCACATCAGAACTATACCGTCCTAAGCAGAATTCAAGAGCCAACTCAAATCCTTGTGCCTTATCCGCTCCCTTGGTTGTGGGTAACTTGGATCAGCTAACGTCCCAGAATCCATGCGGTAACGTTGAATCCTGTACCAAGAAGTCCTGCTGTCCGAACTTTTCCTCATTCCAAATTGTCATTCGCTAATTGCTTTTATTGGATTTGTGTCATGTTGTTCTCTTTTCATTCCCTCTACTGTAAAGCGCTCTGCTACCTTCGGGTCTTGTTAGCGCTATAGAAAACTTCTAAATAAATAAATAAAAATAAATTTGCCTTCTACGTACCAGGGCGACTGCTTCGGTCTTCCGCCAAATGGCTGATACAGACCCCGAAGTTCAAGCGCCAGCGTCTCGGTGGCAATTCCTTTGTGCGCAGGGCTGGCCTGGCCTGGAATTTGTTGCCCTTAGCCCTGCGGACCATTCAGTACCCATTGATGTTCAAGAAGAAACTCAAGACTCTGCTTTTTTAATAAGATGATCGGACATTGCCTTCTTTCGGGAGCTAGCGCCGGGACACTTCCAAGTAGCTGTGCACTTCATACATTCAATATAACATTACATAACATAACATCTTGAGGAATACTGGTGTAGAGAAATTCAATGTCGATCATTATCAAAAATTGAGTGGTGGGGTCATATTCAATAGTCTCCAGAGTGGTTAGATTATCAGTAGTTTCCTGTACATCGGAAGGTTGGTTAATAATAGTTTCTCCAAGGAAAAAATCAGCTCGAGAACGGATTGTACCCCAGACACAATAAGACGTCTAGGAGGAGAATGTTGAGCCTTGTGATTTTTATGCAAAATATAGAATGCTTGAATATGCAGTGTTGGATTGATTAAAAAATCCTCCTCTTTAGGGGTTAGCCATTTTTTATCTTTAGCGTAAGCCGTCATCTCCTTAATAATTCCCCTGTAGCTCATTGGTAGGGTCTCTAATAAGAGGTATGTAATTCATACGTACCTCTAATAATCTTATCACCTCTGCTTCATAGTCTTGGGAACTATGCATTACTACTGCAGCACGTTTATCAGGAGGTGTATTATTATTTTGTCATTGTTCTGGAGTGACCTAATAGCTTTCAAGTTTGCTTTATTCATATTCTGAAATACATGATTGTTCTAGAACCATAATTTCCCTGAGGACTCGTTCAAAGACAATAACTTCTGATCTCATCGATGAATTAGGGGGCAGAAGGCTGATGGAAAATGGTGGTCAATTGAGAGAACTAATGGGGGGCAGCCGTTTTATTCTCAAAGAACTTGTGAAGACGTATTTTCTGCATCATCATTAAAAAAATCTGATCTGCATTTAAAAGTACTGCGTTGAGGGGTAGGAACAAACTCTAAGCCCTTATTCAGAACTTGTAATTCAGCCTGGAAAACTGTTATCAACCAACCTTTCAAATTGTCAATGGGTGTTATAGTGGAAGCAGCATTGGGAGGAGACAGAGGTTAAGGATGAGGTAGAGTTGGAGAGGGTTGTTTGATTATGTAAATCCTGAGTGGTTACTCTCGTGTGAAAGTAGTCGACGATCTAGTGTGGTGGGAAATGATTACCAAATCCATGGCGGCTGGGGGATGTGTTGGCGATGTCAAATATGGTCAGAAGAGATTGAGTGGCAGAGGAGTCAGAAGTTGATGCTGATTTCTTGATGAGTGGAAAGAATTGTTTGAATAGTTTAAGGTGACCATCCGATGCCTGAATGAGGATGATGCCATTTTTGTAAATGACAATGGTGACTGCTGCTTTGCATCTCAAACAAAGAAGGAAATACCGATCGTTTGCGACCAGGTGGGGTTTCCTGGCTGTAGAGAACAGGAGCATTGAGAGCAGGGCTTTCTTCCATTTTCTGCACAAAAATAACGTTTGGCGCAAGGTGTTAAAGACCAATGTTTCTGGATGGGATTTGAGGAGTCTGTGTTTTAGGGTCTTAGGGCCAGACGTAGGTAAATCAGAAATACCGATTTCTTAATAGCGAATTTTACCGATTCGCTATTAAGAAATTGGTCTTTCCTATGTAGGTAAAGATTCGGTAAAAAATACTGAATCCTTAATATTCCTTATTACCGAATCGGTAATTGAGATTCGGTAATAAGGAATACCTACCCATTCATTTCTATGGGCTTGGAGGCCTATAGGAATGAAAGTGAAGACATTCAGTATTAGCGATTCGGTATAACCGAATCAGTAATACCAGGAGGCATTTCAAGTGTGCCAGGTTGTCCAAAGGACACCCTGTTGCACCCCTGAAATGTGCATGTGTGCACATGTGGCACACATCCATGTCTTGGATGTGTGCCACATGGCACTTTAAAAAAAGCAAAAAAGTGATTTTTTAAGGGAAACCGGTAATTACAACCAACTTGAAATTGGTGGTAATTACCGATTTCTTAAGGCTCAAATGCACTATTTACTGTGCTTCCTACATTGCATGTAAGGAATCGGTATTACCGATTCCTTAAATGCAAGAGCAATAAGGAATCAGTATTAAGGAATCGGTGTTTACCGATTCCTTATATACCGATTCCTTATCTACATTAGGAATGGCTAAATACCGGTCGGTAACGCTGAAATTTACTGAATTTTGGCGTTACCGAGCGGTATTTAGCCACCTACGTCTGGCCCTAAGAGGCTTTGATAGATTTCAGAGGTAAATGATTTTGGGCCAGATGTAGGTATCCAAATACGGTAATTTTTGGCCGTTACCGACCGGTACTTAGATACTGAGATGTAGGGCATGTCAAAATACAGATTAGATAATTTTACCGAATCGGTAAATTTACCGAATCAGTAATTTTACCGAATCAGTAAATTTACTGATTCAGTAAAATTACCGAATCTGTATTTTGAAATGTAGGTAGCACTGTAAACAGTGCTACAGGTCTTTATATGTGCATTTACACCTGTGCCATGTGGCACACATACATGCCCACATACAGGCACACATACATGCCACATGGCACTAATCAGGGGTGCAACAGGGGGTCAAAGTGACACCCTGCCACCCTTGACTATTTCACAATTTTACCGAATCCGTATTTACCAATTTGGTAATTGACATTCATTCCTATGGGCCTCCAGGCCCATGGGAATGAATGGCAATTACCGAATCGGTAAATGCCGATTCAGTAATTACCGAATCTTAACGATTCCGTAAAAAATACCGAATAATTATCTACATAGGATTTACCGATTCTAAAATACCTAATCGGTAAAATTCGGTATTTTAGAATCTGTAAAACCTTTTTACCTACATCTAGCCGTTCATGAGCAAACTGGCCCAATGGTTCTAAGGTGATTTTTGTATTACTTTGTGGATCGATGTCAGAGAAAAGGAAGTAACTGTGGGTCCTATGAAGTGGGATATTTTGGTATGGAATGGGGATCGCAGGCTGGACTTCTTTCTTGGGAGAAGGAGCAAATTTAAGAACTCTTACTTAAACAAGTTGGCAGTGAGAAGCGATCCTTCATTCAACAATTATGATCATAATATACAAATCCTTTTATTTTATTAATGGTAATTGATAGTGATGGTTTTGGTTAGGGAGAGCCCACAGGCTGGTAAATGTTGATAACATGTAGATGCTTGAGAGAGGTCGAATCACATTACAATTTGGCCACTGTCAGAGAAGTAGAATTCTAGTGATCATAGCATGTTAATAGGCTAGTTAGAGTCTTTATAGTTTGCGTTTGAAGTGCCCTTTAAAGTTTAAAAGTTTTCATAAAAAGGTAGCAGGCAAAAGTAATAGTCAAAAAGAATATTTATGGAAGGTGTGGGGGACAATCAATACAGTAGTTGAGGATGACCGTCACTGTTGCTGTTTGGTTATACATTGTGTGTCTATAGTTGTTATTTAAGATCTTAGTGATGGCTGATCACCTGCGAGTTGGGAAGAAAAGGAATCTTCTTGCTTGCTTCTGTGTCAGAGGATGCAAGGGTACAGCTTGAGTATAAAAGCGATCAGTCAGTCCTGAGTGGTCTCCACATTGGATGCTTAATGCAGATTCTTTAAGAATCTATTAGCAAAGGAGATTTAAAAGGCTTAGAGAAGGAGATCACCAATGAAAAATTTAGCCACTAGATAGAGCTCCATGGCTGAGAATAAAACACGGTCTTGTATTTGTTTCCCTGCGTGAGATCAAGACTGGTCAGGAAACAAAAATATACAGTGCAGATATTACTACGAGTACAGGTGAGACACACCTACTCCTCACAGGTGGCGGGCATTAGGGTTTGTATTTAATTTTTGTGTTATAATCAGTTAAAAAATACAGTGTAGAAATCCCGTTACAAGTAGGGGAGTGAATCAGAGCTCCCCACTAAGATGGCCGTCACGTTAACAGCATCAGGATGGAAGCTGTCCTAAAAATATGAGTCCTCTTTCTATTTCTTCAGCGTGAAAATAATGTGTACTATGAAGCAAGCACCAGTTCTAAACATGAGGTAGGAAGGAGGTCTTGCTACATACCATATAAACTTCTCCTCAGCTTAAACATAGTATAGCCCCAAGATATGCTCACTGTACTTCCCAGGGCTTCCTGTTGTACTTTTCATTCCTCAACATGTCATTCGCCGGAGTGTAAGGGAACAGACAGCAGGTGACGTGATCAACACCAGCTACACAGGAGAAATGTTGGTGGTGCCGTGAAGATTTGAACTGAGTCAGATTCCTTGGGCAATGAATCACATCACAGACCGAAGGGGGTTAAAAGGTCGCTTTTATTTCAGCAACAACAAAACAATCATAATGTAATCAATGACTTTCAAGTAACCCCACCCCGTCACCACTCCTTGATCCCCATGAAATATCCCCATATTGATCCCCCAATGAAATTTCCCCCATATCCATCCCCCAAGAGATTACCCCCATATCGAATACCCCATAAATATTTCCCCCAAATAGATCCCCAATTTTCCCCCGCACGAAACCTCGACAACAACCCCTCTGTTTCCCTTCTGTCCTAAGCTATTCTGCCTACTCCAAGTCTTCCTGCCTGCCTCAATCCCGTCCCAATCTGCCTCTGGTGGAAAAGGAAAATTATTGTGACACCCAGGAAACCTACCAAAGGAAAAAAGTGCAACTATAAAAATTGTACAGAAAAGAGGAAGGGTGGGTGGGGCACAAAATGAGCGCACTGCCTCCTACCTCTCCTCAGGATCCCCAACTGGCATAATTAGAATACAACATTTGAAAATGTTGCGTTCTAAAGCAGGCACCTCGCCTGCACGTGCTCGCTCCGGGCGATACTAACTGCCCAAAGCTGCCCGGGGGTTTACATTCTTTTAATGCCACCCCGAAGCCCTCCACTGGGGGTTGAGGAACATGAATTCCCAAACTTAGGAGATCAGGAAAGCGGAGAGAATCATAATGCTCGATGGTAGAAAAAGAGGCAGGTGGAAACCCCCCTCAGGACAGCGGGGGTAGCAAGGTTCGTACTGCCAGCAACCTTGCAGTCAGATACACTGGTCCGTTGTTAATTAATGGTAAACGTGGGCTAGACGCGATCAATTCAGCTGGCATCAACAGTGTCAGCGGCTCCCCCAGGCACCTCTGCTATGGAAGCCTTCGAGCATGATCCTCGTGGGGCAATGTATGATGTAAGGCATCGGTCACAGCATGTTAAGGGATGGTCAGACCCTCCCATCCCCCAACAATGCACAAAATGGCAGGCTCTTTCACCCAAGCCTCACAGCCCTAGTTGTCGAGCGATCAAGGAGCATGCAACGCTCCTACCTTCATCTACCCAGAGGCCGGACCTAATGGTCAGAGGCTCGCAGATGGCGAAAACGGATTGAACGGATCAGACAGGTCACCTGCAGTCCTCAGGATTCCACCTCGGCTCCACAGCACAGTGTCAGAAGAGGCAGATATTAGAGCACAAGACTGCCTTCCAGACTAGAGGAACGGTAGACCAAAAATGTCCTCTTCAACGTTGGCAAACAGAAAATGGCTAAACAGGGTGTTATGTTTGATTACTACCCTTCTACTAGGTAATGTTCAGGAGTGGGAGTGACCTTTTGTGGATGTTTTGAACAAATGGAGCTGGAACCCAGGGCTCCGGTTCGGTTACCACACGAGCAGCTTTGATGTCTGTGTACGTCTTCTAAAGTGCATCTTTCCTACTACGCCCCTAAGTCTGTGTAACACCTGGTGCACTATGGAACACTGGCAATGAAGGTGGGATGGCTTTTAGTCCCGTCACTGCCTCCCTGTATCTACAGTCTGTGGATGTGACTCCTGACCGTTACCTGCTTTACCTGCCTGGAGCTGCTGCCTTTCGTCTGCTGCGGGGTTGGGGTAGCTGCTGGACACAGTGTGAGGCGTTGGACTCGCAGTGGTTGCCTGTGACCTGGGTTTCAAGCGAGGATTTTGGACCGAAACTGAGACACACAGAATCATTTCTGCTTGATGGCCCACCATTGGCACAGGCGGTTAACTGGAGGGACTGGTTAGAGTGCCTTGAGACTTACTTTGCGGCGGAGGATCTACCAGTCGAACACGAACGCCCCATGTTGTTACATCTGGGTGGTGCTGCATTGCACAAGCTTGGGAATTCAGTGGTGAAAGCTGGACCACCTCATACCTATGCTACATTGACGCCTGCCCTGACCTCTCATTTTGTACATCTTACCAACTCTGATTATGAACGCGTCCTATTGCGACAGGCGAGACAGTTCCCAGAGGAGTCCGTAGATGATTTCTATGCTCAGCTCTGAGAGCTGGTGAGTATGTGTGAGTGGCTCTAAATGGTTTTCTAAAATGGATCTACGAGCAGGATACCATCAACTGCTTTTGGATTCTCGGTCAAGAGCCATTACCATGTTCTTGACGCATGTCGGTCTTCGGAGGTACAAATGCCTTAGTGTCGGAGTGTCCAGTGCCGCGGAAGTCTTCCAAGATGCCATCCGAGGGTTGCTGGCAGGCCTCAAGGGTATCCTCAATGTCAGCAATGACATTCTTGTGCATGCCCCCACATTGGAAGAACATATGGATTGTTTGAGAGATACTTTCTGGAATTTACATGAGTGTGGCCTTACTATCCACCAAGAAAAATGTGTGTTCCATAAGAGGAAGATTGCATTTTTTGGAAACTGTTTCACCCAACATGGAGTATTACCGGATCCGTCTAAAGTCCATGCCATTCACATGCCTTCTGCTCCCACATCAGTGACTTGTGTAATGAGTTACATGGTCCCTTATTGTGGACGTTTATTTCGTAATTTGATGGATCTCACTGCCCCTTTGAGAGAACTGACAAAATCTAATGTCAGCTGGGACTGAGGGCTGGCCCAAGAACAAGCTTTTGAGGATACCAAGCAGGCCCTCTCTGCTGTTACCACTCTAGTGTACTTCAATTCATTCCGAGATTTTGAACTGCCTGTGGACGCTAGTCCTACTGGCCGTGGTGCTGTGTTGTCACAAAAGAAGGAAGGCGGGGAGTGGGCACCCATAGCCTTTGCGAGTTAGTTTCTTACGTATACTGAGCAACGGTACTCACATATTGAGAAGAAGGCAATAGCCATTCACTGGGGCTGTTGCCATTTCATCTATATCTTTACGGACAGTCATTTATAGTCCATATGGACCACAAGCCGTTGATTCCACTTTTTATGGGACATTCTTCAAAGCCCCCATCCAGGATCGAAAAAGGAATTCTTCAGCTGCAGGAGTACAGTTTCAAGTTCTCTATCACCCAGGGCCGCACAACCCTGCTGATTTTTGGTCCTGGCATGCTCGACTGGCCATGGCGGAAAAGGAGTTTGCAGCATACAAGGTGGAGGCATACATCAGGAGGGTGGTGGAGCGATCACGCCCGCGGCCCATTTCCTTGGAGGAGATTATGAGTGCAAGGTCCTCTCTATAGAATTGCATAAAGATAATGGTCCTCCTTTTTCCAGCCAATAATTCTCCGATGACCTACTGTCTCGGGGAGTTCATCATCAGAAAAATCACCCCGAGCTGGCCTCAACAAATAGGGAGGCGGAGTGCTTTATGCACACTCTATATAAAGTTCTTCAATTGCGCTAGCCTATGGCCAGAACATAGAATGTGGTTTGTACACGTTCCTGAGCGAATACCGGTTTGCACCCCATTCAACAACACAGGCAAGCCAAGTCTCTCTTTGTAATAGACGAGAGTTAGGTGAAATCTAGCCTCAAGTGGGACCATTGTCACAGTTACAAGAAAGTGTTGCAGTGAAGTTAAGGCAATGGCAGGTCAAGAATGACCACATGTCTCCGAACCGTGGGGCCAAGACTAAATCCTTTGATGTTGGTGATACAGTCATGGTGAAGAACCGCCATCCACGTGGGAAATTCATGCTCGCTTTTGAGATAGACCCTTGGACAATTCAGGCTGTATAAGGGACAATGATCACGGCCCAGAGGGCTGAACAGACCGTCACCCGGAATATATCTTGTTTTAAGGAATTTAGGAGTCCAAGGAGCCCAGGGGCAGAGTTACCCTCGAATATGGCGTATGGAGGGTTAGAATTTAATTACATCTATATCTTGCCGGGAACCCCTAGTGATTAAGTTTTGCCACCTGGGATACTGGATTTGGATCCCGTTGGGGTTTCCGAGACTGTTATCCCTAATGATTCTCAGCACTCTCAAGGGGCTGGAGACGATGATGGCCTGGAGAACAATAGATGGCGCAGGAATGGGAGATACCATCTCCAACCATGTCCTTCAGTTTCCTCTCGTTTGAAAGACTTTGTGTTGATCTAAGTCTGTATTAGTGTTTGTGGTTTGTGCTTTTTTTGTTTCCTTTTCTTTTTTACTTTTAAATGTTTTTCTTTTTACTTGTTGTTTCATTTTTGGTTTTTCTTTTTCACCCAATCATATTCTTGTTCTTTTTCTTTTTGTTTTCTATGTGTTGTTCTATTTGAATAAATGAAACCAGAACCCAGGGCTCCGGGTTCGGTGACCACACGAGCAGCTTTAGTGTCTGTGTGTCTCTTCTACTGTGTATCTTTCCTACTATGCCCCCAAGTCTGTCTACCACCTGGTGGACTATGGATCACGGGGCTATGTTCAAATGGTGATCCCCAGTCTGAGAGCCTCTTCCAGGCTCAACCATCCGGTGGCCATCTTTACAGTGATCATCTATTGAGTTTACAATGTAAAGCTTGTCTTTATTGTATACATTTGGCAGCTGCTCTCTGGTCTTACACTCTAAAGATAATCTATTGAGTTTACAACATAAAGCTTGCCTTTGTTGTATAAATTGTGCAGTTGCTCTCTGGTCTTTACACTCTAAAGATAATCTATTGAGTTTACATCTTAAAGCTTTCCTTTGTTGCAACACTGTACAGCTACTCTCTTTTTCACTCTAAAGATACTCTTTTCAATTTACACTGTAAATCTTGCATTTGTGACATGCACTATACAGTTGCTCTATGGTCTTTACAATCTAAAGCTGATCAATAAAAATTACACTGTAAATCTTATGCCGTAAAGCTTTTTTATGTTCTCTATACTTTAACCTGATCTATGACATCACCATTGAAAAGCACACCTATGTTGTGTACAGCAGGACACAATTCTTTGTTTACACCCTGACGTAGACCTTTGCCGTTTCAGTACAATATGTTACTTTCACCGTAAATCTTCTCTCTGTTGCTCTACGATGTATGATGAGGTCTTGGATAAACGAATGCACTTTTCTGTTCTTGTGCAGTGACATGTTAGAAATGATTGATTTGATTTGATTTGATTTATAGATTTGTAAAGCGCAACGATTGCCCATGGGCGTCTTGGCGCTAAGATAAATCCTTTTTCAGCTATACGGCCATGTCTGATTTTTATTTGGAGAAAAGCCATGTTTTTACTTCCTTTCTAAAGGTTTCTAAAGATGTACAGGTTTTTATGTTCAGAGGTAGTTGGTTCCATGTACGTGATCACAGTGCTTCTTTCACATCTGCTCTCCTTGATTCAGTTTTTCTGTTTCTGTTTGTAGGACTTCGAATCCCTGATGAAGACCTGAGCTCCTAATTATGAAGAATCTCTGTGAAAGGATGTATGATCTATCAGCAAGAGACAGATTGTGATGACACTCACATAAAGATGTTATGATACTATCAAAATACATTGACTATTCCCCCAATGTAACTTGAAGTCAAGGGGTACACCTGGAAGGGTTTGTGAAGACTGTGTAAATGCGTCAGTTTGAAATAATTCTTTATTTATTTTTCATTTGTCCTGCATAGATTATAATACTCAATTCTGCACTCTAACACCTCACAGCAAACTTGTTCACTACAGCTTCACAATGGAAAACATGTTTCAAAATAAACTTGCTCCATGCTCAATCCTGTCTCTGTTTTATTACATTTCTTGAAAAAATAAGCTCAACGTGTCCGAATATGTTCCTTTTTTAATGAAATGCTAAACTTTGAAACTAGTTCCAACACAGAATGCCAATACAAGATCACCTTAAATGTAGTTCAACTGCATGGGACTGATTATGTTTTCTGATTACTTTGGAAATCAAATATTTACATAACAGCTCATCCCTGAATAGCACATGCATAAATGAATATCCCCAAAAAATGAATCGATTAATATTTTTCTCTCTCTCTCTGACTCTCTCTCTCTCTATCCTTCCCTCTTTGGAATCCATTCATAGCAAAATTACAGCTCTACATATATGTTACCTCCTGAAATACATTCCACAATTTGAAATTAATAGAACAAGTGATGCAAAAAGTCGAGGTCATGTGAAACGTAAATCTTTTTTTAAATGAACATGAATTGACACAATACTAATTTTCAAGAGTATTTTATTTTATTTTGCTAGACTAATTAGAGTCATTATAAATTAATAGAACAAATAAAACAACACAATTAAGTAGAGTTCCAAAGCATGAAATTGAAAACTATGATTTGATGAGATTTTTTAAATATTGTTATGAGTCGATATCACATATAAAAAGTGCTTACTTTAAAAGTGCTGACCAATACTTTTGGACAACAGTATCAAAAAGGGACGCCCTCCCTCCTGGGCAAGTACCCTCAATGATCCTATCCAGTGTCCAGGGCAGTGCACCAGCGTAGCTCACTGTAATCTAATACAGGCACCTACGCCCTAAGCTCAAGTCCTTCCCTAACTCCTTGACTGGTCTGCTGGTGCACCGTCCCTTTTCCGTGGCCGCAGGTTGAACCTGGTGACTGAAGGCACTGTCTCCTCAAAAAAAAGGGGGTGAAACTCAGGGTCATATTGACATTGAGACTCCGATTTTGGTGTATTGGAAACGGGGTATTCCAGGGCGGCCTTATCTCTGGTGGGACCGCCTCCAACAAGTCGGTGTCAGTTTATTTGTCCATCTCTGCCCACCTCAATTGGGCGTCAGAGAGGGAACGAAGCGTGGCACCCGCTCTCCTTCCTTGTCAGCAACACCTTTGAGGGTCCATCGGTCATACAGAAGTGGGAGAGGAATCCGTTTGACGTGGGTGGCATGCACCCAATGCTTTTGACCTTCAAGCTCCCTGTGCGGGTAACAAGCAGGACTAGCAGGGGCCCTTTCCAACTCAACTCCAGGCAGTTCTTTCATTGAAAGTTCTTTACAAGAACGAAGTCCCCAGGCTGTACCTTATGCCCGGGCCCCTCTGGCACTGGTTGCAGCATGGTGTGAATCTGTTGGTATATAGAACCGAGATCGTACTTCTCAACCAGGCCTGCTGACTAGGGGTGGGTCGCTGCATGACATTTCTGCTTAATATTCAAGCCTTTGCACACCAATTCAATCCCTTTTGTATTGAGGTGACTTCTGTTGTCACTCCAAATCACACGTGGCAACCCATAGTGCAGGAACAACTCTTTTAAGAGTGCCTTCGCTGTCGCCATTGCTGTATTCTCTTTAATGGGGTGAGCCTCAATCCATTTACTGAATGCACAAATCACTACTAGCACATACTTCAAATTGTTAACTTGTTCCATTTCAATTAAATCCATCTGGAGAACCTCGAAAAGGAAGGAAGGCGGTGCAAAGTTACCAGGGTTATGCTTCAAAAAATGATACAATGCTTCACTTGGTGTGTGGCTACCTTAGCGATTATTGTTCTGCCATACTGGGTCCAGTAGCTTGCATATTCCTGTGGCACTATTATGTTCTGGGCCATGGGAACAACAGGGAGCACGTAGGCGTTGGACAGAAACCATCTCAACTTCCCAGATAAATCAGTTCAGCACCCATCCTCATCCAAAACGCCATGTACTCTCCTCCCATATTGCCAGTTCATATACGGTCGCCTCACTCTGTATTTCCCTAACATTTTCTAATGTGTCCTATAAAATTCCATTATCTGGGACCCACGTAGCGGGACCTGCCAAAAACATCTTTTTCATCTTTGATCAAGCTGTCTCCTTAGCTGTCTAGTCTGAAAACGCATATCCCCTCCCAACATCGTCAGTGATGGCTTTATGAGTGCTACATTTTATTATTGCTAACTTATCGGGAAGTGTCAATGTGGACAGCAATCTATGTATTGACGGGCCGTTCTGTATTCAAAGTCCGGGTGAAGTTGAGACCCTCTCTCCGCCCAGAGGATCCCAAAATTATGGGCCACCCCAAAGGCGTACTGGCAGATGGCGTAGACATTAACAGCTAGTCCCTCACTCAACTCACAAGCCCTAGGGAGGGTAACCAACTCTGCAGCTTGAGCCGATTGGTATGTTTCAACTACAGTGTGTAACATTGTGATTGCATAGGCTGCAGTGGTGGTGCCATCCGGTAGTTTGAATCAAGAGCTATCGACATAGTTCCCCTTGGGGGTCAGATAAGGGAACATCAGTCTGGTCTACCCATCTTTTTGTTTCTTCCTCATTCCAAAAAAAACAATCATGGAATTCAGTGTCTTTTTTTTCGAAGGGAGGGGTATTTTTGTGGCTGGGTTCAGATTGGTAATGTGCGGAGAAAACAAAGTGAATTCATATCCAGTCAGAGGCGCACTAGTAAGGTGCTGCGTCTTTGTCTTATTCAATAGCGTATCCACAGCATGAGGTACCATTACTGTCAGATCAGTATCAAGAATGAGCCCTGCCGATTGTCTGATAGAAACTGCCACAGCCGAGGCATCTCTCAGGCAGCTCGAGAGAGTTCTGGAGATGTTATTAAGCATAGCAGAGAAATAAGTGCAGGGTCTCTGCTTACCACCGAAACCCTGTGTTAGAATAGAAAGCGCGCAACCATCCGCCTCGTGTCCTTAGAGCGCAAAAGGCTTCTAGTAATCAAGAGTACCAAGCACAGGAGCAGAGCAAATCGCAACCTTTAATGGCTCAAAAGCTCGCTGGCATGCAGATGTCCAAGGCAGGGGTTCCTGCACATCTTTGGTGGTCAGGTAAAGAAGGGGTTTCATTAGTAGGGAATAGTTAGGGATTCAGTGCCGACAATACGAGGTTTTGCCAATGAATGTGCGTAAGTCACGTTGGGTCTTAGGAACAGGTATATTAGTAATAGCAGCTATGCGTTCAGGTGTTAGTCTGCGGCCCTCCTTCGATAGTAGGTGAACTTAGTAGGTGAACTTAATAGGTGACCTCCTGTCGACAATATTGAAATTTCAAGAGTGACACCTTATGTCCATGGTGTGTCAAATGTAACAATAATTTAACTGTGGCTCCTTTGCAACAATCCTCAGTGTGTGAGGCCACAAAGAGGTCATCAACGTACTGCAACAGCACATTACTGGCGGGAAGCTCCAAAGAATCGAATTGAGCTTTCAAAGCTTGGCTATAGATACTAGGACTTTCTGTATAGCCTTGAGGAGCACAGCAGAATCTAAAGCTCTGACCAGCTATTGCAAATCCAAACAGATATCTGCTATCTGTATGGATTGGTATGCTAAAGAAAGCATTCTTTAAATCGATTACGGAAAATAATTTTGCTGACGGGAGAATCATTGTCAAGATCGTAGTAATGTCTGGGACCACAGGGTATTGGGGAACGACTATTTTGTTTACCTCTCTTAGGTCTATCACAAAGTGGTAAATCATCAGGGTGGGCATCAGAAGAATCCAAGGGTGTCTTTTTAAGAATAGGATGAATAGGGCTATTACACACATTCGCCACTGTCTCTTCAACCACACCAAACTTAATTATATCCTGTATTATTTGTAACAAAGTCTTTACTCCTGCCACCGAAATCTTGTACTGGGGAATACATGGCAATTTGGCATTATCCTTTATCTGGATGAGATAGGTGGTATCTGGAGCAACCCCACATCTGTGTCTCCTGCAGCCCACAGTGGGCATGGTGCATTCTTGACTTCCAAGGGAAAGGGAGCATCTTTTGTGAAATCTTGCTTTGTGCAGGCCACCTGTGGTCCAATAGTCAAGTATACACCATCAGGAGAACAAAATATTGCTGCATATAATCTTTTTAACAAATCCAATTCCAGCAAATTCTCCTCACAATTTAACATTAATAAAAATGGTGAATCAACCATAAAAGGGCCAATAGTCAATGCAAGCGGTTTGGAAATGGGGCTAACACTGAAAAGCCTACCGACAGAGCCGCCCCGGGACTAGTGAAGGGGAAACAGCTATTCATAGCCCTGTATCAATAAAAAATGTCTTGGTTGTACCCTGCAAATCAGCGTGACATAGGGTTGGCAATGATCTACTGTAGTGTAGCTCCTATTTTCCCAATAGGCTCTGCGCATTGGAATAGTACCTACAGCAGTAAAGGCCTAGGCCAGACGTTAACTAGGTCTACTACTGTCGATACTAGACTTAATTTTTGGGTTTGCCAGCTAAGCTCAGAGTTCGCTAGAAACTTTCTCGAATGTTCAAGGAAGGATTAACTCCCCTGATTAGACAAGAAGGGATTTAGTTTCTGACAACCATAGAACATGACAACTTTGCTCTCCCCTAATCAAGAGTCAATCTCAAGAGTCGTGTGAGCACAAGGCAATTATTTTACTCAGTCAGTACGTGCATTCTTAGTCTCATCTGAATGTAGAGAAAAGGAAGAGACGGGCGTGTTCAATAAAAGATGTTATTTATTGATCAGTCTCTTTTCTCGTACAAGAGAAATGGATCGATATTATTGCGATACTTATAGTTAAGTAAAGTGCATACATTAGAAGCAATAGTATAAAATAATACTGTAAAAACATTGATATGGTTTCTGAGCCATATGATGTTTAAAATGATTAAAATATATTTACATACACATATACATTTGACTAAACGCACTCAACTGGTGTTTCTAAATACGCCTACCCCGTGTACCTGATCTAAGTCTAATACGTGGGCGGGAATAGAAAGTTACAGTTTAAGTTAAGTTTGTTTTTGCCAAGTGAATAACTAAAGAATTCTCTAGGAGGGGTTATTCAGTTCTGTACCTGGAATTTAGGATGAATGAGGAATGGTATCTCTTTCTCTGCTCTCGATATTCCAGGCTGCCTGCGAGGGCTACCCGGAAGCGCCGGTGCTGGGTCTCTCGGCTTGAGATAGCAGCGCGTCTCTCAGCGCGTCAGGAAGGCGGGGCTGCTGCCAGCGGGGTCTGCTTCTGCTCTCGGCTTCGGCAAGTATGGCTGCTCCGTCTTGTCACCACGCGTGTGTTTGCATAGGGCAAGGTCGGCAATATTTATACCTTAAAGGTGCCGGGATTGACGTAAGGATGGACATAGGTACGTCAATAAAGATGTCATACGACTTGCTCGTTAGCACATTCTTTACTAAAGTTCTCTGTGAAATCAAAACAATGGCCGCACGGATTATCCAGGTTGTCATAGGTTTGATTTGTTATGAGAACGTCGTATGCCTTATCAGGGGCTGGAGGAATGTCGCTTGTCTAATTAGATCTCAAGCGTTATGACCTAATCAGATAACACGTTCCTGTGCCGTAGTGTGACTGCGTCAGATAACGGTATCTGCATCATGGGGGATTTCTTGCCTCATGGGCTGACTGTTAGTTGACTAGCTAGGTAGTTTAACCAGAATAGGGTCAGGAATAGGGGGATCGATTCAGAACCTATAGAAATACACGACACCCACTCCACGCTAACTATGGTCATATCTACTAATCTATGCATAGTATAACATAGTACAACATACTATAGAGTATAGTGTATACCTTACCACCCCAAAATACATAAATGCATTTCGAAATTTTCAAATATACTGAAAAATTGCAGTCATATATATTGTATGCACTTAAGCTATGAATTAAATGCAAAAGTAAACACGCATTTTATGCATTATTGCTTGTTGGTATATGAGAAATACACATGAAATGGCTCTTAATATGGCTATACAGAAAAAAAGTCGAAACCATTTCATCACATAAAATATATTGTGAACATACCAGCGGGCAGCTAAAGTCTATATAAAGTCTATAAAGTATCTAAAAAAATAGAAATCTCAGTTCTCTAGGAATAGTTTCTTACTTTAAGCAGAAGATCAGTGTCCCGGGGAAAAAATATATAGAAAAATATTTTAAGGGCTTGCTGAAAAAAGTTGCTGTCCGTGAACTGGAGTGAAATTGTTCATGTGACTTTATTTTTAAAGTTGAAGGCCGAATTCAGGGAACGCCGTGTGCGAGTTTACTCAAAAGTCTCTATTTCTGTTCCGGAGAGAACATCATATCATTCAGGCTTTCGAAAAAACTGTCAACAGCTTCATGGGAAAGTTCCTCTAAGTCGGAAATAGGGGTAACCATGCATTCATGCGCATGATTGTCTGCATTGACATTCTGATTTGTATTGCTGACAGAAGGTCGTACCTGTTCGATGCTGCTTTCATCTCGTACTTCACTACTCTTCAATCGCAGTGGTGAAGATTCCAGGAATGCCGTCATCAGAATTGGCAGCCTTTGAGGGCAGCACAGTGCGTGAACCTTGGTAGGAACCAGCAGTGTATCTGCATCCACCGGCGCATCCGATTGTAGCGTCAGACAGGTGTCTAACACGCATTCTTCTCCGCATAGCAGACACCTTAGTACAGGTAAAACACACCTTTGCCACATTGGTCGAAATGATAGAAACCAAGTCATGTTCAGGTCTCTAAGCCGGGAGAGTCCCAGGATTTTTGATATCCGGTCCCGGTATCCAATGGCTAGGATCGTTTCTTCCATTGTCGTCAGAGTTTGGTCTGTGACATGGGTTGCCATAACGAAAAATAAGGACTAGGAATAGGATTCCTGCAATTAGTCCCAGAATCAGGGGAAGTCCGCCAAAAATCGAATGGACGAAATCTGGAAAAATACCCAGTATGGCTTTGAATGGTGTTAATGCCATCGAAAATACTGTCTTAAATACCTTTGAGACCCCAGTGGTATCAGAAATATTTAAGATTTCGCTCAGGATTTCCGCGAAATGTACGGGGGAATTGGTTGATAATAATGTATGTATCTCTGCAGTCGTCCTTGCGACTTGTAGATCATACGTTTCTTTTGATGACGTGAGCCTTGTAGGCGTCTGAAGAAGCACTGTTTTCATTCTGCTTAAAGTGTCTATTCGAATAGAAGTAATTTTCAAACTGGGCCATGCCCTCGCCTCCCTGTCTGGAAAGGAGCTGGGGAACAAAGAACGTCCACAGCACTTGACCTTCGCTGTTGTAGTTACTAGATAAGGAGTCCCGGGCATAAGACTGCAACATCTGCGGTCTACAATAAGAATGTAACTCCCATTATAGAGTCTTTGAAAGAATGGTTCTATTTCAGTTGCAGGTGCGCCTTGCTGGTGACATGAAAGGTTGTATGAATTCCCTTCACAGGCTCCGTGCAAACTAATACCGTTACATAGAAGCGTGCCGCTTAGTGACATAGCACAATTGTTGCCACTAAGAAACACTTTCTGTCCTTTATTACTGACACATGCATGTGAATAGGGCAGGTTCCATGTTGTTTTAAGGTACCCCTTTCCCAATTTCTCGTACATGCCAGCCTGTATATATTTTTGGCAGTATTGAAACCTGAAGGTTGAGATTGGAATATTTATGATTCCGTGGATTATCCATTCACTGACAGGTCGTTCTGACATTGTCATTGGTAATCTTTCTAGTTTTTCAATGCTCAAGATTGTATAATCAGCACCCTTCTGCGCCATACCGATTTGTCTATCAGTAAGGTTAAAGATTTGGAATAGTGACGTTGTGTTGATTAAACGCCAAGGCACGTAGCCTGAACGCAGATTTTGTAACGTCCAGCCAAGCTGTACAATAGAACGCAATTGTGACTGACCATGTTGTAATAACAGTAAGTCTTGCGATAATATATCGATTGCTGAAGACACAATGCTGTCCAATGAAAAAATTCTGGAGGACAGAGTCATTAACCCATTGTCCACTACAGAAAGTGATTTTTCCAAATTAATACGGTCAATTTCCCGTATTCTTTCTGCTGTCTCAATTTGAGTAACCTTCCAGGCCTCATTGTATGCTGCATATACAGAGGCTGCTATGAAACGCTTTTGACGCTGTTTGCGTGGTCCCAGTATGAAATCACGCAAGTCAGCACCATCAGTAAGTAAAGTTAGGTGTTGCTTAATTTCAGGCAGTGTGGAAGTTTGTAGCCATTGAAGGCATAATTTGCCCACACTGTAGGTTGTTATTATCCCTGGGTGATGTCTTTGGGGATATCTAGGGTCTGGCCTGGTCATTTTGAAACCCTGTGTTTTATTCAGGAATCTATCTTGACAGTTATTTGTATCTGTGGGCCAGATCAACCATTGTTTCCAATCAGGATGTGTTCTGTTTTGGTTAAGTATATGGTTTATGTCTATTTCTTCATCTGTATCAGAGTTATTGCTAAACATTGTTGGCTTTGGAATAGACAGGTTATTTAAATCTTTGATTTTGGCTAAGCCAAGACAGGTGGTTTGTTGAACAGTGTCATTTAAAAATATCATTTGTTCTGGGATCATGCAGGCTCTAAACAAAGCTTCTATACCCTGTACTTGCCATTCTTTTGTACCCCAAACACTTTTCAAATCAACATTTTTGTCCCAATAATTAAATCCAAAAGTATTCATTTGTTCAAAGAATAAGTCAGAATAAATCAATTTTGTGTTGGTTATCATGGTTTTGGTCCCTGTCTTGTTTGACAATTTAAAATAAAATGTTTCCGCATTACTTGTGTTAAAACCTGAAAAATATGAATATTTGCCATACACGGTTCTTGAGCTCCCTTTTGCAGGTGTAGCACAATGTTCCCATTGATTAAAATTTAAAACATTTCTAGGTTGTGCAGATTTATGCAAGAAATGGTTACCATAATGGTTATAGCAATACATACTATCATAATTTGTAGAACCTTGCAAATAATCATGTTTTGTAAATTTAGCAGACATTACTAAGTCAGACATCATATTGTTAATACTTTCAAAGTCCCAATCATCAGCAAATGAGTTTGGTTTTGCAAAGTCACTCAAGGAGATCTTGATTTGGTGTGGATATTTCAGGATCTCGACCGGACCATAAATTTCATAGTCAGTGTTGTCCCAGGCTACCCCACCAGGTATTGGAATTGCTGTGAAGTTGGCTGAAGAAAGTTCTGAAGAAAGTTCTCGTTTCTCGACGTGTGAAGATGTGTGTGGTTTGAGGACCAAGTTGATGTTCTGACTTGCTGTGTCCATTTTAGCATATTTTCCCTCAATGAAGCGTCCCAAGGTAAATACCATGATGAGCCAAAGTATGAGGATAAATGCACCAAAACCCACCCAAAATTCAATCCATGGAGAAATCAGATATGTTTCTTTTAGTTGTTTCAAAAGTTCCTTAGCTTTGTCTTTAAAGGATTTTGATGATGGCTGTGTCTTTTGTTCGCTGAAACCTTCAGAGGAATCATCGAAGTTGATGAAGTAACCAGATGCAGTTCTGTCAATTGTTCCAATTGGTTCAGGATTTTTGTTTCTTGCAATTTCACTTGGAACTTCATTGTAGATTGGTGTGTCTCTGCTAAATGTCTTTATTTGGGTTTTCAGAGGTCTTAGTTCTATTGCATTGTTGCATAGTCCTTGTTGTTCTTCTTTAGGCGTTTCGAATGTGATGAGCCTCTTTGTTAGGACCTCTGTACTGGTAGCAAACCTTGGTGTTCTGCTACTTATTGGGAGTCCACTTGGCCTACTGTTTGTTATCGGCCACATGTTGTGGTTTTACCAGGTCGATGGATACAACTCGGTTCTCCTTTTTTCCAGCAAGTGGCGGTAGTACAACTGATCTTGTCCCGTTGACAGACAAGACAGGAACTGCTTTTCTGTAAGAAGGCCCAAATTCCTTCTTTACCGCGATCTTCTCCCTGACTAGATCCCCGACTTTTGGAATCCAGACAGGTCTTGCTGGGACAGGTGGTGATTCTTCAGTGGTTGTTGGCTGTTGTTTCAACTGTATGTTGCTCAGGTCTTTTCTTGTTTTGTTTAAGTCCTGCAAAATAGCCAAACGGTCTTTGACATCAAAGGTTTTTTCTATTACCACTGAAGTCTGACTATCAAGGTCAGAGATCAACATCCTAGTTCCGAATAATAATTTGTACGGACTGAATCCCTTCAGAGAATTTCTTGGCAAGTTATTTAGACTACGTTGGACACTTATTAGATGTTTGACCCACCCAGCTCCCGAACCTAATATCCTTTCTATTATAGATTGCTTTCTGTCTTGGTTTTTTCTTTACACCATCCCATACCCTCAGGAAGGAAGTGAGAAGATTCCCGCTGGGCTGTGCTCATTTGGCCATTCTTTCCCCCCCCCAGGCTGGATTGCCTGAGAAAAAGAAAAAAAAAATGGTCGAACGTAGCATGCTCTTAGCGTATATGCCATTTAGACTCGCAAATCTTGTATAATAGTCCGGACGTCAGCCGAGTGCTGTGGATCTACATTATAAGTGGGAACTAGCCTGTATATGTTAATCGCAAGCCATTCTTTTTGTTGGTAATATTATCCGCCTTGCTACGACGAGGTATTAAACTGCTTCTCTCCCCACTGCGATCTCTGTTGCAGTTTGGGTAGTTTTTTACAAACATGGTGTAGTGCAGGCTCATGCCTGGCCACCAGTACCGTGATTGTAATTCTTCCAGAGAATCTTTTAATTTATGGTGTCTGAGACCCTCGCCCATGTGTGCGTCTGCGATTAACAAGTTTCTCCTGTCCATGTTTGGAATCACTCTATCCCCCACTCCAGGGATTCGAGCAAAAGGAATGGAGTTTGCATCTATGATGTATGTGTAATTGAGTGGATAGTTGATCGGTAACGCTGAGCAGTCGCCTTTTGATGACGTTTTCACCGCCAGCAATGTTTCGCCGTCAATGTATTTTAATGTACGCTTTTTTCGATCTACGGGAGCCGGTTCACTGGCTGCCGCTGCGGCTGTTTCAGCCAATGAATTCCCTACAACGTGAACGCCATCACGCTGGTGACTCAGTGAGTGTGTCACGTGAGTCTTTGGTAGTTCTTTCTTCAAAAGAGCTACTTGTTCCCAGAGAAGTCTCTGCTTTATTGGTGCATCTGTGTCATCTTTGTAACCGTTCTGAATCCATGTCTGCAAATCCTTGTTATATGCTTTGACGCAGAAATATGAATCTGACACTATAAGTGTCGGGAATTCGCGATCCGCATTATCTAGCGCCATTTTCAAAGCTATTATTTCAGTTTGCAGTTCTGAATTTGTTTCTACTGAGTGTGATTTTGTTAATAGAGGTCTTAGTTTACCTCCGCGCCACACTTCTTTTGTGATCTCACATGTGGGATTGTATGCATGTTCTCCCCAAACTGAGGGTTGAGCATGTCCGTCTGTATATATTACACAGGCGTAATGTCGTAGAGGCAGAATGTCGATTGGCAGAGGATACGTCTTTTCATATTTTAGATTTTTCAATTCTTCTAGTTCTGGATCAAAGAAGTAATATACTTTGTCCGTTGTGATTGAATTTACCCATTGTAACCATTCTGGATCCAATGTTGTTGTTGGTAAATTACACGGTGTTGTTAATGCCTCAAAGGCTGATTCAGCTGTTCTGACTGTGATATGTCTACCGTCAGCTATGTCTTTTTCTCTAGCTATTGCGGTTTGAACTGCTTGAACAATTTTTCCTTTGTTGTTGAATCTCTGTTCAGCTTTTGTGTACAAATGTGATTTGAATGCAATTGGTACCTTATCTCCCTCATTAGAGGTTAGGTATGTGAATCCGCATCTCCCTGGGATGACTCGGATCACAAGGTTGCGTGTATTATCACGGGTTTCTAATTTTGTTTTAATTAGCATGTCTGTTTGTAAGGATCTCAAAATTTCTGTGTGTGCTTGAGTCCAACTGGATCTTTTAAAGTCTGGTTTAATTAGATCATAAAGGGGTTTGACCCTTTCTGCGTAATTTGCAATATATGTTCTTCCGAAATTTAGGAAGCCTAGAATTGACTGTAGGTTTTTTAGTGTTTTAGGAGCTTGGATTACGGCACATTTCTCTAGGAAATTGTCTGCCAGGCTTTTGCCTTCACTTGATAACTCATATCCTAAGAATAGGACCGTCAGATGGGCAATTCTGGACTTTTTGAAGTTGAATTTGTAACCCTCTGCAGCGAAACCAAGTATTATGGTGTTCACTCTTTTCAAGTGAGTCTCCAAGTCATCATCTGTTAAGTAAATGTCATCGACATAAGATAATGCTTCATCATCATATAGTTGTAGTAATTCTGTTACTCTTGCTGAGAATACCCCCGGGCTGTTCTTGTACCCCTGGGCTAACCGACAGAATTGTTTTTGAGTGCCATTTACTGAGAATGCAGTTAAATATCTGCTCTCTGGTGCTATGTTTTGACAAAAGAATCCGTTGGAGATGTCCAAGGTTGTTTTGTATTTTTTGCGCACTATGTTATTCATTAGTGCAGCACTGTGTGAGTTTTGCACTGCAAAAGTTTTGCAACATGTGTTAAGGTGTCGGTAATCCAAAACTAGACGGTACGAATTGTCTGGTTTGGAGACCGGAAACAAAGGATTGTTCATTTGTGAGGTGCAAGTTTCAATCACCCCCTGGTATTCTAGCTGATCTAGTATTTCATTTACTTGTTTTTTAGCTTCTTGCTTAATTGGGTACTGCCTTTGTGCAGTAGGTTGTGATTTTAACTGGATTTTGTGAGGAGGAGAATCCTCATCCCATCCTACATGATTTTTATATAAAGCAGGTGCTAAGGCCACTGCCCACTTTCTAGCAAGTGTATATTTTTTATGAATCGGTATTTGATTCGAGAAGGCAGGCATAATTACTTCTTCGCCATGAGGGCACTCCCTGACAAACTCTGGTGGCCAGTCTTTTTCAGCTAGAAGTATGTCATAACCCTTTGAGAGTTTATCCCAAAATAGTCCCCTTATTTTCCTAGTCTTATCTCCCTCTATACGTAATGTTATCTCGTATATTTTGTGGGGCTTGCTAACTCTGGTATCTGCAGTTTCCACTTGAAGGTATTCATTCGTGTCCACTGTCTCCAGATGATCCATAAGGACTTTGCGAGCTATGCTCACCTCTGCTGCGCTGTCTAGCATTGTCTGAGCCCACTCTCCGTTTTTCAGTTGTGTCCTCAGTATTCTCGGCATTGTTAACTACCTTGATACTGGCTACCTTCTTTTTTGGAAATTGTGATTTCTTTTTCAGTTGAGCAGGTTCCTTGTCTTTGGACTTGGCGTGCTCTTCTGATCGTCCTCTTCTTTCCGATTTCTGCGAGGAATTCGGAAAAGATTGAGAGGGACGCGTATCACTGTCTTGATATCTATCAGGTTTTTTAATATTATCCCTATTTCTAAGGTTATATCTATTCCCAGAGGGTTCACTCTGAGGTGACCTTTGTCTCGGGTTTGGAGATTTCTCTCTTCGCCTAGGAGACCTTCCTCTGGACTGGAATTTCTTTTCTTTAGGATTGGATTGTTTGTTTCCATCCCAGTTCTTTTTTGGTGAATTATTATTATTAAAAAATATTTTTTCTGGACTTGTAGTCAGTTGCGGTTTTACTGGTATTCCACCTAGACTATCTCTGCCTAGTTCTTCATAGGATTTTTCTATGATTCTGGCAATTTCAGCTGGTTGGTCTGCTATATCTGTCTCTTTTAACCTCTGGCGGATCGCCACGTTTGCTGCTTCACCCTTTATGTTGGCTAGTAATATAGCCGAGACCTGCTTGAAGTCTTTTAGTAATTTCATACCAAGAGTTAAAGCAGGTTCTGGACCGTATTCATCTTGAATTTGTTTTAGCACATCTGGTATTACCGAAATGGATGGAACACCGTGCGTTTTTGTGTAGATGGAAGCAAAGACTGTACCCCAAGTGTCACAGTCCTCAATGTGTGGTGCGATTCCCATTGGGAGACATATAGTCAGAATTCTGTGTTTTTCTAATGGGGTGGTGTCAGGAAACACCGCCTCTATTTGGGTAATTTTCTGTGCCAACCAGAATGGTATTTGTTCCCGTTTAGCTGGAACTTTACCTAGGCAGGATTGGATGTTCTGTGGTGTAATTTTATTTGTGTTCCCCTGGTGAGGGGTCAGCTGTGGAAGTTTAATCGCTGGCTGAATTGTTGAAGTCCGCATTACATACTGAACTAATTGTCTGTGAATTTTTAGTAGTTGTTTTAGCTGTATTAACAGCTCTGCTGCAGGCATTCTTTCGATGTCTGGATATGGTGTGTATCCGGCTAGGACCGGCCACGTTGCTCCTGGTCTTCCTAAAGGACCGAGCCTTGTAATGTGATTATTATGTTTTAGGGCACCATCAAATAAGAGCAAATGCTCTTGGAATTTGAGTGGTACTTCCACTTCCTCGAAAGGAGTGTACTCATTAGGAGGTTCCTCTACTTTGTAATAGTGGAAGTACTTTGTTATAGTATTAGCTGCTGGAAAATGTATCCATGTATAGTATACCTCTGTCTGCCGATATTCGTGTGCCTCGATTACGAATATGACTGTGCCACCTCTAGGTGTCAGTCCATTTTCTATAAGTTTTAAGGTTATAGATCTTCTTTTGGCGACCGGAATGAGTATTATATCCGCGTCTGCTGCTTGCATGGTAGCATCAGCATCTGCTATTTCAGTAGCTAATCTAGTAACCTCTCGTTCTTCATCGCTGTCCATTTTGCTGACAGGATGGTATTATGTTTATTTGCAGATCAGGTTTCTTTATGGAAACAGAGATTAGATGCACAATATTTTGGAACTGTTTTATCCTTCAACGTTGACTAGACCAAGAACCATACATAGGAGTTCCCTCCTGCGAGGTTTTGGAGGATATTATAACCTTTCACCCACTCCAGACGTCTTTGGAGTATTTGGGAAAAGGAGTCTGAGTGAGAAAGCACGACTGAGTTACTCTAAATGTCTTACGTTAGTTTTATCGCCCTTTCCAAACGCGTTGGGCGCCATGTAGTGTAGCTCCTATTTTCCCAATAGGCTCTGCGCATTGGAATAGTACCTACAGCAGTAAAGGCCTAGGCCAGACGTTAACTAGGTCTACTACTGTCGATACTAGACTTAATTTTTGGGTTTGCCAGCTAAGCTCAGAGTTCGCTAGAAACTTTCTCGAATGTTCAAGGAAGGATTAACTCCCCTGATTAGACAAGAAGGGATTTAGTTTCTGACAACCATAGAACATGACAACTTTGCTCTCCCCTAATCAAGAGTCAATCTCAAGAGTCGTGTGAGCACAAGGCAATTATTTTACTCAGTCAGTACGTGCATTCTTAGTCTCATCAGAATGTAGAGAAAAGGAAGAGACGGGCGTGTTCAATAAAAGATGTTATTTATTGATCAGTCTCTTTTCTCGTACAAGAGAAATGGATCGATATTATTGCGATACTTATAGTTAAGTAAAGTGCATACATTAGAAGCAATAGTATAAAATAATACTGTAAAAACATTGATATGGTTTCTGAGCCATATGATGTTTAAAATGATTAAAATATATTTACATACACATATACATTTGACTAAACGCACTCAACTGGTGTTTCTAAATACGCCTACCCCGTGTACCTGATCTAAGTCTAATACGTGGGCGGGAATAGAAAGTTACAGTTTAAGTTAAGTTTGTTTTTGCCAAGTGAATAACTAAAGAATTCTCTAGGAGGGGTTATTCAGTTCTGTACCTGGAATTTAGGATGAATGAGGAATGGTATCTCTTTCTCTGCTCTCGATATTCCAGGCTGCCTGCGAGGGCTACCCGGAAGCGCCGGTGCTGGGTCTCTCGGCTTGAGATAGCAGCGCGTCTCTCAGCGCGTCAGGAAGGCGGGGCTGCTGCCAGCGGGGTCTGCTTCTGCTCTCGGCTTCGGCAAGTATGGCTGCTCCGTCTTGTCACCACGCGTGTGTTTGCATAGGGCAAGGTCGGCAATATTTATACCTTAAAGGTGCCGGGATTGACGTAAGGATGGACATAGGTACGTCAATAAAGATGTCATACGACTTGCTCGTTAGCACATTCTTTACTAAAGTTCTCTGTGAAATCAAAACAATGGCCGCACGGATTATCCAGGTTGTCATAGGTTTGATTTGTTATGAGAACGTCGTATGCCTTATCAGGGGCTGGAGGAATGTCGCTTGTCTAATTAGATCTCAAGCGTTATGACCTAATCAGATAACACGTTCCTGTGCCGTAGTGTGACTGCGTCAGATAACGGTATCTGCATCATGGGGGATTTCTTGCCTCATGGGCTGACTGTTAGTTGACTAGCTAGGTAGTTTAACCAGAATAGGGTCAGGAATAGGGGGATCGATTCAGAACCTATAGAAATACACGACACTACAGGCACCTGAATTGGTCCAGCACAGTGTCCCTGGCTTTCCTAGCTATGGGACAACCCTGTCACCTTATCCATGTCATAGTCATCGCGATAGTACTGTTGACCTCGGCTTCATTAAAATAGTTCCTGTTCTGTCCATTGTGTGATGTATTCTCTGACTGCTTCCCCCCTAGGCCTCTTCCTCCTCGTCTGCATCTTCTATAACCTTGACCTCTTGGGGCCTCTCCTTTCTGTAACAACTCTGGACTCTCATTCCACCAATGTCCCTCCTGCTTACAATACCCACATTGTTTAAGCCCAAGGGGCACACTCGAAGCACCACCCCAATTAGACCTGGGTAACTGCTGGGCCGAACCCAAACCTCTGACTCTTCCCTTCGCAACTTGTTGCATCAACACCCTCGTCTTCAAATCCTTTGACTTTTTCTCTACCTTTTCTTTGTCCCCATTCTTTCTATGCTTGTAGTACTGTGCCATACTCAAAATCACTGATGGAGATGAGGTCGTCCAAATACTTTCCAAAGCCGGCAACCTAGTTGTGATCTCAGGAAGCAAGTTAGTGACAAACCTGTTAACAAACAAATGAACACCACCCTCCTGTGATAAGTCCTGATCACTAAAGTCTAAAAACACACCTTCAAATCTGGTAAAGAAATCAGACACACTTTCATCCATCTTCTGATGACACGCAGTCAGCTCATCCCAATTCACTCTCTTTGGTGTGATGTAAGTGATAATACACCCCGGCAAAGCTAGGAGTTCCGTTTTCGGCTTATCGACGGTCTTATGCTCCTTATCCCATGCCTTGATCTCATCCCATGTGCCACCCAACTCCAATGCATGATCCTGCGCATGAACTTACCTCCATATATCGACCGGTACCGGCAGACCAAAGAACAATTCAATATCAACTAACGTCATCACTGTGGAGGAGGCCGCCTCCGTCTATTCTTTATAATAGGCAGTGGGTTTTTTTCCGGGGTCCAGCAGTTGGCTCTTTAGAGATAGAACCTAACTCCTCTTCCAGAGAGTATAGATATACTGTTCCTGGAACCGAGCGTCGACCCGTGGTCTAATTATATTATCCATGGAGTCACGCAGTTCCGGTTTTTCAGGATGGTAAGTGGGATGCACCTTCCTTATGGAGTGCTCTGTCCCTATCGTAGGAACCTTTTAGAGCAATCTGTCTCGGTAACCCACCAGTGTTGTTACAATCCTAAAAACCTCACTGGGAGCCATACCCGTAGCATATATACTCTTGTCACGTAGGTCATAGATGATCTGCGGTGCAACACTATGAAAACACGGTTCCCACTGTCCTATTAACTTGGCCGACATGTGCTTAAGAGCATGCTGCTGTATGAATGGCTCATAATCTTTCATCATACTCCACAAATATTCCAAACTATAGATTGCGTTCCGAGCCCACTGAGCTGCTTGATTCGCCACCATTTGTTTTCCTCATCACCCACAGCAGAACGCACCAACACTTTCTCTATGTGGTCTTGCTCTGCTGCCCAATTTGCCTTATGTATTTCACGCACAGGTGTTCTGACATTTGACAGTATTTGAGGTGTCACACCCAAGGGGGAAAGGGCAGATGCAGAGACAAGTACCATCAAGTAGGGAGGTAGTGTTGTAGAGGTGAAGGGGGCATAGTATCAGTCAAAACAGAACCAGTAGACAGGACAGGAGAGCTAACTGCTCCCACCCCTATGGCTGGCGTGTGTAGAGGAGAAGTAAGTGGGGCCGCGGCTGAGGCAGTAGTGCTTGAAACAGAAAATCTAGAGAGGGCGGCACTAGGTGCCAAAGACTGGGACGTCGGAATTGTTGGGTATATCCCTTCAGGGGCATAAGGAGGTGGAGGCGAGAATCCAATAACTCTTCAACAAAATCATCACCTTCCTCTCTAGTAACATAACATTTATCAGTCTGTAATCAGAATTTCTATCTGCACATTATATCCCCTTCTTTATCTTCTCCCTTTCATAGGCCACTGCTTTCTGTGTTATAGTTTGCGTCTGTCTCTTCCGGGCCTCTTTCTCTGCTCTCATACGCTGTTGCTTTGCTTTTTACTGCTATACTCTTAGAGAATCAAATATCTACTGCCTACTCCTTTTCCCTGCAATAAATTCAATTTTTGTTCATCAAATGAGCCAGTAAGTGGCCATTGTAGTTCAGCATTGTCCCTCGTATATTTATTCCACAATGTGCTAAATATAATAGGGCCAATACCATGCTTGACATATACGTTCAAATTTAGGAAACCCTCCGCAGGCGCAGGCTGGCTCTCTTCCAATCGAGCATCAGTGGAACAACATTGACACACAAAACACCCTAACTTAATTAAACGAGGCATCTTAATATAAGAAACAGACAATGTCCTCAATGGAAAAGTATAACATCAACGAAAGCAATAAAAGGAAAAAATAAACATGAGAATAATTGTTCAAGAACCAAACCAAAAACGGCCCAAAAACAGCCCACTGCAGTCCGGAGACTCCACCAAGTTCAAGAAGACAGGCTCTATCTTGCCCCAGACCTTTTCAAGAGAAGACCAAATTACCAGTTGGCCTGGCAGATTGTTCAAAAACACTCTGTCTTTCAAAAAGGGTCCGCAAACCAACCAAGTTCAAACCAAGACAGCCCAAAAGACTGTATCAAGACAGCCCCTCGGCTTGTGCCGTTCAAGCAAGCCAGTTCGAAAACTGCACCAATACAGTCAAAAGACCATACCAAGACACAGCTGCAGGCTTGTGCCATTCAAGAATGACACAATTTTTCCAAGAATCAAATCACTAACCTGGTGCAGTCTGGTCGAGTCAAATTATTCTCTACTGCCGACTCTTTGGACCACACGGTCAGCTCCAAGGTTTTGCCTTCCCAGGACCCCACAGGTGACCACTAGACGAGTATTACTATTCCCACTCCAATGAGCGCAACAGTAGGGAAAGCGCTGGAGAGTGGAGCATCCTAGCATCCTAGGACCGGTTTCGCGCTTTCAGCCCTCATCAGCCACAATAGCTTGACTTCAGTGGCATGGAGAGCACGGGACCCATGTCTGGGCATACCCGACTCACTCGGGGTGACAAATACAAAAAGAGCAATTGATGGGCAGAATACAGAACAATGTCATACCTTCACCCCAGGACAGAGATGTGGGCCTAAATCCATTGTTTTGTTGCTCACCGTGCCACTGACAAAGCCATGTGCAAATCAGTCTTGACCCTGCGCCCATGCTCTCCGTGCCACTGGAGTCAAAATGTACTTGCTTGTGAGGGGTGAAACCCCGAAACCGGTCCTAGGATGCTTGTTTCCATTCCAGGGAGGACGAGGCCTGGCAGTTCAGGCTGGACTGTTCCCATTAGGCACAGGGTCAAGACTGGTTTGCATATGGCTGGCTTCAAACTGGAATGGCATGGTGAGCAAAGAAAAGATGGACTTAGGCCCAGATCTCTGTACTGGGGTGAATGTATGACATTGTTCTGAATTCTGTCCATCAATTGTTGTTTTTGCGAATATCCTGTAACAGCACAAGAACATCTTAGTTATAGCATTACCTCTCCTTTTTATGCTCCCTGAATTCTTAGTAAACAAATGCATATTAAAATCTCCTGAAATAATAATGCTAGTTGCCGGATGCTGATGCGATAAGATTGTAATTGATTCCCATAATACTGAAAGCTGAGTCATCTTAATTGCGTTCTTTACACTCAAATACACATTTATAAATATAATTGGTATTTCAGAGTCTATTTTAATACACAATAACCAGGTCAATTGAAAGTATATTACATGGTGAGTAACATCTAAATCCAAGGAAACATAAGTAGAGAGCCCACCTAAGAGTGGTAAGCACGGTGCTGGTCGTCGTGTGGTCCTGAAGAAGAGCTTTTAGGGGACAGCTCGAAGCATGTCGACCCAATATTAGGGACACCATACACATTACAGTTAGGTATTTCCCTAATATTAACCCCTTATTTTAAAGCATACCGACTAGGAGCAGGAATAAAACATTAGTGCACTAGCTAGGTATTTTCAACTTATATTTTTCCACTCCACAACACTGTGCCACACATAATTTAAAACTAAAGTGTTCCTACATAGTTCGCAAGTCATAACATGCCTCAATCCACAGTGGATTGAGAAGACCCCATTGATGAAGCATGCCACCTAGGGGCAACCCTGGTTAGGTTTCTTATTCCGGTATTCCAGGATGTTGTGGAACTGCATTCAGTAAGGAGGGTGACCATAACCTTAACCTCTACCCCCCTTTTTTTATTGTAACATTAGCTTAACACCAATCTGCATATTTAATTTACTTATAAACCCCTACTAATATGCACTACATATGCCCAAGGCCTGTAGTTTGAATGCTACTGGTGCGCCTGCAGCACTCATTGTGCTACCCACCTAAGTAGCTCTCCAACTATGGCTCAGTCCTGCCATTGCAGAGCCTGTATGTGCAGTGTACACTGCCTCTTCAACTTGGCAAACCTGGTAAACCTTATGCCAGGCCTAAATCTTCTCTTTTTATACGTAGATGCCACCCTTAAGGTAGGTCCTGTATGACCCACCGAGCAGGGTGCAATGTCTTGAAAAGGCAGGACATGTACTTTTTAGTTTTACATGTCTTGGTAGTGAAAAAACTCCCAACTTTATTTTTCGCTACTGCTAAGCCTATCCCTCACATAGGTTAACTTTGAGATTACCTTATTACCTCTTGTAAATGTGTAATTCCCAATTGTGAAGGAATAGACTTTTCAAATTTGGTGTCATTGGACACAACATTTAAAAATACAGTTTAACAAATGGCAACTTGGCAATTTACTCAGTTTAGCCATTCAGTGCCTGTTGTCTGTCTCTACCCAGTGTGGCTTGGATGGCAGCTGATCTTTGTTCATTTCTCTAGACAGCCACACAAAAAGGGAATGGAGTTTGCCTTCATGGGCCTTCCTGGTAGATGGTAGGGAGGATCTGGGCACAGCCTCACACTTACACCTGAATATGCTGTGTCCTGCACACACACTAAAGGCTGCACACCCCCTGTAATGAGTCTGGATTCAGGACAGGAAGTGAAGAACTCTGTGCACTTAAAGCATTCTTTGAAGTCTCCCCTACTCCAAAGGCACAATTGTTCCTCTGACCCCATAGCTTTAGCACACTTCTGGACCTGTGACTACTCTGACAGGCAGAGGAGCTGCTTTGCTGCTGAAATGACTGCCACTCTACTGGACTCATGCTTTACCCTACAAATGCCTTGCTGTGCTCTTAACGTGCTGAGCTGACCTGCTTCCTGCTCTTCTCCTGCACGGTGGCAAGGACTGGAAGTGCATCACTTAAACCCACGGATTGGCTGGCTTTCTTCCTGTTCTAGTCTCAGAGATATCCGAAACTTCATTTGCCTGCATTTGGGCGCTATGAGGCTGCGCTGTCAAGTGGGGCTCCCCAGTCCTGGACCCTTTGAAGTGACACCCAAGGTGCTTCTGCAACCAGAACCTACGCATTCTCATCGGAACCAGAACATCTTGCAATCCACGTGGGTCAGAACCAGTGCATCTTCTTAACATTTGCGTGGTTCAGAACTGGCACATTCTCTTCGAAGCATGGAACAGAGCCAGTGCATCCCACTCAGACTCAGCGCATCACCTTTGGGATCAAATCAACCCCTGCTCCATGATCAGTAGCCATGCATTGCCTTTGGAACAGGTGCCTCACACTCGCAACCGACTCATCACCACCATGGAGTAGGGAATCTTGATGCATCTCGCCCACTGCGTGGCTCAAGATTCACACATCGCTTCGGCTGCATCTTGCATCTTGCATCATGCATCATCAACATCATTGCAAACCCAGATCAAAGGTACTTTAGTTTGGCAGCCCCAAATGTGTCCCTTTATACAGTCCATGCTCCATCACAGTCAGCCTGAACTTTAGATTTGCCCCAGTCTAGCACAGCCAGAAACCCCTTTAAGAGCGAATTGCTTCTAAGTGCTATTTTACCTTTATTCTTTAAAAGTTCATATCTCGAATTCTACTTGTTGGCTTTTTGTCCTTTTGGTCTTGTTTTATTTATCAAATTGAGCTCTATGTTTCTAATTTGGTGTGGAGTTTTGTTGTCTTTTCACTGGGTTACTGTTTTAAGTGTTGCACAAATACTTTACACATTGCCTTCTAACTTAAGTCTGATTGCTGTGTGCCAAGCTACCAGAGGATGAGCACAGCATAATTTAGGATGTGTTGTCACTTACCCTGGGTAGGATTTTGCTTCCTGCTTGGACAGGGTGGATACCGCTGCCAACCAGAAATCCAATTTCTAGCACTGATGATCAGCAGTAAGGATAGGACTTATGTTTGTGCAATGACATGCAGTAACTAAGTGTTCACTACCCATCCACATCCAAGACCATTTCAGATTTTTTTTATTTGTCCCTGATTTGCATTTTTTTATTTTACCCATATATAATGTCCTCTTCATCATCAGAGGCTAGCTGGTTCTACAGCTGAAGCTTTGAGCTGCCCAAGTTGGACAACTACAGAGTGTCCCAGCTTAACAGACTTTTGCAAGAAGATGGGAGATCCTGCCAAGGGTGCCACCAAGAAGGTGGAACTTCAAAATGCACCTAGGGCCTGACAAAAGCCCACACCAAGGAGAGTGATGTAATGGGGGAGCATGAGAATGGCTTCTCTGAGAAACCATCTGTAGCAGTTTAGAGGGATACCTCTGGATTTGAGCTCCATGTGAGAGCAGGAAGCTGTGTCTCTTGCCATGGCCTATCCCCAGAGGTGCTGAGGGAGAGGTGGGAGGAAAGAGATATATTTTTTTATTTATTTTTATTTATTCATCATCAGGTATTAAACTTTACTAATTCGATAATACACAGAATATATACAATGAAACAAATATACTCCTTTTGGAGTCCTGAATACAAGAAAATAGCACAATGTAGACACACATGCGGAAATACTAAAAAGAAAGGAGAGAAGAAAAAAAGCAGAGTGAAGGATACAAGAAAAAAAAAGAAATAATGCTAGGTATGCCTTTAGAGTGGTCATGATGCCCAGCTTATATGGGAACTACCTCAAGTTTACCCCTTCTAATATTCATCCATCCTTAATTTCCATTCTACAACCGGTGTCCAGACCCGTTTCCCCAATTGCTTTGCCTTCTACCCTTTTTTGTCATACAGAGCTTTCTCTAAGGTATATATAGCTAACAACCATGACAACCACTGTTGAAATGTTGGCGGATTTAGGTCTTTCTAAAGAGTTGCTATACACAACCGACTTAAGGTCATTGCCAGAAATATAAATTCTTGATGAGGTATTTCAAACCCATCTCTCGCTACACCTAAGACCATAACTTCATTGGTTAAGCTAATGGATATCCCTAATACACTATCCAAGAATTGTTCTAATGAGCGTTTAAATGGATCTAAATTGGGACATGAGGCAAACATGTTTATTGTATCTGCCTGCAAGCTTTGACACCTCGGGTATGTTATCCCACTTGTTCCACCCCACCGAGCTATTCTATGCGGTGTGTAATAAAGTTCAAACAAGGTCTTATAATACTGTGCTTGCAGATTCGCTACTTTTAATATTGTATTTGCAAAAATAACCAATTTTTCACCCTCGTTCCCTGTTGAATTTAGCTTCGTTCTCCATTTTTCAAATACTTTCAACCGATCATCCTCTTTATACTGGCATATTTCATCATATAATAGTAAAATCGAACAACCTCTTCATCTCTCAATTGCTCCATAACATCCTCCCTTTTAAAGTTCATATTACACACCTGTTTTTTTAATAAAACTGACCTAATCTGCAGATATTTATAACAATCTCTGCGCTCAAGATTATATAATTGCTGTGCTTTGTCAAAAGCGATTAAGCCTGTGTGATCGATGAGGTCTCCTATGATATTAACCCCGAGTGTATCCCACCGTTTCATCACCTGGTCGTGGAACGCCTCTGGTAATGAGCGATTCTTATACAGAGGGGTATAAAAGTTCATCCTCCCAAGTTTAATTTTTTTCCGAACCAGAGACCATACTGAAGATGCGGCCCCTAGTATCTTGAATTTTATTTTTTTGTAGTAATTTGTTTAATTAAATGTAAGCAGTCCCTTGTTATAATCCGCTATTAATAGTTCAAATATATCTGGAATGCCATCATTGCCCCTCCACCTATCATTCGTATTCCCACCTAGTAATCCTCTGATGTATTGCAGGGCTGCCGCCAAATAATAGGCCTTAAAATCTGGTACCGCCAGGCCACCCCGATCTCTAGATAATGACAGGAATTTTATAGCCCTTCGTGTTTTTCCTTTTGCCCATATAAAGCGATTGGTAAGTCCCTCAATTTCCTTAAACCAGCTGTTAATACATTTTAACGAGGAGGAAAGAGAATTCAAGCTACAGATGGCTACATTAAAAATAAATGGAGCTGAGGATAAAAATTCTGACGGAGCCTTAGCAGAGAAGAAACTGCTACTGGCTCATGAACCAAGTCTAAAAGAGTTGGGCATCAAAACCAGACAGTCTCAGACCAGTGGTGACGGTGGCAGGATACAATGTAGTACCTGATGGAGAGAAGGGGATTTGTATACCCAAGGATTTGGTGCCCAATCATGTAGTGGGAGATGACATTGATAAGTGTTTTCTGCTTATGTGGTTCCACTGAAGGTACAGTGGGTTTCTGTGGAGAACTCGGGGGGGGGGGGGTCTGTGGAAGCACATGAAAAGACTTGGGAGGAACTAAAAATAATGGGAAACCCGATCTACCCTTGAGGCCCTGGGCGAAATCAAATGAACGGGTAAAGGTGCCTAGGAGGGGTTTATTTGCGATGCTTAGTTATATTGTTTCAGTATATTATTAAGTGCAAGAGTTTTCCATCAACTTGCCAATTAATTTCTTTTTTTTAATCTTATACAGCATATAATTCTAGAATTCTCAGTTCCTTATATAATAAGAACCCATGACTAAATACCAACATAAAGAGATATACAAAAACACGTGTATATATAAAAAAGAGAATTTTATCTTTCAAAGTTCATAAAGGGTACTGCAAATGTAGACACAGACTGTAACAAAAGGAAAACACAGACAATTAGTAGGTCCTTCAATGTCACAATTGTATACACTTTTTCTCTCATAAATTATTTTCCAGAAAAAAAGTGTTAAAGTTGACGTTTCATTCTCTAAGTATTCGTCCATGAGACCATCTTCAGGACTATTGTGTATAATACAGTTGACCCCTGAAATATACTTCAAACAAGCCAAAAATCCAGTACAGTTGTTGTCAACTTCTATATATAGGTGAGGGCAATCATTGTTCAGTGCCTGTTATTTTTTAATATCCGAATATTTCCCCCAAAAATAGTAAGGTTATCTGAGTCTTCATTCCTCTTTGAGTGGAGTCTGTCAGTTAATTCTCCAAAGAGAGTTTTGAATTATGGATATTATATCTGGTATTTCGTTAATCACGAGAAGGATTGTCAGTCTTTCGTCCGATCTGCCTAATAAACCCCTTGAAGGCACCTTTACCCGTTCATTCAACACTTGGGAGGGGCGCACTTCTAAAATCAGAGGTTGGGGAGCAAACAATGAATACTGCCACAAAGATAATTTTGATTGCCAAATTTGAGCTGCTTCAAGAAAAATACTGCCAAAGATTTTGGGACAGTGAGACGTTCCCAAGCCAATCTTGGGTAGATTTGATTGATTACTCTAGTAAGGCACTGAATGGCTGGTTGAGGGGCAGTGTTAATTATTTTAATGGGTTATACCTTTTGATCATGAGAGGGCACAGGCTCAGTATCGGTTTTCCAGAGATGCACCAGCACCTTGTTGACAGTAAGCTCACTGACCCAGGTGGCTTGCTGAAGGGAGGGGCCTCTATGCTAGCACCAGAGTATCCAAAAATGTATCGGGAGGACACCCACAAAGTTGATTAGGGTTTCCCATCAGAAGAAAGAGAGGGGAAAAAAACTAAAATCAGGGACCTGTCAAAAGGCCCTCAAAATAATTCCCATGGCAGTAGTGATAACCAGCCCCAGTCCGATCCTAAGAAAAAGCGGTTCTTTGATCATAAGACCAGGAAGTTTGTACCCCAGTTTCCATCTTGCTATGCTATGGGCACAACAAGGGTGAGTCCAAATATCCCAGGAGGGCACAGCTCTCCACTGGTGGGTAGACATCAAGGATGGCAAGTGTAGCGCTCAGGGAGGAGATAGACCCAATTAGTTTGGAAGATAGAGAAATTATGCCAAAAGCCCACAAGACTTTAAATGATTCAATGTATAGGCAGTAGTTCATCCTTAATGGGCAACATATGGAGGCACTGATAAACACTGGAACACGCTTGATTTCTTCATGTGTCTTCCAGTGGCTTTCTTGAGGGGGGCCAGTGTGTCCCCGTAGTTCATGAACCAGCGGTGGAGGTTGCAAGCTTCGGTGTTTGACGTAGGCGGTGGTGGGGTGCTGCCGAGGGCAGAGGTGAGCTGGTCTTCAGAGACTTTGTTCCGGCTTCTGCGGAGAGGCAGTGTGCGTGCTTGTGTACAGTTTTTTTTTTAAGGAGAAGTGGATGCAGTGGTGATCTGTCCAGAGGACTTTGGTGGTGTGGCTGTAGGAGATGCTGTTTTCTCTGGTGAATATGGGGTTGAGTGTGAGCCCCGCTGAGTGCGTGGGGGTGGTGACTAGTTGTTTCAGTCCGCTTTTGGCGAGGTTCTCTAGGAGGGAGGATATTTTTGAGTCATCATGGTTATCAAGGTTGAAGTTTAGGTCTCAAGGAGGATGCAGTCTGTGGATGCGAGGTCGTGGGTGCGATGAGGTTGGTGACGGCTTTGGTAAAGGGAGCTCAGAGGGCGGGCGGCCTGTAGATGAGGCTTCCGTGGAGAGTTGTTTTGGGGTTGGTCTAGATCTGGAAGTGGAAGTGGAGGTGGTCCATGAGGGTCGTTGTGTCATCTGTTTGTGAATGATGGTGAGGCCTCCTCTTGGATAGATGGGGTGGTCCATGCGCAAGATCTTGTATACATCAGGAAAGCAGTGGTGATGTCGAGTGGAGAGTTTGCATTGTTCCAGGTTTCTGTGAGGAAGGCGACATCGGATGAGTAGGTCCCAGATTTCTATGGTGTGATTGCGTAGGGAACGTATGTTGAGGAGGATGCTGTTGAGTGGTTTGTGAGCGGTTATGTCTGGTAGGTTGGGAGATTCTTCTGGGGTACAGAGGTGGGTGAAGGTGCCACAGCAGTGTAGAAAGGCTAGAGGGCCGTGGGTGTTTTTTGACATCAAGAGCTGTCAGTTGTTGTTGCGTCTGGGGTTGAGATTGTGGAGGGTGCTGCAGTGGTAGTGGTGGCGGGTCAGAGAACCAGAGTCCCTGTTGCTGGTCATGGTCAGGTCGCGGACAGGTGCAGACGGGCCTGCCTTTGGTGCACCTTTGGCATGCCAACAGCGCACCCACTGCGTGTGGACTCCATTAAGTAGGGATAGGGGCGAGCGAGAATGCTTGGAGGCAGGAGTGGGAAGGATAAACTAGAGGGGGAGGGGACAAAGGGGCAGCAGCAGCGATGGAAAACAAAGCAAAGAGTGGAAGAGTAAGAAATGAAAAAGTGAAAAGTGGCAGAAGGGAAAAACAAAGGAAAGAGAAAAAGAGGTCAGAAAGGGAAAGAAGCAAAGAGAGGCAGAGGCAGAACAGCAGTAGATAAGAGTGCTCTTCCACTATACCATCAGGGATGAGGCATAGGCAGGAGCCTGCAGGTGGAGGAGGGCCTCAAACACTGTGTAAACCGAGAGCTCAGGGAGGCAGTACTTAGTGGTTGTGGTGTGTGGGGGGAGAGCAGTCAGTGGTCTTGTTCTTCTTGCCAAGCAGTGGCTTCCATTTAGTAGGGATCATCAGCTGGAAGATGCGAGCGGGAAGGAAACACTGGAGGGGAGGGGACAAGGGGGCAGCAGTGACAGGGGAAAACGAAGGAAAGAGTGAAAAGTGAAAAAGTGAAAAGTGACAGAAGGGCAAAACGAAGGAAAGAGAAAAAGAGAGCACAAACGAAAAGAGAGACAGAACAGCAGAAGAGCATAGTGCTCTCTCACTGGACCACCAGGGATGAGGTGTGAGGAGATAATGGGGAGATAATTGGGGAGATAATTGAGGCGGAACGGTCGGAATCTAATCAATAAACCCGCACGCACGGCAGAGCTCGACTTGGACTCCCGTCATGTAACAAAGGGCCCTCGAGAGATGCTGGGGGCTGGGAGCAGGCTCGCAGCCGAGAAGGTTGGGGCAGAGTTAGGTTCATGCCTGGTCTCTCGCATGCGTGAGGGTGGGGCAGGGCAACGGCAAGATGGCCGCACTGATGTGAGGCTCTGCCGGACCGGGAAATAATCCGATAAACATCTGCTGCATCATGACATATTTGTGCATGATATGCAGCTGAACGGAGTCCCGGTTACTTGCTGCATGCGTTGAAGTCCGTGGCGATTGATTTGAGGCTGCAACAACCGGGTGAAGCGGACTTTACTACTCTATGGCAAAGTTGCAGCAAATGGCGGCTGTGGTGGTGTGCTAGTCGGATCGTCTGCTGACCATACCAGGGCCTGCTGCACCATCGTGCTCGACCCCCGTTGCACCTGAAGGGCTGCGCAGTGTGGAGGATGCAGGGTGTCCTGCTGTGATAGTCAGGGCGGCTGTCGGAGACTGCCAGCTGAGTGGAGCGGACGGCTTGGAATACCGCCATGTGTGCGGCCGATCCTGCGTGGTGACCGGGGTGGAGCGCTGACAGCTGCGATATTGGGCGGCGCCTCTATCGACGGCTGCCCGACACCTCCTGAGAAGGTCTCCTGCCTGAGCTGGTGCCCGTCGGCGCTGGTGGCGGTAGGTAGGGGCGGCGGTTTCCCTGCAGTACGGGCCGTGGAGGCGGGATCGGGCTGTGGGTAGAGACCGTGTCCTGCTTGCTGTGACTGGCGCGAGGTCTAGGGGAGGTGCGGCGGCTGGAGGGGGTGCGCTGGGCCCACCTGTGTTACTAGGAAAAAAAAGGGATCGTGCTGTGAGTTCTATATGCAGCTGCCGCCGGCCTGTGAAGCAGAGGGGCTGCAAAATAATGTGTGAGCTGCGTTTGTGTGCTCTTTGAGACTGACAAGCTGCAGGGAGCAGCGGGGCCTGAAATCAGCCCTTTTGGAGCTCGAAAACTCCTTCCCCTGCCATCTGAGGTAAGCGCATGGCTGCATAGGGACCCTTCACCTCTACCGGGGCTTTTATGGAGGAATTTGCTTCACTAGGGATAAGATGTGTACCCCACTCGGGTGACTCCAAAAAAGAGAGAGTTTTCCCAACTAAACCAGAAAGGACCGGGAAATGGCTCAATACAAAAGAAATTCCTTTCTGCGTGCTTTAAACTCCTAGATGTAAATTAATTACACAAAACCATCTGTTTAGACCACTTTCATAATTTTTTAACCACCCTGTATAGAAATTTAATTAAACCATAAACATGTGTGTATCTTAGTCATCATTTATTTTATATTAAAACAGACTTAAAAATGAATGCATGTATACTCATCAAACAATTTATTTATTTATTTATTTAAAACATTTGTAAAGCGCAGCTGTCACCTGGCAGGTATCCTGGCGCTGAAAGCATTACTCCTGAACTAGAAGCAGTGGGAACTGTTTTAAGGGGATAGATGTGGCGCAGGGAACTAGGGGAAAAGCCACGTTTTTATTCGTTTCCTGAAAGGCAGGAGCTGTGGAATTTGGCGAATGTCGGCGGGCAAACTGTTCCACAGCTTGGCGGCAGCTACTCTGAAGGATCTTCCCCCGCTCCTAACCTTCTTGAATCTGGGTACCGTCACAAGACAGGCTGTAGCGGATCGTAGACGTCTGGTAGGGACATACCAGGAGAACAATTGTTGTAGGGGTCTTGGGCCTGATTCGTGCAGTGCCTTGAAGACCAAGCGGAGAGCCTTGAAAGCTATTCGTTGCTTCAAGGGAAGCCAGTGTAGCTCGGCTAAAGCAGCTGTGGCCGAGGATCTCCTGGTCCAACCAAGGGCCAGTTTGGCTGCTGCCGACTGGACTCGTTGAAGTCTGTCCAAAAGTACCGCTGGAGACTCGAGCAGGAGAGCATTGCAATAGTCAAGGCGACTAAGAATAGTGCACCTGACTATCAATGTTCGGGCCTGGGCGGGGAGTAATGGCAAGATTTTACGCAATGAGCGCATAAGGGCCGAACAGGTAGCGACCGTTTTGGTTACCTGCGTTTCCATGCTAAGATTGTTATTAAGCATGACACCCAGATTGCGGACACTGGTAGCTGGTTGAGGCTGGTCTGGGTTTTCCGGGGGCCAGAATTCCATCGGCAGAGGGCGAGGGATCCTGCTCCCGGGACAAAACAAAACCTCGGTTTTGGAGGAATTGAATTGGAGGGAATTACAGTGCAGCCAGCCTGCAGTGTCTCTTAGGCAATTGTGAAAAGCTTCCATGGGGATTGAGTTTTCCCCCTCCCATGAAAGAATGAGCTGGGTGTCATCCGCATAGTTTACCGTTTTCATTTTGTGGGTTTTAATTAGAGTGACCAATGGTTTTAAGTAAACATTGAAAAGGATCGGACTAATAGAAGACCCCTGGGGTATACCGTGAGGGACTGGGGAGAAAGCAGATTGAAAAGGGGGAAGGGATACAGCTTGTTTCCTGTCTCTGAGGTACGAATGGAACCAGAGCAGGGCAGTGCCGTCAACCCCAGCATCCCTCAACCTCTCCAGCAGAATCACGTGGTTAACCGTATCGAATGCGGCAGACAGGTCCAGCAGGATCAAGGCCACTGCTTGCCCCCTGTCTGCCCGCATACGAAGTTCTTCCATGGCTATAAGCACTGCTGTTTCGGTGCCATGGGCTGGACGAAATCCGAATTGGAAATCGTCCAGCACGTGATTCTGCTCAAGATGTGTCGATAGACAGGAGCTGACCCAGCGTTCCACCACCTTCGCTGGAAAGGGTAAAAGCGAGATAGGTCGAAAGCTGGAAGGACACTCCGGGTTCAAAGATGGTTTTTTCAGTAACGGGGTAATAAGTGCTTCCTTCCAGGGTGTAGGAACGAGTCCACAACATAGGGATTGATTACAAATCCTCCGGAGGGTGTGGAACAGCTGCGTTCCGCATGCTTTCCAGGTTTTAGGGGGCAGAGGGTCCAGAGGGGACCCAGAGGTGATGCCAAGTACCAGTCTCTCAAATTCAATCTCGGGGATAGGGGGGAAGGCCCGTAGACCTTCCCTAGGAGAGCAGACTGGACTCGGAGGATCCCGGTTGGTGGTATCAACTCCGGGGGAATGTATAAGGTTTTGCGATGGGGGAGTTGCCAGATTATTAATAATGGTCATGATTTTGTCCGTAAAGAACTGTGCGAGATTATCACAGAAGGTCTGCGAAGTGGGGATGGTTTTCTTGGCACAGTCAGGGTGAATAAGATTATCAAGAATCTGGAATATGCTTTTCGAACTGTTGGCTGCGTTGACTATAGTGGAGCAGTAATAGGACGATTTGCTCTCTGTGATGGCAGTTTTGTATTCACGGAGCTTGGTTTTCCAGATGATTTTATTATTGTCACAGTATCCCTGTCTCCACTTCCTCTCAGCCTGTTTGCAGGCTGATTTGAGATTTTTCAGGGAATCATTATACCAAGGAGCAGGTGCTCTGCCTTTTGGTTTACAATGTTTTAGTGGGACAATGGAGTCCGTAATGGATGCTATCCTCGTGCTGAAGGCTCTGTAGTTGTTTTCAACCGGATTAGTTGGAGAGAAGCTGCCTTCCACATCGAAGACATTGGTAGTAGAGCTCAGTTTTTCCAGAGCTTTCCAGTCTCTGTATGTAAATTCTGGTAGAACGCTTTTGTTCGGCTTTCTTGTTTTAGTGCTGGTAATATAAAATGTAATAAGAAAGTGATCCGTCCAGCTCATGGGCAGAGTATCGTTCATGTGTGTTAAATCAGGACTCGAAAAAATAAGGTCGAGTCGATTGCCTGCTACATGGGTAGGTTGCTTAACCAGTTGGTGAAGTCCCACGCTGTCACAGGACAGCAGGAGGTTGTCCAGACCTGTGTCTAGGCTACCGTTTGGCCAGAGATTGAAATCCCCTAAAATGATTAGTTTGTCGTGGGAGGTTGCCATATTCGTAAAGGTGGTGAGTAATACTTGCTGTTGAGGGATGGTAAAGGACCCAGGGGGTCAATAGCAGACAATTGCTGTGAAAATATCTCCTTGGTGGCAGTTTATAGATAGGCCCAAGAGCTCAAACCCAGCCACTTGATCTATATCTATAGTGTTTATTTGCCAGGATGCTCGGTAGATAATGCCAACTCCGCCACCACGGCCTTTGGGTCTGGGGAGGTGCAAAATATTAAAATCTAGAGGGCAGGCCCCGGCTAAATCAATATCGCAATCGGTTTGAGTCCACGTCTCAGTTAGAAAAAGGACATCTAGATGGTGGGATTCTATGAGAAGACCAATTTCATTAGCATGCTTTGGTAGTGATCTGACATTCAGAAGGCCTCCCATAAGCAGGCCCTTATGTGTGAAGTCCGGTAGTGGAAACGCTGTGTCTTCAAAGGTGAGCTTACCTTCGTGAGCAAACCCTCGTAGATTAATCAGTGACTCCCGGGTATACCGTGGGAGCTGAGGGTAAATTTGGGCAGGGTTGTCGGCGCTGGTCGCGTCCTCGTCGCGGACGAGCGCAGACGAGCTTGCCTTAAGCGCGCCTTCGGCGCGCCCGCTGCGCTCGTCCGCTGCGCTTCCGGTGTGGACTCATTACTTGTAGTGGCAGCTCAGACGTCAGAGGGGGGCGTGGCCAGTAGAGATGGGCGTGTCTCTAGGCTCCCTCGGCGTGGAAATGGCGCCAAAGAAACGAGCGTTTTAGTGCCAAGCAGCTAGTAATCACCTGCTCGGCGAGGCTGGGGTAAGTGCCAGGACGATTATCGTGTGCAAATAAGCAAGTTAAAAACACAATATCACAATGTTAAAAAAATGATCAATTTCAGGCTCCCGGCTTTTCGCCTCAGGAGCAACTCTTTCAATGCAGCGGCGCTAGTGTTCAGCGCGCTGTATTTATCTCTGTGGGGGGGGGCGTGGCCAGCAGAGATGGGCGTGTCTCTAGGCTCCCTCGGCGTGGAAATGGCGCCAAAAAAACCAGCGTTTTAGTGCCAAGCAGCAAGTAATCACCTGCTCGGCGAGGCTGGGGTAAGTGCCAGGACGATTATAGTGTGCAAATAAGCAAGTTAAAAACACAATATCACAATGTTAAAAAAATGATCAATTTCAGGCTCCTGGCTTTTCGCCTCAGGAGCAACTCTTTCAATGCAGCGGCGCTAGTGTTCAGCGCGCTGTATTTATCTCTGTGGGGGGGCGTGGCCAGCAGAGATGGGCGTGTCTCTAGGCTCCCTCGGCGTGGAAATGGCGCCAAAGAAACGAGCGTTTTAGTGCCAAGCAGCTAGTAATCACCTGCTCGGCGAGGCTGGGGTAAGTGCCAGGACGATTACAGTGTGCAAATAAGCAAGTTAAAAACACAATATCACAATGTTAAAAAATGATCAATTTCAGGCTCCCGGCTTTTCGCCTCAGGAGCAACTCTTTCAATGCAGCGGCGCTAGTGTTCAGCGCGCTGTATTTATCTCTGTGGGTGGGGGGGCGTGGCCAGCAGAGATGGGCGTGTCTCTAGGCTCCCTCGGCGTGGAAATGGCGCCAAAGAAACGAGCGTTTTAGTGCCAAGCAGCTAGTAATCACCTGCTCGGCGAGGCTGGGGTAAGTGCAAGGACGATTATAGTGTGCAAATAAGCAAGTTAAAAACACAATATCACAATGTTAAAAAAATGATCAATTTCAGGCTCCCGGCTTTTCGCCTCAGGAGCAACTCTTTCAATAGAGAGTTGATCACAATTTATAATACCATTGCATACGAATACATATTACACAATATACTACAATAAAAACTTTGTCTTCTCTGTTCTTGTACATAAAAATAATCTGTGTGTCGACGCGTTTCGGTGTATTGTTTAGTACGGTACACCTTCCTCAGGACAGATTCATTTAAAAACATAGAATCTTCTTTCTAAAAAAGATACATACAATTAATATCATATCACAATATGTTAACAATTATTCACATTCATGCGTGCTAATCGGGTGGGGGGTCATAAACAGGTCTTACTTATTATTAAAATCGATTTTTTCTTGGTACCAGATGAAGATCTCTGGGATCACCTTTGACGTGGAACACAGTAACAGTTTTCTATCTCATCCCAAATTCTGTGTAGAAATATTACTCAGTTTTAATCATAGAGTTTATCATGTTAATTCAATAATAAATCCATAGGTCCAGATCTATACTTACTGGATGCATGGAATACCGTGCTTTGCTCTAGTTTGCAATGGTCACAAAACTCAGGTTTTTTCAAATTTCCACCTTAATTGACGAGGGGTTTTATGCCTCCTCTGTCTCACACAACACGGATCCCTCTATATTGCCTTTGGTGGATCCTGTGTGCCTAGATCATGAATCATAAAAATTAAATAATGTCATTGCGGTTGTGTCTATTAAATTATAGTTCATTGTACTATCACAGTATTATATCTATTCACAAGTGACAGGGATATATATTATATTCCTCTGTCTTTATAGTGGTCCGTCATTTTTTCAAAATTAGTGCAAAACCAAAAGAGTCACCCATGTTTTAATCACAGGTTCGACAGATATACCATTTTTATATTGTGCCGTTTTTCTTACATTAAATCAAAACCGGCATGTATCTTAATGCAAGATATCTTCAATGCAATCACGGCCAAGGGGATATATTTAAGTAGTGACTACTCGAACGAACTTAATCGTACAAGTACAGCCGTCCCAGTTAATATCTTCACAACGAGATTCCTTGCTGGTATTATATTTTCACTTTAACTGCTGCCCCTTTATTACTTAGAGAGTGCAAAATTCTCCCCAGTGCATAGCAGAACTCGCGAGTCGTTCTCAACCCCCATCTATTCGGGGGTCAGCCTCCCGTTTATACCTTACCTTTACGAAAAACTGCAGCAGTTCCCCGTCCCGGTCTAACTGGTTCCCGGAGCACGATACACTGCTCGAGAACCAGCGCATTTATATACACCTGCAATCCTCACTGATTAAGTCAATGGAAAACAGGTGACTGTTATGAAGTTAGCACACTAGTAGCTGGGAGTGGGAGGAGCTAGGGGGCGAAAGGAAGAGGAGGAGTGAACACAGGAAAGGGTCAGTTAGAGCAGGGACAAGGTAGGAGTGAGATGTAGAGAATAAAGCTCCTGTGAACATTATAATAATTGTTGTGTTTATTGTAGCTGGATGCTACAACTGGCGACGAGGGGTGGGATTGAGCAAACCCCACTGTGCAGAGCCTCGAACGCCTTGTCCCTAGCAGCTGTCGCGCTGCAAACGCACTGCACACTGGAAGTGTGTGTCCCGAGTGCGAGCCTAAAAGAAAGCAGGAATCGGGAGCCCACTCCGACCCTGTGGAGTGCCCCAGAGGTGTGGACGACGCCCACGACGTGCCGCCAGTAAGCGCTGCTGCGAGCGCTGAGATCTGTGTCCAAGCGAGATTGGACGTCGGAAAACCTCACGCCCGATGCGTGAGGTTTAGGAGGCCATCGGCGGAAGAACGCGGGAACTGCGGAGGCAAGTCGGGAGCCCACCCCGATCTCACCTGATGTCCATGGTGTTGGTGGAGAAGTGAATCCTGGCGTGGACTGCCCCAAAAGCCGACCGCCGGTGAGTGCTGAGTGCCCCCGAGTGAATGAGCCTGGAGAGCCAGCCTCGTGTGTGCCTGCAAGGACGGCGGCCATCTTGAAGTCAGGCGCTGGAGTGAAGACAGTAAGGACAACCCTGTGCAAGGCAACGGCGGCCATTTTGAAGTCAGGCGCTGGAGAAAACAAGCATTGGCGACTGAATGAAACAAGCATTGGTAAAGCAAACAAGCATTGGCGACTACAAGAAAACAAGCATTGGCAAAATAAACAAGCATTGGCGACTGAAAGAAACAAGCATTGGTAAAGCAAACAAGCATTGGCGACTACAAGAAAACAAGCATTGGCAAATAAACAAGCATTGGCGACTGAAAGAAACAAGCGGTGGCATAGCAAATAAGCACTGGCAAAGACAAGTGAGATCGTTGCAGAATGTCCGAAGAAGATGCTCAACCTCCACCCAGTGGATCACTGTTGCGAGCACCCGCTCCTATCAAGGTAACAACGGAAGGGAGCATGGGCCCCAAATGGCAAGAGTGGCTGGAAGAGTTTGAAGATTATATTGAAGGTTCAGACATCACTGATGAGAAAAAGAAACTGATTGCTCTGCGCAACCTGGCGGGGCGAGAGATAGTCAAGATACTCAAAGACCTGCCCGCTGCTGACGTCGATACTTATGTTAAAGCGTGTGAAGTCCTGAACAAGAAGTTTCTTCACAAGAGAAATGTGGACTATGAACGACACACATTTCACTCTGCCAGGCAAGGGAAGGATGAGCCCATGAGTGCCTTCATGGTGCGTCTGCGGAGACTAGCCAAGTACTGTGAATTCGATTCTTTCTCTACTAACGCTGCCATCAAATCCCAGATAATAGACGGATGTCATTCGGATCAACTAAGGAGACGACTACTGAGGAAACCGCATGGATTGGATGAAATAGAGGAGATGACACGAGCTTATGATCAGGCGGAGAAGTACGCCGCCGTCATGGAAACGGAACACAAAGGGAGTCATGAACAGGCGCGACGCGTACACGCCAGAAGTGACAGTCGGAGAAGCTCCAGAGATAAACAATGGAGATCACACACATCCTCCCGTCAAGAGCAATCAGGCTATCAACGTCGAGAACCATGGAGGAAGGAGAGACGACAAGAAAGAGTGAGAAAGTGCTACCGATGCGGATATGATTACCCTCATGTGGACAGCTGCCCGGCCATGGGCCAGAGATGTCGAAAGTGTGGTCGCACTAACCACTTTGAAGCGATGTGCGGGGACTACAACAAAGAGAAGCGAAGTGGCCACTCAGGTACCACACGATCTGACACACGAAGCAGAGCTACAAGAGTGTCGCGGCCCGACACTCGAAGACACCATGCGCGAGCTGTCCAAGATCAGACGGAGCGGTCCCCTGAATCGTCACATTCTAGCAGAGAGTCACGTCGGTCTCGGTGGGAAAGGAGGTCACCTTCCAGAGAATCCAGACCTTCGTCCCGAGACTCTGTTTACACCATTGAATATCTGAATTTGGCAGCAGACCCGGACCAGCTTAAGAGATACCCTCGGCTGGACATTAAAGTTGGAAATCACGAATCAAAGTTTGTATTAGACTCTGGTGCCTCCTTGAATTACATTCCAGTGACTGAATATGAAAGGATGAGTCCACGACCTCCCCTGATATTCGCACCTGTAAGAGTCTTCACGTGGATGGCTAAGAAGCCACTTCCCTGCCTAGGGAAATTCTCGACGACACTTACACACGACAACACAACCATTTCAGCAGTCATCCATGTTATCAAGGGCCCTGAAGCAGACTGTCTTTTGAGCCTACCAACTGCTGAACGACTCCACCTGGTGGAAATTCTCTTCAGAGTTAGCGACATCCGAGATGTGACTCGCCTGTTTCCCAAGTTGTTTCAAGGCCTGGGCAAATTGAAAGACTGTCAAGTGCGATTGCACATCAACGAACAAGTCAGGCCTGTCGCCCAACACCCTAGGCGAGTACCATTTCACCTACAGGCCGCTGTTGAGGAAGAGCTCCAAGATTTGTTGACTGCGGACATCATTGAACGCACTGATGGCCCGACCCCATGGGTTTCACCGGTCGTCATCGTTCCCAAAAAGGGCACGGCCAACAAAGTCAGACTCTGTGTGGACATGCGCTTGCCCAACACTGCGATAGAACGAGAGCGGCACCCGGGGCCACACTTGAGCGACATGATCGCAGCACTCAACGGAGCCACTGTGTTTTCCAAATTGGATTTAAATAAAGGTTACCATCAACTGGAATTGGAAGCAGGGTCCAGATATATCACTACTTTTGCAACTCACCTGGGGTTGTTCAGATATAAAAGACTGAGTTTCGGTGTGTCCTCGGCGGCCGAGATATTTCAGGAAATGATCCGACAGGTCATTCAAAATATTCCAAACACGCTCAACTATAGCGATGACATCCTTGTCTATGGTTCTGATGTCAGAGAGCACGACATTGCGCTCAATCGTGTCTGCCATGCCCTATTGGCAGCCAATTTGACTCTGAACAAAGAGAAATGCGAGTTTCACCAGGACACGCTGAAGTTTTTCGGTCACATCTTTTCTGGTGCTGGCATGAAACCTGATCCCGACAAAATCATGACATTGAACAACACCAAGAGTCCCCGGGATGTGGGCGACCTCAGGTCGTTCCTGGGAATGGCCAGTTATTGTGCTCGCTACATTAAAGATTACGCTACAATCAGCCACCCCCTCCGCATACTAACCAAGCAGGGTCAGCCGTTTGAATGGACTCCCCAATGTGAGCAGGCATTCAAAGAAATCAAGAAGGCGGTGGAATCAGCGAATCACTTATCATATTTCAACCCAAAGCGGAAAACCGAAATAACTGTAGATGCAAGTCCGGTAGGTCTGGGAGCGATCCTGGCACAATATGAAAATGACACAGATCAGCGCCGCATCATTGCCTACGCGAGTCGTAGTCTGACTGAGCTGGAACGAGCCTACTCCCAACCTGAAAAGGAAAGCTTGGCCGTGGTATGGGCCTGTGAACATTTTCATGTCTTTATTTACGGAAAGCATTTCACCTTGATCACAGATCATCAAGCTCTCATCACCATCTATGGAAATCCAAGATCCAAGATGCCACCGAGGATCGAAAGGTGGGGCCTACGATTACAAGAATATACCTTCACTATACTTCACAAACCTGGGAAATCTGAAAATCCTGCGGACTACATGTCCCGGCATCCTCTCCCATCATCAGCTTCCCGAGCTTCCATTGCGGAAGAGTACATTCATTTTGTAACGGATCAAGCTCTTCCCCCAGCTATCCCTCTGTAGACTATTCGGGAGATGACGGCCCAGGATGTCATCTTGCAGAGAGTCCTTCACAAAATCCGCAACAATAGATGGAGGCATGATCCTCAAGACGATGAAGCTGATTCTTTGACTCAACGTGAACTACAAGCCTTCCGGCATGTGAGTGGTGAACTGTCTGTCACGACTGATGGCATATTGTTGCGTGATCAGAGGATTGTAATCCCTACACAACTGAGACAGGGAGTGGTTGCTCTTGCACATGAAGGACATCGAGGAATAGTATCGACCAAACGAGCACTAAGGGAACGAGTGTGGTTTCCGTTCCTTGATCAACTAGTGGAAGTCACCTTAAAAGATTGCCATCTCTGCCAACTCACCAGCAAGGGTGACCCTCCAGCTCCTTTACATATGACCAGCCTGCCCAGTGGTGTGTGGCAAGAAATCGCCATAGACTTTTATGGACCCCTGTCATCGGGCAAATATGTGCTGGCCATCATTGATGAGTATTCCAGGTATCCCATTGCCTGTTTTGTGTCATCTACGAACACTGCCAGTACCCTCAAGGTCCTCGATGAAGTCTTTGCAGCGTGGGGAGTTCCCAAGATCGTTAAATCAGACAACGGACCTCCTTTCAACGGAAATGACTTTGCTGCTTTTGCGAAACACCTTGACTTTCATCACCGCAGGATCACGCCTCTCTGGCCACAGGCGAATGGGACAATTGAGAGGTTCATGGCCACCCTCAAGAAGACCTTCCAACATGCTACCGTGGAAGGGAAAGACTTACAAACAGCACTCAATGAAGTTCTTCGAGCTTATCGTACAACTCCTCATGCTACGACTGGCAAATGCCCGGCGACTCTCATGCTGGGACGTCCCATGAGGAATCGCATTCCCACGTGGGATGGAGCCCTGGAAGTATCATTATCTGAGATGGACTCACGGGAAATGAGAGCCACTGATGACCGCAACAAAAGAAAAATGAAGGCCTATGCCGACAACCGGAGGAGAGCACGGTCATTATCATTAAATGAAGGGGACAGTGTCATCGTCAAGCAAGATATGCAGAAAAAGACTGACTGTACATTCAAGGATGAACCACTGGTGGTCACCAGAAGGCAAGGGACTATGGTAACTGCGGAGTCCGAGCAGCGGCGAGTTACGAGAAACATCTCGCACTTCAAGAAATTGCCAACTGATACCTCAAGAACCATGGTTAGTGACACACATAATCCCCTAGTTGAAGAACCACAGTCAAATGGTCGTGAGAACATTGCTCCGATCCTTGAGACATTGAATACTGATGGTCTGAGGGCCAGGTCGCCACGACCTCATCGTGACATACGTCCACCCAAGAGACTGATTGAGGAGATGGACTAAGAAGTCAGTATGCTCTGTTTGTTTTGTTACAAAGGGGGGAGATGTTATGAAGTTAGCACACTAGTAGCTGGGAGTGGGAGGAGCTAGGGGGCGAAAGGAAGAGGAGGAGTGAACACAGGAAAGGGTCAGTTAGAGCAGGGACAAGGTAGGAGTGAGATGTAGAGAATAAAGCTCCTGTGAACATTATAATAATTGTTGTGTTTATTGTAGCTGGATGCTACAGTGACTGTTAAGTAACATATTTGTTTTGTATAGCCGCCATCATTGTAGTTTATGCCAGTAGTTTTCACCATATGTTTATACTAGAAAACGGACTAGGGCATAAATAGCGCGGTACGTTTCACCACATTTTTCGGTTTATTTTTAAGATGTTTAATTTGAACCTAGTTGAGGGGAGAATAGTCCGTTTCATTCAATTCAGAACATATACCCAGGGGCTAAACAGCAGAGAAGAGTGGGAAAGGATTATTAGATAAACATATTTGTCCAGTTACTCTCTGTGCTGATAAACCACTCTCAGGATTGTGATGAAGCCAAGAGGGATAATACACATAGGATATGATGATGATGCCTCTAAATGTAGATAAAAATAAATGATGACATACAGCGTTTGGTTACAATTTCATGTAAAGTGTTAGTTCATAATTGTATGTATGAATTGAGAACATTAATTGATAGAACTTATCCGTCGATTATTGAAAGGAACTATCCAATATTTATTTAAAGCAATATATGCGGCTTATAGGTTCACTTAGAAATATATAAAATGTGATGTAAGACGAATATTGGGAGTAAAAAAATGTGATTAATAAGCCAACATAATATTAATGATAAGCTATGGGAGTAAATGCACTGTGGGACTGTAGATCGCAAATGAAACCATGTATAGACTTATATTTGTTTAGTCCAGAATCGCCTTGTTTTTGTGATATACTCCACTATGTTATAAAGGAATATTGTTGAGGATTGTCAATTATCACATGATTTAACTGGTTAATATAATGCACACCATTCATGTTATGCCATCAAAGAACATTATGTAGGATTATCAACTAGCATGTGATGTAACTGGTTTATATAATGTATGCCAGTGTGTGTTACCAAATGTCAAATTATAAGAACTAGAATAATCCTCTGCTTACACAAAGATATATACACGATTTGGCGAGTTTTGAATTACCATAGAAGCTTCATGAATAGGGTTGTTGTGGGAATTCATGTTTTGAATCGCCTCACTGTCCAAAGACGACTTATCCTCATAAAACGAGATAATAAGGGACTACGGTGCAAGTAAAAACTACAAATATGGCGACGGTTTCTTTAAAAAAAAACACCGGATAAACTAGATACTTATATTAATATGTGTCAGTATATCAGTTGATGAAACGGACTATTCTCCCCTCAACTAGGTTCAAATTAAACATCTTAAAAATAAACCTAAAAATGTGGTGAAACGTACAGCGCTATTTATGCCCTAGTCCGTTTTCTAGTATAAACATACGGTGAAAACTACTGGCATAAACTACAATGATGGCGGCTATACAAAACAAATATGTTACTTAACAGTCACCTGTTTTCCATTGACTTAATCAGTGAGGATTGCAGGTGTATATAAATGCGCTGGTTCTCGAGCAGTGTATCGTGCTCCGGGAACCAGTTAGACCGGGACGGGGAACTGCTGCAGTTTTTCGTAAAGGTAAGGTATAAACGGGAGGCTGACCCCCGAATAGATGGGGGTTGAGAACGACTCGCGAGTTCTGCTATGCACTGGGGAGAATTTTGCACTCTCTAAGTAATAAAGGGGCAGCAGTTAAAGTGAAAATATAATACCAGCAAGGAATCTCGTTGTGAAGATATTAACTGGGACGGCTGTACTTGTACGATTAAGTTCGTTCGAGTAGTCACTACTTAAATATATCCCCTTGGCCGTGATTGCATTGAAGATATCTTGCGTTAAGATACATGCCGGTTTTGATTTAATGTAAGAAAAACGGCACAATATAAAAATGGTATATCTGTCGAACCTGTGATTAAAACATGGGTGACTCTTTTGGTTTTGCACTAATTTTGAAAAAATGACGGACCACTATAAAGACAGAGGAATATAATATATATCCCTGTCACTTGTGATTAGATATAATACTGTGAAAGTACAATGAACTATAATTTAATAGACACAACTGCAATGACATTATTTAATTTTTATGATTCATGATCTAGGCACACAGGATCCACCAGAGGCAATATAGAGGGATCCGTGTGGTGTGAGACAGAGGAGGCATAAAACCCCTCGTCAATTAAGGCGGAAATTTGAAAAAACCTGAGTTTTGTGACCAGTGCAAACTAGAGCAAAGCACGGTATTCCATGCATCCAGTAAGTATAGATCTGGACCTATGGATTTATTATTGAATTAACATGATAAACTCTATGATTAAAACTGAGTAATATTTCTACACAGAATTTGGGATGAGATAGAAAACTGTTACTGTGTTCCACGTCAAAGGAGATCCCAGAGATCTTCATCTGGTACCAAGAAAAAATCGATTTTAATAATAAGTAAGACCTGTTTATGACCCCCCACCCGATTAGCACGCATGAATGTGAATAATTGTTAACATATTGTGATATGATATTAATTGTATGTATCTTTTTTAGAAAGAAGATTCTATGTTTTTAAATGATTCTGTCCTGAGGAAAGTGTACCGTACTAAACAATACACCGAAACGCGTCGACACACAGATTATTTGTATGTACAAGAACAGAGAAGACAAAGTTTTTATTGTTGTATATTGTGTAATATGTATTTGTATGCAATGTTATTATAAATTGTGATCAACTCTCTATTGTTTGAGTATACATGCATTCATTTTTTAAGTCTGTTTTAATATAAAATAAATGATGACTAAGATACACACATGTTTATGGTTTAATTCAATTTCTATACAGGGTGGTTAAAAAATTATGAAAGTGGTCTAAACAGATGGTTTTGTGTAATTAATTTACATCTAGGAGTTTAAAACACGCAGAAAGGAATTTCTTTTGTATTGCCCCACTCGGGTGACGGCTGACTTCAAAATGGCGCAGCGTTCAGTGCAGGATGCCTCTTAACCTGTCCCCCAGCCTGTGATTCTCATACCAATGTCCAGCGCAACGAGTCTACTACTAGTGGGGATAAAATTCAGCCCAAGTTGTTATGCTGGCCACTCGTTGATTCCTATTGCCTGAAAGAAGCCCATGTCCACCCATAAATGCCTGACCTTAAGATGGCGGAATTAGAGACTGCTCTCTACATTGCCATTATCAGTGCTCCTCGCCCGAGCATGTGCCCTTGGAGCAGCTAATTGCACCCCTAATGTTATTTGCAGGGTCCCTTGGCACATTATAATCACTGTCTCTGTCTGATCTTTCATTGACACGCGCTTGCCCTTCAACACGGTGGAGAGCTGGGAGCAGACCCAGGAGCAGGTGAGCACCTCGACGCCGCGCACAGGGCACACCTGCACGCCTAATTGCTGAGCTGTATTAAGTGAGTTCACAGCCTGTCTTCCAGATTACTTATTCCTTATTACTGAGCTGTATTAAGTGAGCTCACAGCCTGTCCTCCAGATGTGTCATCTTCACGGTCAGTGCTTCCTGCAGCAACCGGACAGCCCTGCGGGCATCTGCGAGAAATGCATTCTTCCATCATAATCGCCATCCGCTTAACTCTTTAACTGTGTGGGTTTTATATTTATTTTTAACACTTTTACAGCTGCGCAGAAAATAGTGCCAGCTGCACCGTTTAGGCCTTTTACAGCTGCGCAGCAAGTAGTGCCAGCTGCACTGTTTAGGCCTCCTACAGCTGCGCAGCAAGTAGTGCCAGCTGCATCGTTTAGGCCTTTTTTACAGCTGCGCAGCAAGTAGTGCCAGCTGCACCGTTTAGGCATTTTACAGCTACGCAGCAAGTAGTGCCAGCTGCATCGTTTTGGCCTTTTTACAGCTGCGCAGCAAGTAGTGCCAGCTGCACCGCTTATGCCCTTTTTACAGCTGCGCAGCAAGTAGTGCCAGCTGCATCGTCTTGGCCTTTTACAGCTACGCAGCAAGTAGTGCCAGCTGCACCGTTTAGGCCACCAATCTGATGTACAGCAAGTAATGCCAGCTGCATTGTTTAGACCTTTTCACAGGTGCACATCTAGTAGTGCCTGCTGCACCTATTAAGCAACTTTCTCCGTGGGGACAGTTCAAAGTGAGTCATGACTCCTGCTGCATCAGAGGTGGTCTGAAGATGACGAGGTTACTGTGCATTTTCTAGACATTGCTAATCATTTTGTGATCCACCCTATGCTCTTTGCCCATACGTTAGTGTCTCACAGGAGCTTAGGGTCATATAGTAGTCTGTTGAGAACTTGGGCATTCATGGCGGCTGGTACCGAATATGGTTCTATTAGCAGGCTGGTACTAAGTTCAGTGTTCTCCAATGGTCACTGGGTGGTCATTTTTATTCTGTTCTACTTTGTCTGTATTTGCTCTGTGATGGGTCCCTACTATTTGCAAATATTTCCCTTGTAACTTTTATCTAGTGCTAGGTGGCACCTCATACTCCTAGATGAAGGGCCCAACAAATTCCCACCTCACTTCCCTGATGGCACATTAACTGAGTTATCTCACCATAAACGTTTGGATTATGCTCCCCTTTTTGCCCTTTTATTTCTCCTCACCACCGCTTTCCCAATAACACCCCTCTCATCCCTCCCCCACCCTTCTTCACCTCATCTTCCCAACATGGCCACCTCTCGAGTTAAGTCTGGAGCCAATTGCTACAAAATCATTTATCCTCCCGACCAGACTAAAGCTACAATAAAACGGCTGAAGCATAACACTATTGAACGTTTCCCGGACTCCCTTTTTGTTGATCAATTTTACAATGGTTGTCTTGGGAGGCTCAAAAACGATTTCATTTTCTTCACTCGCGACACCCCCTCTTGGTCCAACAGTTTTTACAATTCCCTTAACATCACCTCCCCCTCCTCTATCCCTTATGGGAAACAACTAAAAATTTCCCCCTCTGAGTGCTTCAATGGCTACCTCACTATCTCACTCTATAACAACGGTACTGTCATGATCCAAGGCAAAGACGCCTGCCTCTCGCTCTTTGACCACCTCTTCCCCACCTTACTCCCCTCCTCTGCAACCGGGTTTCCCCCTGTCTCTCCTTCCAGCTCCACCCATTACTCCCTTTCTCCCCTGCCGACCCCACCCCATTCCAATTGGCTGCACTCTCGAGAAGCACAGGTCGGCCCTCTTCCCTCCCCGCCCCAACTTACCTCATCTCCTATTCCTCCCCCCTCACAGTATGTCCCCTCCCACATTACTTCAGCCTTACCACTAGCTAATACGCTCCTCGTCCCATCTACACTATCACGATATTCCAATCTCTTCTCCTCCCCCATACTTCTTCCTATCACCCCCCTTTTTAGTCCACCTCTCCTCCAACCCTCTCCCCCAATTAACCTTTCCTATGCTCCCCTTATCCCTCCTCTCCACCCCTTCATCCCCTCGTCATTCATCCCGTTTTCGCCACATTCCCACTGCATCTCTCTCCTCCCTCCTACTCCTCTAGTACTGCTGCACTACCCCCTTTCCTCTCCTAGTAACCCCTTCCATCTCCCTCCCTCGGGCCCAGCAGGACCACTTCCTTTCCTCAACTTCCCTTTCTCTCAAACCCCCTCACTCTGCCAGATGACCGTTCCCTCACTGCCACCTCTCCTAACTGACAGGACCTCCACAACCACTGCACCTCTTTTCCTCCCAAACCTCCTACATTCCCATGACGCCACTCAGGCCTCCCCCCTCCTACTTCCCTACCGCCGTGTTCCGCACCTTTCTCCCTCTAAATTTGTCCTTAATTCCTCTCCCTCTTGCAACACCAACAATGAAAACTCTCCCTTAACGCCCAATTCACTTACTCCACCTGTGAACCCCACACCCCAACTTACCTCCTGTCCCCCAACCTCTCCCCAACTTACCTCCTGTCCCCCTACCTCTCCCTGCCTTCCACCACCAATTCCACCCCCCCTTGTCTCAATCTAGCCACCCAACCTTCCGTGCTCTGCCTCATTCTCACTGGAAAATACGCTAGGCTCTCTGATCACCTCCATCTCACAGCTTACAGCTGCCATTTCACTTTTATGCTCTAAGATCTCCACCCATCCATGCACCTCTACTCCCTCCCAACTTCCCATGAGTTGCACCTCGCCCCCTCACCCCAATACAGCCAAGCTCAACCTCTTGTCTGCAAACGTCGTTAACTCACACAAACCCTTGAACGCCACCCTTCTTCAACAGACATACCCTAGCAACCCCACTATCTACACTATTCCGAACATCACCTCTGTCAGAACAAAGCATCCACCTAAACCTTCCCGAGCACCCACACATAAGTACAATATCCCGATCACCCTTCAGAGCCCAAGTGCCCCGTCACCAAAACAGTCTTGACAGAGCTGCGCTGTATGCTTCACAACTGCAGATCTGCAGTAAAACACAAACTTGAAATCTCCGATACCATCACCCTTCACAAACTTGACATGCTCTTCCTCACAGAGACCTGGTTCAAAGATACCTCTAACTCTATGTTTGATCTCCTATTACCCCCAGGTTATTCCATTTTTAGGAATGACAGAACTGACAACACGGGGGGAGGTGTTGCAGTCATCTTTAGAAACGCCCTCCAACTTAAGGCTTCTCCAATCAGTTCCTCCCTCACCTTTAAATGCCTTTCTCTTGAGCTTCAATTGAAACACTGTTCACCGCTCAGATTCCATATCATTTACCGCCCGCCTCGTAGTGGCCCTTCGTTTATAGAAGATCTCACTGACTTCATCAGCGACCAATACACACAAAGTGACAATCAGACCTTCGTGGGTGACTTCAATCTCCACTGGGGCGTACCACAAGACTCCTCTGCGAACTCTCTGGCCACCTTCCTCTCTACAAACGATCTTATCCAACACTGCATTGAACCAACCCACTCTAAGGGCGCAATCCTGGACCTTGTTATTTCTAAAGCAGGCATGCTTTCTACCACTACCCCAATTCATGTAGATTGGTCTGACCACCACCTCATCCCATTCTCTCTTCAACTTTCACACTCTATAACTCTTGGCCAACCCAAGAGGGCCATCTCCTGGTTCCGTGATGCCAAAAATATTGATGTCGGTCCCCTCTGTGAGTCAGCTTTGCTATCACTTCCAAGGCTAGACCCGAACATAGCTGTTGACGACCTCACCTCCCAATGCCTCACAGTTCTTGCAGCTGAAATTAATAACGTCGCTCCACTCAAAAGCAAAAGGATAAGGCCCACACCCTCAGCACCTTGGTTCAACAAATCCTTTTATGAGGAAAGGAAGCAGCTGAGATTCCTGGAGAAGCAATGGAGGCAAGTGCCCTCCACAGACAATTTAGCCATGCTTCGCACAGCAAGATCCAAGTACCACAAGCATATCTTCATTGAGAAAGCGGAGCACTTCAAAACCCTCCTTGACTCCGCCAAAAAAAGACCCAAAAAACGATTCGATCTCATCAAGATTCCGAGCTACTCTCCCCCATCCACCGAGGTGGAGGATTCTACTAAGAGAGCATCGGATTTCGCTATTTTCTTCAATGAGAAAGTGAAATCACTTGTGGATCAGATCGCTCATCCTACACCTCCAGAGGAGCGCAAATCCTTAGCCATTTGGCAGAGCTTTGACCCCATATCTGAAGATGTCCTTCTCAAGTGTATACGCGAAACAAAGCCCTCCAACCATTCTCTTGACCCTATCCCCAGTGCCATTGCCTTTGACTTCTATACCCATTCCCTTTCCTATTGGACCACTCTGATCAACCTCTCCCTCTGGCAAGGCTCCCTGCCTGTCTCCTTCAAAACTGGGCAGGTCACCCCTCTGCTTAAAAAGCCCACTGCTGATGCGAAGGACCTCAACAACTTCCGCCCCATCACTAACCTTCCCTTTCCTGCAAAGATCACAGAAAGAGGTGTAGCTAAACAACTCTCTCGTCATATCAAGGACAATGATCTTCTTGACAATTGTCAGTCCGGCTTCATCCAAAACTGCAGCACTGAAACAGCCCTACTGCAAGTGGTTGATGATGCGCTGAGGATATTCGACTCAGGAGGGTCCTGTCTGCTAATTCTCCTTGACCTTTCTGCAGCCTTTGACACTGTCAATCCCAACACCCTCCTCAATATTCTTCAACAGAGAATGAGCATGGAGGGCACTGTGCTTAAATGGTTTGCATCCTTCCTCTCTGACAGATCTCAAATGATCAAAATAGCGAACAATATTTCTTCTCCTGTGGCAGTGGGTCAAGGTGTTCCCCAAGGCTCTATACTTGCACCCACTGTTCAATCTCTACTTAGAACCACTGGGAAACCTCCTAAGCAAATCCGGGATTCACAATCATCTCTATGCAGACAACACTCAACTCTACCTCAAGGTTGCTTCCACTCATGATCTCTCCATCCTAAGCTGTACTCTTGACTCCATCCAAAACTGGATGGCAACTCATCAATTGATTCTGAATCCCTCCAAAACTGAATTCCTCCTCTTCTCCTCCTCGCTCTCTCCTCCCCCGGTTCAATCATGGATGGATCAGATGAATCTACTAAACAATAAACCCATCATTGTCGACAGCGCAAAATCCCTTGGTGTCATTCTAGACAAAAAACTCAATCTAACTCCCCACATTAATTCTATTGCAAAATCTGCTCGTTACCAACTGTGCCTTCTTGGGGAATCCGACTCTTCTTCCCGGAGCAGGACCTTATAACCCTGGTGCAATCGCTGGTCCTCTCCAGACTAGACTACTGCAATTCTCTTCTTACTGGCCTCCCCAAATCTCACCTGTCCCCACTTAAGTCTGTTTTCCATTCAGCAGCTCGCTTCATTTTTGGGGCCAAAAGAAGCGATCACATCACACCGACAAGGACCAGATATCATTTGTGGTCCTGTGAACATCAGGACTGGAGTGAAACCGTGGACTGGGGATTGCCGCTGTATGGTGGCATTCTCTTATAAACGGCGGCAACGGAAGGACCTAGAGGGCGTCATTGTGGCCAGATGAAAGAATCCTTACAGATAATCTATGCTAAAGGGTAAGAGGCGAGGTTCACCGTCACCTGCGAGCAGGATCTTCATTCAATACTCCCTGACACAGCTGTGAGGAGTTCTCTCTAGGCGCTGCACGTGGTCCATGTTACCTTCATTTGTGGTTTCCACTGAGACTGTGTGTTGTATTGCCTTGCTGTCACTGGCAATGTTTTTGTGAACATTGCATTGGGTTCACAAAATATAAGAGCTGGAGTCTCCGCAAGATTCCGTAAGGGCATCCCATTAATCACGCCTACAATTCCCACTAAAAATAACACTAAAAAAAAACTTTTTTTTTTTTTCAAATTTAAGGTTTTCTTGAAGGCACTGGAGAGAGGACATGCAAGGCCTGGTAAGCTGCTAATCAGAAAGTGGGGAGACTACCAAGGGGGGCATTGCAGGGTTCTAAAAGTATGGGCTGGGGTGCAGGTGCCCTCCTCGCCCATGCCTGTGAATACCTCTGATTACAGACACGGTATATGTGTTTGTAGCCTGATTTCGTAGACCTGCTCCCAACTTTTGAGTCATCAGTAAACATACGTGAATGCTTTGATGATTGCGTAATCATGACTTTATTTTCTTATCCAAATCTCTTGAGCAATTTGAAAACAGGGATATCTGCTTTTGCAAAACACCTGTTCCTGCTGCAGGAAAGAACAATAAACAACAAAAGAGATACGTCGCCAGGAACTGGCCGGGGCTGTGACATGGACCGTTATTGTCATAGCCCCACTCACCAAAAAACCAGGAACTGCGGAAACTGAGAAAATCCCCCCTCTCACCTCCAGACCAATCCTCCACACTGACTACAGCAGGATGGGCAATTGATTCCAACGGGAAAGAGACGTGAGTACATCCCACCAGATGTTTTTCTGGTTGGGAGAAAATGGTGACTCGTGGAGTGTCCTGGACTTCTTTGTTGTGGGACGGAGGGGAACGCAGACAGTGTCTGTCTCGATGGGGTTTTAGGATCGGTGGGGGAGGCCAAGGTTTGGGAGACAGAAAAAGGGCAGATTTTTAGTTAAGTTAAGGTTTCGGCTTAGAGATGAACCTTGGGGTACTCCAGAGATGATTTTGTGAGCTTTCCACAGGTAGGGTGTCATGGTAACTTTCTGTGCTCTCCCCAAGAAGAAGGACCATATCCATTTGAATGCAGAGTGGGAGACAGTGTCAAAACCGACTAAAAGGCAGAGTACGATGAGGACTGTTGTTCATCCTTGGTCAAAGAGCATCTTGATGTCATCTGTGGCTGCGGTGAGTGTGGTTTCTGTGTTGTGTTTTGGTCAAACTCTAGATTGCAAGCTGTCCAGATGCTGGTGATTGTCTAGGTGGTTACTGCATTATCTGTATATGGTGTACTCCATGATCTTTTTTGGAAAAGGTAGCAGGGAGATCAGTCTTTAATTTGCTATTTGGTTAGGGTACAACCAGTGACTCTTACCGCATTTCCAGCGCCGTGAGGGGAACGGCCGAGGTCTGCACACGCCGGGAGGCTGCAGGAGGCGGTCAGCGACATCGGACCACACTCCCCAGCAGCCTCTTGGGCGGCGGCGCGCCCGTGACGCGTCCAGAGCGCCCGGAGGCGCCAGTAAAAGCCTGACCCCCCGGGAGCCCAGAGGGGGAACACCAGTGACTCTTACCGCATTTCCAGCGCCGTGAGGGGAACGGCCGAGGTCTGCACACGCCGGGAGGCTGCAGGAGGCGGTCAGCGACATCGGACCACACTCCCCAGCAGCCTCTTGGGCGGCGGCGCGCCCGTGACGCGTCCAGAGCGCCCGGAGGCGCCAGTAAAAGCCTGACACCCCCTCTCGCCCCGCGAGTCGCGCGCGGGCAGCGCCGGGCGGAGCCCGGGCAGAGGGCGGGCCGTCTGTGGCCGTCCGGGGCAGGAGGAGGCAGGGCAGGGCCACCCCATTTTCATCTACCGTACCGGCTACAACCTGTGGTGCCGCAACTCAGCATGTCAACACGCTCCGGTAAGGCCTTGAGGGGTTGCGGGGAGAGTACCCCCAGAGATGCTATGTTTGGCTCGATGGACAAATTTCTGACAAGGGTGGCGGCTGTCATAGACAATGAACTTGCTATATCTGAACGGCGCCTTTCACTTGACTTCCCTCCTGTTAAAAGCCCTCCGCCAGCAATAGTTGTGTCCCCTTCAAATCCTTCGTCCCCTGCACTCTTGCTTGGAGATTCACCTGGGGATCCCCTTATTGCACCTCCAATGGGTGGTTTAGAGGTGTTAGAGGGGTTAGATAACTCACTGATTGATGTCCACGGTACCAGCCCATGTGCCGTGTTTATAGATCCTTGCAATGAGCTTTCCTTAGCAGACCCACCTGGCACCCAGTCCCTATACTGCCCTGAGGCTCTGACTCTCGCTATACAAGCCCCGTCTAAGAAGCAACCCATCCAGGAGCCCATTAAAAGGAAGGGGAGAAGGGCAAACCACACTCGAAAGGGTTGTCCACTCAAGTCTATTAACCACCCCAGGTACCCGCTCCTGAGGGGTCCTTCCCCCCAGAGCACTGCAGGATCGGTATCCTCGGTATCCCCAGGGACAGCCACTTGCGCACCAGTTGTTACTGACATAGTGCCACCTTGCTTGTCGGCCCCATCAACGCCTGCTCAGGATAACGTGGGTCACTCTATGGAGGCGTTTGAGAAGATGGTCAAATCTCTAGTGCTGCCACTTATAGACCAGGTCAAGAGGTTGGGGGAAAGACTTGACTGCTTTGAGCAGGCTACTAGGGACAATTTCTTTGCTCTAAAAACCCTTCTCAAGCACCAGCCGAAGCCCTGTGAGGATAGGACAGATAGGTCAGATAGGTTAGAGGAGCTCAATAGGATAGAGGCCCCAGTGAGACCCCCCCTGGGAGACCAGTTGACGCAGCCGCCTAAGCACCCTGCACCTGGGAATACGATCTTGGCTGCTCCTAGGGGTGGTACCAGTCAGACAAAATCGAAGGCTCCCACCTGTGTTGCCCTTGTGCATGCTACCCTTCCCCCAGCAGTAATACCCCCGGTGGCTGGCAAGGCACCAAGGAAACACAAGAAGGGAGGGATGGGCCCTACTTCGCAACCTGGGGTTGCCATATCTGATGCAACTGGTGGGGTTGCATCAACTCCTAAGGTTTCATCTATTCCTGTCCCACCTACACATCGGCCCCCTTTGGGTCCTCCTCAGATTGGCAGACGCAAGTGCCCCCCAGTCAACCTCCCCCCTGAGTGTCACCCGTATGTCGTTATCCTCCTGAAAGTTCCCCCTCTTGGGAGTACCCAGCGTGAAAACCATCAGGCACTAAAGAACAAGGTCATCCACTGGCTGAAAGCCAACAGGCCCTTGCCTGTGGGAGTGGATGGAATTGTTCTCGGTGTACGCAGGGTGGGTTGGATTGGATACGGGGAAAAATCGCTTGAAGGGGATTGTGTGGTCGTAAATTTTCAAGATGCTAGGGTTGCCCAATTTATATGCTCTCAAGGTCAACCCACGGCTGGTTCGGGAATCGACATAGTCGATTTGACCTTCTTTTATCCACGGCCTCTTATGACCACCCCCTCCATCCATCTTGGTCATCCCTCCTTCACTGGCAGCCTAGGGGGCCAATTTTTGGTAGAAAACAATGCCCACGGCTTCCTGACCCCGGGAGTTCCTTCTCAGCAGCTATGTACGGCCCCAGTGTTGCTAAATTGGGGACCTGGGAGTTGTTGACTCGGTTACGATCCGGGGGAGGTCGTTGTGGCCCCGGGTTCTGTCGCTGAGTCAACACCATACTCCAAAACCATTGGCCCCTCCTCTCCACTGCAGACTCTGGCTATGGCCGAGTATGTAGAGGGGAGGGGGGAGACCAGGGCTCCCCATAACTCTACGCTTGGTCCCCCTGTTGTGGGTTTTGCGGACTTGTCACCCCCTGTCGAGGATTGTAGCATTGCAGCTGTAACGGACCCCCCGATTAGGGTTTTCAGCTGGAATGTTGCGGGCCTCGAGAGGAAGCTGGCATTGCCGGATTGGAACGAGCGTGTGGAGCAATACTCCATATGCCTGTTCCAGGAAACATGGAGCCGGGTGCCCCTCCATAAGGCGGGGTATTCCACCCACTTTTTGCCGGCAGCAGAAAGTGCAACTGGTAGGGGCCGTCCCTCTGGCGGTTTGTTAATCTGGGTAGCTACCAAACTTAACTGTAGGGTGGAGGAGAAGGACACTAACTGCCCTGACCTCCTAAATATTTTGCTTCGTAATTCCCAGGGCAGAGTTATCTTAAACATTTTTAACATTTATGCCCGCGGCACTAAGGGGGGAAGAGAATCCTCGGTCATAGCTTGTTTGGAGGTGCAACTCCGATCATCTCCATACGGGTCTTGTACACTGCTGGCAGGTGATCTGAACTGCACCTTCGAGCCTCTTGATCTGGATATTTTAGCAGATCAGGAGGAACTCGATAATGGGTGGGGGATTCCCCCCCTCGAGCTTGGCCCTGTTAAAAAGTGGACGGAAGTGGCCCTCCAGATCAATTCCCTAGCAATGGAGTTCGGGCTTAGAGCTGCCAATGGTAGGACCAGGTCCGACAGGGCAGGGGCGCACACCTACAATAGGCCAGGACACACGTCACGCATTGATTATTTCCTCCTTGACACACACCTGTGGGGCATGGTGGAGGACATGGTAGTTTTACCTTCTGTGGAGAGTGACCACAATCTGCTGTCCCTCACCCTGTCACACAGGTGCGTCAATAGTACCGTGAGTGGGTCTTCTTGTAACCCCGCTCCAGACCTGTCAGTGGTCTCGAACTGTGGGCGTAGGCTGAAGTGGGCGAGGCTGGCTCTTTCGGAGGAGAAAACCTCTGTGATCAGGCAGCTTCTGGCCTCAGCCCTGGCCAATCTCGACTGTCAAGAGGAAGGACAGATGGAGGTGGCACCTAGGTTTTGTGCCATAATCCAGGCCATTGGTGACCTCTTTGTAGTCCCAGCCCACCCGAGAGGAAGGAAACCTATCCTACGTCCGGGTCAGGGCTGGTACAATCAAAAGTGTAGGGAGGCGAAAACACTTCTTATTGAGGCAGTTAAGTCCAAGTTACCGCTTAGGACTAGAGAGGCCAGGAGACACTACACACTCTGCCAGAAAAATGCAAGGATGGAATGGGAGGACAAATTCTGGCAGGACCTCCTGGCGGCCAGCCGTGGGAAAGACGCTAAAGGTTTTTGGGACATGGTGGGCAAAAGGAATCGTCCCGACGATTCCCGGAGGACTTGTGCGATTAATGCCCAGACTTGGTTTTCCCATTTCCAAAACCTTTACTCTGCTATTGAAGGCCCACTTAATGATCCCTTTAAAATTCCACCCTTTACTCTAGACCGAGACCAGGAATTGTTTTCCCCCCTCGATGTAATAAAGCAAATTAAAACCCTGGTCCCTTTGAAAGCTGCTGGCCCGGATGGCCTACCGGGGGACATTCTCCGTGCCTATCCGGAAGAATGGGGGGCTCTAATCTCTGCACTCCTCAATGCAATCATGGGGGGAGGGCCTGTGCCTGACTCCTGGAGAGGTGCGGAGGTGGTGCCCATCTTCAAAAAGGGCAGTCGGGATTCACCAGGGAACTATAGGCCTATAAGCCTAATAGACTCCAGCCAGAAATTGGCCGGGAAAACCATCTTGGGGAGAATTACCCAATGGGTGGACGACAATCACATTCTGTCCGACATGCAGGCTGGGTTCCGTTCAGGTACAGGAACCATTGAACAGGCCTTTAGGCTTTTGTTGATACACTGGAAGGTGGTGGTGCTGGGCAAGGGCAGTCTTTATCTGGCCTTTATTGACCTTAAGACTGCCTTTGACCTGGTACCGAGGGAGGAACTTTGGAGGGTGCTTGATGGCTTAGGGATGCCCCCGTACCTACTGAACCTCCTCATTAACCTGCATACTAACACCTATGCCCAGGTTAGATGGGGGTTGAATGGGGAAAAGACCGATAAAATCAGGGTCGAGAGGGGAGTAAGACAGGGCTGTGTCTTGGCCCCCACCTTATTCTCCCTCTACATTAACGGGGTGGTAGATTATCTTCTGGGCGAACCATCAGACGCTCCTAGCTTGGGTGGAGTAAAAATTCCAACTCTGTTGTTCGCCGACGACACCCTCCTCATCTCCAAAACCCCCCAAGGTCTACAGTCCCTACTGAACCGCTTCCAGGATTTCTGTACCACTAAAGGCCTCGTCATAAACATAGATAAGACCAAGTACCTAGTCATGCACCCACCCCGCAAACTTGGTCTCCCTCCAATTCTGAACTCTATACCCCTAGAAAGAGTGGCGGAATTTGATTATCTGGGGATCCGCTTGAACGATGCAATGAGCTGGACTGCCCACATTGATAAAATGACTTTGGCTCACAAAAGGGTGGGGGGCGCCCTTCTTAAGGAGTATAATAACTCCTCAAAACATTGTGTTGCTCCCATACTCGAGATTTACAAAGCCCGTGCAGTCCCTGCTTCTCTCTATGGATCGGAACTGTGGGGCTTGGGAAAGGTCGATTCATTGAGTAAGGCCGAAAATAAATTTATCAAGGACCTTCTTGCTATCCCATCGAGCAGCCCGACCATCCCAATGCTCTTGGACACTGGCTGTAAAGCCATAAAGGACCAGGCTCGGCTTCGCCCCCTTCTGCTCTGGGCACGCTTGTGGAGAGTTCCGGAGCTACAGTCTTACGCCAATGGGCTGGCAGAAGTGATGCATGCTGATGGCTGGAGTAGCATCAAATGGCTGAAGGACATAAAATATCTTTTAGGGGAACTGGGTTTGGCCTCTTGCTGGCATAGTCACTCCGCTCCACCAAAGAAGACTCTAAAAAAACTTTTCTGGGAGTGGGTTGACGTGAAGCGCTCTAGTAGCCAGCAGCATTGCAAAACCACCGCAGTTTTCCTGTTGTTTAAGGACGTTGTCTTGTACGAGCCATATATGGATATTATAACAGTTGCCATGGATAGGTCCCTGTATATAAAATTTCGGCTAGGAACCTTGCCCTTGGCGGATCTCTGTTCAAGGTGGAATAAAGCCCAGCACACATCACGCTTTTGTGCCTCTTGTCCGGATAAACCAGAGACGGTGCCACACTTCCTTTTTGAATGCCCGGACTATGGTCGCCCCAGATCACGTTGGCTTGGCCCCATTTGTAGAGAATTGGGGACTCGTCAGCACTTTGTTGCCCTTCGGATTCTTTTAACGAATACAGCCCCTCCTATTGTTTGTGCTGTTGCAAAATTTTTAAAATGGGCTTGGTTGATAAGACTTAGAAGACTGTCCATATCAATTTAATTCTCTTTTTAGATAATTTATTCTGATACATCGTGTTTTAATTGCCATTCTATTTGTACAGTCTTACTTATTTCGACATGCTGTTTTTATATTTTTTTGTACTGCTTTTATGATATGTGCATATCGAAATAAAGCATCAATCAATCAATCAATTTGGTTAGGGTGTGCCAATGTTTTCTTGAATAGGGTGTTAACGGTCACTTGTTTCCAGGCATCTGGACGAATGGCAGTGGTGATGGAGGTGTTCAGACTGTGGTGGAGTAGTCTGCCAATTTTCTGGGTGACCATGTTGTAGATATGGTGTGGGAATGGGTGTGTGGGTGATCCAGAGTGGATGGTTCTCATTATTTTTGTTGTTTCTTTGTGGTAATAGGCTTCCAGGCAAACAGGGTGCCTTCTGTGTGGTAGATTGGTAGACTGGCTGTGAAGCTGTAAGAGTTCAGTTGAGGGTTGAAGTTGTTGTAGATGGTTTGTATTTTGGTGAAGAAGGAGTGTAATAGTCTGTAGCACAGGTCCTGCAAGAGGGTGATGTGAGGTGAAGGGTGAGCTGATGTCTTTCACAATCATGAAGATCTCTTTATTGCTCTCGACACTATTCTCTATGTGTTTGACATGGGTCTTCTTTTTTTTGATATCCCATATCTGGTGGTGGTATCCACTTTGGGAGGCCTTGAAAGGGCCCTTTCCAGTCTCTTTTCAGCAAGTTTTCCATTTCCTCTTTAATTGTGTGCATTTCCATTTGGTTGCTTGGAGGTCTTTTGGCCTGCTTTCTGGCTTTGTGCTGGCTGTGTTTGAGCGTACCAGAGTGCTGGCACAGTCTGATACTCAATTGTTAAGTTGTTCTGTGTTGGCGTTTATGTTTCCAATCAGGTTGGGTCTGATCTACATAGGTCAATGGCCCAGTCTGCTTCTGCGCTACTTCTCCAGTTGCATCACATCTGGCTGGTATTGACAGATGTCTTGAGGCAAGGTGGTTATCTGGAAATGGAAGATGGAGTGATCGGTCCAAATGAGGGGTGCAGTGGACGTGAACTTGACTCTGTTGAAGATAGCGAAGACGGGGTAGATGGTGTGTCCAGCAGTGTAGTTGGATTAATTGATGTGCTGTGTGAGTCAGAGGGTGTTGAGGTTCTCAAAGACTGCTGGGGTTGGTCTGGTCTTCCAGGTAGAAGTTGAGGTCTCCTAGGAGGATGTAGGCCATGGAGTCCAAGATAAGTGGGGCGACAAAGGCTGTGTTCTCTTGGGATGAAATTTGTTTTTGGTCCATTTAGGCCGTTGACACGTGTTAAGATCAGAGTAATATTTGCTGTACTTTGGAGCTTGTAGTGAAAGTACTCCAAGAAGGAGATCTTGTTTTCAATGGTTGTGATAGAGATGAGAAATTCCTTAAAGATGATCTCTTCTCCTTCCCTTGGTTTGTGTTGGTGGTACCATCTTGTCACCTCGTATCCTGCTGGGATTGCTGCAGCGATGTCCAGGACAGACGAGAGGGTCTGACAGGTTTCTGTCCTGAATAGAAAGTCTAGGGTGTTGTTGCTAATCAGGTCCCAGATCTTCATGGTGTATTTGCACAGTGAGCAAGTACTGAATAACATGGGTGAGAGTGATTTTGGGGGTGCTGGCTTGTTGGTTGGGGGTAGGCATGCTGAGGGTGGCCTCAGTGAGTGCAGTGGTGTCTGTGTTGTGGGTCTAATGTTGTATGTGAAGTGGCAATTCTGACATGAAAAGGATCCTTGTGTGGTGTGTAGTATGGCGGAGCAGCAGAGGAAGGATGAGCAGCAGGGGTTGAGTGAACGCAGGAGTGCAGCAGGGTACCTCTGGGGAGCCTGGGTTCCTGATGCTGAGTAGGGTCCAAGCATGGATGAGGGGTAACAGGCTTGCATTTGTCACGTCTTTGGCATGCCAGCAACATGCCTCCTGTGCACGTTATTTGCGCATCTGCACTGTGGCTCAAAAAAATAAAAGTTCCCTTCTCCTGTTGATGTGATTAGGAAGAGATTACCTCCTCCTGGGCCTCACTTTTCTTAACATGAGAAAAAGGGACTAAGTGTGCGATAGAGTCTTATGCAGGTTACCAAATTTACAATAAAGTAATTCAATGCTTTTTTCAAAATGTCTTTGTTTTATTATTATGTATTGTATATGTTTTTTAATAAATAACATGGAAAAGTGTTTTAACTGATATGGATTAATAATGATGAATGTACTGGTTAATAAAATAGGTAAACATCTTATTCCTTTGCTTCTGTGCAGTTGCTTCGTTTGACTGTGTAATCACAAAGCATTGAATTACTTTATTGTAAATTTGGTAACCTGCATGTGACTCTATCACACACTTTCACGTTGGGAAAAGAGAAGCCCAGGAGGAGATAATCTCTTCCAAATCACATCAACAGGAGAAGGGAACTTTTGTTTTTTTGAGTCCATATACCTATCCTTTTTCCAAAGAAGGGTACCTACCACATTACCTTTAGATCTGCACTGTGGCTGCCATTAAGTAGGTTCTAGGAGGCAGGCGGAGCTTAGTGGGATAGCAGGAGAGGAGAGGAAACATGGGGGAAGCAGGTAAGGAGCATTGGGGAGGAGGGAGAGGGCATTGGTGGCGGGAGGTGAGAAGGGGAGCACGGCACCCAAAGTAAGATAATGGAAAAGAAGAGGCATCAAGGGGTTAATAAAAGGGTCAAGAGGCACAAAGAGTGAAAAAGAAAGAGAGAGACAAGAGTGAAAGTGAGAAGAGAGCGAGAGGAACTTGGAAGAGGCAGGTGCTTTAAGGCCCAGGAGCCAGGTCAGCAACTGTCTTCACTAGTGGGTGAACTGGCCCAGGTAAGTCAGAGCCGGGCACCTGCTTGATAGTTGGTGCATGCTGGGTCATCATTACATAGTTCCTGTGAGGGTGCAGGGCAAGGGAAAAGGGGTTAGAAGACGGGTGGGAGTAGCAGGCAAGGAGAAGTCTCTTCTGTTGTCAAACTACGGTCTACCTGCATTTAAACCATTTTAATGGAGTTCCATCTCTGCCAAGAAATAAATCACGCCCTATATCCAGAACTGAAATGCTCCTTATAGAAGACTTGAGCTGGGGACTTTTCCAATGTAGGAATATGTAGTCCGGTGTGGCAGGCTTATAAAGGAGAACAATAATTGAGATTGTTCTGCTGGTGGAGCAGAAACTGTTATGCACAAAGGTTACTCAGACAGGTAAATGAAGGCTACTTCCTCTATTGAAGCTAAACGGTGCTTGAACCATACCAAAGGCTTTGTCACTCTGTGTAAGGGCAGGTGATCAATTGATTATTACTACAGTGACCTCTTAGTTATGGTCATCAGGCACCAGGTGGTGTTACAAATGATTAAATAATAGAGACCTGACGGTGATAATGTGCTCTACAAATGCAAATAGAAATAGAAATATGTATTTTATAAAATGTTAATTTGCCTAAACAAACTAGTATCCCATGAATTGATATGCGTTTGGTGCTATCACACATGTGATATTATGGTTTCACTATACAGTGATCTTAGCAATAAATAATGTGAAGTGCAGGGTTTTCCCTGCAAGAACCTTGAGATGTATGTATTATTACTCATTATAGGTTGAGATATTTTGGTTTTGAATGTATCTTACTAGATGTTAAATATATTGCAGTAACCCCCAGTGAAGTGTTTTTATGATATAGTCATTGGGTATTGGATGCAACTATTATGAATATCAGGCCCAGGTTGGTCATGTGGAAAGGTTTATGATATGCTATTGATTGATATAATGCAATTTTATGATGCTGTGTTGTTACTTATGTGGTATATATGAGACTCTGTATTGTCCAGTTTGATCAGTCATTTCATTTGTATTGGTCTTTTTCTATTGTTAGCCAATTTTTCTGATGATAATACATTAATTGGTTGATTGACCTGCCAATAATTTTGTTAAAGTCATAAAAAAATTCACACAAAAGATATTAAAAAATAAACATCACTCTCCTTTTTATTTTTCCTCTTGATAGCTCTGGAAAATTTGTAAAATACCAAAAGTAGGCTTGCCATGCTACTCCCCCATTTTATGTAAATAAAGGTTTATGTTTAGTTATCTGTTGCCGGTAAGGCCTGTGGAACTACAGCGGGATTCCTGGGAGAGAAACATCAAAATGCACAATCGGATTGGTTGATACTGAGTAATCGACAAAGCACTGCGCAATGTGATTTGCAGGATTGCAACATGAATAAAAATGTTGCCCTCGCCATTTTAGGGCTCTGACTCCTGAAAAACAAATAAAGCTAAGGGACCATGATTTGGTTTGCTGTGGTCCTTTGGGGCTCCCATGGGGAACCAGTTTTTCCCCCATGCCCAGTTTTGTAATCTCATCCTCATCTATGTCTATCAGGAAGACAAAGAGGGATTCCGAGCAGGTGAAAATTGTTCTCCGGAGACTGAGATCTAACTTCTTGAGTTTGAAGTGAGGAACCCCGGTGTCTGCAGGTGTCAGGCTGCAGTGTGAAGTGTAGTGGTGCAATGGGCGGTGCACTCAGGTTGCAGTGCAGGCATTGGCTTAGTGATGGTCATTGAGCTGCATTGGTGAGACCATAGTGTGGTGCGAAGTGGAGCAGTGCTCGTTGCATTGTTGACAGGTCATGGTGCAGGCTGCAGCATAGTCGTAGCTGAAGCGCTGTTGTCGGTAGACCCAAGGACATGGAGCAAGACGGGTAATGCGGCGTGAGGGCCTTCGGGTTGGGTTGCAGGCAGCGGTGTCAGTTGATGAACTGGAGTCGATGGCGCCAATGGGCCAAAGCTGTTGTGTGGGATGGGGCGGTGCGTCGCATACATTTTTTTTAATTGTTGCATTTATATAGCGCAATAGCTACCCTAAGGCATTCCAGCACTGGAGTTGGACGCGTACAAAGAGAGGCCATGATTCAGTGGGGTTTTGGATGAACCACATTTTGAGGAGTTTACGGAATAGCAGCAGGTTAGATTTCTTACGTATGTACAGGGGTAGTGCGTTCCATAGTTCGGCACAGTTGTAAGAAAAAGATCGTCCACCACATCCAGCTCTCTTTATTTTTGGGAGTGCATCCAGAGAGAGGGATGTGGAACATAGAGTTCTGCTAGGCTGGTATGGAGTGATCATGGAACGACTTATTGTTGGCCCCTTCCCCCAGAAAGCCTTGTGTGTAATGCACAAGGCCTTGAACTGGATTCTCTTCCTGACAGGTAGCCAGTGAAGGCTTCTTAAAGCAGGTTTAGAGGATTGTCGATGAAGGAGTCAGAGGAGCAGATGAGCTGCACAATTTTGAAGAATCTGAAGCTTTGAGATTGTGAGTTGGGGGGCTCCTAAGTAGAGGGCATTACCATAATCTAGGTGAGAGAGTATAAGGGCCTGGATCATAACTCATCTGGTCTGCAATGGGAGGGATCATGAAATAATATCAATAATTACTCGGTTTCAACAAAATAGTTCCTCGTAGTCCAAAGTTTTATTGTAGTCTTCTTTATTTTGTGCTTTAAATCACTCGTGCAGCATGTTTATTTTTACAACGGCCAGATATGCCCATCCGAGCCTTTTTCTGGACACGTTCAGAATAAACATAAACCAACTTCATTAGCGAAATAGCTGTTACCCAATGCATTTCAGGCTCTAATCATGAGCCCTTCCTCAGGGGTTCACTAAAATCGAAAAAAACATGATAATTAATAAGTGGCCTCAAACCGCTCAGTTCAACATACCTGTTGATGTTATATAATCTACATTACTAGCGACTCTGCATCAACTTTAAGAAGCACATTCCCGCTACGCGCAATGTGCTGTCACTATCTCGCTTCAAAGGCCCAACATTTAAACCTCCTAACTTTAATGTACAGCTGTAAACCCTCCTCTACTGTGTCCGACCTTCAAAATGTCTCCCATCTTCCCACCAACGGATTTCTCTGAACCGTAACCCCGGTCTAAACACCCCGGCTTCATACTGCAGGCACTCGTACCTTCGCGTCTTGTAATCAAGTAAATCTCGTCCAGATGGTTCCTTTTCCCCGTGCTAACAGACTGCCTTTAAATTGATACTCAAGGTTTAACCCCTCCCTCCAGCTGCAAACTGCGCCTATCACGGTCATTCTGTGTGAATCTAGTGAGCCCTGAAAACTACAAGACCCACAATACCCCTCGGCGCAATGTTTCGAGGTTTCAACAAACAATTGCCTTTGACATAAATTATTAAAACCGATACAACTATACCCCGCCCACCCTGTGGATGTGAATCACTGTGCTTCAACAACAATTAATATTAATGCAGTTGCCCATTATGGTAAAAAAGGTAAACATTGTCAACTAATAGATCCCATAGTATAGGACTCCAAGTGTTGGAAAGAATAAACGGCTAAAAGCAGCACTCCTGATGCAATTCCGATTGAGAAGCGATAGTTGCACGAGTTCATCAAAATCATTATAGTCCGTTTCGAATGTAGTTTCACTTGGGTGCATCTTGCAGTAGGGCAAATAAGTACAACATTCAAGGGGTTTGCAGTGCACACCATTGTTTGAGTCTATTGTATCCATTTGCAATATTAGACTTTCTGTTGCGTGCAGCTTGGACAGCGTGATGCCCTGGTATCACGCAGGAGAATACTTCAGTGAAGATGGAGGGGGGATTACCTCCAGGTCTAGTGCACAGCATTATGAGCAGTGATCATGAAATAATATCAATAATTACTCGGTTTCAACAAAATAGTTCCTGGTAGTCCAAAGTTTTATTGTAGTCTTCTTTATTTTGTACTTTAAATCACTCGTGCAGCATGTTTATTTTTACAACTTCTCATGGCCAGATATGCCCATCCGAGCCTTTTTCTGGACACGTTCAGAATAAACATAAACCAACTTCATTAGCGAAATAGCTGTTACCCAATGCATTTCGGGCTCTAATCATGAGCCCTTCCTCAGGGGTTCACTAAAATAAAAAAAAACATCATAATTAATAAGTGCCCTCAAACCGCTCAGTTCAACATACCTGTTGATGTTATATAATCTACATTACTAGCGACTCCGCATCAACTTTAAGAAGCACTTTCCCGACCGGGGTTACGGTTCAGAGACATCCGTTGGTGGGAAGATGGGAGACATTTTGAAGGTCGGACACAGTAGAGGAGGGTTTACAGCTGTACATTAAAGTTAGGAGGTTTAAATGTTGGGCCTTTGAAGCGAGATAGTGACAGCGCATTGCACGTAGCGGGAAAGTGCTTCTTAAAGTTGATGCAGAGTCGCTAGTAATGTAGATTATATAACATCAACAGGTATGTTGAACTGAGCAGTTTGAGGCCACTTATTAATTAGGATGTTTTTTTTCTGCAATGGGAGGAGCAGAAGTATCTTGTGAAGCATCCTCAGTAGGCCGTAGCAAGTGGCTGATAGTTTAGTTGCCTGAAACTCAAAGCTGAGAGAGTGGTCCGACCAGATACCCAGGCTTTTAATTTGGTTCATGGGTTCTGGAGTGGGTCCAAGACAGTTAGGCCAAAGCAGGTCAGGGTTGAAGAATGGCGAGTTGCCGAGAATCATAAGCTCAGTCTTGTCCCCATTACGTTTTTAGCAGGATAGCTCCATACATTTGCCTACCTCCTCTAGATATTTCCCAAGGTGGCTCAATTACTTTTCTGGATGGTTTAAAGCCATCACAAGCTGTGTGTCATTGGCGTAGGTTACGATTTTTATGCCAAATGGACAGACTATCTCTGCTAATGGATGCATGTAAACGTTAAACAGTGTGGGGCTCAGGGATGATCCCTGAGGTATACCACAATTGAGGGTCATACGATTGGAGATAACATCTCCCCGAAGAGCAATGCCCACAAACCATGGTGCAGGCAGCAAACAGCATTGTGGTCAGCTTGGAGCAGAAGTGAGACCAGGGCTGTGGTACAATGCAGGACGGTGCTCCGTCTTCTCCACGAGCGGTGTCCACTGGTCATGGTGCAGGCAGAGGTGTAGGTAACGGTGTCGTCCGGAACACCAAGGAGGCAGTGTGAGGCGAGGCAGTGGGAGGTGAGCTGCCTACAGGTCTTAGTGAAACCAGCGGCTCGGTGGCGACATTGGACAATGTCGTCAGTGAGACCCAGTTTGCGGTACAAAGTACGGTGGTGCCCTCTGCAGTGCCTTCAGGTCACAGAGCTGGCTGTGGCATCGTTGACGGCATCGGGTTTCCTTTTTTCTCTATGGCAGCTGAAATATTCAGTTCCAGAAGCCGGTACCCAGATGAACTTGAAGCCTTTGATATCCCTGAGACTTCCAACTGGAGACAAGCCCCACATCAAGCCCTTGGAGATACACAGAATGCAGAAAGAACAGTCCAGTCCTTTCCCTGCCCAAAACAGAAGCTCACTGCAAGGTGGTAGTCTCTCCTCACAGATCTTCATGCTCTTCTTCGTGACAGGTTCCTTAGTCCAGCAGTAATCTAAGGTTCTGGGGTCAGGGCCCCAGGAACTTATCAGTAAATCAGATATGCCAATCATGGAAACACCACTCCATAAACACAATTTACATGGCCCGCATATGCACTTTAGCACTGAATAGCAATGATAAAGTGTCCAGAGTCCTAAAACCAACAAAAACATGGTAAAAAACAAGAAGGGCGAAAAGCAAAAAGTCTGGGGGTGAATCTGATGAAAAAGCCAAGTGTAACAGTATTGCTTACACCACTTGATGTTTTGTTTGGAGAGGTTGGTTAATGTGAGAATAAATTGAGACTCAAAATGGCCAACATAATTATTAGCTACGTTGGGAGCAAAAATGTATCCCATTGAAGTTCTAGAACATTGATGGTAGTACGTAGAGTCAAACAGAAACTAATTAGATGTCAAGGCAAGTTCTAGAAGGACTGTGATGAATGCCATCAAGACACAGACAGGTGCAGGACGTTGGTCCAGGATACGTCCAATCACCTCAGTGCTTTGGTTCTGAGGAATGTTAGTGTAGAGAGACTTGATGTCCAGTATCACTGGTATCTCTTCAGAAGGTTGTTAAATCAAAGGAGAGAGAGAGGACTAGGTAAGCTAGTCCGAATCCCCGGTATTATATATCAAAATCAAAGAAGGACTAGCTAGGTTTAAGGGAGAAGGAGACTCAATGGAGTACGTATGTCGGCAAACCAGTCGGTTTGTTCGCCTAATTACTGTGAGAGGATTAGCTGAGAGTTGTCTGTAATGGTTGGGGTTATTCGATTGTCTGGTAACCTCTGCTTCATACTTGTCTCTGTCCTCTATTACAATACCTCCCCATGTGTCTGCTAGTTTTATGATTATTAATTCTTTTTTCTTGAGAAACAGTAGTGACTGTCTCTCTAGCCATGTAATGATAGATAGCGTCAACGCTCTTGTAGTTTTAAAAGTATTGATGTCTTCTAGTATTGCTCTTTCAAATGCTAGAATTTCTGGAGGCATCATGGCATTAAATCAGATGCAGAGCTGCTCGGTGTTGATTCCCTTTCTTGAAGAAGTATTTCAGCCTTAATGTCCTGAAAAATGAATGAAGTTCTAAATGTATTCTGAAACACACCTGTCTTTTTCTGTTACTACAAAGGACAATCCTTTGTTCAAAAGGGATATTTAATTCCTGTCTAACTGGTGACTTGAGAGATAAAAGATAGGGATATAACCATCCTGAGAGCTGGTGTTATTTGGAAGGAGAATATGTAAGTGGCAGGAATTTGGGATAATCTCTGTGATAAAGTCAGTCATTCCTGAGTCTGTTTCAAATTCTATTGTCTCTCCAGACCCCCGGTGTTTGGTGCTCTCCGGCATACTGGTTCCACGTTCTCTGTTGAATCCATTTGTTGCCCCTTCCTCTCTGACCCTGACCTAAAAAACGATTAAGTGTAGGATTACCTGACCCTGAGCTTGTACCTTTGCCTGTGTCAACTGAGGAATCTGATCCTGTTGAGGATTCAGAGAATGTTATCAATTTGTTGTCTTGGTGTCTGCCCCACGTGATGTTTTCCCTTGGGGGATGTGCTTGTAAATAATAGTCCTCTAGTAAGTATGGTAATGCCTCTTTCTTACTGAAATTATTATTGTCCTTTTGGACCTTACCTGCTTTTTTCTTTAATTCGAAGGTATTGAATTTGTTAATTGTTTTATACAACTTGTCAAGTGCCATTTGGCACTCTTCAAGGGTAACGCATCTAAGCAGCTCTTTTTCTAGGTCTGATATTTCTTGTAGCTCTTTCTTACTATGTTCTAGCGCAGTTTCTATTCCTAGCACCATCCAGTTCCAGGAACAAGTTGTGGAGATATGGCTAAAACCAGTTTTACAGTTTTTGTCTTCTCCTAAAATTCCTGGTATGTTACAGGCTTGTAGCCCTTGTGGTATGATGTTTGTTTTCAGATATTCTGTCAACATGGGGGCATGCAGTTCTGTGCACATGGGTTATTTCTTTATATTTTCTAATTTTTCCAGAAGTACCTGTCTGGTGTTTTGAGTCTGAGTTTATCAACGACCCCCTCCAACAGAACATCAAGTGTTGGAAGCGATACATAGATGACATGTTGATGCTCTGGAAAGGCCCCAAAGACATGCTGCATCAGTTTGTCCACTCACTCAATACAATTCAGCCATTTTTCAAATGTACATATGACATAACCAGAGAGAGCACCCCTTTTCTAGACCTGAAGATCAAAAACAAAGATAACCATCTAATTGTTAATCTCTATAGTAAGCCAACAGAACAAGAAACATTACTGTATATGACAGTTTTAACTGATGGGCGCTTAAGGATGGACTTCCCTATGGCAGATTCCATTGGTTACGCAGGAATTGTACTCAAAAAGAGGGCTTCTTTAATGAAGAGTCTATTCTCAGTTGCACATTATGAGAAAGAGGATATCCCAAGAGACTTATAAAGAATTAAAACCTTCTGTCCACATACTACTAAAATTGTCGAAACTATCAAATGCCATTGGCCGATCTTGAATACCATGAGCATATTCCAAGAACTCACATTTTTTCCTTCTAAGAAAGGGAAAAAAATAAAGACCACTTGATACATGCCAACTCCTGTGTTTCGAAACCCAGCAGTACCATACAAGAAATGTGGGGATGTTACAGACTTGTAGCCCTTGTGGTATGATGTTTGTTTTCATATATTTTGTCAACATGGGGGCGTGCAGTTCTGTGCGCATGTGTTTTTTCTTTGTCCTTTCTAATTTTTTAGGAACTACCAGTCTGGAGTTTTGAGTCTGTGTTTAGCAACACTCCCGTCCAACAGATCATCAAGTGTTGGAAGCGATACATAGATGGCATTTTGATGAAGACCACCAGTTTGCATGGATGTACAGGGTTACTCCTGTGTTGTTTGAACGATCCTTTGGTCGGCAACTTACATCTTATGCAGACGATACCCAAATTGTGTTATCTATCCAACGAGGGTCTCAAGTGGATATGGCAGCAAGATGTCACGATTGTCTAAAGAACGTGGCCGGATGGATGGCCTCCAATTGCCTTAAATTAAACGCCGGGAAGACCGAGGTCATTATGTTTGGAAACAATCCTAACATATGGACCCCTGATATGTGGCCTGAGGCCTTGGGAAGTCTACCAGTCCCCACTGGGAAAGCAGAAAATCTGGGTGTGATTGTGGACCAAAATTTGAACTTCGGGGATCAGGTTAGTGGAGTAGTTTCGTCCTGTTTCCATATCCTTAGGATATTAAGGAAAATAAACTCTCTCCTTCAGCTGAAGGATTCAGGACAGCAGTAACTGCCCTTATATTGTCACGTTTGGACTACTGCAATAGTCTGTACCTGAATTTGAAAAAAAAACATGGGTACAGACTGCAGGTGGTTCAAAACGTGGCAGCAAGACTTCTGATAGGGATCCTCAGTGCGCGAGGGTCTCAGGCAACTCCACTGGCTGCCTGTAACAGGACGTGCTCTTCAAAGCTTTGGTGGGCATTGGTCCAGAGTTTTTGAGCAGGTGTCTTAAGTGATATGTGCCGGGAAGAGCTTTGCTCGGCGAAGGCAGATTAGTTGCGGTGCCACAAATAAAAAAGGCCAGATGGTAAGGAAACAGCTTCTCCTTCTGTGCAGCAAAAGCCTGGAAAAACTTGCTGTTGCATCTTAGAAATGCCTCAGAGCTCCTTTCATTCCGAACATGGCTTAAGACCTTGTTATTTATGGAGTAGACCCCCGTGTCCTGCTCAGGAGTCAGTAGGTAGCGCCAGGACGCCCTTGGGCATAAGTGCGCTTTGTAAGCTCCTAAATAAATAAAACAGTATAATGTGGGCAGGTGCGACTCTAATGCAAGGAATGCTGAAGTATGATGTCAGCAGGTGAGATGCTAGTGTAGGAAATGCTGAAGTATGATGTCAGCAGGTGAGATGCTAGTGTAGGGAATGCTGAAGTATGCTGCCAGCAGGTGAGATGCTAGTGTAGGGAATGCTGAAGTATGCTGCCAGCAGGTGAGATGCTGGTTTAGGGAATGCTGAAGTATGATGTCAGCAGGTGAGATGCTAGTGTAGGGAATGCTGAAGTATGCTGCCAGCAGGTGAGATGCTAGTGCAGGGAATGCTGAAGTATGATGTCAGCAGGTGAGATGCTAGTGTAGGGAATGCTGAAGTATGATGCCAGCAGGTGAGATGCTAGTGCAGGGAATGCTGAAGTATGATGTCAGCAGGTGAGATGCTAGTTTAGGGAATACTGAAGTATGCTGTCAGCAGGTGAGATGCTAGTGTAGGGAATGCTGAAGTATGATGTCAGCAGGTGAGATGCTAGTATCGGGAATGCTGAAGTATGCTGTCAGCAGGTGAGATGCTGGTTTAGGGAATGCTGAAGTATGATGTCAGCAGGTGAGATTCTAGTGTAGGGAATGCTGAAGTATGCTGTCAGCAGGTGAGATGCTAGTGTAGGGAATCCTGAAGTATTCTGTCAGCTGGTGAGATGCTAGTGTAGGGAATGCTGAAGTATGATGTCAGCAGGTGAGATGCTAGTTTAGGGAATACTGAAGTATGCTGTCAGCAGGTGAGATGCTAGTGTAGGGAATGCTGAAGTATGATGTCAGCAGGTGAGATGCTAGTATCGGGAATGCTGAAGTATGCTGTCAGCAGGTGAGATGCTGGTTTAGGGAATGCTGAAGTATGATGTCAGCAGGTGAGATGCTAGTGTAGGGAATGCTGAAGTATGCTGTCAGCAGGTGAGATGCTAGTGTAGGGAATCCTGAAGTATTCTGTCAGCTGGTGAGATGCTAGTGTAGGGAATGCTGAAGTATGATGTCAGCAGGTGTGATGCTAGAGCAGGTATGGCTAAAGCATGATATTAGAAAGTGCGGTCCTAGTGCAGGATAGCATTAGCAGGTGAGATGCTCTTACAGGGAATCCTGCAGTAAGATGACAGTGGGTGTGAGGCTAGTGTAGGGAATATTGCAATATGGTGTCAGCAGGTGAGACACTAGTGCAGGGAATGCTGCAGTATGGTGTCAGCAGGTGAGGACACTAGTGCAGGGAATGCTGCAGTATGGTGTCAGCAGGTGAGGACACTAGTGCAGGGAATGCTGCAGTATGGTATCAGCAGGTGAGACACTAGTGCAGGGAATGCTGCAGTATGGTGTCAGCAGGTGCAGGGATTGCTGCAGTATGATCTTAGCATGTGACACCCTAGCGCAGTGAATGCTGCAGTATGTTGTCAGTGAGTTCAAGACTAGTGTAGGGAATGCTGTAGTATGTAATCATCAGGTGAGAAGCTAATTCAAGAAATGCTGCATTAGGAAGTCAGTAGGTGCAGGGAGGGCTGCAGTATGATGTCAGCTGATGCAATGGTGGTGAAGGAATGCCGAGGGATGGTGTCAGCAGGTGTAACTCTAGTGCAGCGAATGCTGCAGAATGGTGTCAGCAGCTGCCATTCTGGTACAGGAAATATTGCAGTAGGGCGTCCACAGGTGAGACGCTGGTGCACTAAATGCTGCGGTGTGGTGTTAGAAGGTGCAACAGTAGTCAGTGAATCCTGCAGGATGGCATCAGCAGCTGAGAAATGAGTGCAGGACAAACTTAAGTATGGCAACAAGTGAGACACTGGTGCTAAAAATGCTGCAGTGTGACATCAGCAGGTGAGACACTAATGCTGAGAAAACTGAAATATGGAGTCAGAGGTGAGATGCTAGTGCCTGTGAAAGGAATGCTGTAATGTGGCCTCCCTCTTGTTCTAGTGCTGCGACTGCTGCAGTCTGTGTTCAGAGCTGGAGTTTGGAGTACAGTAGTCTGGTATGGGACAGGGGTTGCATGGGCATCTACACCAGGGCAGATCCACGGGTGTAAGTGTGCACGTGAATACTCTCCCCTGATGCAAGCTCTATTCAACAGAGCAGAAGAGGAGCAGCAGCCTGCGTGGCCTTTTCTTAGTTTTGCCTAATAATAGGCACTGGCTGGACTAACCTTTAGAAGCACACCAGGGTAGCCGGGAGCAGACGGCAGCCAGACTGAGGAGGCACTGAGCATCATTGCTGACCATTCATTAAAAGTGACCCTTGGAACATGCAGAACCACACAGGCAAACATGTCTATGTACCTAGGAGTCTGGCAACACACAGCACATCAGATAGGCAGACACAGAGACAAACATAACATGGCTTCAATGGGATGGAGGAGCAGCAAATTGTGCTGCTGTTGGGTGTGGCCTGGCAAACTAAGCTGAAAGGCCTACTGCTAAAAAACAATGCCTGAGGTTCTAGCATTTTATGGAGCACCATTCCAGTTTCCTCCTTGTCAGCACCAGGGATGACATTGGCACTGCAGACAACCATGCAACTGGCCCTTTTCTTCATGGAATACTAGCCAAATACTTCCAGAGTGATCTACTCCATGCCAGCAGCCAAAGAGATTTGTCTAGAATATGATTTTGCTAAAATGAGAATAGGGATGTGATGGCACCACGGAATTATAACATGCATTGTCTTCAGAGAGAGGCTTCTTTAATAGACAGTACTGAGGCACGTCCTCCCCCGCCCCCCAAAAAACACCCAGAAGAGTAAAGCTCCAGCGCCACAAAGTTAAAAGACAAATGGCATGGAAGCAGCTCAGTAAACACGCCACCCCAACAGAGCTAGCAGCGACTCATACGTCTTTGCAAGGACACTTTCCATGTAAATCTTACTTCCTTGTGGTGCTGCACCAACGTTTTAGTAATGTGTCCTGAGTGGCTGCATAGAAGGAAAAGGGGCCTGAGAAGTGGCCACTACAGAAGTCACAATAGCTCTTCTAGGGAAATATATATATACTCCTGGGGGAGGGTTTGCTGCCATTTAACCCTTTCCATGCTGATGACGGAACCGCTCCGTCATCAGCTGCGGTTGGGCTGTGCTGATGACGGACCGGTTCCGTCATGGCCCGGCCGCCGCGCCTGCGTGCCGCTGATTTCGCGCCTGCGCGGCGTGTTCTATTGAGAGGGCGGGGCCATGACGGAACCGCTCCGTCATGAGCACAGCCCAACCGCGGCTGATGACGGAGCAGTTCCGTCATCAGCCATGCGACCGCCCCACCCCCTTAGCGCTGCGGCGGAATAGCCGCCGCAGCGATGCGGTTAAAGCTCCACTGTGATTGGAAAAATTGGAGGCTCCGGGGTGTGGGGACCTCAATTGGGGGGTCCTGGAGCTGTAGTAGACATTTTTTGACAATATTGATGAATGATATGCAAAGATTTTATGTTACCATAGAAGCTATTAAATGTTGGTACTGTACCCTTATGATTGCAGTTGTGAAGTATAATGTTTTTTGCAGTCACAAAACATCAATACTTAACACTGTGATTTGCTATTTTGGAAGAGACACCCTAAGAGACACCCTAATCAGGACCTTCCAAACAGCTAATCACAAAACGAGATTGTAGTTTGTTAACAAGTTATGAAATTGCAAATTGCCTTCTGTACATTTCTAAATGTTATCTTTTTGGGTCGCAAATGGGTGTTTGTGATCTCCAAAAATGTTTTCTACATAAGGCCCTAAATTATAAAATGTGTTAAACGATAAAGTGAAATTGAATGTATTCATATTTTAATAAAATTCATAAAGCACAACCCTAAATATGTTATAAAATCCTGAGTTGTTTAGATACCAGATCCAATATTGAAATTTAAAAGAATCTTCAGCAAAACTATGAAATGGTTATGTGAAGGATTTGTCAAGTAAAATTCCAATTCAAAGAGTACTGCAGCATGGTCTGCTATTATTATAGGCTTAATATCAGAAGTAATTGATTATTTTTTTAGTGCATTACCTAGGAAATTGTAATCTATCCTAGAATGGAAACCATGATCTGGAGAATAAAAGGTATATTCTATTCTTTTGGTAGATAATTCTCCAAACCTTAGTAAAGGAGTGTTGGGCAATGACGTTTGAGAATTGGTTTTGCATAGAATTTAAAATACATTCAACTGTTGCATTCCTATCGAGGAATGGAACAACTATTTTAATATTATCTGTACCAAAATTAAGTTATCATCAGCATACGTCATTATCTTAGAAGGAAAAGAATTTCAAAAGCCCATAAACATTAAAATTATAAACAAGAATTGTCTCAATTAATATATAACAAATAACCATTTTTTTTGCTATCATGTTCCTGCGAAACTTCAGCTACATTCCTTTGTTTAAAACAGAGAATATTAACAGAATTTTTCTTTTTTGAGCAGGTGAAAAGAATATTTTCCCAACTCATTTCCATCGAAGTTCCTTAGATTCATCTTCTCTTTGAGTTTCTTGTAGCAGAGTAATGCCAACTTGAAGCTCATATATTGAATATGTCTTTACCTTTTAATAGGAGAGGTATAACAGAGATTAAATATTATATACATAGACTAATATAAATGAGATACTACAAGAATGCTTGAGAGGTAAAAGAAAAGAGAAGAATGAAGATTAGCATTTTGCAAAATGATAATGGAGATAATGTTAGTACTCCAACAAATGGGAAATAAGAGTGAGGAAATGAAAGGGAGGATAGGTATAAAAAATAAAACATTAAAAGGAACAAGACCAACATAGCTATGGGAAATGCAAAACAGGGGTGGATATGCCACATCTTCACTCAGGGAGGTCTAGGTAGAGGTGACAGGATACAATGGGCATAATAGAAGCAGAGGAGATGATAAGAAGGATACCTGAAAAGAAAAGCATTAGCCTAAGAAATGGTAGAGAAATAATTCATAGAACTAATCTCTCAGTTGAGCAATGTAAAGCACAATTGAAAGAAACATTAATGCACCTAGAATAACATAAAGCATGAAGAGATGGATGTTTCTTTAGCATCTCCTCTGCAGTTATCTAAAAATTGCTTTGATTTCATAGGGTCTTTGTAGGTTGTTCTTTTTTTCTTATATGTAACAATAACAAGTATCGATGAAATAGTCCAAAACGTGCAGCTCAAAATACCTTTGTGACCCAATATGTTATTCATAAATGCGTGGGATTAAATATGCAAAAGTAAAAATGGAAATTCACATTGAGTGTAATTAAGCTGGCTAGCCTACATGATATGAGCTACGAGAGAGCTTCATACTACCCAAGGCTTTCTTGGGCTATTAAATGGTAATATTTATAAACAGGTTAATCCCCCATAATTAGCCCTTTTATTAAAAAATAGTCTGTCACATTTCTGCTTCCATGCTGAATCGGATGCTGAGCCCTTTACATTTTTGCATAGTTAAGAAAATGAGATATTGCCTGATTTAGAGGTTGGCGGATAGGTTACTCCCTCACTAATGTGACAGATATCCTGCCCTCCTTAGTACCCGTGCATTATATCTAGGGTTAGGAGTTATATGGTATTTTTTGTTAAATTTAAGGTTTCCATCTGAGTTTATCCATATTGATTTTTTGGCCGTCTTATTGGCATTTATCAATATTTATTTTGTTTTGTGAACAAATGAAGTCATAACCAAGAAAATTCCACATTTATTTATTAAATGTGCATTGATACTTTGTTGCCTGCCAGGTTTTAGCACATTATACAGCTAGATATAATAAAGCAAAATACGCACATGAAATTATTAGCATAATAGAACAAACATGAAGAAATATGCCGTTTTTTAACTACCCATTCTATGAATCTGTATAGCTATTGGTCTGAGAGCCATGATTCACAGTATAGAGAGTCACCCAAAAGAAGTCAAGAAGTCCAATATATATATTTTTTTTATAAATCTTTTTATTGAATTCAAATAACAAAAAGCATAGAAATAAAACAAAAGCAAGGTAATACAATACAAATGTGTCACTTCGTTGCCGGGGGGGGGTACATATGCAAATCAAACATCAGAATTATACGATGATAATGGGGGGGGGAGGAGACCAGAAGCAAGTAAACATCTAATTTCCTGCGGAGGAAACATCAGGTTGGGAGGAAGACAGGTCAGTATTCAGTTCCGGACGGGGGGAGTGCATACATCACCACGGTACGTGTTCCATTGAGACCAAATTTTTCCCCACTTGCGGGGCGTGCCATGGGAAACATAAACAGTCTTTTCTCTAAACATACACCAGTCCATGTTTTGTTGCCACACCAGAACTGTCGGTGGCCTCTGCGCGCCCCATAATTGGGCAATGTCTCTCTTGGCAATCATGTTACCCAAGGTCACCCACCGAAGCTGCGCCTGGTCATAATCATTCGGCTCCCAGACATTCAACACACACTTCCGTGCCTCAGGCAGTGATTGCACACCCGTGACTTCACTCATGACTTCATGCACTCGGGTCCAATAGCGTAGCACTGCAGGACATTCCCAAATAATATGTAGAAACGTGCCCACCATACCACAGCCACGCCTGCACAATCCATCCGTCGAGAATCCCATGCGTACCAGACGAGGACCTGTCACATATACCCTATGAAGAATTTTGAGCTGGACAAACCGGAGGTGCGCCGGGATAGCCACCTCCTTCGGGGAAGAGATCGCAGCCTGCCAGTCCTCGTCATCGAGTTCTAAACCATCACTAGTCCATAACTCTTGAGGGTTATCCAGCAGGCCAGTCCTGGTATTAATCAACTTTTTTTATATTAGCGAGATTGTGCTATCAGGGATGTGACCATCCAGTATCCGATCTTCAAGCGGGGACGCCTCCGGAATATCCGAGCCCAAGGGAAAAACGGACAGGACCGCATGTCGGACTTGCGCATACCGAAAGGATTCCCTATCATTCAGGTCGTACTCAACTTTCAGCTCCTCAAACCTCTTGACTCTACCCTTGATCCACACATCATCAACCCTGCTGATACCGATCATGTCCCACCTATCAAAACCCTTTGACTTCTAGAGGGAGCCAAGTTTTTCCGATGCATAAAGCGGAGTAGCACGGGTCGGCTTGTCAGCCCATCCCGTGGCTGCTGTAGCAAGATGCCACACCTGTACTGCTGACTTAGTGGGGCCCGTAAGAGATCTGCCGGCAGATTTCGCGTATAGAGCCCTGTTGAAATCTCCGCCGGGCAGCTGCCATTTATCCATCTCAAAAGCCGGGTTCGGCAAGTGAGCGTAAGTGCTATGGTTAATAGCCCCCAGCTGAGAGGCCCAATAGTAGCGACGGATGTCCGGGAGCGCGATGCCCCCATCATACCAAGGGAGCGTCAGCTTCGAAAGGGCAATTCGAGAACGGCCCCCCCATATTAGTTGTTGCTGTAGACTTTCAATCTCCCGAAAGTAACCGGCTGGCACAATGTCAAGTGTGTTCTGAAGCACATAAAGAAATCGGGGGAGCGACATCATCTTAAACAGCGCCGCCCGTCCCAGAGAAGAGAGAGGGAGTCTACCCCACGCAATCACATCAGCACGGAGGCGCTGGAAAGGGGGCAGCAAATTGCATTCATAACGAAGCACGGGGTCCAAGGTGATAAAGATTCCCAGGTACTCGAATCCGTCCAGCACCACCGAGATAGGACAGCCACGAGGCAGGAGAGGAGCCTCGCCGGAGAGGACATAGATGCAAGACTTCGAACAGTTAATGACAAGACCGGAGTATTTACGGAAAGAAGTCAAAACGTCGAAAAGGACGATCAACGACTTCCGAGGCGACGTAAGGTACAAGAGTATATCGTCTGCGTACAGGGATACACGATCTTCAAACTCCGGGGTCCATCTAATGCCCTTCAAAGATGGCTCCCACCTCAGCCAGGCCGCCAGTGGCTCCAAAGCAAGGGCAAACAAGAGTGGGGACAAAGGGCAGCCCTGGCGCCTACCCCTACCGAGAGCTAAGGAGGTCGAGACACGCCCGTTCACCACCACTTGGGCTAAAGGGTCAGTGTAGAGCAATTTCACCCAGTTAATAAAAGTGGGTCCGAAACCGAATTTAAAGAGAACCGCCCAAAGATACGGCCACTCCAGCGTATCAAACGCCATGGTGGCGTCCAAAGACGCCAAGATGGCCGGTTCACGCAAGGTCTCCGCTCGCCCAAGGACTCCATGCAGGCGCCGTAGGTTAAGTGCCGTGTTACGGTGTGGTATAAATCCGGACTGGTCCGGGTGAACCAGATCACCTATGACAGAGACCAAACGGTTGGCAAGCACTTTGGCCAGGATCTTCGGTTCAGCATTAATCAGAGATATGGGCCTGAAGGAATCACAGCGGTCGGTGGCTTACCTTCCTTATGAATAACCACTACGGAAGCCAATCTTTGGTCAGGAGGAAGGGAACCCGTCTCCAGTGATTCTAAAAACATCGACCGCAGGTGTGGTGCCATCACATCCGGACGGAGCTTGTAAAGCTCAATGGGGAGCCCATTAGGGCCCGAAGCCTTTCCCGAGCGAACCGAGCGGATGGCAATCGCGATTTCATCAACCGTAGGCGGAGCCTCAAGAAGATCCCTTTCTGTGTCGGACAAGCATGGCAGCGAGATATCGCGTAGAAGCAAGTGGGAGTCATGTTCAGGTCTATCTGACACAGGGGAGTACACCACCCGAAAATAATCAGCGAAACATTCAACAATAGCAGCAGGGTCAGTGATACTCACGTCATTCACATCAGTAATAACAGGGACAACCCGACTCGCACATTCCCTCCTATCTAACCAAGCAAGCAATTTCCCAGCCTTATCTCCCACATCATACAAACGTCCCTGCTGTTCCCGACCCATCTCTTTCGCAGCGTCAGTCACTAGCGCTCTATAGTCAAGTTGTTTCAGACCCAAAAGGTGCAGCCTCTCCGGGGAGACCTCGGACTCCAACTCCCCCTCAAGAACGGAGATTTCATTTTCAAGATGTACAACCTCCTCCCGCCTACATCTCTTAACATTGCCAATCAAGGAGAGGGCCTGGCCCCGAAAAACAGTTTTGTATACTTCCCACAATGAAATAGAAGAGGACACAGAACCCACATTTTCGGCAAAGTATTGGTCAATCGATTTAATTAGTTCCGTTCTAACCTTGGGATCACGGAGATACCATGGGTTTATCGGGGCCACTCTACCCTCCGACCCCAAGTGTGCGTCCACAACCAACCATAGAGGGGAATGATCCGAAATACCCCTAGCAAGATGTTTCACCTCTCTTATGAGAGTTGCCTGGGAGGAGGACATCAACACGTAATCCAGTCTCGAAAGACTGCCGTGGGCCCCAGAGTGGAAGGTATATTGCAATTGCCCAGGGTGAAGCAGGCGCCAACAATCGGCAAGCCCCAGAGCCTCCAGGAAGTCCCCTAACCAGGATTGAGATTTCGCCATGTCACGGGGAGGGTAACGATCAAACATCCCAGACACTACAGAGTTGAAATCCCCACCCACTACAAGCAGACCATCGGGGACTCCCAAGATCACTCTTCCCAGGTCGGCATAGGTAGTAGTCTGGAGGCCTGGCGGTACGTAAACGGAGAGTAGGGTGACAACCCTCCCCTCCCAGCGCCCCACAATGGCGGCATATCGTCCCCTATCATCCAGGATAATATCGTCAACGGCAAGAGGGAGGGAGTTCCGAATCAGGATGCCCACCCCCCTGGAGCCAGAAGTGAAACCTGAGTGCGCACTAAGACGATAGCCATACCTATTCATTGCATGGCACGTATTACCAAGCAAGTGCGTCTCCTGAAGCAAAACCACATCAGGGGACAAACGTCGCAGCACCAGCAAAACTACACCCGCTTAATCCTGTCTCCCAACCCATTAACGTTCCAACACAGTAATCTTAAGCCCCTACCCCCATCCCAGAAGCCACCCCCATCCCCCCACACCAGACGCGACACTGTAAAACAGAAGATCATCGATACTATGCCTTGAAAAAAACAAAGAAACATGAACCGCAAACCCCCAAAACATCATACCCCCACCCCGCACCCCTGCGTAAGACTCAAAAGCCACCCCAACTTGCAGTGTGCCTGTCGCCCTAACATACAACTATTCTACGAAAAGAACCCCAGAGGAGGAAGACTCACCCAACCCCCACCCACACCCCAATCAGACAACACGTTAGCAAGCAATAGTGGTATAGCAGCAAACCACAGCCGAAAGTCATTACGTTGGCCCGGGAGCCGATTTCGCCCCCTATTCCTGCTCCACCGGGCCGCCCTCTGCTCCACCGGAGTGTCCAGAATGATCAGATTGATCCCGTCCCGGGGGCAGCGTGTCCAGCCAGTCACTAGCTACCCAGGGATGATCAAAGAAAAATGTTCGGTCATTGTAAACCACACGTAGTCGGGCCAGGAAAAGCATAGCATATTTCATGTCTCTGGTCCTCAGTCTCTTTTCACCCCCTGGAATCCAAGGCGCTGCTTCTGAACCTGCTGGGTGAAGTCCAGGTAGAAACTGACTGCGGTATTCTCATACGCCGTAGGACCAGATATGCGGGAAGCTTGCAGGATCGCATCCCAGTCCCGAAAGTTAAAGATCCGAGCAATGATGGGACGCGGAGCAGCCCCCAGCTTAGGCTGGCCACCCGGGATCCTGTGTGCACGTTCTACTGCAAAAAACTTGCTGAGGCCCTTGGGCGCTAGATGATTCAGGACTAAGTCCTCCACCGATCCCGGTTCCAACGTCTCCGGGACACCAACCAGACGGACGTTGTTTCGTCGAGCACGGCCCTCAAAATCGTCCAAGCGTCGAGAGAGGTAGTCACGGGCGGATCGCAGGTTACCGACCTCTGCCTGTAAATCGGAGACGTCGGTAACAAGACTAGATGTCTTTAGATCGAGGGATTTGACCTTCTCATTAGTCTTCGCAAAATCAGCCCGAATCAGGGTAACGTCGATTGCGACCGTGTCCAACTTGTGGGTCAGGGCTTCATACTGTTGGAACAGTGTGACCTTCATCCCGGCAATGGCGCCCATGACGTCCCTCAACGACAGATCTTCACCCATCGGGGATTCTTCTCCAAAATTGACCGGGGGTTTAGTCGATCTGCCCGGAGAGCCCTTAGCGAGGGTATATCTGTCCATAACGTTAGTCTGCACAGGACCCCCTCAACTTGCCGGTCTGGTCTTGCGTTTTTCTCCCTCAGGCTTGGTGGCCATTTTAGGTCGTGCACCCCGGAGGGTATTCTGAGACCTACTAAGTATGGCTACACTCGATGCGCCCGCAGCAATTCGGAGAATAAGATAAGGAACAACCACCAGGCAAGGAGTAGTGAAAGTCCGGCTCACCTGTCGATGATGCGTGGGTAGACAGAAAGCAATAAACCAGGGCGACCAAGGCAAGTCAAAGAGGTCGAAGCACGAGAATCGAAACTGAAAGTAGAAGACCGGGCAAGGGAGACCCGCATGAGCCGTTGTTATTCAATTACTGTCCGCCCGGCAGAGAAACCAAACCCGGGGCAGTACCATGGAGCAGGCCAGAAATGTTCAAAAGTCCACAACTTCGGCTCCCGGGGTTCAAATCGAAGTCTGAAAACGGATAGACGATCAGCGGGGCCGTGCCAATAAGAACCCGTCCTCTAAGTCAGGATAGGGTACAGGATAATCGGTGGAGGTGGCGAAGGTCCGGGAGCTCTAAGCTCACGCGACCATCATGGGTGCTCGCTAAGCTCCTCCTCCCAAGAAGTCCAATTTTAAGCATTTTTTCACTTTAAAAAAAAAATAGAGACAGGAGACACCCAGGTTTCTGTCTGCATATCTGGGAGCCTTAATTATATCCTATGTTTTAGGAACCAACAGTTATTAAGTAGCCAAAGTGGTCCAAAGTAGACAAAAAAATGGTGTGAGAATTAGATCAATATGCCTCAAATGGAGTGGACATATAGGGGGTATCTTCACAAGAACGTCTGATAACTACCGCAAGAGTAGCGTAACGCAACTTACAACATCGCAGCCTATCGCGGAAAAATAACCCCGTGTCAACGTGGAATTCACAATACGGCGGTAGCATGCGATAGTTTGCCGAAACAGCGGTCAATGCCCGCAACACAACTTCCTCAACGGAGAGAAAAACACAAACTCCAAGGTGAAAAATCTGCGATGTGCTAAAGCGCAATAAGAAAACAGTGACAACCAGCGGAAGGGCAGCAATACTCACGCGCAATGCGGAAAAAGCACAAGGACTGCAAACGGAAAATGCCACAGAACAAAATCCATCAACAGTGGAGTACCACGGATTCGCCCTGGCCAACTTCGGAGGTCAACATGTACACCACAACATCCAAGCACCGTGGAAGAACAGAACTGACAGGCGCACCGCATGAAAGAGACAAGTGGAAGACAAATCAGAGGCGCAGGAGTGACACACCCACCGTGCAGCATACGCACATAAGCAGGAGTGCACCTAGACATTGACAACATCCCGGTACAAACAGCAACCCCTCCACAATTGAACACAGGACACAACTGGTTCCACAAATGTGCACAACCTGGCAAATCCCATGTGAAACTGCAGGGAAGTGTACCATGACAATGTACAAGTACAACCTGTAACCTGCAAATATGTTTTAATCACATATGCAGTGCAGTTAGACATTTTCTACTGTTGCATGATTGCCATGGATGGTCAAAATGGACACGCTCATGAGAAGTAAGTGTCAATGATGGTATTCCTAAGGGCCATTCCTGCCGCAGCTGCTGTGGGATATGGGCCACCTGCCCCATTATCACCACCATCGGCAGGTACCTCTGGAATTGGGACCCATGGGGCCCTGTTGGGAACACAGATGTTGTGCAACACACAACATTCAACGATCATGTTGCACACAATGTCCAGGCTGTAGAGGAGCTTTCCATCTGTGCTGCTCAGGCACCTGAAACGTGACTTCAACACGCCAAATGTGCATTCAACGATGCCCCTGGTGCGTATGTGGGCCGCATTATACAGCTTCTGGGCAGATGTGGCCGGGTCTCAGAGGGGTGTCATCATCCAAGGGCAGAGTGCATATCCTTGATCACTTGTGACAGTGCAGGGAGAAAAGTGTCAATACTTGGTTTGGCAGGATGTAATGGCAGGTCCACCAATCCAGTGACGCCTGACCTTGCTGTGTGTTGGGTGAGTGTAAGCCAGCCCTCAGGGAGTAGCTGATGCTGGCAACTACGCCATCAAGCACTCAGAAATGCAATGTCAGAACTACAAGGGGGATGACTTGAGTCGCACAGGGCTAGTGGCCCTAGATGCACAGCGGCTGACACAGGCCCACCGCCATGGGACGCTGACCTGTGGGATTCTGGGGTAGGGTCATGAGGGCAGAGCAGTTGCTCAAATGTGTCATGGCTGCATTCCGCATCTCCACACATTCAGCTGGTGTGTAGCTGTGGTGCCATGAAATGTCTGTATTGGGTGTAGGGGTGGCCTAGGATGACCATGGAGTGGTGTGGTCATGTCTGGTCGGTGGTCGTGTAGTTTGACATGTTGAATGTGGTTTAGTCACGTGTGCTTCCCCACAGTTGTGCTTTGTGTGTTGGAGGCTTTGGGATGTGTGGTGTGTTGATTTGGTACTTACCAACGAGCAGTTCCATTCCATATGTGCCATTCTGGAAGCACTGGTTGATGATAGACTGTCAGAAGACAAAGGAAATATGCACACTGCCAGGGTAGTTGGCGACGACATTGGTGAAGAGTCCCTTGTGGTCCACTATTGCCTGCACATTGATGAAATGCGTGTGCTTTCTGTTGCGGTAGTGGTGTGCAGTATCCGCAGGGGGCGCAAGTAGGAAATGTGGGAAGTCGATTGCCCCAACACGGCCCGGAATCCGGCAATGGCGTAGAAGCCTTGCTTTGTCTCCAGCTGTTCCTGCACAGTGTTGGGGAAGTGAAGGTACTGGGGTATGAAGCTGAGGATGGCATCCAGGACAGGTGTGATGAACTTTGATAGGACTGACTGTGAGACCCCTCCAACTCTGGCAGTTGTCGGTTGGAAGGTACCAGAGACCAACAGGTGCTGCACAGCCAGCAGCTTTGTCTGCAAAGGGATGTTGTTTCGCCGCTGTGTTGGGACCGTCAGTCTGTGGGCGATGTGGGTCATGATTAGGCCTAGGAGGTAAATTCCGTTCCGCTCACGGAATTTGCGGAATATGGGTAATTTCGCATTCCGCGGAGAACGCGAAATTGCCCAAAATTCTGCGTTCTGCGACTTCGCGGAATCTTTCGCTTGTTTGCAACCTCAAAATGCGTGTTTGCGAGATATTTCCCGCCGAGCACGCAAACAGCAATTGCGAACAGGAAAAAAGCATCGCGAACAAGCAATTCCGTGTGTCCGCGGAATTTCTGCATGTTCGCTGAGATTTTTTACCGTTTCGCGGAGATTTGCGTAACGCAATTCCGCAAATTCCGCCCACCCCTAGTCATGATGTGGAGAATGGTTGTCCTTTTGACCCTGTAGTGGGCAATGACTTTCGTGGGCATTAGGTCTGTGAGAGTGGTGCCTTTTCGGTAGGTCAGCTGTCTTACTCTGCACTGCCTCTGTGGTGGCCCGGGGGTTCGGGTCTGGGTCCTGGTGGTGGTGGTGGTGGGTTTTGTGGCCCTGTTGGCACTCCGAGCTGCATGATGAGCAGCTCCATCGCATCGTTTGTTCATCAGGAATGGCTGTGTGCGGGGCTCCTTTGCCTACTGCAGTTAGTCATCCATCTTTACAACTGCTTGAGGCAGGTGTTAAATACCTGTGGCTACCACGTCTTATCGCCTGTTTTTGGTTCACTTCGCAGATCTGTCAGTTTGTTGCGAAAGTGGTGTTGTTGTTTTTTCGTGTGTTTCTGCAGGGGTACGCCTACTCTGCATCTCATTAGGGTTAGTTGGTGGTGTACGCTGTGGTGTTGTGAATGGGGTGTTAGTTCTTTCTCTACTTTTGATGCGTTAAGATGGAGATAAATCAGAGGTAAGTCCTTGTGAATATGCCCCCCAGTGCCAAGGGGAACAGCAAGGAAATATGGTACCAGGGACCCACTTTAATCAAATAACGTATGTTACTTATTTTCAACAACATGCAAAAATAGTTCATGTGCTCTCATAAACAAATGACAGCAAGTGTTATGTGGTGAGTGAGGGTGACTTTAAAATATATACATTGCATTGACAACTTAAGATGGAAACTCCTAATTAACAACTTATAAACAATGTAAGGAGTTCCTTGTTGTAGGGGGTCGACGGCGTTTCGATCTCAATGACTTAAGATCATCTTGCGGACAGAGCAAATGTGAGCAAGAGGAATCTATAAACAACATTATACAGTGTGTAAAATTATGGTCCCTGGGTTCACTTAGTATAACAGTCCATTGTTTTATTCAAGTGATGTTGTGCTTCCAGTGAGAATTATTTTTACATGGCTAGACAATTTTCTGATAGGAGACACCCAAGGTCTAAATCAGCCAAAATTAATTAATAGTGAAACTCTATTAGGCAAAGGAAAGCTGTGCCTAGAATAGCATAGTAGTTGACACATCATAAGTAGTACAGAAGCGTGCATGAACGATTCGTAGTGGAGAATAACAGGAAGATCCAAGTGGAAGCAGATAATGAATGGTACCAAGCTACTTACTGGGACAGCCGGGCGAGGCCGGTATAAAGGAAAATTCATTGAAGGTGGACGCAGTGAATAGTGTCTGGTGGTATGGCATCTTGGACCACTTTGGCCACATAGTAACCATTGTTTCCCAAAACATTATATCACTCCAAGTTCAAAGATTAGGGTTCCCTTGTTTATCTTACTATTAATTATATCCTATAGCACTTGTAATTAGGTGGATGATTATGAATGAAATGAAAATGAATGAAATGAATGAAATGAAAATTGCACTTGTATAGCGCTAGACTACCCGGAGGCCTCGCAGCGCTTGAGACTGAATACTCAGCGCGAGCTCGGGCAGTTCAGCAGATTTTACTGTACAGGTGCGTTTTCAGAGCTTTCCTGAAGGACATGTGGTTACTGTTACCTCGGAGAGATAAAGGGAGAGTGTTCCAGAGCTTACCCGCGGTATGGGAGAAGGAGCGGCCTCCCCAGCGGGCTTTTATGACTCTGGTGAGGGTGGCCAACTGGAGGGTGCAGGAACGAAGGGAGCGGGACGGGACGTAGGGTGTAGCCAAAGGATGAAGAATTGCGGGACCTGTACGATGAAAGACTTTGTGTAGGATACACATAGCCTTGAATTGTACTCTTGCCCCTACAGGGAGCCAGTGGAGCTCCTTTAGGGCATTCCTCGCTGACTGCCAGCGGGGGAGGTTATAGAGTAGACGGGCCGCACTGTTTTGTGTAACTTGGAGTTTCTGGGTGACGGAAACCGGAGCTCCCATATAAAGAGCATTCCCATAGTCCAGGCGGGAGAGTATGAGGGCTTGGACCAGAACCCTCCTTGCCTGGAATGGGAGCAGAGGGAGCACCTTCCGCAACATCCTCATAATCCCAAAGCAAGTGGCGGCGGTCTTAGTTGCTTGGGCCGAGAAGTCCAAAGCTTTGTCGAGCCAGATCCCGAGGCTCTTTATTTGGGATTTGGGGACAGGAGGCGAGCCCAGACATGGAGGCCAGATGGATGCAAGGGCAGCGGGAGAAGGGTTGCCCAGGAGAATGATGTCTGTCTTCTCCCCATTAAGTTTCAGACAGGAGGATTGCATCCATCTGGCGACAGCCTCTAGACAGGGACCTAGGGTGTGGGACGATCCCTTATTATGGTGGTGACCCGCCCACCATTTTTTTAAATTAGGGCCTTAATGTATATTGTTATTTTCTTATATTAAGAGTTTAAGGGCCAGATATATGACCCATTTGTGTGCTTGCAAATGGGAGATCATCCTGTTTGCACGCACAAAAAAGGGTCATGGCATGTACAAACACTATTTTGCGAGTCACTGACTCGCAAAATAGCATTTGCAACACTCGCTATTAGGAAAGGGCGTCCCTTCCTAATAGCGAGACTCAATGCCATTTACTATTGTTTTGTGACCACATTTGCGGCTGCAAAACACTCGCAGTTTACCACCTACTTTATGTAGGTGGTAAACCAATCCCAAACAGGACCCCTCCCCCTTTGTGAATTGGTGTGTAAATATTATTTAAGAGCAGGCAGTGGTCCCAGGAACCACTGCCTGCCTTTAAAAAATGAAACAGAAAAGCTTATTTTTTCATTTTTAAATGCCTTTAAGGAAAACAGGCTGCATTTAAAAAAAATAAAACTGCTTTATTGAAAAACCAGTCCCAAACATGGTGGTCTGCTGGCCCCAGCAGGCCACCATCCATGGGAGTGCTAGCCATTACCATATGAATATCAATGAGGCATACAATTTGCGACCCAAATGGGAATCCCTAACAGTGTCTGAGACACTGTTGTACTTTCACTTTTGCGAGTCACAAATTGTGAGTCGAAATTTGACGTGACTCACAAAACTGAATGGTTGTACATCTGTCACTAAATGGTCTGTGACAAACCTTAAGTAAACCTACACAAATACCCAATTATTGAATGCAGTTTTTAAATGATCTTGTTATACAAGAATTGTGTCTCTTTTCAGGAAGTCTGCCACAATTATTCCATTGATACTAACCTATAATAAGCTCCTGTGTATGTAGAGGCTTTCTCAGTAGTGATGTGTGTCTCACTCACTGTGTTCTTGTTTATTTCCAGATTCCCCATCGGCAGTGTGAATCCAGCCTCAAATGAAGCTCACCGCCTTGTGGTCCCTTGCATCCTATGCCTTCACCACTGTGACACAAGAGTTAACATTTTTAGGATCCCATTTGCTAGTTTTTTGTTGCAGGGCAGCACAGCAAGTAACTTTGCTGAAGTGCCCTGCGTCAACGCAAAAGGGCAGGAATGCGTCATATCTATGAGATTCAGCACATTCCTGTCCTCTTACATGTAATGGTGCACAAATTGGTCCCTAGCGCCAAAGTAGGCACCCTTGCACCACGGTGCATGTGTGTCTGCATTGCTGGCAGGATTGTTTTTGTGCAGGAAGGAACACTTTCCCGCACAAACACAATCAATCGAGGCATTTTTATCTTTCTAGGTGTGCTACAGAATGCAGTAAACATAGAGAGAGGAAAAAACGAGGAGAAATAAACTTTCTCTTCAATGTGTCTTCCCCTGGGGAAGTGCACCGTTTTGACGCATTCCCAGGTGTGCGTGATTTTGTAAATCCGGGAATGTGTCAAAATACATGGGCGTTGCCAGGGCACGCCTTCCCGACACAGTGTGAGACAATGCAGCACGTTGCGCTGGGTTGCCTTACACAATATCTGCAAGGCCATGAAAAGCAATGCACAGTGGTTTTGCATAGCTTCGTAGATATGGGTCTGCATTCTGCACCACCAGAGCATCAAAATGAGGCCGTCAGGGGCAGATTTACTGATTTACTGATCTACAAGATTTCACTCAGTCACTTTTGAGCCCATGCTGCGTCAAAACGCTGCACCTGCTTGAAGCAGGCGTAAGGATTGACACAGCATTGTAAAGATAGGGCCCCCCAGAGAATTGCTGGAGGCGCACAATAACTGGTGCATCCCTGTTGATATGCAGGGATACGCCAGTTATTGTAAATCTGCCCCTTAGTTTATAACAAAATCTTATTGAGTATTGAAACCGGCTCTGTTTTACTTGTTGCTTGCACTGCCATAGCTTAGAACTCTGAGGGGATAATTCTTCATTTAGTATCAAATGTTGTCAATTGGCTCACTATATCAGGTATATATGATAAACCCTCAAGGATAATTGCTTCATTTTATGCAAAAATTAACTTGTGCTCAATGTTTTCATAAATTGTTTTTCTTTACCATCAGGTACGGGTGAATTGTTTTAGTAAATCCTTGATCTAGAACATTGTCTGTGAAATTGAATGTAGAAGCTATGCCTTATGAAGGTTTTTTACCCTGTAAAAGGAAGTATGAATTAGGTCATGCATTTGAAATAAAGTAAATAAAATATTACAGTCTTTGTTGTCTTGAGTACATGAAAACCATTAAACTGCTGGGACAAATCAGTTTCAGACACATTGCTCTAAAAAGTTGCAGTGACTGCAGTGCTGATATACATGGGCATCTGTTGTGTTGATGGTGCTGTTCATCCAAATTTGACCCACCTCTTTCCAGCCTCTTCCTGTCCAGAGGAGAGTGCATTACAACACAAGGACTTCACCTTTCAGAAAATGTGCAAAGATTATCTTGTAAAAAATCCTTTGGCACATGAAGTGGTGGAGTGAGGCATTCACCGTCGTGGCTTTACACCTCACTCCGCCACTTCTGAAACGCAAAGCTGCACCATATTTATAGGGATAAGGTGCAGCCTGGTGTTTCCACCTGCGCTGGCTCTACACTTAGCATAGTAGGGCCAACGCCGGCACCCTTGCACTATAGTGCAAGGGTGTCTGCGTGCAGGGGAGTATTGTTTATGTGTAGGAAGGTGTCCCTTCCTGCACATAAACAATCCTACAATGCCATGTTTTCCTTTTTGTGTTTGCTGCTTGAAAGTCACAAAATTGCATTTTTGTTACAGATTGTTTATGTACAGGAAGGGGGACCTTCTTGTACATAAACAATCCATGGCAGTTTGCTTTTTCCATGTGTGCTGCACAAGGTAGTACACATGGAAAAAGCAAAAATGAGGAGAAATAATGCATTTCTCTTCGTTTTGCCAACTTAAGACCAGGTTTTACCTGGTCTTAATTTTGGTGCTGCCCCCTATGTATGATGCCGTTGTACAAAAGGGGCAGCGTCAAAATCAATGGGTCTTGTGGTGGAATGCCCACCGCAACACCAACTGCCCGCCCCTTTCACACTAACCATAGTGTGAAAGGGGGCCTTATTTTCAGGGTGAAAGGGTAGGAGATGCCTCCAAGGGAATTTGTTCAGTAAACATATCTTTAGAATTAATTAAAAAAGCTTTTGGAGGGCAAATCAATGGTCCTGAAACGGATTGACTGACTCAATAATCATATATTCTAGTAAATAATGCACATCAATGTTCAACAAAAAACATACATCCAACAAGAACAGAAACAGAGAAACAGAAAACAGGTGTATAAGGAAATCTTGATTTTATCAAAAAATTGAGAGGCATATAAAGTTATAATACAAATATATAAACAGGCCTACAGGGAAAACAATAATGCAAAAAATCTTATGCTCTGTAGGTTCTGCTAACACCTTTCCTATTTCATAGATTTATCAATTGGATAATGAAAAAGCGAAGGCTGACGTTTCAGTCTTCTATGCGTATATCTGTGAGACCATCTTCAGGACTGTTGGGATAATATTTGTAATGCCCTATTGTAAAATGAAACACAAATATTTAATTACAATTAGATCCATCATTGTCATCTAAATCCTAAATAATACACCAGTGTTATAAAACATACAAAAACATACAAAAAGGACATCAAGACATACATAATCAATTATTTGAATTGTTGCATGCTAACATTAGCTGATCTCAAAAGTGTCAACTTCTAAGTAACTAATTTTATCAAGTCATTTTCATAACGATAAACTTTTTAAGTTGACTGGTGGGCTGAGCATCAAGTGTTCAAGTGCCATTTGGTAAATAATTATTTATTACATCTAGTGAGATATATGATGTCAATATTGACTTTGTTGATCAGAGTTAGCCTCATTTGGGTTAAAAAGATGATACACGCTATCCCAATATCTATCATATACAATTGGTTTTGCTGATTTAGCTTCATCAACTTTAGTGGTTTTACCTTCATTGATGTTATTAGCCTCTATTTATCTATAATGTACGTAGTTTGGGGATTTATTAACGTACCTCTATGGTAGCGAAATTCGATTTAAACAATTCACTGATGAGGAGGTGTAGATTTAAAAATTCAGCAATTGACCGAGCTGAAAAAAGATGATATTGTTTAGTGAAGTTATCATTTTGTTTTAGCCAAATTAACAACTAGAAAGGAGATGAGGTTACCCAGTATTTGTATATATATACCTGCAAGTCCGTTATGAATCACATGGATGTAGAGCTTGCCATTGGTTGCAGATCAATAGAAGTTACCCTACAGACACATATATATTTGTTATATGCTAAATATACTGTGAAAATCAGTCTATCTACTGTTTAACATCGTCGGTGTCTTTAAAATTACATTCTTTCGATGTAGCAAGCATTCAATTGAGCTTTGCATCGATAATTATGACATGGACTGTTGTTGCTGAATGGTGCCGCTTGCTTGGCGTATATAATGTAACCCCGATAACCCGTTATTTGGAGCAGCTGTACTAATAAACCCACATTGAGACAACTATACAAAGAATATGGCAATTTCAGTTTTTTACTCATAATAAAGCAAAACTGACATGATAAAAACAATTTAAATGACTCATAGATTGCAAGTACAAATGTAACCCCTTGCAAATTGGTTTTGGTTAAATATATTTGTCCTTACAAGTACACATGAAAACGTACAGTTGTATAAACAGTAGATGTATATGATTATACTATTTCTTACCATTGGTGAGGGAGGCAAGGGGCAACACAATGAAACACTGAAAAAAACAAAAATTAAGAAACATTATAGTTGAGTGAACTTGTCAGTAAATGTAACCTTAACTAAAACTTGCGCCCCCAACATGCACAGTGTTCTCATGAAAGGTGTACTTTCATGTACACATATTTCTCTGTCCCATAATGAGGCATTGAAATTTAGCAAACCAGGCACCTCTTATGTGATTTTCATTGGGCTTGAACACATCGCAGAGACCATGCACTTATTACAGAACGCATGCCTTCCATTTCAAATTCAATTACTATAATAATTTTTAGTTAGCTTTTCCTTCAACCCCTCTTTTTGAAATATTTCATTTTTAGGTCTTGCATAGGGCAGCGCATGCGCTGCCTCTCTGAGGCATCATGTAATGAATATGTTGGGTGAAACTCCGCCCATTGCCAAGAAACTTTTCCTGCCACTTGCTATTGGTTAACTCTGGCATTGCTCTTGTTATCTCACTTACTGTTGGCTGTTGATCCGACATGTCACTTCCGTTTTTGCAGGAAGCAGCACAGACCAACTATAGTTTCCCTACTATGTGGGTGTATATATTTTATTTTTGGGCACTACTTTCGTTTAGGTCGAGCATCACATCACACACACACATGCATACATAATCAGCACTGCGCCCTTTCACGAGCGCGGGGATGTTAATGGTTTCATTGTTTCATCCACCTCCCCTCTGCTCTCTGTTCTCACTCCCTCCTCCTCCAAGCTGCCGCAGTCATAAATGTTTTCACTATCAGCTGTCCAGGGGCGCGTGCCACTTCTCCGGTTCAGCATGGCAGTATAGTTAATGCTCGTCTTTCCCCTCCCCAGCCTTCTGTTCCGTTGCCTTTTGTGTTTCTGTAGCCTTGTGTATCTTACATTCACAGCTTACATGCCTGTGTAGTTTTTATCGCAATGATATGGAGCGCTGTCGAACTATGGGACCTGCTCGACACATACGCCCCAGAAGTTGCCTTCCTGACAGAGACTTGGTGGAATGACTCCTCAGCACCCGACATCGCGATAGCCATCCCGGAAGGCACAAGATCTCCCGCAGATGAATTTGAAGGAGGAATCACCATCATCCACAAATCCACCTCAAGGTCTCCACCCACTCAGATGACACCCTCAACACCGCTGAGCACCTGCACTTCCAGATTCACACAGAGCAAAACACCACCCTCAGAGGTTCCTTGATCTACAGACCCCCCGGACCTCGACCACAGTTCAGCGACTCCATCGCTGACCTCGTCAGCACTCACGCACTCGCCTCCATGGACTACATCCACCTCGGGACCTGAACTTCCACCTCGAGAACAACAACGAAACCAACTCCACCACCCTGATCGCCAACCTCGCCAACCTCGCCAACCTCTGCCTCAGACAACTCATCTCTGCACCAACCCACGCCGCCAGCCACACGCTTGACCCCATCTTCTCTGCAAGCCCCCACGTCTCCTTCAACCACACCACCAAACTCCACTGGATTGACCACTGCTGCATCCACTTTACCTACAAGAAGCCCGCCACGCACCACCGCACCCAACAGATGCCCCACCACTGCTGGCGCAAAGTCACCAAAGACCAGCTAACCACAACCCTCACACAGAACCAACCCACGACCCCGACACCGCCGCACGCAACCTCAGAAAAAGGATCAACGACAGCGCCAACACCCTCACCCCACTCAATAAACCCTCCAACCGCTGTACCAGCAAGAAAGCCAACTGGTTCACCGAAGAACTCCAGGCCTCCAAATGAGCATGCCGGAAACTGGAGAAGAAATGGCTCCACGAACGAACACCTTACAGCTACACGACCCACAAGACGGGCACCCGCAAACACCACCACCTCATCAGATCAGCCAAAATATCCTCATTCAAAGACCACCTAGACCACAGTGCACACCACAACAAAGAGCTCTTCAACATCGTGAAGGAACTCTCCAACCCTAGCTCCAACACCAATGACATCCCACCTTCACAAGACCTGTGCGACTCGCTGGCCACCTTCTTCCACCGCAAGATCGCCGAAATCCACAACAGCTTTAACGTCACGACCACCCTGACAACAACAGTTTCCATCCCCCCCGCGACCACCACCCTCACCAATCGGGGGCTCTCGAGGACCAACATCAGCAATGACGACAGCTGCATGATCATGTAAATGTAAATTGATACTTGTATAGCGCACTACTCACCCGCTTGTACAAATACCGCTGTGGAACCCATCCTGGCTTTCCCTGTGAGGTGTCCCCTCCTGGGCAACCCCAAGGTGGAGGCAAGGCATCCTTAACGTTGTGGGGGCCGTTGATCATGAACTCCATCAACTCAGGATCACTGTCATACCCATGCCCACACCACATCTTCAAGAAAGCCGACACAGCCATCACACCGAAACTCCGGATTTTGATCAACATCTCCTTCGAGTCAGCAACCTTCTCAGAAAGCTGGAAGCACGCTGAGATCAACGCCCAGCTCAAGAAGCCCAAGGCTGAGCCCAAGGACCTCAAGAACTTCCGGCCCATCTCTCTGCTCCCGTTCCCGGCGAAGGTCATAGAGATAATCATCAACAAACAACTGACCCACTACCTCGAGGAGACCAACATACTGGACTCATCCCAATCCGGGTTCTGAAGCAACCACAGCACAGAGACCGTTCTCATTCCCGCCACCGACGACATCAGGACCCTGTTAGACAACGGAGAAGCAGCAGCCCTTATCCTCCTAGTCCTATCAGCCGCCTTCAACACGGTCTGCCACCGCACACTACATATATGCCTCCATGAAGCCGGGATTCAAGAGAAGGCCCTGGACTGGACCCCTTCCTTACTCACAGAGCGTCCGCCTCCCCCCCTTCCGCTCCGAAGCCACCGAGATCATCTGCGGCATACCCCAGGATTCATCCCTCAGCCAGACCCTGTTCAACATCTACTTGGCCACTCTCGCCCACATCGCCCGACAACACAACCTCAACATCATCTCCTAGGCTGACGACACCCAGCTGATCCTCTCCCTCACCACCAAAAACCCTCAGACCGCCAAGACCAACCTCCATGAAGGAATGAAGGCTGTCGCAGAATGGATGAAGAACAGCCGACTGAAGCTGATTTCGGACAAGACGGAGGTTCTCATCCTCGGATCCACCCCCTCAGCCTGGGATTTCACATGGTGGCTGACCACACTGGGAACTGCACCAACACCTACCGACCACGCCTGCAACCTAGGAATCATCCTCGACTCCACCCTCTCCATGACTAAGCAGGTCAACGCCGTCTCCTCCTCCTGCTTTAACACCCTCCGCATGCTCTGCAGGATCTAAAAATGGATCCCTACTGAAAGCAGAAGAACCTCAACATCATCTCCTACACTGACGACACCCAGCTGATCCTCTTCCTCACCACCAAAGATCCTCAGACCGCCAAGACTAACCTCCATGAAGCAATGAAGCCCATCTCAGAATGGATGAAAAACAGCTGACTGAAGATGAACTCGGACAAGAGGGAGGTCCTCATCCTCAGGTCCACCCCCTCAGCATGGGATGACACATGGTGGCTGACCACACTGGGAACAGCACCAACACCTACCGATCATGCACCCCACCTAGCAGTCATCCTCGACTCCACCCTCTCCATGACTAAGCAAGTCAACGCCGTCTCCTCCTCCTGCTTTAACACCATCTGCATGCTCCTCAGGATGTACAAGTGGATCCCCACTTAAACGAGAAGGACGGTCACCCAGGCCCTCGTCAGTAGCAGGTCGGACTACGGTAACGCAAACTCCTGAAGCGGCTTCAACACATCCAGAATGCCTCGGCACGTCTGATTCTCAACACCGCCCACCGCAGTCACATCACTCCCCATATGAGACACCTGCACTGGCTCCCCATCAGCAAGAAGATCACCTTCAAATTCCTCACCCATGCACACAAGGCACTCCACAACACCGGACCAGCATACCTCAACAGACGACTCACCTTCTACACCCCCACCCGCCAGCTCCGCTCTGCCGGCCTCGCCCTCGCCACGGTCCCCCGCATCCAACGAGCGACCTCTGGCGGCAGATCCTTCTCTTTCCCCGCCTCCAAGACCTGGAACACACTCCCCACCCACCTACAGCAGACCCAAGACCTGCTCACATTCAGAAGGCTTCTCAAGACCTGGCTCTTCGAGCAGTAGCAGCACTCCTTCACCCCCAGCGCCTTGTGACCCTCATGGGTATATAGTGCGCTTTACAAATACTGTGATTGATTGATTGATTGATTTTTTAAACTTTCCTTTTAGGGGAGGAAAACATGTTAAACACAGTCTGGTGGAACACTGTCAAGCAACATTCTTTACCATGGAAACCAATTGCCATGCACTCCTATTTGTTTTGCAAGCCGAAACCTGCACTACATGGGAAAGAAAATTAGCCTAGCTGTAAAGATCTGTATCGCTGCTCATACTTTCAAATGTGTGCTTTGCTGTTAACATGGCATGAATTGCCCTTATTCATGGGCTGTGAACCTTCAAACAGACTGGAACAAGCTGGCCCCCTCCCAATTTATTTGAGGTACATAACAAGCTACATTTGCTGTAGCTTTGTGCCTCTAGCGCTTACGCAAAAATGAACTGTCTTAAATTAAATAGCAATCGGCATCATGTTTAGCCGCATAACATTGGTGTATGTAAACTTGTTTAATAATATATTTACTTTAGTTCCATTCACCATTGCAGCTCTGTAGCTTTACACGTTTAAAGCTAAAGGAACAAAGAAACGGGAAGCTGCCTTTACTTGCCTTGACGATTCCACTGCTGACTGTCTGGAGAAATTAAGGGGCATATTAGCAAGAACCTCGTTAAAATGATCGCTATTTGAATGGCAGGAAACTGCCGCTAAAACAGCGAAAATGGGCTTGCTAATATGCGTTATAAAATTCCAATTGAAGCCCAGGTTAGCTGTCCTGCACATCTAACCTGGGCTTCTATTGGAATTCTATAACGCATATTAGCAAGCCCATTATCGCCGTTTTAGCAGCAGTTTCCTTTTAAAAAAAACATTTTTATTAGGTATTTATCCCATTTTATGCAAGACAAGCAGAGCAGATAGCAGCATATATGACACAGGAAAGGTAGCACATTATTATACATTGGTATATAAATATATACAAGATATAAAGAAAAGAAGATACAAAAAACAAAGACAATTCTGTACTTTACACTTGGATCCAGTCCATTACAGGTGCCCAAATCTTCATTCCCATTATCCTTTTCTTTCAACCCTTAGTTCTATATATAGCCAATTCCAAATTATACATGGCAAGTAACCCCGCTCGCCAGGTCTCAAAAGAGGGTGGTGCATTGCTATTCCACTCTTGCGTAATGCAAGACCGTGTTAGCGCCATACAGATGAACAGAAAATGTTTCCTATCTTCGGAGAGTATATCTGACGTAACACCAATCAGTACCATTTCCCCGGTTATAACCACTGTCGACCCCAACAATATAGACAAAAATTGTTCTATAGAAGAAAATACATCTTTCAGTTTTGGGCAAGAAAAAAACTTATGTAGGGCATCAGCTGCATATTCCCCACATCTACTACAGGTTATGCCCGCCGTGGTCTCCCATTTTGATATCTTACCGGGCGTGTAATAAAGATCAAATAAAGCCATATAATGTTGTGATCGCGATCTCCCTGTAATTAAAATTGAATTTGCTAGTCTGATTGATTCCTCTATATTAACTGAATCCCGATCTAACTTTACTGCCCATTTACTTTGATACATTCAGTTTGGATATTTTTCAGGATATAAATTGAATATATCAAAAACACAAACATTATACCTAGCCCAAGATTCTTCCCCGCCTTCACAAATAACAACAGTGACAGAGGCTACATATCTAGGTATTAATATAGCATTACCACTATCTAGTATCACGGAATTAAATTTGAATGCAGCTTTGAAAAAGGTAAATTCAATGTTGGAAAGAATAGATCATTTGAATTTATCATTTTTAGGGCGGGTTAATGTTTTTAAAAAGTCGGTTCTTCCCAAGTTTTTATATATGTTCCGCGCTATACCGCTTGAATTCCCCTCTAGCTGCTTTAAACAGCTAGATAGAATGTCAGCAAGGTTTTTATGGAGTTATAGGCGGCATAGGCGGGCGTATAAAAAATTATATTACCTAAGGAAAGGGGAGGCTGGGAATACCGTATTTTTGTATTATTTTTTGGCCTCTGTTCTACAATTTATTACCCCTTTAGTGATCGGTGAAAGGGCAAGGTTGTTGCCGAGTCACTAGCCATCTATTTATGAGTTTGCATTGAGGGAGGGATGTCAGGGATGCCTGATTTAAATGAGTGAGCCTAGCTATTTAAAAAAAACTAGATTCAAGACATTAAAATCAGCCTATATGGCATGGAGATTAATTAAGCGGCATATAGGAATCTCAAAAATCACAGTTTATACACCTTTTGCCATACCAGGTATCCTTCCCCCAATCTGCTATGATCGTGTGATGAATAGATGGCGCATATTTAGGTGATATAATTAATAATGGCTGTCTTCTCCCTTTTTCTGACCTACAAGAAAAGTTAAATTTACCTGGCACCGATTTTTTTAGGTATTTGCAAATCCATAGCTATATTAATAAATTAGGATCCCAGCTGGAGTCACAGTTAAAGAGAATTCCTCTCATCTAAGCATGGGCGAATTTTGCGAATTAGCGATTCGCGAATTTGCGGATTTGCAAATTTGCGATCCGCAAATTTCGCGAATTTGTGCAAATTTGCAGATTTTTATATTTTTGCGTGTTCGTGGGGCGCTTTGCGTGTTCGCGGGGCGTTTTGGCATGTTCGCGGGTTTTTTTTGGGCGAGACCGTGATGCGCCCTCTGGTTCATCACTGCCACCCTTTCGTTTTTTATGCCCTTCTGCACCACTCGTTTTTGTTCCTTTCTGCCCTCTGCCCCACTCGTGTTTGTGCCATTTTGCCCTCTGCCCCACTCGTTTTTGTGCTCTTGTGCCCTCTGCCCAAATCGTTTTTGTGGTCTTCTGCCCTCTGCCCCACTTGTTTCTGCCCTCTGTCCCACTCATTTTTGTGCTCTTCTGCCCTCTGCCCAACTCGTTTTTGTGGTCTTCTGCCCTCTACCCCACTAGTTTCTGCCCTCTGTCCCACTCGTTTTTGTGCTCTTCTGCCCTCTGCCCAACTCGTTTTTGTGGTCTTCTGCCCTCTGCCCCACTCGTTTCTGCCCTCTGTCCCACTCGTTTTTGTGCTCTTCTGCCCTCTGCCCAACTCGTTTTTGTGGTCTTCTGCCCTCTGCCCCACTCGTTTCTGCCCTCTGTCCCACTCGTGTTTGTGCTCTTCTGCCCTCTACCCAACTCGTTTTTGTGGTCTTCTGCCCTCTGCCCAACTTGTTTTTGTGGTCTTCTGCCCTCTGCCCCACTCGTTTCTGCCCTCTTTCCCACTCGTTTTTGTGCTCGTCTGCCCTCTTCCCAACTCGTTTTTGTGGTGTTCTGCCCTCTGCCCCACTCGTTTCTGCCCTCTGTCCACTCATTTTTGTGCTCTTCTGCCCTCTGCCCAACTCGTTTTTGTGGTCTTCTGCCCTCTGCCCAACTCGTTTTTGTGGTCTTCTGCGCTCTGCCCAACTCGTTTTTATGGTCTTCTGCCCTCTGCCCCACTCGTGTTTGTGCCCTCTGTCCCACTCGTTTTTGTGCTCTTCTGCCCTCTGGCCAACTCGTTTTTGTGGTCTTCCGCCCTTTGCCCCACTCGTTTCTGTCCTCTGTCCCACTCGTTTTTGTGCTCTTCTGCCCTCTGCCCAACTCGTTTTAATGGTCTTCTGCCCTCTGCCCCACTCGTGTTTGTGCCCTCTGTCCCACTCGTTTTTGTGCTCTTCTGCCCTCTGCCCAACTCGTTTTTGTGGTCTTCTGCCCTCTGCCCCACTCGTTTCTGCCCTCTGTCCCACTCGTTTTTTTGTGCTCTTCTGCCCTCTGCCCAACTCGTTTTTGTGGTCTTCTGCCCTCTGCCCCACTCGTTTCTGTGCCCTTCTGCCCTCTGCCCCACTCGTTTTTTGTCCCCTTCTGCCCTCTGTCCCACTTTGTGCCCTTCTGCCCTCAGCCCCACTTACAATGGCGCCGGCAAGCTGCCAGCGCCATTCTAAAATAGCTACAAAGTCAGCTTCAACAGGAAGCACTAATAGATAAAGTAAAGCAGGTGCTCGAGTTGAAGGTCAAATTAAGTTACACAATCATTAATCACCCCAAACTCGGGGTGATTAATGATTGTGTAACTTAATTTGACCTTCAACTCGAGCACCTGCTTTACTTTATCTATTAGTGCTTCCTGTTGAAGCTGACTTTGTAGCTATTTTAGAATGGCTCTGGCACATTGCTGGCAGCTTGCCGGCGCCATTCTAAAATAGTTACAAAAGTCAGCTTCAACTTTTAGTGTCAAAGTATGTTTATTGAGTTTTGAAACAGAAGAAACAGGCATGGCATGGCAATAGACAATCAGCAGGCAAGGAAGGCAAGCGAGACAGACAAACACGTCTTCTCTTAGAAGCATTAAGTGAGCAGGGTGAACATGCCCAGATGGCGAGGCGCTGCCCGGGGATCGAGAAGAGCCCCTAAGTGGAGCAGCAATCAAAAAGGCCAGCCTTAAAAAACACAAAAACCCCGCCCCCCCCCCCCAACATCCAACTCAAACACCCTCCCCCCGCCCCTACCAGTACGCCATTCTTCCGTAGTGATCGTATGCGTTATAGTCAGTCCAAGTGTATCAGGGTGCCTGCGGTCGCTCGCGGTCCACCATGCACTCCGTAAGGCGTAGGATGCGAAGGTACTTTGGGCAAGTGATTTCATGGAATTCCCTGGAGAGTAACGTCAGGAGCGGTTGCCAAGTGGTTCGGAATGAGTCAGGCGTGTGTGTGAGCGTGGCCTGAATCCGTTCCATGCCTAACGTGAACCACAACTTATGCAACCAGCCTGTGTGGGTGGGAGAGGTGGTGGAGCCCCAGAGCGACAGGATGTGTTGGGACGCCGCCTGCATAGCGATGCCCATCTGTTTGCCGCGAGCTGATCTCAAGGGGAACATAAGCACATTAGGGAGCCCTAGGATTGTGTAAGCTGGGAAGCGTGGGATTTCAGTGTCGAATGTGGAATCAATGTCGTCCAAGACGGCCTTCCAATATTCCTGCAGGGCGGGACATTCCCATAGGAGGTGAGTCAGCGTGCCCCGGCCGCCACAGCCCCTCCAACACAGCGCACTTCGGGTAGGGTTACCCTGGTTGCGTCTCGCTGGGGTTAAGTGCCAATAGATCGCCAGTTTTATCGCCGATTCCCTAGCTTTGGTATTGCGGGTGGTGTGGGCGGCTCTATAGTGTATGTGGTTCCATTCTAATGAGGAAAGAGTTCTCCCGAGTTCGGTTTCCCACCGTCTCTGGCCAGCAGTTTTAGCAGGGTCGGCAGCAGGGGTGAGCATCCGATAAAGGTCTGAGACAAGATGTTTATCTGAGTCTTTGGACACAAGCCATCGTTCGAACGGTGTCATTTGCCGGCCGACCAAGGGGGCAACTTCCGGGTGCAAGAGCCAGTGGCGAATTTGGAAATATTGAAACATGCGTGGTTTATCCACCCCGTAGGCTTGCGAAACGTCAGCGAGAGAGAGAAAACCCTCCAGATCAAAGAGGTGGCCGGCCGATCGGCAAGGCGTATCGCGCCATTGCAGGAAAGCTCGAGCGTCCGTGCCAGGTGTGAATGCGGGATTATCAAAGAGAGGGGTAAGTGGAGACGGGAAGGTCGTGAGGCCCCGTTTGACCGCCACCATGTCCCAGGTTGCCATAGTGGTCCGAGTAATAGGGGAGCGGAGGAGATAGCGCGGTCTGTGCTGGCGAGCAAGAAATGGTACCTTCCACAAAGAGGTCTGAGCCATTGCCCTATCCTGAAAAAGCCATCTCTTCTCTGACTCGGGTCGGTACCATTCTACCAGGTATCGAATTTGCGAGGCCTGGAAATATTGCAATAGATTCGGGATCCCAAGGCCGCCCTCGTCCACGGTCCTGTGCGCAACTCGTCTATGTAGTCTGGCGCGTTTCTTCTCCCACACAAACTGGTGAATGTCGTGTTGGAGGTCAGCTAGCATTCCCGGAGGCGGGGATATCGGGAGGGTCTGAAAAATGTACAATATCTTGGGTAGGACCGACATCTTCACCGCCGCGATCCTGCCAAGCAGGGAGAGGGGTTGCTTCGACCAGCGCGCGAAGTCGGCCCTGATCTGGGATGTTAAAGAAGAATAGTTATGATTGACCGTCGAGATCGTGGAAGAGGTCAGGGTGATCCCCAGGTACGGAAGCCGAGCAGTGGACCGTAATTTGCAGCCGAAGGTAGGCGGCGGGCTGTTGGGAAGGGCATGGCGTCCCAGGGGCAGGATCAAGGATTTCCCCTGGTTAACTTTGAAACCGGACACCGCGCCGAATTGCTCCAGCTCCGCCAGGAACGCCGGTATGGAGCTGGACGGACGGTCCAATGCGGCGATTATGTCGTCCGCGTACAATCCCACCACGTGGGGTTCGTTGCCGAAAGACATCCCTGTAATGTGAGGGTTGTCCCGAATTTTTTGCGCCAAGGGTTCCACGTACAGGGCGAATAGTAGGGGCGAGAGAGGGCATCCTTGGCGGGTACCCCTCTGTATCTCGAAGGGTTCTGATTTGAGGCCACCCAACCGGACACGGGCCAAGGGACGGTGATAGCAGCTCGCGATCCAGGCCTGAAACCGGTCGCCCAGGCGGTAGCGTCGTAGCACAGCCCGCAGGTAGGTCCAGTCGACACGGTCGAAGGCCTTCTCTGCATCGATGGCTAGTAGGGCAGAATCCGATACCTGAAAGTGAGCCTTATCCACGAGGTGCAGGAACCTTTTTGTGTTGTCGCTGCACTGGCGATTCGGGACAAAGCCCGATTGGTCCGGTTCGAGGATGCCCGGAAGGCATGGACCTAAACGAGCCGCAAGCACCCCCGTAAACAGCTTCAGATCCAGATTGAGCAGGGAGATGGGGCGAAACGCGGAGCAATGCGTCGGGGGTTTGCCCGGCTTAGGCAGGACCACGATATCGGCTGCCAGCATATCGGGTGGGATGGAACTCGGGCCTTCAAAGGAGTTAAACAGCCTGGCGAGGATAGGCGCCAGGACCTGGCCGAAGGACTTATAAAAGCCTGCCGAGAAGCCGTCAGGGCCCGGGGATTTAAGCGGGCGAAGGCGCGCAATAGCAGCGAGGATCTCGTCGGCACGGATAGGGGCATCTAGGGCTTCCGTGCTTGCCGGGCACAGCGGCGTGATATCAGCAGATTGCAGATATGTATCTATGTCTGCCGGTGACGCCCTGTCCGCGCTGTACAGAGAGGCGTAGAAGGACCGAAAGGCTGAAGCAATCTGTACGTCCTCCGTAACGGCGTCTCCGGCGTCGTCCAGTAGTGTCGTGATTTTGGAGCGTTGAAGTTTGGCTTTCAAGGCGCTGGCCAGAAGCCGGCCGGTACGGTTGCCCCCCACATAATATGTGTGGCGAAGGCGGAGAGCGGCAAATTCCGCTCGGTCGGTGTCGAGGCTGGCTAGTTGAGCCCGGGCGGCTTTAAGTTGGCGCCAAATTCTTGGGGCGCCTGTGCGGCTGTGCGCTCTCTCCAGCTCCGCGACCTTGTCGGAGAGGTCACCTCTCTTCTCTCTGCGAAGTTTAGCGTCCGCGGCCGATATGGCTATCAACTCCCCCCGGACGACAGCTTTCAAAGCCCCCCACAAAGACGACACCGATACATCAGGGGTGTCGTTGGTGGCCAAGTAATCTGATATGCATTTATGAAGCTGGTGGGCTACCGCCGGCTTCTGCAGGAGGGTTTCATTAAGCCTCCACGACCCCGGGGTGCGTGGCGACCTGGGCACGTTGAGTGACAATTCCAATGCCGCATGGTCGGAGAGGGCTGCCGGGACAATTGACGCTGTGGCGATGTGAGGAATGAGGCCTGATGATCCTAGGAAGTGGTCTATGCGCGCGTAAGTGTGGTGTACGTGTGAGTAAAATGTGTACTGCGTTGTGAGGGGGTGTGTATGCCTCCAAAGGTCCGAGATGTCTCTATCATGCAGCCAGGTAACGCCTTTTTGCGAAAGTGCCCCGGTGTCCCCGTAGCGGTGCCCCGATCTATCCCTGTCGGTATCCATGACGAGGTTGATGTCCCCCCCGAGTAGCATGTGGGTGTGAGGAGCTTGAAGCGCTTCAGAGATCGCGGAGATTAAGAAGGGCTCTTGACCTGTGTTGGGGGAGTAGATGGACCCTATTGTGTATGCAGTGTCGCCTATTAGGAAAGTGTGGGCTAGAAGGCGTCCTTTGATTTCCCCTACCTTGGCCCCCACCTTGCCCTTGAAGCGCCGAGATATGAGGATAGCCACCCCGGCTTTCTTAGATGGGAGAGAGGAGAAAAATTGCTGCGGGAAGGCGCGGGAGCGCAACCGATGCCAATCTTTAGCTAAGAGGTGGGTTTCCTGTAGTAAGCAGATGTCGGCTTCAGAGTTCTCCAAGTAAGAGATGATAGCTCTACGTTTTATCGGATTGTTAAGGCCCTTGACGTTAAGAGATAGGATTTTAATCGTATCAGGCATCACCACGGCACAAGGGAACAAGCTGGATTATGAGTGCAAGGCGCTGCGCAGCGACGTAAAACATAGGGAGCCCGTGGTGTGTGTAAAGGCCCCATGGCGTACTGGATCCCTCCCACAACTCCCTCCCCCCCTCGGCCACCCTAACCCCAACAGAGTGGACCCTCCCAACCCCCTCCAAGTATTGAACCCTTGTCCCCCAAACCCCCCTCCCCCTCCCAGAACAACCCCCCCAACAACAACTGGTAAAAGTCTCGGGCCTAGTCGTGCAGGGCACAGGTCCGCAGAAAGTCAAAGAAAGGGGTACCATGGCTGCAGCCCAATTGGCGGCTCCCCGGCCCAACCCCCAATTAAGCTACGTGCGAGTGAAAGCGCACCCCCGACAAGGTCAAAGTTCTACTGATCGGGTGCTGTGTTATCCGCCACTTCCTGTACTGCAGCTTCACGTTCTTGGGCGACCGTGATTGGGTCCGGTTTTGGGATGGGTCTCGGCGTCCTCCTCCTGCGAACTGTCTGCCAGCCGTCTCTTGTAGGGCGAGATGGGTCTTCCTGTGACCGGGACGGAGAGGCGTCTCTGGAGTTGGAACCTTCCGGCATGTCTATCCCTAGGAGGGAACAGGCGTCACGGAGTGATCTGAGTTGATGAAGGGAGCTGTTCCATTTGAAGATCAGGCGGAACGGGTGACCCCAGGAGTAGGGTATCTCGGCATCTCGCAGGAAGTTCGTCACAGGCCGGAAGGACTTACGCTTTTGTAAGGTGATGTTGGAGAGGTCCTGAAAGAGGGCTACAGGGTCTTCTCGAAATCTAATGGGCTGTGCTTTCCTGGCTTCTCTAAGGATGCGTTCCTTCAGAGGAAAGTCCGGGAGGAACGCCAGAATGTCCGGAGGTGGTGCAGGTGCTCTGCGTGCCATGCCTACCCTGTGAGCCCGGTCGATTCGGATTTCAAAGTCGCTCGGCTCACCCAGGATGTCCCTGAATAGGTCTTGGAGATAGCTGGTCACATTGTCTTTTTCAGCCTTCAACGGAACACCCCTGACCCGTATGTTATTCCGCCTGGAGCGGTTCTCCAAATCTTCAGAGTGCGACTGTAAATCCACCTGCTGATCCTGAAGTCGCAGGATTTCCTGCTGGAGTCTCTCCACCTCCCCGCTGCGGGATTGATCAGCGTTCTCCAGAGAGGCAACCCGCTCACCCAGACCATCAATGTCACGACGGAGTTCGCGCTGTTCCCCGGCAATGTCCTGTTTCAAAGTCTGGAGGTCCTCTCGCAATGTGTTGAAAAGGGAGGCCAGGAAGGCCTTCGTGATGGGAGCGGAGTCCTCGTCCGGTGTCTGAGGGCTCGTGGGGGGCTTCGGGGACGACTGTGGCTGGGTCTTATCTCCCTTCGCCGCTGCCTTATGCATGAGATCCACAACATTCCGGCCACCTTTGCGAGTAGATTGTGTCATGATGTCCCAAGCGGGGTGAGGGGCTCGGCCAGCGGGCGTCGTCGGGGCCGCCGAGTGATCGCCCAGCCACCGAAGCGAGGCCAACCGTGAGGGTCAGCGGGTGATGCGGAGCCGGCCCTGGGTAATGCGAGAGGTCCGGCGCAGAGATTCAGCAGGGGGGTCCGCGGGCTGGTCCGGGGACCGCTGTCCGTCGCGAGGGAGTCGCAAGGGCGGCGCTCAGAGTGCGTAGTAGCCAGTGAGAGATTGATGGTAGGGGTAACCAGAATGTCCGGGTTAGGGCAATGCACTAAGCGGGGTTATATGTGGCCGGAGGAGGAGCAGTACGGGCCCAGGGGGAGCGTCTGGGCGTCAGGCAGGAGAACTGAGCCCCGGTATTAGCAAGAAGAGAGTCTCGTGAGGCTCGTGAGCTGGATGTCGCAGAGGGATCCACGGACTGCGCGGGGGTCCCGGTGGATGGTGGGCAGCAGGCAGCCGGCAGGCAGCTGGAGCCAACGGCCCCTTCCAACAAGTCCGCGATGTCGACCACAGCAGCCGAGGGCCACCACACAGGAAATGCAGGGTCCGGGGGAGGGGAAGGCTGGCAGTCCAGGTCGCAGTGCGCAGCTCACCTTATACCTCCCGTCCAGAGGGTCACTGCAGCTGGGTGGTGTCTCACGTCGTCGGAGTGCTCCTCCACCGGTAGGCCAGGGGGCGGGGAGGCCGCAGGGCGCAGGCGGCGGGCCGATGTCTCCTCGTGTGATGACCGCAGCAGATGGCGCGGTGGATGGTGGGCCTTCCGGCCGTCCAGCAGGCCCACGCCTGGCAGCTATTGGAAGGGCCCAAGCCAGTAGGCCCCCGCACAGGTGGGATCCCTCCCGTCGGAGGTCTGGGGCGTGAGGTGGGCACCGGTGGGTCGTAGGGGCGGCGGGTCCGGTCCTGCGTCACCGCCCGGTAGGCCCACGCCGGGACCTAAAGTGTTCGGAAGGCTGGTGCTGCCTCGTCGAGTGACCGCCGTGCGTGGCGCAATGGACTGCGACTCTTCCGGTCGCCCAGCAGGCCCACGCCGGGGCGAGGGAGGCCAGAGTCCTCGTAGGTTTCGGAGAGGCCGGGGGGGGAGGGGTAGGCCGCAGCACAGGTGGGTCCCCCCCGCCGGAGGTCAGAGGTGCGAGGGGGGTCCGGAGATCCGTGGAGGGCAAGCGACCAAAGTCCCGCCCGGTTTGTAGCTCTGGGGGGGCGGCGGGGTTGAGCCTGTGTCACCGCCCTGTAGGCCCACGCCAGGGCCTAAATTTGTAGAGGGCCGTTCAAGGCCCCGAGAGGGTGCAGCCGCCGGAGCTGGAGCGGCCTCTCCGGAGGCAGCCGATGAGGTGGGGGGGGGGCTGGTGAAGGTGCGCTGGGCCGGCAGCCCGTATTCTGTGCAGGGCAAGCCCCCACAGGCCCGACAAGAAAAGGCGCGGGTGGTCGCCTGGAGGCCCACGCCGGGGCCTGGAGTCGGCGGTTGGCTGGCGGCTGGGCACAGGCCGTCCGGGGGCGGCCGGGAGCACCAGCCGATCGGGCTCTCCGCCGTTGGTCGCCCAGGTCGCCTCTCTGTGCTCCGCCGCTCGTAGGTGTGGAGCTTCGGTCAGCGACCGCAGCCGCCGATGCGTGGGTGTGCGGCGGAAGGGCTCTAACCTTCGTCGCCGGCGCACCGGATTTGGCAGCAACGGGAAAAGCGGGGTTCCAGCGGTCGCCGGCTCAGGAAACTCGGCTGGTGGACCCCCAAGGGAGTGAGGTCGGCATGAGCCGAATTTGGGCAGGGGCACAAGGGGGTGGCAGCCAGGAAATCGTGCGTGAGGGACACCGGGCCGGGGAGCCTCGCAATCCGCGTCCTTTCAAGCCGCCATCTTGGCCACGCCCCCAGCTTCAACTTTTGACCCAATCCGTTCCGCTCGCGGATTTTGCGGGGAATTTGCGAATCTCGCCGATTGCGAATTTGCAGAAAATCCGCAAAATCCGCGAGCGGAACGGATTTTCCGCCCATGCTTACTCTCATCGACAGTATGTTTAGGAAAACGTTAATTGGAGGATATTATAAAATCCTTATGGAATCGTGTCCGGATGATATAGGAATGTTAGCAGCAGTTTCCTGCCGCTAAAACAGCTATCATTTTAACGAGGCTCTTGCTAATATGCCCCTGAGTGATTTGTGTAGAATCACAGGCTGTTGTGTCACCAAGACTTGAACTGGGAAACTGAGGTGAGCGCTCCAATCAGCATCTTTGACCGCTGTGCCACATCCTTTCCACTCCACATCTGTGTCACTTGTTTCTTTTGGTTAAGGCTGAATGCATTTAGAGCGTGTGTGCTCTTTAAATGCATTATTTTTACAATCTTTAACATATGTTTACTGCTGTTTTCCTGGAGCCGGAGCTGAGCAGAAAGCACACAGTGGGAGTGTGAAACGGCTCCAGGGAAACATCTTTTTATTATCAGGGGTTGTAACTTTATGAGTTATTTTAACTGAAAGCTGTGCTACTCTGTCTGTGAAATAGCACTCGGCATTAGTAGGCTAATGGTCTACTACGTTTCAAATAAATTAATATTTAAGGTAAGTGCGCCAGGTCACCTTCTGTTTTTGTTGTGACAGTGATTTCACTTAAAAGCAACACACCAGTTCCCCAGCTCCTAATTCGGCCACTCTAGCCGTTATGCCAGATCTGTGTACCTTCGGCTGGTACTGTACCTTTCTCTCTTGAGAAAGAGGCAATTTTCTGCTTTGTTTTCTTGACTTATAAGTAACACAGAGACTGATGCAAGAGGGAGGGTCAGTGGGTGGGGGCCAAAGCAACACATGGGGAGGGGAGGGGGGGGGGTGACACAACACAGATGGCGTATTTCACAGGGCCCAGTTTAGGGACATCAGAGTTCTATGCGCACAGGCCCAGCTCGGACTCCATGGAACAGTTGGGTTATTATGCTTGATCTCTTATGCTTTTCATGTTTGTTTTGATCTCATGAAACACTTAATCCGCACTTAGGGCCGTGCGTATCCTCATTTCAGACTAAGTTGCTTTGCTCCTGTTTAGGTAGCTCAACTAAAGCTGCTTTTCATGTGATTTAGATTTTTCAATTATCATAATCTACATAATGCTGGGTCATTTGAATGATTTGCTTTCTGTTCTAGTTGTGATCATGCAAATATGCTTATTTTTGTTGTCCTTTGACTGCCATTTGGGTAGAAGACTGTGGAGTCGGCAAATACTGGAAGGTTTGCTCAATGTGATCTGCACTTTGCATGTTCAAATAAAGAAGATTTTGGAAAGGTGACTGGGCTATTCTTTTTTCAAACTGGAGTGCTTCTCATGTATGATTGGACAAAGCAGACTAAGTACTGAATGGTGTGCTTACTGTACTGTGCTATGCACAGGAAATAAATCCCCAGATATCGAGGATTTCATGAACAAAGAAACATTTTGGCCAACATTGCAATGGCTTTGTTATGGGACTCTTGTTTTGGCATATCCGATACATAGTGGGAAGCCAGATGTGTATGCCTATATTTTTGTACGACCCAAATGTGTCTGCTGTCAGTATGCTTCCATTGATGGGTTGAGGTGGTGCTTCATTTTATGTTTTTATGTAAATTATATTTTCCCCGTAAACATTATCTGGTCCCCCTTTTAAAGAAACTTAATTTTTATCAGATCAGACCAGCCATGATGTATTTACAACTATTATATAGTGATTGCATCCTTTTTGTATTAGAGTTTTTAAAATCTGCTCTTAAATATAGAAAATGTCTGGATTTATAATGAATTTCAATCTTCACTTTAAACTATATCTAACAAAGTTCAACAAAGAATGCACTGTTATAAAATGCTGCTAACCTAGTACTGATGTATCTCTATGATGGCTTTTCTAATAATGAACTTTTATCCCGTTGTATTGATTGTGTACTTTTATGGATTGTAAAAACAAAACCGAAATGAAGTTACATTTTTTTTTTTTAAAAGATGGGTTTAGTTTTATTTCAAATCTCCTAAGTGTAGACTGGCTCTTAAAATAGCACCTAATCACTTACCTACCAGATGCACGGAAATTCGTTTTAAGGACAATTGTACATTATTGAATGAATATAAGGTATCTCAAATGTAGTTTAGTATTTAGAAAGGTTGATGTGCTTACAGATTACGTTTACTCCAACAGCAAATGGTAACAAACATGCTTTTAGCATTGTAAATGACAATGCTTTTTAATTATGTGTTTTCAAAACCTGCAAACAGTGCAGAAACATGCACTTTGTACTTACAGTCCTTGCTTATGAGAAGTAAGGCTGAAAGTAACTGCCTTGTTTACTGGCAGCTTTGTTTCTTGTCAGCAAGGACAGCACTCGTCGGTTTTCAAAACACAAATTAAAAGCATTGTCATTACAATGCCAATAGCTCAAACTCTTGCAAATGCGAGACCTATTGCATTGAAAATGCTTTTTTCTACTATGTTACTGAACAACAGGAGAATATCTTAGTTTCCTTCATTTTGCCATGGTGGGTACTTTGTCAAGAAAGTTTCATCAATTTGATGAAAAACAAGTTAGCTTTCCAGTGCTCCACTCCATCGCGGTATAAAAGCCACTTCCAGGTCACAGTAATTGTCGATACCCGGAACACACTTCGGGAGAACTGTTGCCACCACAAGACACCATAGCACACACGCTGGGGGTAAGAGTATCTATCTTCCCCTTCTTTAGAAATACTGGCAGATACCCTGTATGTGTAGCTTAATTAGTTATGCTGACTTTTATTTAAGTGGAGTCCATTTCTCTGATCCACACACAGAAAACGGACCACCCTCCGTTCGTCAAACGTTCTCAGCACTATTTTGATTGCCGTATTGCCCAGTACGATTGCTGCCAGACACCACATGCACCCGCTGTAGGTAAGAAGATCTATTGTCTCCTGTACAATATTGACAAGAACCCTGTATATCTAGCTAATAAAGTTGTGCCAACTCTTATTAAAGTGGGATCTATCTATCAAATCCACACTCTGAATTCAGCTACCCTCCGGTCCTTAATACGCTTGCAGCACATTTCAGTTACCGCTTGGCCATTACTATGGTAAGATCCATCGCATTTTTTACTGTCATGCCTCATATACGCTGTAGTGTTCTGTAGACTAAGATAACATATAATTGACCACCTTTGTTTCCCAAAAATAGATGTAGCCACTGAATTGTACCATTTAACCTGTTCACTTAATCATGTGACGCATTACTTGACCAGCTGGGTTGGAATTATCACCGGCGGAGGGGTAAGCACTCTCCTTTAACTACCCGCCCCCGCATTTTGTCACTCATACCCTTGTTGGTTTTTTACCTTTTACCTCCACAGTTTAACAAGATTCCTTACCTTCACCCTCAGGTAGCATTCCTTTTCGTACTCACTCAGACAGTCACTCTTTTAAATTTGAACTTGAATTGGTGCCTCTCCTCTTAATTTGTCCGGGCCCTTTTCCCTCCCAAATTTTGGCCCTTCGAATTTAACCAATAGGATTCAAAGATGAACAAGAATGTGTTGTTTTTATCAAATGTCACCTAAACAATTCACTATTCTATGCAACATTAAATGTGCTCACAGTGCCACTTGCCGTATCATGCTGTCACTTTTGATAATTTGGTTGTGCCATTTAGGGTTTTGACTTTTAGGTGTGAAATCACCACTGCAACGGATAATATCTTTATTACCATCCGCAACTTCAATTTTCATTTAATTTCGCTCATATTATCCTTTGTATCTTTCCCAGCCCTGAGGAAGTCGAAGGATTAATACCATTAGCGACGAAACACATGTTGGTTGGTTTTCTTTTGCTCACTTTGAAAAATAAATTCAAATAATTGATTTACATTGACATTTTTTTTTCAAAATCTACTCAAATTGACCCAGACTTTATTTTTCTAATACTATTTTACATGTGCCCATGACTTGGTTCTATAAATTAACATATTTGTGCAAGGGGAAACATACTTTCATGGCTGATAAAAAAAGAAACAAAAAAATTGTATTTCCACAAAGGGAATATGTTTCGACTTTGCGGAGTTCTCTGGCATTGAGAGGTGCGTACAGTGGAAATGGAGTGCAAAGTTGAAAATTCCAAGGAATCCGTGTAAGGAACAACTATGCATGCACATTCCAAAAAGTAGTTAAACTGCACATTCTTTTTGATTTATGTTCATTTTTGTGAGACACTATCCCTTGTGCAATGCAAAAAGGCGAAGACTTTGATCAAACTGATATCTTTTCATGTTATTGCAATGATGAAACATGGCTTTTTTTTTTTAAATGGGCCTTCTTTTCTTGACCGTCTTTGCCAGAGGTCCTAACAGCAGTTCCATGGGTTGCAAGGGCCAAATCCCAGCTGGTTGGAGGTCTCTGGTGCAGTTCTCCTGTGTTTGTCTCCATGATCTTTATTTCAACAGCTGTGACTGCCCCAATATGTTCTCCTGCATAGAAGTAATGGACTCTGATGAAAGACTCTTTCTAGTAACAGCACTTAGATCTTATCATCAGTAACCTCAAATGTTAGTTGTGCAATTACTGGCATTTATTTCACAATCAAATCCCTTCAGGAAGTTCCAAGGTTATATACAGTAGTCACACAGTGATTCTGTCTCTGATGAATGGAGGAAATAATGAAGAAAACTGGTTTTCCTGGGAGTGTCTATAATGCTGCAGGTTGTGCAAGGGATGGTTTTGAAACATCCTTGGCTGGTGTCCCATCTTTCTTTGTCAGCATCATCCCTCCCTCCTTCCCTTCCTCTGTCTTTCTAGAAATCCCAGTCACTGGTGAAGCGGAGATACATATATTGTTGTAGATCCCATGATAAAGACTCCAGGTGCCACCTTGCCCCTTGCCTCCATCCTTGGGTCCTACCAGGCGCATCCAGAAAGAAACTTACTAAACAGGTATCTGGTCGAAACCTCAGATCTAATTCCTTAGCTCTCTTAAAAGTCCCTTGAATACGTCTCAGTCGCACGGGAGGTAAGGCCTTCCCGTACCTTGCCCCACGGTACTGGAACCAATTGCCCATTGCGTTTGCACAAATTCTCCCCATATACTGCTGTTAGGAAACAATTAAAAACTTTTCTGTTTTGAATTTTTATAGCTCCAGGTTGACCCCACTCTCTTTCACTAGGTAAGCACCGAGATGCCCCCAGGTGAGTCGTTGCGCTTTAATAGTGGACATAACATAATAATCCAGTAGAGGAAGAGGGCTATCCTGCAGTAGATTGATAGAGATTAGGCCTTATGCCTTGGACTGCACAATTCATCCGAGTGATAGAGATTGTCTCTTTTTCTGAAGGGCTGCAGAGGTCTGCATTATGCCATTGTGCTGTTTACTTGTGCTACATGCTGATGGATACTATAGTAACTGAATTATTCCTAAGTGTTCTGCTTGGTGCGAGTAGAGTAAAATTGTAGGCATTGATATTCTGTACAATGTTACCTCCAGCTGCGAATGCATGTTTTGTCCGGCTGGAAGCACAGTCCTCCGTCTAAAATGTACTCATAAAAAGTGTGCAAGTTAAAGAATTTGTACCATCAAAATATTAGGCACCAGATGTTGGGCACTGTTCAATCCCCTCTGTACTATTAGACATGCACAAACACTGAACAAGCCCATGTGTAGTCTCTGAGTGTAACCCTGTAGTTATTGGCCCTTGCCCAGTCACTGTCTCCTCTGACGCACTGCAAGGTGTGGAGGAAGATGCTTTCTCTGAGTGGGACCCTGTAGTTATTGCTCCATGCCCATTCACTGTCTCCTCTGACGCACTGCAAGGTGTGGAGGAAGGTGCTTTCTCTGAGTGTGATCCTGTAGTTATTGTTGCATGCCCAGTCACTGTCTCCTCTGACGCACTGCAAGGTGTGGAGGAAGGTACTATCTCTGAGTGTGACCCTGTAGTTATTGCTCCATGCCCATTCACTGTCTCCTCTGACGCACTGCAAGGTGTGGAGGAAGGTGCTTTCTCTGAGTGTGATCCTGTAGTTATTGTTGCATGCCCAGTCACTGTCTCCTCTGACGCACTGCAAGGTGTGGAGGAAGGTACTATCTCTGAGTGTGACCCTGTAGTTATTGCTCCATGCCCATTCACTGTCTCCTCTGACGCACTGCAAGGTGTGGAGGAAGGTGCTTTCTCTGAGTGTGATCCTGTAGTTATTGTTGCATGCCCAGTCACTGTCTCCTCTGACGCACTGCAAGGTGTGGAGGAAGGTGCTTTCTCTGAGTGTGATCCTGTAGTTATTGTTGCATGCCCAGTCACTGTCTCCTCTGACGCACTGCAAGGTGTGGAGGAAGGTGCTTTCTCTGAGTGTGATCCTGTAGTTATTGTTGCATGCCCAGTCACTGTCTCCTCTGACGCACTGCAAGGTGTGGAGGAAGGTGCTTTCTCTGAGTGTGATCCTGTAGTTATTGTTGCATGCCCAGTCACTGTCTCCTCTGACGCACTGCAAGGTGTGGAGGAAGGTGCTATCTCTGAGTGGGACCCTGTAGTTATTGTTGCATGCCCAGTCACTGTCTCCTCTGACGCACTGCAAGGTGTGGAGGAAGGTACTATCTCTGAGTGTGACCCTGTAGTTATTGTTGCATGCCCAGTCACTGTCTCCTCTGACGCACTGCAAGGTGTGGAAGAAGGGGCACTCCCTGAGTGCAACCCTGTCATTATTGTTCCATGCCCATTCACTGTCTCCTCTGACACACTCTAGGTGTGGAGGAAGGTACTATCTCTGAGTGGGACCCTGTAGTTATTGTTGCATGCCCAGTCACTGTCTCCTCTGACGCACTGCAAGGTGTGGAAGAAGGGGCACTCCCTGAGTGCAACCCTGTCATTATTGTTCCATGCCCATTCACTGTCTCCTCTGACGCACTCTAGGTGTGGAGGAAGGTACTATCTCTGAGTGGGACCCTGTAGTTATTGCTCCATGCCCATTCACTGTCTCCTCTGACGCACTGCAAGGTGTGGAGGAAGGTACTATCTCTGAGTGTGACCCTGTAGTTATAGCTCCATGCCCATTCACTGTCTCCTCTGACGCACTGCAAGGTGTGGAGGAAGGTGCTTTCTCTGAGTGTGATCCTGTAGTTATTGTTGCATGCCCAGTCACTGTCTCCTCTGACGCACTGCAAGGTGTGGAGGAAGGTGCTATCTCTGAGTGGGACCCTGTAGTTATTGTTGCATGCCCAGTCACTGTCTCCTCTGACGCACTGCAAGGTGTGGAGGAAGGTACTATCTCTGAGTGTGACCCTGTAGTTATTGTTGCATGCCCAGTCACTGTCTCCTCTGACGCACTGCAAGGTGTGGAAGAAGGGGCACTCCCTGAGTGCAACCCTGTCATTATTGTTCCATGTCCATTCACTGTCTCCTCTGACACACTCTAGGTGTGGAGGAAGGTGCTATCTCTGAGTGGGACCCTGTCATTATTGTTGCATGCCCAGTCACTGTCTCCTCTGACGCACTGCAAGGTGTGGAGGAAGGTACTATCTCTGAGTGTGACCCTGTAGTTATTGTTGCATGCCCAGTCACTGTCTCCTCTGACGCACTGCAAGGTGTGGAGGAAGGTACTATCTCTGAGTGTGACCCTGTAGTTATTGCTCCATGCCCATTCACTGTCTCCTCTGACGCACTGCAAGGTGTGGAGGAAGGTGCTTTCTCTGAGTGTGATCCTGTAGTTATTGTTGCATGCCCAGTCACTGTCTCCTCTGACGCACTGCAAGGTGTGGAGGAAGGTACTATCTCTGAGTGTGACCCTGTAGTTATTGCTCCATGCCCATTCACTGTCTCCTCTGACGCACTGCAAGGTGTGGAGGAAGGTGCTTTCTCTGAGTGTGATCCTGTAGTTATTGTTGCATGCCCAGTCACTGTCTCCTCTGACGCACTGCAAGGTGTGGAGGAAGGTGCTTTCTCTGAGTGTGATCCTGTAGTTATTGTTGCATGCCCAGTCACTGTCTCCTCTGACGCACTGCAAGGTGTGGAGGAAGGTGCTTTCTCTGAGTGTGATCCTGTAGTTATTGTTGCATGCCCAGTCACTGTCTCCTCTGACGCACTGCAAGGTGTGGAGGAAGGTGCTTTCTCTGAGTGTGATCTTGTAGTTATTGTTGCATGCCCAGTCACTGTCTCCTCTGACGCACTGCAAGGTGTGGAGGAAGGTGCTTTCTCTGAGTGTGATCCTGTAGTTATTGTTGCATGCCCAGTCACTGTCTCCTCTGACGCACTGCAAGGTGTGGAGGAAGGTGCTTTCTCTGAGTGTGATCCTGTAGTTGTTGTTGAATGCCCAGTCACTGTCTCCTCTGACGCACTGCAAGGTGTGGAGGAAGGTGCTATCTCTGAGTGGGACCCTGTAGTTATTGTTGCATGCCCAGTCACTGTCTCCTCTGACGCACTGCAAGGTGTGGAGGAAGGGGCACTCCCTGAGTGCAACCCTGTCATTATTGTTCCATGTCCATTCACTGTCTCCTCTGACACACTCTAGGTGTGGAGGAAGGTGCTATCTCTGAGTGGGACCCTGTCATTATTGTTGCATGCCCAGTCACTGTCTCCTCTGACGCACTGCAAGGTGTGGAGGAAGGTACTATCTCTGAGTGTGACCCTGTAGTTATTGTTGCATGCCCAGTCACTGTCTCCTCTGATGCACTGCAAGGTGTGGAAGAAGGGGCACTCCCTGAGTGCAACCCTTTCATTATTGTTCCATGCCCATTTGCTGTCTCCTCTGACACACTCTAGGTGTGGAGGAAGGTGCTATCTCTGAGTGCGACCCTGTAGTTATTGTTGCATGCCCAGTCACTGTCTCCTCTGACGCACTGCAGGGTGTGGAGGAAGGTACTATCTCTGAGTGTGACCCTGTAGTTATTGTTGCATGCCCAGTCACTGTCTCCTCTGACGCACTGCAAGGTGTGGAGGAAGGTACTATCTCTGAGTGTGACCCTGTAGTTATTGTTGCATGCCCAGTCACTGTCACCTCTGACGCACTGCAAGGTGTGGAAGAAGGGGCACTCCCTGAGTGCAACCCTTTCATTATTGTTCCATGCCCATTTGCTGTCTCCTCTGACACACTCTAGGTGTGGAGGAAGGTGCTATCTCTGAGTGCGACCCTGTAGTTATTGTTGCATGCCCAGTCACTGTCTCCTCTGACGCACTGCAAGGTGTGGAGGAAGGTGCTTTCTCTGAGTGTGATCCTGTAGTTATTGTTGCATGCCCAGTCACTGTCTCCTCTGACGCACTGCAAGGTGTGGAGGAAGGTGGTTTCTCAGAGTGTGATCCTGTAGTTATTGTTGCATGCCCAGTCACTGTCTCCTCTGACGAACTGCAAGGTGTGGAGGAAGGTGCTATCTCTGAGTGGGACCCTGTAGTTATTGTTGCATGCCCAGTCACTGTCTCCTCTGACGCACTGCAAGGTGTGGAGGAAGGTACTATCTCTGAGTGTGACCCTGTAGTTATTGTTGCATGCCCAGTCACTGTCTCCTCTGACGCACTGCAAGGTGTGGAAGAAGGGGCACTCCCTGAGTGCAACCCTGTCATTATTGTTCCATGTCCATTCACTGTCTCCTCTGACACACTCTAGGTGTGGAGGAAGGTGCTATCTCTGAGTGGGACCCTGTCATTATTGTTGCATGCCCAGTCACTGTCTCCTCTGACGCACTGCAAGGTGTGGAGGAAGGTACTATCTCTGAGTGTGACCCTGTAGTTATTGTTGCATGCCCAGTCACTGTCTCCTCTGACGCACTGCAAGGTGTGGAGGAAGGTACTATCTCTGAGTGTGACCCTGTAGTTATTGCTCCATGCCCATTCACTGTCTCCTCTGACGCACTGCAAGGTGTGGAGGAAGGTGCTTTCTCTGAGTGTGATCCTGTAGTTATTGTTGCATGCCCAGTCACTGTCTCCTCTGACGCACTGCAAGGTGTGGAGGAAGGTACTATCTCTGAGTGTGACCCTGTAGTTATTGCTCCATGCCCATTCACTGTCTCCTCTGACGCACTGCAAGGTGTGGAGGAAGGTGCTTTCTCTGAGTGTGATCCTGTAGTTATTGTTGCATGCCCAGTCACTGTCTCCTCTGACGCACTGCAAGGTGTGGAGGAAGGTGCTTTCTCTGAGTGTGATCCTGTAGTTATTGTTGCATGCCCAGTCACTGTCTCCTCTGACGCACTGCAAGGTGTGGAGGAAGGTGCTTTCTCTGAGTGTGATCCTGTAGTTATTGTTGCATGCCCAGTCACTGTCTCCTCTGACGCACTGCAAGGTGTGGAGGAAGGTGCTTTCTCTGAGTGTGATCCTGTAGTTATTGTTGCATGCCCAGTCACTGTCTCCTCTGACGCACTGCAAGGTGTGGAGGAAGGTGCTTTCTCTGAGTGTGATCCTGTAGTTATTGTTGCATGCCCAGTCACTGTCTCCTCTGACGCACTGCAAGGTGTGGAGGAAGGTGCTATCTCTGAGTGGGACCCTGTAGTTATTGTTGCATGCCCAGTCACTGTCTCCTCTGACGCACTGCAAGGTGTGGAGGAAGGTACTATCTCTGAGTGTGAGCCTGTAGTTATTGTTGCATGCCCAGTCACTGTCTCCTCTGACGCACTGCAAGGTGTGGAGGAAGGGGCACTCCCTGAGTGCAACCCTGTCATTATTGTTCCATGTCCATTCACTGTCTCCTCTGACACACTCTAGGTGTGGAGGAAGGTGCTATCTCTGAGTGGGACCCTGTCATTATTGTTGCATGCCCAGTCACTGTCTCCTCTGACGCACTGCAAGGTGTGGAGGAAGGTACTATCTCTGAGTGTGACCCTGTAGTTATTGTTGCATGCCCAGTCACTGTCTCCTCTGATGCACTGCAAGGTGTGGAAGAAGGGGCACTCCCTGAGTGCAACCCTTTCATTATTGTTCCATGCCCATTTGCTGTCTCCTCTGACACACTCTAGGTGTGGAGGAAGGTGCTATCTCTGAGTGCGACCCTGTAGTTATTGTTGCATGCCCAGTCACTGTCTCCTCTGACGCACTGCAAGGTGTGGAGGAAGGTACTATCTCTGAGTGTGACCCTGTAGTTATTGTTGCATGCCCAGTCACTGTCTCCTCTGACGCACTGCAAGGTGTGGAGGAAGGTACTATCTCTGAGTGTGACCCTGTAGTTATTGTTGCATGCCCAGTCACTGTCACCTCTGACGCACTGCAAGGTGTGGAAGAAGGGGCACTCCCTGAGTGCAACCCTTTCATTATTGTTCCATGCCCATTTGCTGTCTCCTCTGACACACTCTAGGTGTGGAGGAAGGTGCTATCTCTGAGTGCGACCCTGTAGTTATTGTTGCATGCCCAGTCACTGTCTCCTCTGACGCACTGCAAGGTGTGGAGGAAGGTGCTTTCTCTGAGTGTGATCCTGTAGTTATTGTTGCATGCCCAGTCACTGTCTCCTCTGACGCACTGCAAGGTGTGGAGGAAGGTGGTTTCTCAGAGTGTGATCCTGTAGTTATTGTTGCATGCCCAGTCACTGTCTCCTCTGACGAACTGCAAGGTGTGGAGGAAGGTGCTATCTCTGAGTGGGACCCTGTAGTTATTGTTGCATGCCCAGTCACTGTCTCCTCTGACGCACTGCAAGGTGTGGAGGAAGGTACTATCTCTGAGTGTGACCCTGTAGTTATTGTTGCATGCCCAGTCACTGTCTCCTCTGACGCACTGCAAGGTGTGGAAGAAGGGGCACTCCCTGAGTGCAACCCTGTCATTATTGTTCCATGTCCATTCACTGTCTCCTCTGACACACTCTAGGTGTGGAGGAAGGTGCTATCTCTGAGTGGGACCCTGTCATTATTGTTGCATGCCCAGTCACTGTCTCCTCTGACGCACTGCAAGGTGTGGAGGAAGGTACTATCTCTGAGTGTGACCCTGTAGTTATTGTTGCATGCCCAGTCACTGTCTCCTCTGACGCACTGCAAGGTGTGGAGGAAGGTACTATCTCTGAGTGTGACCCTGTAGTTATTGCTCCATGCCCATTCACTGTCTCCTCTGACGCACTGCAAGGTGTGGAGGAAGGTGCTTTCTCTGAGTGTGATCCTGTAGTTATTGTTGCATGCCCAGTCACTGTCTCCTCTGACGCACTGCAAGGTGTGGAGGAAGGTACTATCTCTGAGTGTGACCCTGTAGTTATTGCTCCATGCCCATTCACTGTCTCCTCTGACGCACTGCAAGGTGTGGAGGAAGGTTCTTTCTCTGAGTGTGATCCTGTAGTTATTGTTGCATGCCCAGTCACTGTCTCCTCTGACGCACTGCAAGGTGTGGAGGAAGGTGCTTTCTCTGAGTGTGATCCTGTAGTTATTGTTGCATGCCCAGTCACTGTCTCCTCTGACGCACTGCAAGGTGTGGAGGAAGGTGCTTTCTCTGAGTGTGATCCTGTAGTTATTGTTGCATGCCCAGTCACTGTCTCCTCTGACGCACTGCAAGGTGTGGAGGAAGGTGCTTTCTCTGAGTGTGATCCTGTAGTTATTGTTGCATGCCCAGTCACTGTCTCCTCTGACGCACTGCAAGGTGTGGAGGAAGGTGCTTTCTCTGAGTGTGATCCTGTAGTTATTGTTGCATGCCCAGTCACTGTCTCCTCTGACGCACTGCAAGGTGTGGAGGAAGGTGCTATCTCTGAGTGGGACCCTGTAGTTATTGTTGCATGCCCAGTCACTGTCTCCTCTGACGCACTGCAAGGTGTGGAGGAAGGTACTATCTCTGAGTGTGAGCCTGTAGTTATTGTTGCATGCCCAGTCACTGTCTCCTCTGACGCACTGCAAGGTGTGGAAGAAGGGGCACTCCCTGAGTGCAACCCTGTCATTATTGTTCCATGCCCATTCACTGTCTCCTCCGACACACTCTAGGTGTGGAGGAAGGTACTATCTCTGAGTGGGACCCTGTAGTTATTGTTGCATGCCCAGTCACTGTCTCCTCTGACGCACTGCAAGGTGTGGAAGAAGGGGCACTCCCTGAGTGCAACCCTGTCATTATTGTTCCATGCCCATTCACTGTCTCCTCTGACGCACTCTAGGTGTGGAGGAAGGTACTATCTCTGAGTGGGACCCTGTCATTATTGTTGCATGCCCAGTCACTGTCTCCTCTGACGCACTGCAAGGTGTGGAGGAAGGTACTATCTCTGAGTGTGACCCTGTAGTTATTGTTGCATGCCCAGTCACTGTCTCCTCTGACGCACTGCAAGGTGTGGAAGAAGGGGCACTCCCTGAGTGCAACCCTTTCATTATTGTTCCATGCCCATTTGCTGTCTCCTCTGACACACTCTAGGTGTGGAGGAAGGTGCTATCTCTGAGTGCGACCCTGTAGTTATTGTTGCATGCCCAGTCACTGTCTCCTCTGACGCACTGCAAGGTGTGGAGGAAGGTACTATCTCTGAGTGTGACCCTGTAGTTATTGTTGCATGCCCAGTCACTGTCTCCTCTGACGCACTGCAAGGTGTGGAGGAAGGTACTATCTCTGAGTGTGACCCTGTAGTTATTGTTGCATGCCCAGTCACTGTCTCCTCTGACGCACTGCAAGGTGTGGAAGAAGGGGCACTCCCTGAGTGCAACCCTTTCATTATTGTTCCATGCCCATTTGCTGTCTCCTCTGACACACTCTAGGTGTGGAGGAAGGTGCTATCTCTGAGTGCGACCCTGTAGTTATTGTTGCATGCCCAGTCACTGTCTCCTCTGACGCACTGCAAGGTGTGGAGGAAGGTGCTTTCTCTGAGTGTGATCCTGTAGTTATTGTTGCATGCCCAGTCACTGTCTCCTCTGACGCACTGCAAGGTGTGGAGGAAGGTGCTTTCTCTGAGTGTGATCCTGTAGTTATTGTTGCATGCCCAGTCACTGTCTCCTCTGACGCACTGCAAGGTGTGGAGGAAGGTGCTATCTCTGAGTGGGACCCTGTAGTTATTGTTGCATGCCCAGTCACTGTCTCCTCTGACGCACTGCAAGGTGTGGAGGAAGGTACTATCTCTGAGTGTGACCCTGTAGTTATTGTTGCATGCCCAGTCACTGTCTCCTCTGACGCACTGCAAGGTGTGGAAGAAGGGGCACTCCCTGAGTGCAACCCTGTCATTATTGTTCCATGTCCATTCACTGTCTCCTCTGACACACTCTAGGTGTGGAGGAAGGTGCTATCTCTGAGTGGGACCCTGTCATTATTGTTGCATGCCCAGTCACTGTCTCCTCTGACGCACTGCAAGGTGTGGAGGAAGGTACTATCTCTGAGTGTGACCCTGTAGTTATTGTTGCATGCCCAGTCACTGTCTCCTCTGACGCACTGCAAGGTGTGGAAGAAGGGGCACTCCCTGAGTGCAACCCTTTCATTATTGTTCCATGCCCATTTGCTGTCTCCTCTGACACACTCTAGGTGTGGAGGAAGGTGCTATCTCTGAGTGCGACCCTGTAGTTATTGTTGCATGCCCAGTCACTGTCTCCTCTGACGCACTGCAAGGTGTGGAGGAAGGTGCCAGCTCTGAGTGTGCCCCTGTAGTTACTAATGAACGCCAATTCAGTGTCTCCTCTGATGCACTGTTATGTGTGGAGGAAAGAACGGCAGCATTCAGATTTGCTCATGTTTGATACCTCTGAAGGAAACCAATCTGACATAAGGCATTAGCACACTGCCAAAGACCATGTCTGCTGTTCTGAGGCAGCATATACAGAGGAAAATGTGAAAGTGTTTCTCCTGTCTTGGCAGGCTGAAAATGCCCCATCATTTATTTAGGGTGCAGAGCTGGAAAAGGGGAGAAGGAAGAGAACAGCGAAGCCAAAAGTAACAGCGCAATTTTCTGCAAAGAGTGGGGTCAGGAAATAGAATTAAATGTAGTATTAATCCTATTCAATGTAATAAACTTCTGGTAGAAGAATGTAGGCAATTTCAATCTTGTGGTGGCCAACAAGAAATTTGTCTAAGGGTCCTCAAAGGGAACAAAAGAGAATATGTCCAAAAATCCTGCTGAATAAGATCAGATTGCACTAATGAGGTCCAGCACCTAATGTGACCAATGAAATAGTGTTACTGAGGAAGACATTGAGGATACAATTGATACATTGTAACATGGGTTCAAAAATTGAAGAAAACAAATTACACTTTACATGAAGCATCAAAACATAGAAGTTCCCACAGTGTTTGGCATCTGATAGCGTGTAAATTGGGTATGAAGTGTCCATGAACAGACGCAGCCTGATTTGAGTGAATCTGCTGCAATCATGTAACATACGTGATGATATACATTGACCGGAAACAAACAAAAGCTTTGTAAATTGTTCCAGAAAATCAAATGTGCAATGTCCTGATAAGATGGCCATCGCCATTATAAAACGTAATTTTAAAGGTGGAAGCACCTGCTTGCCCCCTAGTTACAAACAGGTTTCTTCATGTGCCTACTTCCCAGTACCCAGAAAAAAAGCATCCGTGTAACAGTCATTGGCAAAGCCAATAGTGGTCCGATTTTGGCTGCTTGTCTGATGGTTCATTACATAATATTGCAAGCATGTGTCGCACTCGCCGAAACACCACTTTTCTGTTTCTTCCTCGATGCAGGAAGAGGCTCCCAGCCTCCCCTTCAGCCAATCCAAATGCTAATCTCATGCATGAGAGTAGCATCAGGATTGGCCTGAGGACACCCAGTTTGTACCGCCCAGGGAGACTGGGAGCCTGTGACTGCTGTTTCCAACCCAGCAACGCAGCTGGGTTTGGAGAGAGCTTCACTGCGCATGACGCTTTGGCCCGGCTAAGAAAGCTGGCCAAAGCGTCATGCACACTGAATCACAATGTTCACCACTCTCCCTCCTGCCTTGCACCGTGATGGCCCCACCCTCAAGCCTCATTCAATGGTAGAAAAATAAACGATAATATACATGTTTTATTATCCTTTTATGTTTTTAGGTCTCGCTGATCCAGCGCGCATGCGCTATCAGCGAGACATTTAGTAACTGGCATATAGAAGGGCTTTCTCCGGCCACCAACGAGTGGTTACTCGTGCGGCGCAGGCACCATCTTGCGGGCACCGTTACAGCTGCAATTACTTTCATTTTCGCGGCACCGATGGCCGCGCAGCACCGATGGCGGCCCGGCCAATGCTTGTTTTTTTTTACCATTTTCAACTGTGCATTTCTCTTAAATAACTAAAATATACTTGTGCTAGTGTACTTAAAATAAAAGCTTTTAAATCATAAAACTCTTCTTGATCTAACAATGTGTCAACATAACAGGCTTGGTCTTAGGAGTGTGGGAGCTACCCTGCCCAATGGCTTTTCTGTTTAGTGAAAATTACCTTGGCCTTTAGAACTTTGAAGTTCCCGACGTTGGCAGTATATTCATTTCAAGCATTGCAAGGCCCTTCTTCCTTCAGTTCATCACCTTGCTCCCCTTACACCCTCCCCGTCAATTGGTAATCAACTCTACAAATAACTACCATTGCAGGTGCGCAATTCCACTTCTTTTTATGAATTGCACCTAGAGGTGAGCGCGAGTCGGACTCTGACTCACTCCAAAATTGCGGCAATCAGCTGTGCATATGCGTCACAATAAACCATCACTGCACCTGGTTAGAACGTAGAGATGTAATTTGCTGCAGGAGCCTTGCTGTGTCGACCACGCAGCGGATGACCCCATGATGTCCCTGTGTCATCACGGAGCACAACGGTTACCACACTATGAAGCTGCCGTGAACCTCTTTGATTTGTGCATTTGGTCTATCGTTCTACAGATCATGACAAGTAATGTCTTTTTCACATGTAATTTTCATGACAAAAGAAGTAAAGAAAATATTTCTCACAGAAGTTTCTTCTATTTCAAGTTTGAGTAGCTCATGCAGTTCAGATGTGTTTAAGGGCCTTATTTTGCACACAGTCTTTTGTGTCCACTATCCCAGCATACGTTTGGGACTACATGCACCAGAATGAACAAGCATTGGCATAGTCAATAGGCCTCGCTTTTGGGACCTTATAAGTACTTAGTTATGCAGCACAATATCCTTGGTGCAACAACATCAACTGTTGCATGGCTAAACAGTTATAAGGTCCCAAAGGCGAGACCTATTGGCTATGCCAATGCTTGTTAGTTTTGAGGCTGACGGGGAGGGTTATGCTCCTCCTCCATAGTTGAGGAGCGGCCCTGGTACTTAGAGCAGGTATAGAAGTAGTTTGTCATTTTAATGCAGGTCATAGGAAAATATAATTCATATTGGTGCAAAGAAATCCCATTATATGCTTTGAATGACCAACTTGAAGATGAATTCTAAACATAAAAATGTTTTTTTTTAAATTACAAAATGTATCGAACACTTTTGAATCAAAAGTGCACATTTGGTCAGACACAATGGCATTACTCACAGTGCAAGAAAGACATTGCCTAAGGAGGTTTTTCCTGTTGTCCTATGATATATGTTTTAATAAGTGGAAGCAAAATATGAGTTGCAGCTGAAAAGATCAATGGATGAAGAGCCCTCCTTATAGATGTGATAAGGTACCCTCTACTATACATTAAAAGGATATAGCAAGTCATAGAGGAGTTCCAAGACATAAAGAGGTATGAGGCCACAGGCTGAGTGTCTTTTTTAAGGTCATGAAACTCCAGTTGACATGCAATATCCTTATAATGTAGGGTAGAGGTTACTTTATTCCTTACAATACTATGTATACCTTTCATATTTTATTAAGATTGAAAAGCACAGTGAGCTCAGTAAAAAATATTTCATATATTTTTCTATGTTTCTTTGGCAAACCTGTAAGCAAACTATTGAAATACCAAAATTTTAATTCTGAGTCAGAGTTATGTTTCATTTGTTGTGCTTTTTGAGTGATGTGGATTCATTTGATTGCTTGTAAATATTACCTGACATATCTGAATTGTTGAAATTGCATTGTTGTCCAAAAGTCATGGATATCACACTTATCTTTGTAATTGTGATATCATCAGTGTTTGGTTCAGGGGCTACGGGGTGAGGATGTGAGATGATGATAGATGTAGCTGGTTGCGTGAGTAACTGCTAGAGGAGAATGACACATTATGTTGTTATGTTTGTGATATTTATGCTGGGTTAAGTAAGATGGTTGTTTTTGGTCCCTGATGGAGGAGTAGTTAATGATCCTTTCCACTCTTAGTGCAGTGTTGGGTGCTGCTTGGTGGTCCCAAATTGGTTATCTCCCACATAACATTGATCCTGACTCTGACAGGCATGACATGGCAGGGTCGTGGGTGGGCTCCTGGTTGCAAAGACAGAAACTGCTTGGATGAGAAATGACTTAAACCTCCAGATGTTGCTGAAATAGTGCAAAGGCTTGGATTTGTGCATGCATCTAGAGAAACACATTTACCGTGCAAGAAAGTGTCTTCTTAACAAATACAAAATGAGGACAGGTTGGAGTGCATAGGGGGATAAAGTTGACCCTGTGAAACCCTAAATCATGGAAATCAGAACATGAATAGTCTCTTTATGGAGGGTGATACTGAAAAACGCGAACGGTGTATGTATCGCTGTAACATATGAAAAGCATGATTCGTTATTTGTGATTTCGGTGACAAATACTGTTGTGTACTAAAAGTGGTGTACAGTTTCCGTCCTGCAGTATAATCAATAAAAATGTTTTATTAAAAACTAGCCATGTTTAAATGGTGCCTGAAGAGTATATCTCAACAGGAAATGTATTGATAAATCATATGGAGAGGAAAAAAGAGAGATTTTAAAAAACAATAGTAGATATGTCCACCTGTATTAATTGAGGATCATGGGACCTATTCACCCAAAAAAAAAATTCAATTAGAAATGGTGAACAAAATTACCTCTCCTATGCTTTTTTTTTATTGTTCAAAACTGTTTTATTGCGAGTTACTTTCAGTACACCGCTACATCGCCTACAACCCGGAGGCCGGCAGCAGATCAATCGTATTCAGAATGTGACATTTAACAGTGTGACACAGCCTTGAGACTGACAACCCGGAGGTCCGGTGGCATTCAGTACATTTCAGTGCGACAGGTCGTGTACCGTATGTACGCTAAGTCTGACATTATAGCACAGTAGAAATTTTTTTATTATCTCGTATAGAACTTAAATTAATCTACCTACAACTATATAACTATCACTGCATCACAACATTCTCACTCCTCCTGTGCCATTCGCACTTTTCTATGTAGCTCTTAACATGGCTTTTCCTTGCATCCGCCAGCCTAACTAGTACTCCACGTCTGTCTCTGCAGCTGGCTGTGTTCTCCCCTTTAAATAGTCTACCAGGTACATCCAGTAGTCCCTGGGCCTAGAGGCGGAAGGCAGCTCCTCCTCAAAGGTATTCAGTGTGTCTTTGCAATACGTTAGATCTATTAACCAGTCTTTCAGCCTGGGGCATCTTCTGCTGTCCCAATGGAGCGATACTCTGCGCTTCACCATTAATAATGCTATCACACAGTATTTACGCTTGGTCGCGCGCACAGTTGGAACTAGACCCAGCAAGCACACCTTCGCAGAACATTCTATGGGCGTGCCCAACATAACACCCAGTGCCCCGTCACCTCTTTCCAATAATCAGCCACCCTGGGGCAATCCCATGCTAGATGCAAAAAATCAGTGTCCTCCATTCTACATCTCTTACATCTTGAATCATCCCTCAGCCCACAACGATGTAATCTGCGTGGTGTGTGGTAAATTTGGTGTAAGTACTTATAATGGATTATCCTTAGGTTCCCATTTGGGGTTAACATGTCAGTAAGCATGCACGTCCTAGCCCAGTCCTCAATGGTAAGTGGGTCAACCATTACAGTATTCCATTTGAGCCGCATGCGGTCGGTGCTATTTGCAATATCTTCCTGCAACCTGGCGTATAATCGAGAGACTATATGGGCCGCCGTGGGTGTCGTCAGCAGATACAGTAGGGAGATCTGCGGACTAGGTTCGTCAGGGTACCCAGTGTACAGTTCCTTCATCGCCCTCTGTAGTCGATAATAGATGAAGGTGAAGAGTGCCGTCTGATTGCTAATGTAGGTCAATGAGTCTAGTTTTTTGAACTGCCCATCCTCATAAAGATCCCCCAGTTTATCTATACCAGCCTGCTGTAAGAGTGTCATGCCTACCGCTTCTTGTGTAACTGAGAGTTCTGGGTGGTGTGCTAGGGGCAAGTCCGGCGCATAAAGTGGGAGTTTGCTCGCCTTTTTACCCATTAGGTGCCATGCCATGTTAGTAGTGTCGATTGTGTTTATGTCGTTTGCGTGTAGAGAAGGGCGTTTATATAGCAGTATGGAGGTCAGCGGGATGGGGTACGCATACCCTGCTTCTATCGCCACGTGCGACATGAATGGTATCTCGTGGTACCAGAAGAACGCGAACTGCGCTTGCGCACATAGGTAATATAGATAGAGGTCAGGCACCTTGAAACCACCCTGTGCATATGGTAGTGTAAGTGTTTGAAGCTGTATCCTAGCCTGCTTCCCCGCCCAAATAAGATTTAGAACCAGTTTATTCATATTACGGAAAACTGCTGCTGGCGGTTTGATGGGGATGTTGTTAAATAAGTAAAGGAATTTGGGTAGTAGCACCATTTTTACTATTGCAGTCCTGACTGCCAGTGAGAGTGGCAGTTTGTTCCATCTTTTTATTTTATCCTCCAATTCCGAAATCACCCTTCCATAATTTGTACTAATGACCAGTTCTGGGTCACGGGGATACCATATTCCTAGATATCTTGTGGGCTCATCATGCCATTCTAACGGGTAGTCCAACGTAAATGGGACAGTACTGTCTGTTAATGCCAGCACTTGGGATTTGGCCCAATTAATTTGCAGGCCAGAGTGCTGACCGAATTTAATGTATTCTCTCAACAGGGGGTTGAGGTTTTGGGCGGGGTCCCTTACGTATAGTACCATATCATCCACATAAAGCGATATGTGTAAGGGCCTTGTCGGAATCTGTAGGGCTGAATAATGATGATGCTGCCTGATTTTGCAAGCCAATGGCTCCAGCACCAGCGCAAATAGCAGAGGGGACAGGGGGCACTCCTGCCTGGTCCCTCTGCTTATTTCTATGGGGTCTGATATATAACCGTTTACCCTTATCCTAGCGGACAGACCTGTGTAGAGTAGTGATATCCATTGCGTAAACATCAGAGGAAAACCCATGCGTCTCAGAACTGCGTGTAAATACTCTCATTCAATCGTGTCGAAAGCCTTCGCGGCGTCCAGTAGGATCGCCGCGGCTTTGGTTTCAGGTGTCAAATAATGCGAAAGTGCGAACAGTGTTCTCGTATTATGCGTTGTTGACCTTTCAGGTATGAATCCCGACTGGTCGGGCCTAATTAGTGCAGGCATCAGAGGTTAAAGCCGTGTGGCCAGCAGGCAGGCAAGTATTTTAACGTCTACGTTAATAAGCGATAAGGGCCTGTATGAGTCACATATGTCAGGTTCCTTACCGGGCTTGAGCAGAGTTATAAGCATCGCCTCCCGCAGAGTATCCGGGAGGATTTGTTCCTCATGCGCGTCCCCATACATTTCTACCAAATGAGGGGCTAACTGATCCGCAAAGGCCTTGTAAAATTCCCCAGTGAAGCCATCCGGCCCCGGCGCTTTGCTGTTTGGGAGAGTTTTAATGACCTCGGTCACGTCTTCAACTGTGATCGGTCTGGACAGGTATGCTCTATGTCCATCTGACAGCCATGCCATTTCGACATCCGCCATATATTCTAGGATGGCATCAGGTGACACGGAGAGGTGTGATTCATACAGATGGCCATATGTGTTACGGAATTCTTCCAATATCCCCTTCATGTCATACCTATTCGTCCCTGCTTCGTCACGGACCGTGTGAATGTGTTGCGGAGTGCGGCCCGTACATATTTTTTGAGCCAATGCCCTGCCGGGCCTTCCTCCTTCACCATATGCTCTAGCTGTACCCCGTTTCGATATGTATTTGAGTTCTGCGTTGGCGTATTCCTGATGTTCAGTTAAGGTCTGTTTGATATCCCCTAGTATGGTGTCATCTTGAGTGCGTTCGTATCGTAGCTCTAGGTCGCTCAATTTGGACTCCCTAAGTCGTATTTGTTGTCTGATGTCTTTCAGTATTCCCGCTGTAGTACTAATACAATTCCCCCTTATCGTTGCTTTAAACGCTTCCCATAGTACCCCTTTGTCATCCGTCGTGGGAGAGTTGAGGACAAAATATTCTTCTATGGCGTTGTGTATTGTCTCCGTGAATGCAGTGTCATGTAGTGCTGTCGCATTGAATCGCCATGCGAATGGTGGTGGTGTGTAATGGGGTAGTTGTAATGACAGTAATACTGGGTTGTGGTCCGAGAGTGTGCGCGGTAAGTGCCTGATATCTGCCGCCCACAAAGACACATCTCTCGATCCGAACCAGTAGTCAATTCTAGACCAACTATTATGCACTGCCGACACATGGGTAGCTATTGTGCTCCCTGGGTTACGAGTTCTCCAGATATCACTTAGATGTAGCTCTTCAATAGCGTCTAGCAATTCAGCGCGTGCCTGTTTGTGTGTTTCTACAGTGTTCAGTGATCTGTCCACCCCATCTTGCAAGGCTATATTAAAATCACCACCCCACACCAAATGCGGAATATGTAGGTCGGAAATAGTGTGCCATAGTTTAGTGAAAAAACTGGGGTCATCCGTGTTCGGCCCATAAGTGTTAATGAAAGCTATAGACTGATGTCTCATTAAACCAATCGCTATGACAAATCTGCCCTCTGGATCTTTGATCACCTTTGATACTCGGAAATTAAGCCCCTTTCGTACAAATATGCTGACTCCCCTGGCATAGGACGAGTAGTTGGAGCTATGTATAGATTCCGCCCATCTACTCCCTATGGTCGCTGTGGTGTGCGCTGCGATGTGCGTTTCCTGGAGGAAAGCAATATCTATTTTATGTCTGGTAAGGTAACCAAAGATTAGACGTATTTTCTTGGGGTGATTCATTCCCCTGATATTCCTGGTGAGAAGATTTAGGTTAGTGTCTTTCACGTCGTCAGTGTGTTTCTCTGTTACATCTCAATTTCACGGCGCTGTGTCTTGCATGTGGTGTGCATTTCGGCCGTATACTGGTGTCATGCAAAGCTACCATCTAAGTTAGATAACGCAGGTCGGAGTTCGCAATGTTTCTCAGATACAGTGAATGGTAATGAACTTCCCCAACTGTTTCTCTTCTCCCCCCACCCACTTCAGCAACCCAATCCTGCCAAAGCCAATACCCCAAATCAGTTAAACAATAAAACCAACATTCTTCGGGGGACACCCAAGTTGGGGGTCCGCCAGGTTCACACGTCTCCATCCACATTGTGGATGTGGACGGGTAGACTGTCACATCACAGTAAGCAACATTGTGTTGTCAATAAAACCAAATCTGCTCCAAGTACCTGTGCCATGGTATGCCATGTGCGAGGGCCTCAGGCCCTTCCCCCAAAGTCTTCCATGCTTTCACGCTCAGAGTGCACTCATACGTTTCGCTATAGTGCTGCGTGGCTGCATCAGGAGAGCATCGGACAGTCACCATGCCTCTCCTCGATTGTACCCCTCTGGTCTTAATTGGGTTCACGCCCCTGAGCAATGCGTATTTCGTGTTAAGTTGATCCACCTCGGTCTATCGGACCGCCAATGTTCACAACCAGTCTCTTTGACCATTCAGTACATGTCAGAGTATCTACACTGGAACGTTTGTACAAATGCATCAGGTACATCGGGAGACAGGAAAGCCCCGTCTATTCTAATTAACCCCAGCTAACCTCCATAGTTCAAGCGTGCCTTTCACACAGTACATCGTGCTCCGTAGGGTTCCTATGGGTGAAGACAACTTGTCGTGTGTCTCCTTGGGCGAGCAAAGGAAAATGCATTGCAACTGCATACCCTCTCAGCTCTCGTCTTCATGCTGGTCTCCTCGCTCTGGCATTTTTTTCCTCTTGATCAGCTTTTTGATGAATTTGTGAGCTGCTTGCGGCGTTACCAAAACCGTTGATCTGCCATCTTGATTGACTTTGAGCTTTGCAGGATAGAGCATGGAGTATTCCACACCCAGATCCCTGAGCTTCTGTTTTGCGCACTGGAACTCCTTGCGGGCCAACTGCACAGCCATGGTGTGGTCCGGATAAAAGTCGAGTTTGTTCCCTTGGTGGGTGATGTCTCCTTTTTCACGCGCCCTCCGCAGGACCGAGCCCGTTCCACCAAGAACACTGTGGAAAAGGCCTCCTCACCAAAGATTTCTTTAAGTAGTTTCTCCACGTATAGTTCCATCTTTCCAGTGTTGGTCGTCTCCGGCAGCCCCGCTATGCGAATATTATTGCGGCGTGACCACGCTTCCAAATCCTCTGTCTTATTGCGCAGTGTGTCCATCGCTTTCTCCATGGCGGTGCAGGTTTTTGTGTTGGCGTTAGAGACATCCTCCACTGCCGATATCCTTGTTTCAGCCTCCACTAACCGCTCTCCATGCTTGTCCATTTTTGCGGCCATGTTGTAGACCCTCTGCGTGAGAGTGTCTAGTTTTCCATTCATTTCTTGCAGGCTGCACTGTATGGCCCTCAAAATTCCCTCCATTCCAGCGCTCTCAGTTGCCTCAGGGTCAGCGTCCGTTTCCGATTCTCCAGTTGCCCCTCTGGTCTGTTTCTTTGCCTCGAACTGCAGCTTCGTTTGTTGTTTTTCTGGTTTGCCCATAACGCCGGTTGCACCCGGTGATCCGCGTTTTACACGCTGTTGGGTTTGAGCGGCGTGAGTCTTTCTCGTTACCGTTGTCATTCACTGGCTGTGGAGCTCTCATGCACCGGGGATGCAGTCGTGCCCGCTTCAGCTCCAGAGTCCGTCTGGAGTACACTGGGCAGTCTATCTCCCGGAATAATGCTTAGTCTGTTTGCAGTGGCTCTATGGCAACTTCCACCATTACCGTACCACCCTCAATCGCGCTTTCTCCCGCAGTTGGCACGTTCTTGTAGATCACGACTCAGGAGCATATTTTGCGACGTACATACAGGACCTCGTTGGATGGCGTGGGCTGCACGCTGGATGTGCGTCGGTTCCAATGCCAATAGTTATGCTCCTCCAATGGTAGTTCTCGGGCTCACTCCGTTACCACGCACAGGGGGATGTGGCCGATGTTACCGCCATTCCCAGTCAGTCCCGCGCAGTGTCCAGCATCGCCATAGTAACATTGGTCTGTCACTTTCCCAATGGCCGCTAATCCTCAGACCACGCTCCACATCAGCTAGGTCCCTCGTGTCTCCAGTATGTGTGCCTGAGTAAGTTGCCGCTGTACACCGCAGTTCTTTGGGGGCAAGCACACATCCGACAGTCGCAAACGCCTCTGAGAAGGTCGAGACCCGAGTGTTGGGCTTTCCGGCAGTGTCAGATCTTCGCTGTCGGGAAGTTAGTGCGATAGAGTCACATATTTAATGTACGTAGAGGGCAATGGAGCGCTGTACTTCCGTGCGTTTCACGCTGACTGCAATTTTGTGAGCCGTGGAACGCATATCGCTATGTACTCACGGTCCGTTGTTCGTTGGGTCCGCACAAGAGTCTTTGCCCCACATTATCGCCGGACACTCCACGCATCTCCGTAGATGTCCTGAGGGCGCGGCAAGTGTCCAGGGGACGTCCGTTTGGTCCGCCACTTCAGATCGAGTTCGCCCCCATTTTGGGAGGTCGTCCGAGGTCCGCACCGTCCACCTCCGTTTTCGCCTATTGAGGCAGTTTCAGACCATGGAAACACACGCCCGGGGTCCTCCGCATGTTCCGACGGCTTATGCAGCAAAGCCCGTCCGTTTTAAGGCCATTGACATTCCGCTATCAGTCTCAGCAGTCTCCCGTCCGGCGGAGCTGTCTCAGGAGCCAGCCATCCCGCAGTGCGCCCTCTAGCGCCCCTCACCTCTCCTATGCTTGCCAGAAAATCACAAAGAGAAGATTAGCAGGCTTAAACGCTTTTAAGGAACCTGAGAACTCCACCATGAGCACGGAGTTCTCTGACTCCATAAATTCTTTTCAAGGGATGAGCACATGGGTGTTCCTGAGCATTCCAAGCTTGCTTTCTCTTGGAAGTTTGTGAACTCTCAGAAACTAGCATGACGATGTGTAATCACAAGCTCCTATCATTCCTCCTTCCAGCCTGAAAAGGATTTGTTTTTACTCTAGCCACAAGTTGGTGTAAATCCCTTTCCAAGGTGGGAAGAAGAGTGTATTGTCACCAAATTTGATGGGGGTGTAAATGACGAGATTTGTCCAAGGGGTATAATACTTCCATGGCAGATTAAAATGGGCATTTGCACAAAGGGAGTCCATTTCCTATTTGTGGAGTTCTCTGCCATGGAGAGTTGTGCGGAGTGGAAATGGAGTGCAAAGAAGAAAAGTGATTGGCCAAGAAATCTGTGTAGAAATCTGTGCCAGAAACTAGTGTGTACACAAAGCAAACACAAGGAGATGATGGATGGAGCGCTGAAATATTTCAGATACTCACCTCCAGTCACAGATCTGGGTTGAATCCATCATCATTTTTTAGCTCACTTTGCCACCTCAGTTCAGACCCAGCTATGTGCAAATCAGTCTTGACCCTGTGCCTCATGGGAACAGTCCAGCCCGAACTGCCAAGCCAGGTCTTCCCTGAACCAGAAACAAGCATCCTGGGACCGGTTTCTGGGTAACACCCTTCATCAGCCAGGCTAGCTTGAATCCAGTGGCAAAGTGAGCAAGGGACCCATTTCTGGGCATACCCTACCAACTAAGGATGAACAAAGCAAACACAAGGAGATGATGGTCGGAGCGCTGAAACTTTTCAGACACTCACCTCCAGTCACAGATCTGGGTTGAATCCATCATCATTTTTTAGCTCACTTTGCCACCTCAGGTCAGACCCAGCTATATGCAAATCACTCTTGACCCTGTGCCTGATCAGAACAGTCCAGCTTGAACTGCCAAGCCAGGTCTTCCCTGTACCAGAAACAAGCATCCTGGGACTGTTTCTGGGTAACACCCTTCATCAGCCAGGCTAGCTTGAATTCAGTGGCAAAGTGAGCAAAGGGCCCACGTCTTGGCATACCCTGCCAACTCATGGTGAACAAAGCAAACACAAGGAGATAATGGACGAAGCACTGAAACTTTTCAGACACTCACTCACCACCAGTCACAGATCTGGGTTGAATCCATCATAATTTTTCAGCTCAGTTTGCTACCTCAGTTCAGAACAGTGGGAACAGTCCAGCTCAAACTGCCAAGCCAGGTCTTCCCTGAACCGGAAACAAGCATCCTGGGACCGGTTTCTGGGTAACACCCTTCATCAGCCAGGCTAGCTTGAAACCAGTGGCAACGTGAGCAAGGGATCCACGTCTGGGCATACCCTGCCAGCTTAGGGTAACAAAGCAACACAAGGAGATGATGTACAGAGCGCTGAAACTTTTCAGACACTCACCACCAGTCACAGATCTGGGTTGAATCCATCATCATTATTTAGGCAGTTGATGTCTGGACTGTTTCCATGGGACACAGGGTGAATACTGATGTGAATATGGCTGGGTCCAAACTGGGTTGGCGTAGTGGGCAACAGAACAATGGATTTAACCCAGATCTTTTGACTGGGGGAGAATGTTTGCATTGTCAGCATTCCGGCCATCATTTGTTTGCTGTAACACTTTTCGCCTTAAGTGGGATGGTTATGCCTAGACTTGGATCTCTTGCTCACTGTGCCACTGGATTCAAGGTATCCTGGCTGAAGAAGGGTGACATACCCTGAAACTGGTCCCAGGATGCTTTTTCTGGACCAGGGGGGACCTGGCCTGGCAGTTCGATCTGGACTGTTCCCATGCGGCACAGGGTCAAGACTGATTTGCATATGGCTGAGTACAAACTGGGGTGGCGGAGTGGGCAAAAGAACAATGGAATTTCCTGAGATCTTTTGACTGGGGTAGAATGTTTGCATTGTCAGCCTTCTATTCATTATTTGTTTGCAGAAACTATTGTGTATGCAGATTCTAATCGAAGTTTACAAATTCCAAAAAGTAGTAAAACTACCCTGCGATAAAGATTAAACATCAGAGTGTAGTTTTACTATTTGTTTTTGTGCAGTAGCCCCCAAACATTTCTTAGGAAATTCGATTTATGTTCATTTTTGTGGGACACTATCTATTTGACCAAAATTATATCTTTTCATGGTATTACAATACTAAAACATGCCAAAAATTGTTTTTTAAAAATGGCCAAATGTTTATTTCATAGGAGTGCCCATTTTAATACTGAATTAATTTTCACAGAACCTCGAGTCCCAGTTCCATTGGATGCCATTGAAAGTAAATAATTCTCATCAAGCTATAGGTAACCTTCTTTTCGTGACCAATTTTGCCAGGGGTCCTGAAAGTGCTTCCAGGGGTCACAAGGGGCAAGTCTATGCTGTAAGATTGGAGGTCCCTGGTGCTGCCTTCATTATTTCAACAGTTCTGTCTGTCCCAAAAGGCTCTCCTACACAGAAGTACTGGACTTTGATGAAAGACTATTTTCAGCAACACATAGATCTTCTCACGAGTAACCTTAAATGTTAATTCTGCAATTACTGGCATTTGTTTCACATTGAAATCCCTTCAGGAATTTCCAGGGTTACTCCCTGGGAGTGTCTATATTGCTGGAGGCTGTGAAAGGGATAGTTTTAAAACATCCTTTGCTGGTGTCCCGTCTTTGTTTGCCAGCATCATCCCTCCTCCTTCTCTTTCTGTGTCATCCTATAAATCCCAGTCACAGGTGAAGCAGGGATTCAGATATTGCTGTAGATCCCACGATGAAGACTCCAGGTGCAATCTTCCTCCTTGTCGCCCTTCTTGGGTCCTACGAGGCGCATCCAGTGGAGGAAGAGGACTCATCTGCAGGTGAGTGAACAGGGATCATGCTCTCAGCCCCTGAAATCTGAGTGATCGAGATTGTGTCTTTTTCTGGAGGGCTGCCGGGGTCTGCTTTGCACCACAATGGTGTTTCCTGGTGGCGCGTGCTGCTGGATACTATTGTAGCTGGATTACTTTAACGTGTGCTGCTGGGAAGGAAGTAGGGTGTAGAGGAACATGGTTGGACATGATATTCCGTACACGGTTTTTGCCAGCTAAGGCACATCTGTGCTGTGCTGCATGCATGGTGCTCCCGCTAACATGTAGTAGTGGAAATTGTGCAAGTGAAACTGATGGCACTATTAAAATATTAAGCACACAGAAGCCAGAAAAAGTTCAGTCGTGTCTGTCCTTTTAGACAAGTACAAACACTGATCAAGACTATGTTTAGATTCTGAGTTTGACACTGTAGTTATTGTTGCATGTCCATTCACTGTCTCCTCTGATGCACTGTAAGTGTGGAGGAAGGTGCTACCTCTGAGTGTGACCCCGTAGTTATTGCTGAATTTCCATTCACTGTCTCCTCTGACACACTGTAGGTGTGGAGGAAGGGGCTCCATCTGAGTGTGACCCTGTAGTTATTGTTCCATGTCCATTCACTGTCTCCTCTGACACACTGTAGGTGTGGAGGAAGGGGCTCCATCTGAGTGTGACCCTGTAGTTATTGTTCCATGTCCATTCACTGTCTCCTCTGATACACTGTAGGTGTGGAGGAAGGTGCTATCTCTGAGTGTGACCCTGTAGTTATTGTTCCATGTCCATTCACTGTCTCCTCTGATACACTGTAGGTGTGGAGGAAGGTGCTATCTCTGAGTGGGACCCTGTAGTTATTGTTCCATGTCCATTCACTGTCTCCTCTGACACACTGTAGGTGTTGAGGAAGGGCCTATCTCTGAGTGTGACCCTGTAGTTATTGTGCCATGTCCATTCACTGTCTCCTCTGACACACTGTAGGTGTGGAGGAAGGTGCTATCTCTGAGTGTGACCCTGTAGTTATTGCTGCATGTCCATTCACTGTCTCCTCTGACACACTGCTATGTGTGGAGGAAGGGCCTATCTCTGAGTGTGACCCTGTAGTTATTGCTGCATGTCCATTCCCTGTCTCCTCTGATACACTGTAGGTGTGGAGGAAGGTGCTATATCTGAGTGTGGCCCTGTAGTTATTGTTGCATGTCCATTCACTGTCTCCTCTGACACACTGTAGGTGTGGAGGCAGGGGTTCCATCTGAGTGTGACCCTGCAGTTATTGTTGCCTGTCCATTCACTGTCTCCTCTGACACACTGTAGGTGTGGAGGAAGGTGCTATCTCTGAGTTTGACCCTGTAGTTATTGCTGCATGCCCATTCACTGACTCCTCTGATGTACTGTAGGTGTGGTGGAAGGGGCTATCTCTGAGGGTTACCCTGTAGTTATTGCTGCATGTCCATTCACTGTCTCCTCTGACACACTGTATGTGTGGAGGAAGGTGCTATCTCTGAGTGTGACCCTGTAGTTATTACTGCATTTCCATTCACTGTCTCCTCTGACGCACTACTATGTGTGTAGGAAAGGGCTATCTCTGAGTGTGACCCTGTAGTTATTGCTGCATGCCCATTCACTGTCTTCTCTGATGCACTGCTTAGTGTGGATGAAAGTGGCGCCTCTGAGTTTGCTGCTTACTCACTGTCTTCTCAGACACACTCTAGGCATGAAGGACGGTTCTGCAGCGGTCAAAGTTGCTCACATCTGAAGTCTGATACCTCTGCATTAAGCCACTCTGACATAAGGCATCTGCAGACTCTTGCAGACCCTGACTGCCGTTCTGAGGCAGCACATACAGATCTTAGGAGTCTTTCTTCTGTCCTTGGCAGGTTGGAAACCCCTGAATTAAAAAATAAATGTGGTGTTGGTGCAGAGCTGGAAAGTGAGAGAAAGTAGGAAACTTCTAATAGGAAAATGCAGATGATATAAAGCTTGTGGTGGCCAACCTGAAACTAGCCCAAGGGTCCCCATAGGGGATGAAAGGGAATAGTTGCAAAAACCCAGCGGCATCAGAAGATCCGATTGCACTTTGTAAATCCAGAAACTAATGTGAAATGTGAAAGAATGTTACTGAGGAAGGAATCCAGGACCCCAAAAAAAGTCAATTGCACTTGACATGAGGTATTAACATGAAAAAGTTCCCAATCTTTTTGCCATTTGATAGTGTGTAAATTGGTTATAAAGTATCCACAAGGAAGTCAAACCTGAGGAAATCTAGTGTGAAATCCTAAAAGAATCAAATGGACCCTAAACCCCTGTCCTGAGAGCAGTTCCTTCCAAAACTCACATGTTGTATTACATAGATGATGATACACCCGGAAAGGAAACAACCATGTGCTTCTAAAATTGCTCACGACAATTAAATGTGCAATGTCTTATAAGTTGGCCATCACCACATTATAAAGCATAATGATAAAGAGTGGGTAACCCTCTTGTCCCCCAGTCAAGAGAATGTTTTTTCATGGACCTAATTCCAAGTACCCGGAAAGGAAGTATCTTTTTACCTCTATGTAAGAAGCATTGGAAAAGCCAATAGAGATCTGACTTTGGCATATTGTCTGATGGTTTAATATTTAATATTGCAAGCATTTGGCAGAAAAGCAAAAAGAAAAACATGATAACAAGCTGTGCCAATTAAAAGAAAATAAATAAGCATTGCCGATACTTTTAATAACAAAATACAGGACTCCTAACAAACAGATGTACTTTGAGCCGGTATAGAAATAGTTTTACAATTTAATGCAGGTTGTAGGAAAATATGATTCATAATGGTTCAAAGAAAGCACATTATAGGCTGTGAGTTGAGCTGTAGAGTTATAAGTGGTAAAGAAAATAGATGTAGTGTCAGAGGTTGTACAGAAAAGAGCTGTAGAATCAGGAGAGGCATGAACAGAGCAATAGAGTCAGGAGATTAATAGAGAAGAGCAGTAAAGTCAGGAGTGGTATAGAGAACAGTAGTAGAGTCTGAGGTAATATAAAGAATAGCAGTAAAGTTATGAGTGGTAGAGAGAAGAGCAGTATAGTCAGGAGTAGTAAAAAGAAGAGCAGTAGAGTCAGGAGTGGGATAGAGAAGAGCAGTAGAGTCAGGAGTGGTAAAAAGAAGAGCAGTAGAGTTAGGAGTGGGATAGAGAAGAGCAGTAGAGTCAGGAGTGGTAAAAAGAAGAGCAGTAGAGTCAGGAGTGGGATAGAGAAGAGCAGTAGATTCAGGAGTGGTACAAAGAAGAGTAGTAGAGTTAGGAGTGGGATAGAGAAGAGCAGTAGAGTCAGGAGTGGTAAAAACAAGAGCAGTAAAGTCAGGAGTGGGATAGAGAAGAGCAGTAGAGTCAGGAGTGGTAAAAAGAAGAGCAGTAGAGTCAGGAGTGGGATAGAGAAGAGCAGTAGATTCAGGAGTGGTACAAAGAAGAGCAGTAGAGTTAGGAGTGGGATAGAGAAGAGCAGTAGAGTCAGGAGTGGTAAAAACAAGAGCAGTAGAGTCAGGAGTGGGATAGAGAAGAGCAGTAGAGTCAGTAATGGTAAAAACAAGAGCAGTAGAGTCAGGAGTGGGATAGAGAAGAGCAGTAGAGTCGGGAGTAGTAAAGAGAAGAGCAGTAGAGTCAGGAGTGGGATAGAGAAGAGCAGTAGAGTCGGGAGTAGTAAAGAGAAGAGCAGTAGAGTCAGGAGTGGGATAGAGAAGAGCAGTAGAGTTAGGAGTTGGATAGAGAAGAACAGTAGAGTCAGGAGTCATAAAAAGAAGAGCAATAGATTCAGGAGCGGTACAAAGAAGAGCAGTAGAGTCAGGAGTGGTAGAGAGATGAGCAATAGAGTCAGGAGTGGTAAAGAGAAGAACAGTAGAGTGAAGCATGTGAAAGAGAGAAGCAGTTGGGAAAAGAAGATTAGAAGAAAGAATGGAAGATTAAAGAATAGTACCACAAATAACAGTAGATTGTGAACTGTAGAGAGAACATTGATACTGTGAAACATTATTAAGTGAGCAGAGGTGAAGAGAAATGTTGTGGATAAAATACTGGAGAGTGAGAAGCAGCAGCGAAGAGTGGTTTAGAGAAACACAGTGTAATCAAGAGTGGTATAGAGAACTGTAGTAGAGTCAGGAGTGGTATAGAGAAGAGCATTAGAGTCAGGAGTGGTATAGAGAAGATCAGTAGTGTCAGGAGTGGTATAGAAAAGAGCAATAGAGTCAGGAGTGGTATAGAGAAGAGCATTAGAGTCAGGAGTGGTATAGAGAAGATCAGTAGAGTCAGGGGTGGTATAGAGAAGATCAGTAGAGTCAGGGGTGGTATAGAGAAGATCAGTAGAGTCAGGAGTGGTATAGAAAAGAGCAGTAGAGTCAGGGGTGGTATAGAGAAGATCAGTAGTGTCAGGAGTGGTATAGAGAAGAGCATTAGAGTCAGGAGTGGTATAGAGAAGATCAGTAGTGTCAGGAGTGGTATAGAAAAGAGCAGTAGAGTCAGGAGTGGTATAGAGAACTGTAGTAGAGTCAGGAGTGGTATAGAGAAGAGCATTAGAGTCAGGAGTGGTATAGAGAAGAGCAGTAGAGTCAGGAGTGGTATAGAGAAGATCAGTAGTGTCAGGAGTGGTATAGAAAAGAGCAGTAGAGTCAGGAGTGGTTTAGAGCGGAGCAGTTGAGTTAGGAGTGGTAAAGAGAAGAGCAGTAGAGTCAGGCGTGGTATACAGAACTGCAGTAGAGTCAGGAGTGTTATAGAGAACTGTAGTAGAGTCAGGAGTGGTATAGAGAACTGTAGTAGAGTCAGGAGTGGTATAGAGAAGAGCAGTAGAGTCAGGAGTGGTATAGAGAACTGTAGTAGAGTCAGGAGAGGTAAAAAGAAGAGCAGTAGAGTCAGGAGTAGTATAGAGAAGATCAATAGAGTCAGGAATGGTATAGAAAAGAGCAGTAGCGTCAGGAGTGGTTTAGAGCGGAGCAGTTGAGTTAGGAGTGGTATAGAGAAGAGCAGTAGCGTCAGGAGTGGTTTAGAGCGGAGCAGTTGAGTTAGGAGTGGTATAGAGAAGGGCAGTAGAGTCAGGAATGGTAGGGAGAAGAGCAGTAGAGTGAAGCATGTGAAAGAGATGAGCAGTTGAAAGGAGAGCAAAAGAGCGTGGAGTAGAAGAAAGGGCAGCAATTTGAAAAGTAGTACAACGAATAACAGTAGACTGAGGAAGTATTGAGAGAACAGCGATACTGTGAACCATGGTTAAGTGAGTAGAGGTGGAGATGAGAGATGTGGATAAAATACTGGAGAGTGAGGAGCAACAGAGAAGAGTGGTATAGAGGAGAGTAGTTGAGTCAGAAATGGTATAGTGAAGAGCAGGGGTGTGATAGAAAAAGAACTAGTATGGAAATACACCATAGAGTGAAGAACAGTAGTTCAAGTAGCAATAGCGAAAAGAGAAAGAGAAATAATAGGGTAGAGTGAAGACCAGTAGAGCTATCAGCAGTATAGAGATGAGTGTATATAGAAGAGAAGTAGAATGAGGTGCGATAGATGAAGAGTGGTAGAGAGAAGAGAAGCATGGAAAAGGATGGTGGGGAATTCTGGTAAAGTGAAGAATGGATAGACTGAAGCATTGTTGAGTGGAGAGTAATAGAGAGAAGAGGAGCAGGCTTGAATGGTAGGGTGCAAAGTTACAGAGGCAGTAGGTTAAATTGTAGTGAAGAGGAGAGTAATAGAGTGAAGACTAGTAGAGTAAGCAGCAGTAGAGTTTAGGGTGGTAGAGTGAAGCATGAATATGTGAAATATTATAGAATGAACAGCTGGAGAGAAAAGAGCTGTAAAGAGAAGTAGAGTGAAAAGCAGTTTCGCAAGGAGTGGCATTGGAAAGAGCAGCGGAGTGAGGAGTGGTGGAGACAACAGTGATAGGGAAAAGGGTAGTGCTGCAAAGAGTTTTGAGTGAAAAGCGCTTTAGTGAAAAACAATAAAGTGAGGAACCGCAGAGAAGAACAGAGAAAGGAGGAACATTGCAGATTGGCAGAGTTAGGAGCCTTGGAGAGATGGAGTACAGAGCAGTGAAGTAGAGATTGGTAAAAAGAAGGGTGGTAGAATGAAAGGCAATAGAGTGAAGAATGGCAGAGGGAAGAGCAGTGGAAAGAAGAGTGAAAGTGGTTGAGCAGTAAAATAGTAGAATGAAGAGTGGTGGAGTGAAGAGTGGTGGAGTGAAGAAGGAGTACAGGGAAATGTTTAGAGCCAAGAGCGCTGTACAGGAGTGGGATAGCGAAGAGCAGTAGAGTCAGGAGAGTCAGGAGATACCCAATTGTTGAAGAACCTCCCACAGTTTGGCTCAGGGGATCAAATCAAAGACCGATTTCAGATCAACAAATATCAAATAAAGACTGCCAATATAATAATTGGAGCCTGAAGATTTGGTCGATAGTGGAGATTTTCGCACTCAGAATTTCACGCTCTTCCATCCAGGAGTGGAGACGCTCACGGAGAATTCTAGCGAACAATTTCTGGATGACGTCAATTAGGCTGATCGGCCTATAGTTGGTGGGCAGGAGAAGTGAGCCCTTCTTAAAAACTGGGAAACATTCAGCCCCTAAGCAGGTGTCCTGGATCTTCATGCCATTCAGAATGGCATTAAATATTGCTCAAAGATAGGGTCCCCAAATGTTTGGTTCCTCCTGAAATAAGTCCCCAGGGATCTTGTCTAATCTGAGGTCCTTTTCCAAGGGAAAGCTTCCTGATTGCATTTAAACTTCTGGTAAAGTAAACCCTTGGGGGTCTTCAAGGAAAATACCTTGGATTGCTAAAGATGTTCCATCTTTCGGTTCTGTGGCTTCCTCGGTAGAATACAGAGCTTGAAAGTGAGACTTCCATGCGGCTACAGCAATATCCGGCTCTAAGGCTGAGTTCTCTATAATACTGTCTGTACTCACTAGTGACCAGAACGTCTTCATGTCCCTTTTAGAAAGCGCTGTTTTAATGGCATCCCATCTTTCAAGCTCTCAGTTCTTCTTCGCTAACTTGATACTCATTTGATAAGGGGCCCTATTTAATTTGATTAAGGATCTATCCTTACTTTTGATGGCAACTATGAGGGCACCCTTTGCCTTACGACAAGAATTGTTGAAACAAGTTTGTTTGGCCCCCTCATTCACCTTAGAATGCGTCAGAGGATTAAAAACATTAGTCAGGCTAGTTGACAATTCTACGTGCAGAGCCTCAAGTCTACTGATGGTTTGAGGAGAGTTAAGTGACATGGCAGCCTCCTCCATTTCCATTAAGGGTGAAATAGTTAGAGAATATAATGCAGCTGCTTTTTCTGGTGACTGCTTGAGTGTTCCCCATCTGATTTTCCTTCTATTGTTAGCAAGTGTTACGTTGATACCTACAGGGGTACCATTGGCTATCGGCTTGTAGCATTCTGGAGGCTTCAACTCCAGTATCAGGGCGTTGTGATCACTGTCATGTCTCCGACAACGAAGTCGACAACCCACTGCCATATGCTTGTTTCCAGCAGAATGTAATCCAACACAGAGGATTGTCCTGTTCTATTAAAGGTTAGCTTTCCTGGCTGGTCTGACTTGGTACGGCTGTTGCATGTCCTCAGGGAATGGGTTTGTGTTATTGTATTTATCTGGACTACCAGGGGGGTCCAGGCCTTTACTGGTGGAATTTGAGGATCAGGAATTAGCCAAAAACAATCCTCATCGCTAGGGGGAGCATCAGTGGGGGCAGCGAGGGGCTCATATTGACAATTAAAATATCCCCCTATAATCAGCCTTGCATTCAAGGGTGCTGATTCACTAAATGTGTGTAATAGATCTATGGTCGGGGATTCCTGTGCGATGCTTACAGAACGGGAATAAATGTTAATGAAGGCTATTTTAATCCTGGAGGAAAAGGTGAGTACAATACACTGGATTTCGTCAGATGGGGTGTTCAACTGCTCAACGGGACAATCCAAGTGAGTAGCAACCCAAGTACAAAAGCCCCCCGAGGGTCTACCTCTTCCCCCTGTCGTAGCCAGCACATTGAACGTCGCATGGCCCCCCTCACAATGTCATCCCTTGCCCATGTCTCCTGAAACATACACACATCATGGTTGCCTACAAATTGTCCCAGTCTGGGAGGTGCAGTTTACTTTTTATTCCGGCGATGTTCCATGATAAGACCCTTAGCTTATGGCCGGTAATAAGATTACCACCATGCGGATTATGACTGTTAGGGTTGGGGCTTTGGATTAACTCAGGCTGGGCCATGGGGACTACTTCGACAGCTTCCAATAGAGGGCTACTCCTAGGTGAACTAGAAGTTAAGAAGTCCGGAGAAGTTAGAGATGGGTTATTAAGCAAATCTACACCAATCCTGTCATAATCTGAGGCTCCCAGTTTCTAATTCAGAATGTTAACTATCCTGATGATGTGTTGCAGGTGGATCACATCCGGGCACATGCCCCCTCATAAATGTCAGGTGCAAGATGCCCCTGCCTCTCCCACAGTGCCAAAGTGACAGTGAGTGCATGAAGACTAAGAAGTGCTGCAACCGCTGCGGGAAAACATGTTTGCCTGCTGTGAGAGGTAAAGTTTCTTCAGCAACCTATCTTCTTGGGGGTCAGGAGTCAATTACTAAGCTCTGTTGTTTTCTCAAATAGCATAACACAACATGACATAAGATAACATAAAATTACATGAGGAAGCATAACATGGCATGACATGGCATAACAGAACATTACATTTTCATTGGCCACACAATGTCTGGTTGCTTTCTCCTGTTGTTCCTTTCCTTTCTGTTTCTTGGTATACAACACTTAAAAAGTATCTACTCATGTCACTAAACGCAATAGCACTTGAATTTGATTTAAAAAGCACTTCAAAATACTGAGGAACAAAAGCATTCTATTGCATATTATCTTCTTTCTTTTCAAGTAGATTGTTATTATAATTAAACAGGAAGAAACAAAAGAAGACAGATAGGTCACATACAAAAATACCCCAATGACTAGGGCATCACACAATGATATAGTTACTTAGGGTAGACAATGTTAATAGAAGTGTTCAATAAAGTGTCCGACATTGGGCAATCATCCACAACTGTGCCTGTAGAATCCCATCCATCGGTACACCACAGAAAAATCAAAGAGCTGGCAGTACCCTTTTCCAGAAACATTGTGAAGTACATACATAGTCAAAGTCAAAGTCAAAAAGTCTTATATAGCGCACAAATCACCGTTAGGTCTCAAGGCGCTTGCAGACGATTCCACTACCTGGATCCTATTTCATTTCATTAGAGAACAACCAGGTTTTTAATTCTCTACGAAAACAAAGGTTGTCGGAGATGGATATATGGTGAACCGGAAGCATATTCCACAGATGGGGGGCAAGATATGAAAAAGAGCGGCCTCCATTACGCACAGTACGGATCCGTAGAGGAATTAAGAGATATTGTTAACTAGACCTCAAGGTTCTGGCAGGCGGTATTATTTCAGTTGTTTTCCAAGATAGCCAGGACCTTTGCCATAGAAGCTTTTATGTGTTAGGCACAAGATTTTATACTGCCATCTCTTCCTAAATGGAAGCCAATGGAGGAGTTTCGAATTGGGACCAGATGGTGATCTAGGGAGCAGGTCCAGAATTAATCTGGCTGCTGTATTCTGCAAAATCTGTAATTTGGAGAAAAGATCTTCGTTTATTGAGGCCAATAAGGCATTACCATAATCCATGCGACTTACGATGAGGCCCTACACCAGTGGCTAAAGGGTTTCAATCGGTAGCCACTTAAAGATTTTCCGTAATTTCCGTAATGTGGCACAGCAGGTGCCCAATACTCAGTTCACATGGGCTTTCATAGAAAGCTTATAGTCGATGGCAATTCCCAGATTGCAGACAGTTTGTTTTGGAGATGGAAAGGGGCCAAGTGACTGGGGCCACCATCTGCTTGACCAATACTCTCCGAAAAGAATGGATCATAGTGTCAGCAGGATCAGGGCCAAATGTGATCAGCAGCTGGGTGTCGTCTGCATACGAGATAGCCTCAAACCCATAGGATCTAATTATCTTGGACAGTGGGGTGACATACAAATTAAAAAGCATAGGGCTCAAGATAGATCCCTGGGGGTATCCAATACATACTGCTCTGCTGCACGCAGCCAGTGGACCAAGATGCACAGTAGTAGAGTGATCCTTAAGATAGCTATTAAACCAGTCCAGGGCCTTCCCTTGTACTCCACATACTTTCTTCCCTGAGATAAAACAAAAGGTGGGAAAAGGATGGGAATGGGTGGGAACGTTGGTTGAAACCGCAATAACAAAAAGAAAATCAATTGTGTCTTTGATGAGCAAAGGTGTGTCCCATGGGTAGTCGGTCTCAACATTCGAAAGGTACCAGGCCACAGGAGGGACTCACTTAAGAGCCCTATCCCCCAATTGATCAGGTATCCAATCCTGCGTAGGTGCAAGCCAGGGCATGGGGGCGAACTGTGGGGTGGGGAAAACCTGCAGGCAGCTGTAACCGAGTCAGTAGGGAAGGCGAGGAGCACACTGCTAGTGAATAATACAGGTAAGGTTGTAAAACCAGGAATGTATAACCACCTCCCAAAGGGGGCACCCTACTCTCCACCCCCAGTGGGCACTCGCATATGAGTAATGTCAGTACTTCAAGGTTGATGGCATTCGGTCTTGTCTAACAACTCAGTCAAATATGCATCAAGGACTAGGGCTGTGAGGAGTACATTCAAGCCCCTAAGAAATGCTAGGGAAGAGTGACCGGCAATGATACAACACATGGGCAGAATGCACTCATTGTGGAAAGGGACAGAGTGGTCAAAACGTCAGTAACCGCTAACACTTGTCCTAGATTGCTTTTCACCAGGTCCCACTCCTTATGGGAAATGTTCACTTCAAGACAGTGATAAGTGTTGCATTGCCATTGCAGCCCAGTGTGGTGGGGGCCCCAAGCTGAGGGACCTCCCATAGGAGAAATAGGCATGACTTTGAATAATTCATTCTCTCGCCTCATGCCATCCAGAGTCTCTATCATCCCCTTCGGAATATTGGTGCATCATGCGTGTAAAGCGAGATAATCTCTTCAACAGCACTACATATGCTCCATTGTGGGCACTCCTGCCTGAAGAGCCTGGCCGGAGACTCTATGTCCTGTACAAATAGGAGAGAGGAGATCAGGAAACCCTGTTGGTGGCAAAATGTTGCTAGCCATCCGTACCCTAGCAACCGAGTTATTGTATAACTAGCCTATCCAACACACTAGCTCTGACCCTACTTCGATACATCTCAAGACTCCCCCCCCCCCCCGGAGATAGGACCAGCCCAATGAATCAAAGGCCTTCTTGATGTCCAACAGGAGCATTACTTCTGTGTGGAATCCAAATCTTGCTCTTCCATAATATGAAACAGCCTGCAAAGACTGAGAAATTAGGTCTGGGTGGACACGTAAGGAAGCCGGCAATCAGCAAAGATCTTCCCCAACACCTTAGAATCGGTGGTGAGCAACAAGAATGGCCTATAAGAGCACACCCCCAACAGTTCCTTCCCAGTCTTGGGGAGCAGGACTATGAGCTCCTCCCTTACCAATGGTGGAAGAGTACCTGTTGTCTTTGGTGTTTGGAACAGATTCCGTAGTCGTAGGACAAGTGTGGCTCTAAACATTGTATATGCTTTTGTTGATTTCTGTACATCTTTTCAGGTACTTTTTCAAACATTGGCATTTAAAAAAGATATAAGTGGACTTCATACCATTTAAAATAATGTTGTCTATATTGACCATTTAAAGTCATGAGTTAGAAAAATCATAATATCACCTTTCGACTTTTTGACAACTGTGATTGGTCTATGAAAGGTATCACATTTTTTCCCTGAAACAATTTGAAATATAGAGTTCTTGATGTTCTGCATTTTCCAAACATGTTTACCCGCATGTCTTTTTCAGGCTACTGTATTTTGCAATCTCTATAATTTTGAAAATAATGGTCTCAGAGTAAACATTGACTGTTAGGTAAAGGATGTCATACATAACATGTGTACTGGTAAATCGCACGTTCAGTTCAATGAAGACTCATAGCGTTGAATAACAGATGTTTATTATTAGCCAACGGTACTCATTTTATCAGCCTCAGATGGATGAAAGGCTGAGTGGACCTGCCGGGATTTGAACCTGTGACCATGAGGTCAAAGACAAGCCCCTGCAGTGGATTCATTAGTCCACTGAGCCACCAGACCGCATTCAATCGCATAGGGCCTAATCATGATATCGGGCAAACTTATGTCTGCCTGACACCATTGTGGTTTGGAACTACCGACCTTAGGTCAGAGGTCTCGACCACAGGATTAGGATGTGACTGCCCTTAGGGGAGTTGCAAACATCCATTTGTCAATGAAAGCTTGTGCGGTGGGTAGAAAAAGCTCACCACACAAGCTTCCATTGAAAGATCGGTGCTTTTAAAAATCCCTGCACCGTGTGACAGGCACCATTTGGTGCCTGTCGCACTGTGGAGGGATGTTGTGCCCCCCAGGACTCATAGCAGAGGGTAAGAGGAGGCGAGGGCCCTGCTACCGGCCCCCAAAGTCACTTTCTGACAGCCTTTTTCATGTCAGAAAGGCCGACATTAAAAGGCTGTTGGAAACCAACATCGTAATCCTGACGGCAGAGCCAAGGCTGGTTCCGTCCCCATTCAAGTGATTACAATTCTGCTCCTCTTCTGACGGGCTCTGTGAGCCCATTGGAAGAGGAGCAGAATCCCCCCGTGGTTTCCCTATAACGGAAGTCATCATAATACGGCGGGTGGAGGGAAACCCTGGATGTCGGGCAGAAAGACTCCGACAGACTCTTGGATCGCTTACCGCCTGACTTCCAAATTGGGCCCAAAGTGTCTAACTCTTGATAATCAAATCAATTTTATTAAGTCTGGGCTGCCCTATATTGAGACTCCTGAGATTGGTAATGCCTTCTCAGAAAAGCCTTAATTCATATTAATTGCCTGCTGTCAAATCAAGGGCCAAGTCAAAGGTGGGGGGGCATAATGACGAGAAGGCAATAAATAGCTGCCCCATTTGTGTAATAAGCCTGTTAGCACCTGGTCCCTGAAATCTCACCAAATACTGGTAAACAAGAAGGCCAACTCTCCCTGCCTGCGCCATGTTGATGCATTACAAGGAACCCCTGATTAGGTAGAAGGATCTTACAATTGGCCAGATGATACTTCAAGTCGTCATTTGTATGACATTCGCACCACAGATGGAAGTTGGAAGCAGGCTATTTAACCAGAATGCTTTCTTTGTGGGCCAGAGATACTTGTACAGGGCAGCAAAGGCACCATTATATGCTACCAGGTCCCCTGATCCCCAAGGTGCTTTGTGGGACTCGAGAGCACTGCAGGAGCAGGGCCTGCCTCTTACCTTCATTCAAGGCAAGTTAGAAAATAAACAGCTCCACTCCTCACTGTTTCTGTTTTCTGAAGCAGCCAACAACACACAGCTTTCCAGGCTCCTCCCTTTGGTATTGCTGATGGGGAAGCCCAATCACACAAGAAAAGAAAATATTTTCCCATTTTTTTCTGTCAGATGTCAGGTGTGGGCCATTGTCAGAGTGCATTTCAGGCTCTCCACCGCCTGCAGATGTGTCACCTTATATCTTCTGTTGAGGAAAACGTGGCAATTGTAATACGTAGAAAGAAATTGAAACACAGGTATTCAATGGATTGTATTACTCAGAAAGGGTTAGAATTTTTCCTAAATGTTTTTAATCGGGCAATCCATGAAAAATGTTTGCTGAATTGCATAGAATTATGTTGACAGACCTGGATCCTGTGGTATTTTGTTTCCCTCTGCGGAAGGACACTAACGGTAAAATTGTACTTTTCATGTATTCCCAAACCCAGGGACATTGGAAAAAGTAAGAGGATTAGCGGGCATCCCTCCACTTTGAGAACTAGATCTACCTGATGTTGCTTCATCTCCAAGACTTCTTGGGAATCAAGGAAGTCCTCTTCCAAGAACTTGAATACTGACTATTCAAACAATGAATACAATAACAGTGATGACTGTTCTACAAAATAAGGGGGCACATTTTCAAGCCCCTTGCGCCTCTTTGCGCTGCCATTGCGTCACCTTTTGTGATGCAACGGTGGCGCAAGCAATGCACCCTATTTACAACTTAATGCATCTAGTAAGATGCGTCACGTTGTAAAGCCCTGCGTCACATTATACCTGCGTCAGGCATAATGTTTGCAGGGTAGGTGTTCCCACATACGAAAGCCTTGTAAAAGTGATTTAACGGCGTGACTTTTAGGACGCCACTGTGTTAAAACTTTATGCCTGCTTGAAGCAGGCGTAAGAAGTGACGCAGTGTAGTGGGAATAGGCCACAAAATGCATTGCTGGAGTTGTGTCGTGCTTGCGACAGGACTCCAGCAATGCCTGACTTTTGCCCCAACAGATGGATCAGAATTTCTGATGCATCTGTCAATCCTTTCACCATGGTGCGCCGTATAGTAAATACGGCGCATCCATAGTGGCGCTAGCATTTTTTAAGGTGGCGCAAGGAAAGTGACGCATCTCTATAGATGCGTCACTTTCTTGTAAATCTGCCCCAAGGGATTTATTTCTGACGTCTTCATTTGACACATTACATTCTGACAGTAGTTTTGAACCTAGTCTAAGTTGGTTAGGGCGAATGTATTAACTTAACTTTTATAACCTTTATACGAGCTACCAGTGAAATGAGAGGAACAGTAACTACAACAGCATATCTATAATGTTTTCGAATTCTGCAGGGTTGATGAGATTTGCTTCTTAAAGGTTTTGTAATTTGTTAGATAAGGCCATCGTATACTTTTCTGAAACAACTTGGCATACTTGTAACATTGACATTGGATGGATAGGAAGTTTTTGTAAAGGTCAATTAATCCACCGATGGGGAGTACAAAAGTGGTGGAGCCCTGAATATTAAAGGTGGACTATTGAGGAATAAGAGTATAGAGAAAATATTATTCAATTCAAAATATCAAAAGGTAAGTAGAGAATTTCTATGCCTAACTCCACCTGTACCTTGAAGATATATTTGAATATATCTTTAAGACACGTAGATATGGAATTCGAAATAGTAAATCTATATGTTCTTATCCTTCGATATCGTGTTTTTGCTAATTTGTCCACAATATTCATATCCTCATTATCAAGTAGTAAAATTGCAAAAGGCGACGTGACAACCCTGATTTCTGTAACCTGCCCATTTGTTGCACCTGCAGTAGTTATTATTTGTATCACACTTGCTAAAGTGCAACTTTTAGTATTTACTTTTTCAGATAATGCTAAATTCGGACTGACCCCTGAAAAGTGTCACCAAAGATTCAAGGACAGTCAGAAGCTCTCCAACCAATCCTGGGTACATTTTGTTGATTGCTCCAGGAAGACGGTGAGGGGCAACAAGGTTCGAGGTTTTAATGGATTGTATCATTTATTCATGAGGGAGCACATGCTCAGTATCTGTTATCCTGGCTTACACCAACATCTAGTTGGCAGCAAGCGGACTGACACTAGGAAGCTTGCTGAGGAGGCAGACCTCTTGACTAACACCAGAGTGTCCAAGAATGTATCTGGAAGTAACGTCAAGAAGGGTGGTTCAGGTTCACTTGAGCCGAGTAAGGGGGAGGTTACAAATTACCTAGACAAGTCCCAAAGTAAGGGGGGGAGGGGTTCCCAAATCTCATCTGAGAAACAGGGAGGTGGTTCTAGAGGTCGGTGGCCCATGGTATCCCATTCTCAATCCTGCTACTTTGAGTACTCCCAGATAGGACACAAGCAAAGGGACTCTGTCTTTCCAAAGAAACCACCCACTGGTGGGACCTCTACAGGAATGGCCAATATTGCCATAGGCGTAGGTAGTCCCCGGTGATAGGCCAAATACCATGCCATGATCCTTCTTAGTTGGGAGATCCACTCAGAGGGTGAACTGGTGATCCCTTAGGGTGGGAGTCGACACTTGGCCCATGTGAAAGTGAATGGGGTCTAATCACTGCTCTGAGAAATAGCGGGGTTGGCCAGACTATGGTTGTTGAATAACTAAGCTCCGTAGGGTAGTACTCCAGCCAAGTGTGTAGGGATAATCAGGCCCATAGGCAGCATTTCGTCACCCTATGGCCCTAATATCCCTGGAATGGGGTGGGGAGGTGACACTAGGGAGGGTCATAGTTAGTCCCCAGATGCCATACACAGCATTCTGGGGAATGCGTTGCCCCTGGTGTCAGGAGAAATGTGAGGGCGGCTGCCAAGAGCATCCTGATGGTTCAGTTTTCTGGAAGTACCACTCCCAAATGGAGGGCACAGGATCTCAGACTGAGGGGCAGAGTGATGGAGAACTCATTCATGTTCCCTGTTCTGGTGGAAGGTAGAGTGGAAGTAGGGTGCCAGACACAGAGAGTTATCACCCCCTTTTCTGATGCACCACAGAGTTCAGAGACACCCCAGGAGCCCATAGGAAACGCTTGGTAGCCCCAAGGCTGGGAGATAAGCTTACCCAAAGGATCTGCTTAGGGCCTCCACCTAGCAGTGGGTGGCCTGAAGCCTGGTCCATGACACCGACAGCTGTCAGAGGCCTCTATTGGTTGCTGTCCTTGCGGATAGAGTTTTCCCTGGATTGGGGACAGATGTCAGACTCAAGGAGTGGAACAGGCCACATCACGTTGTTGGTCATGGTGGTACTACTGCCAATTGGGATGAATCTGTGAGCAAATTAAAGTAAGGCACTGCACAGTTGTGGTCCACAGGTGAGTAAATGGGTTCCCCATGGGGCACTTTAGTAGCTCCAGGGAGTATAGCTAGGGGGATCCAACTGAGTTCAGAAAGGCATACACCTGACAAGTACCCCTGTAGTAGCTGGTCATTGTCCATATTCGATTTCTCTAAGCAGGGAAGTCCATCAAGGTATTGACTAGTCTTCCCTGGCTTTAGGCAGGTGGGGGGGTGCTAGAAAATGTCCCTCTCTGAACGGTCACCACAAGCATTTTTACCTTCCGCATCCTCTTTTTCTGTCATTTGTTTGGTTGTCATTAGAACGTTTAGCACTTTACTACTGCTAACCAGTGCTAAAGTACATATACCCTCTCCTCTGAACCTGGGAATATTGATTAATACCAAATTAGCATATTTATTTACCTATATGCTTCTAGTAAAGTGCACCACATGTGTCCAGGGACTGTAAATTAAAGGCTACCAATAGGCCTGCAGCACTGATTGTGCCAGCCATATTAGTAGCCCCCTAACCATGTCGTAGGCCTGGCACTGTGTGAGCACTTTTACACTGCCATATCAACCTGGCAAGAAATCCCTCCTGCCAGGCCTACAAGGTCCCTTTTTATAACTACAAGACACCCCTAAGATAGGCCTTGTATATCCTATTGCCAATATGAATTGTATTTAAAAACCAGGACATGTACTTTAATACCCGCATTTAGACAGTAGTACATTTTATTCAGCTCCTCACAAGGTATTGGTTCGATTGGACTATTTTTTAATTTAGAATAATTTGATTACTGGCTCAAAAATTGAAAGACACCCCCGAGTGATATCAGACCACAGTCCACTAGTAGTGACACTTAATCTGGGCCAGGTTCTAAGGAGAGATGTCTCCTGGACCTTTGAACGTGCACTACTACAAGATCAGGCATATCGGGACTATATGGTCGTATGGATAGAGGGTTTTTGGGATATAAATAGAGGGACAGCACCACCGGGGGTTGTATGGGATTCATTCAAAGCGGGGGTTAGGGGGGAGACATTGAGTTTTGTGTTATCTAAACAAAAGAAGGAGAAATTAAGGTCAGAAGAACTACGACAAAATCTTTTTAAATTGGAAGCAGATTTAGCAGTAGCTATAACTCAGAATTCCCCGCTCGACCAGCTATTGCTTAGGATTACCGCAACTAGAGCAGAAGCCCTTGAAGAGATGGCCAAAAAAGCAGCGGAGAAATATCTGACTCAAAGGGAGAAGGCATACGAATTGAGTGAGAAGGTGGGCCATATTTTAGCGGTTCGGAGTAGGCAGAGGGCAGCAAAATCTGATGTCAAGGAGATTGTAGATGCACAGGGTAACTCTTTTACAGAGGCTGGTCAGGTGAGGGAAGTATTTAGACAGTTTTATACAGATCTTTACTCCTCTGATAATGTTGGGGGTATGGAGGAGGTAGAGGGGTATCTGAGGGATGTCCTCCCTCCTGAGCTTGAGATGGAGGACAAGGAGGAATTAGAAGTCACATTTCAAATGGAAGAACTTGTTATGGCTCTTGGTAGCCTACCCTCGGGGAAGGCAGCGGGTCCAGACCAGATCCCGGTGGAATTTTTTAAAGTATTCCAAACGGTATTAGCAGCAGATACGTTTAATATTATGTTACTGGCTCAGAAGGGGGATTCGATACCTGACTACTGGGGAGCTGCTGACATCACAGTGATAGCAAAAAAAGGTAAACCACCAACGGCTTCAGGCTCGTATCGACCTATCACATTAATGAATGCCGACGTAAAAATTTACTCTAAAATGCTGGCCAAAAGACTATCAAGGGTAATTGAATGCCTGGTTAGTCCCTCCCAGCATGGGTTCATCCCAGGAAAAGGCACAACGCATCATGTCAGGCAAGTAATCACAATGTTCGACGCAGCAGGTACCCTGGGAGACCCTATGGCAGCACTGTTTTTAGATGCAGAGAAAGCGTTTGACAGGGTCTCCTGGGGTTATCTATGGGCTGTCATGAGATGGAGTGGTATAGGGGAGGGATTCATAAAGGCTACACAAACCCTATATAAAGACCCAAAAGCTAAGATCAGGGTTAACAGGGGCATTCTGCATGGGTTAAGATCAGTAGGGGGACTAGGCAGGGCTGTCCCTCCTCTCTCTTGTTATTTGCGCTTTATCTAGATCCTTTTCTCCGCCGACTAGAACAAAATCCAGAGATACCAGCAATGCTGATGAATGGCTGCTCGATAAAAACTTTGGCGTACGCTGACGATGTGGGCATTTTGACACCCAATCCGGCAGGGGCCATTAGGGAGGTTGAACTGGAAGCCCAAAAATTCGGTTTGGTATCGGGATATAGCTTTAATAGCTCGAAAACGCAGATTGTAAAAAATAGGTATGTAGGCTGCAATGATGGTAGGGTAGTTGGCTCAGCAGTATACCTGGGAATCACGATCTCAGCAAATCTAGAGGACGTGGTAGGAAATAATATGACTCCCTTAATGACACGAGTAAAAACAGATCTAGACACGCTGAATAACCTACATTTGTCAATAGTGGGTTGTACTAATGTAATTAAGATGCTGATCCTGCCTAAGTTTCTTTTCCTTTTTAGATCCATTCCGTTATTATTTGAAACAAGATGGTTTAATGCACTAGAGGTGATTATGAATAGATTTATATGGGCGCAGGGAAAGACACCGAGTGCCTATATGTTCATCTCCCTCCCGAGAGAGAAAGGTGGGTGGGGAGCACCAAATTTTAGATTGTATTATATGGCAGCCTCCTTACAATACATGCAGGGGCTAATTGGAGGTGCGAACCTCGACCGAAGAGTTGCCAGTTTTTCTACCGAGGAGTATTCAACAGCCCTCGGGGCAGAAGCGGGAAATTGCTTGTTAAATAGTATCGATTTTGGATACTTCAAAACAACAAGGTTTAAAACGATAGCTGCCGCGGTAAACATTTGGAGTGCTTTTCTGAAAAAGTCAAGATTAGGGAGATACAATAGATATGTAAGGATGTATAAAAATAGGTCATTTCCTCCTACTGTATTCTCGGACACAACAATGGCAGACTGGGAGGCAAGGGGATTATACAAATTGGTGATATTATTAATATGGATGGGATGATGCAGTTCAGTGATATGAGGAACAAGTACGGTCTGGATAACAGAGGCTTTTTTAAATATCTTCAGATCAGGAGCTTTTTAGGCAACAAGCAGGGTGGGGCCGATGGGTTCAGCAGGAATGAGATTCTTGAGAAAATAAAGATGTCTGGGGATTGTACGATACGATCTTTTTATGCAAGTCTGGTAAAAGAGAAGAAGGATGACTTAGAAAAACACAGTAATAAGTGGATGGAGAAACTGGGTGGTGAGCAGGTTTGGTTTCAGGAATCCCTAGAATTAGGTCTAACAGCTTTGTGTTCATCCCCTTTACAATCCCAACACTGTAAAACCTTATTCTCATTGTACTTTACGCCAGCCAGGATTGTAAAATGGGGCATTACTATGGGTATTTCGTGTCCCAGATGCAATTCCCTAGAAGCAGATAGTGTCCACATATTTGCCACCTGCCCTCAACTGCACACACTAGTGAAGGACATAGAGGTCTTTTTGAATAGGACATTGGGAATTCAAATTGTGCTCACTCCTCCTTGGATTCTCTTAGGGGTTGGTGCAGATGAGGAAGCAACACCACGGGAATTTTTGTTTGTAGCAATGGCAGTTTACACATTAACCATAGCTAGGGCGTGGCTCGATAAAAACCCTCCGGGAATGCAAACCTGGATGGCTAATCTACTATATGTATTTAATTTGGAAAAGAATATCTATGCTCGGAAGGGCAGGAGGAAGAGGACCTTGGGTCTAAGAATCTGGGACCCAGTAAATAAGTGGAAAGAAAGATTGTGTAATCACTGAACTTATGGGAAAATACTGGTCTGTCTTGGTATAAGAATGATAAAAGTTTAATATATTTTGATTGTGTACTGTATACAGATAAAGGTCATGAATTGTTGAAATAATATATGAAATATTCATGTGGAAATGTATAAAGTGAAAGTGTGCATAATTTGTAAAATAAAAATATATTTACTTTTTTTTTTTTAAAAAGGACATGTACTTTAAGTTTTACATGTCTTGCTAGTGAAAAACAACCACTTTGATTTTTCACTTTCGCAGGGCCTGTCTCTGCAATAGGATAAGATTGGGATTAGCTTATTACATATGTTAAGTGTGATTCCAAATTTTTAAGAGATACACTTTTCCAGTTTGCCGTCGCTAGCCTCCCAATTTAAAGTCACAACTTCTGGTGAAGCTGAATTTTAAATTACAGGTTAGAAAATGCAGCTTTTAGAAATTTGGCATTTACTAACTTCGGTATCTGTTGCCTGCTGGCTGTCTATGTCAGTCTGGGTTGGGTGACAGCTGGGTGTTGTGTATTTCCTCCAGACAGCCACACACAAAAGGCTCTTAGGTGTGAATGCTGGACCTTCCTGGGAGGGAGGAGATGGGCACAGACACACACTTATACTTGAATAGGGTGGGCCCTGCATACACACAAAGGGATGCATACCCCCATGTAATGAGTCTGGAGCCAGGGCAGAAAGGGTGGATCTCAATGCACTTCAAAGCTTTCTTTGAAGTCCTCCCCACTTCAAAGGCATAACTGGGTATAAGCACTGGACCTCTGACACCATACCTTCAGTACACTTCTGATACTGTAACCACTCTGCCAGGGAGAAGATAAACTGCTGCTTCTCAAGGACTGCCATTCTCCTAGAAATACTGTTTGGTGACCTCCTGCCTTGTTGTGTTGCCCTGCTGCCTTCTACTCTCTCTTGCCTGGGTGAGAAGGACTGGACTTAAAGCACTTGAACCCAGAGTGGCCCTAAGGGCTTTCTGGCTTGCCTCCTGCTTTCTCAGGGACACAAAATAATAACCACCTTCCTGTTCGAACCATTTGACTCTACTACTTGTGGGTCTGTCCTGCCATTTGGTGGCAACCCAGTACTGGACCCTTAGAAGAGGACCCAGGGATTTGCTCCAACAGAACCTATGGATCCTCTGCTGCGAGAACAGAACTGATGCATCGCCATTGTTTCTGGAACTGGATTGGCTCATCACACTCTGAATCACGAAATAGCACCCAGAACTGCTGCTTTGGAACCAATGCAGTGCAGCCACTGCATGGAGAAGATCAACACATTTGTGTAGAGAAATGCAGCTCATGGCCTTCAGAACCATTGCATCGCCACCACTGCTTGGAGAAATCTGGCGCATCACACCAACTGTGTGGGGATCACCAAAGCATTGCTTGGCTGCACCCCGTATCTTTGTTGCTGCAACCACGGGATCAAGGTACGTTTGTTCAGCGGGCCTAAGTGAGTCCCTGTATCCGGCCCATGCTCCATCGTGGTAAGCCTAAACTCTTGGCTTTGTCCTGGTAAGGCACAATCAATTAAGTCTTTAGTTACTTCTTGCTTACAAGCACTATGTTTGCATCTAATCTTGGTGTGGTATATTTGTATGTGGTGCCTTTACAGTTTTACTGTCTAATTGTTACACAAATACTTTATACATTGCCTCTAAAGTTAAGCGGGACCCCAGGCCACCCTTTCCAGTGAGGTGGGATGCTGGTCTTTTCTTACCTCAAGGGACCACTGTGCATACTGCAAGGACTGTGATGACGTTGATGACACGAATGTGTGATATCCAATGGTAATGTAGTGTGTGGGGGGCTGCTATGTCATTCGGTGTGTGTAGCCAATCTGTTTTTTTTCTTAAGGATCAGAATAGTAGACAGTAAAGAAGGCTCACAGGATACTTCCACAAGGGAGTTGAGTATAAACGTTCTTGATCCCTCTATGTAAGTGGAAATATAAGTCATGTACATGTACAGGAATTATTCCAATGATTGGATTCCATCTGCGACCAAGGAATGTTTCAAAATAAAGCATTTTAAGTGCAAAGGTTAGACATAATAATCAAATGTACTAAGGGGCATATCTATTTATTTATTTATTTATTTATTTACAGGTTTATATAGCGCTAGGAATAGACTTCCGAAGAAGTATCTCCGCGCTAGAGACACCCGGCAAGTAAACTTAACAAAACAGTAGCATTAAAAATTTATAAAAGAAAAACCCTATGACAGATACTAAGTTCTGAACCAAAGAACTAAGTTTAATTAGTTTTGGCTGAATAAAAAGGTTTTCAATTGTTTCCTAAAAAGGAAATGGTCAGAACATTGCCTCAGTAACAGAGGGAGCACATTCCACAACGTAGGACCCACCACAGACAAGGCCTTACCACCCAATCTGGCTCTGCTGATTTTGGGTACACTCAGTAACTGTTGTTCACTGGACCTAAGGGTACGGATGGGGACATATGGTGTGAATTTCTTTTGCCAGATAGTCTGGCCCTAGGTCATGTAGACCTTTATGTATAATACAGCAGGTCTTAAACTTCACTCGCTGACGTATAGACAGCCAGTGAAGTTTATTCAACAAGGGTTTGGATGGCGATCTTGGGGGGGCATTAAGAACAAGCCTGGCTGCTGTGTTCTGCACCACTTGTAAACGGTCTAATACCTCTTCATTTGCACCTGCCAGGAGACCATTGCAGTAATCAAGACGACTGATTACTAGAGCCTGGATCAAAGTTCTACTAATGGAGTCTGGGAGGAAAGGGAAGATCCTACGAAGGAGACCTATCATATGAAAACAGGATCCCGCAATGCTGTTACTATGTTGTTTCATGGTCAATTCCGGTTCCAACCGTACTCCAAGGTTCTTAATTATTAGCTTGGGTTCAGGAATTGGGCCCAGGTCCGAAGGCCACCAGTCAGGAGACCATAGAACCTTGGCTTCTCCGAAAAGCATCACCTTGGTCTTACCAACGTTACATTGAAGAAAGTTGGCAGACATCCACCGGGATACTGCTGTCATCCCCTCCGAGAAAGATTGTATAACCTCCGGTGTTAGTTGTTTAAAGGGAAAGAGCAGCTGAGTATCATCAGCGTAGGACACTGGACGGAAACCAAAGGCTCTGGTTATATCTGCCAAGGGGGCAACGTAAGTGTTGAAAAGAGTCGGGCTCAAACAAGATCCCTGAGGGACCCCCTTGGTGATATTTACCTCTTCCGACTTAAACTCACCCATGGTGACACATTGGGTGCGGTCGGAGAGTAAGCTCTTGATCCATCCCAGCGCCCTACCGCCGATTCCCTTCACAGTCAGACGTTCGATCAAGATGTTATGTGAAATAGTATCGAACGCTGCCGATAAATCCAGCAGCACCAGGACAACAGAATAACCACTGTCCTGGTACATGCGAAGATCGTCCGTTATCGACAACAAGGCCGTTTCAGTACTATATTTAGGCCTGAAACCTGACTGTGAGGGATCGAGACTTCCAGATTGTTCCAGGAAGTTGGACAGGTGCTTATTTGTATGCTTTTCGATGATTTTCCCCATAAAAGGTAGCAGGAAATTGGCCTAAGGTTAGACAGGCTAGTCCAAGGGGAGGAGGTGTTCTTTCTAATCGGTCTAACTAAGGCCCTTTTCCAATCCCGTGGAACTCTTCCTGTTGTTAATGAGAGATTTACCAGGCTCTGAATATCAGGACCAAGTATTCTCCCTAATGGTCCCATTAACCTGGCTGGTAATAAGTCAGACGGGCTCCCACTGTTTATGCAATTAAGTAGCTTCTCAACCTCTAACAAGGAGATCTCAGGAAAATTATCAAAGGTGTTAGGATTGGACACAGTTTGTACCAATATTTGATCATCCTGGCTAGTTCTGGCTAGGACAAGTGCCTCTATCTTATCATAGATGTCATCAATTTTCTTCGTAAAGAAACTTGAGATGTCATCACAAAGATGTTGGGATGCCATCTCTGCATTTTCACACGCCACAGGTTTTAAGAAGGTGTTTACAATCTGAAAGAGTACTTTCGAATCATTGCCTGCTGCCTCTAATTGCGAGGTGACATAGTTCTTACGTGCAGACCGAATGGCTTTATGATAGATATTTATAGCCTTCAAATGATTGATTTTGTCTTCCTCTATGTGCGATTTTCTCCATCTCTTTTCGGCTTTTCTAGCTATGCGCTTAAGATTTCGCAATTCTTCCGAAAACCAGACCTCCTGTTTCCTAGCCAGACACTTTTTAAAAGTTTTTATCGGTGCAATCTTCTGCACTGCCATATTAATGGCAGTGTCCAAATTTGAAAGTGCAGTATTAATATCATCAGTGGCCGAGGCAGAGGGAGGAACATATACCTTTTTAAAATGTTCATCAGTTACTTTATGCCATTGTCTTCGTTTAAGCGGGATTTGTACATGGAGATTTGAGCATGTAACCATCTCCGGCATCGAAAACTCAAGCACAAAATGATCTGTCCAATTGTACTGTTTAGGTATGGAGCATTCAATACCAGAGAAATTAGAAAGAATCAAGTCTAAAGTGTGACCTGCCACTTGCGTAGGTCCACTATTACGCTGTTTCAATCCTATTAAAGATAAATCAGTCAGGAAGGATTGAGCATCACTATTATTTCCTACCTCACTGTGGATATTAAAATCACCAACCTACAAAAAATCTTTGTCTAGGCAAACATGCGGGGCGAGTGCTTCCACTAACTGTTTAGAGGCACCTTTTATGGGGCCTGGAGGACGATAAATCAAGGCTCCCTTTCTACTGTGTTTGGCTGACAGACCAATCTTAAAAACCAACATTTCCAAGGCCGGGCTACACCATTGGTCCAACACCGAGACTGGAATATTATCTTTGTAAACAATTGCTATTCCCCCACCGGCTTTATTGGGTCTGTCCATTCTAATAATTTTATAACCCTCCGGAATACCAAGTGTGATGGCCGGGATAGTAAGGGGTTTAAGCCATGTCTCAGTAAGGAAACACAAATCAGCTTTATGTGTAGAGATGAGATCCCAGACCTCAATATAATGCTTTGGTAAAGACCTTATGTTACATAACAGGTTTTTCCCACCCTGAATGTGAACAGTAGGTATATGTTTTATGCGTTGTGACGGATACACATTTCTTGCTATTAAAAATTGATGTTGACATGTCCTGCATGAAAACGGCCCTTCCAATGAGCACTGATGCTTTTTCTCACATTGTATGAGTAGATTGTTCCTCAAACGCCTCAAAGCCTATGAAGAGTAAGTCAGCCTGAGTACCTTAGGTCCATTAGATGTTACTGCCATGGCCCCTGGTCCCGTCTGGTCACGGACGGGCACAGACGGGCTTCTCTCTGGCGCGTCTCAGACGCTTCGCTGCGCGCTACCGCTGCGCATTCACTGCGCCGAGGAGGCTAAATACCCCTATACATGCTGAAGGCTAGAGCGCTAACCGCTCGATGTGGGCGGAAGTGACCTGGCTCTGCCTGACCCACCCTCCGCTCAACGGCACTGGTTGCCGAGTCGGACCGGGGCGGGCTGGTAGTGAAATCGAGCCCAGGCTGTGCAGGAATGTAATCTCACAATGCGCCTAAGCGCCCCCGCTCTTCAATGCAGACAAGGTAAATTCAGTGATTATTAAAACACGGCGCTATTTAAAATCGCATTAAACAGTTACTGTCATCACATTTGAAATACTCTACTCAGCAGCATACCGTACTCAGCGTCAGCGGGTCGGTGAGACACTGCCACCGTCCTCCCTATGAGCCCGTTGTGCTGCTCTTGCACCATGCAATGTTGTGCCTGAGCGACGCAACTTAAACATGAGATTTATGAAGCCACACAAGGACACCTTGCATGGCCTTGAGTTACTTCATAGATCTTGAGTAACTCAAGGCATCACAAATTGATGCATTGCATTACTCTGCTCCATCGATGTGCTTCCATGGGCATTACATGGGTTTTCCCATGGAACACCCTTGGATTTCAATGCATTCCCAGAGTTACCAGAAGTGGTAGTAGTCCTGGGAATCCACTAAGAACATATGCCACCCCAGGTGATGAGTAACAAGGAGAAAATACCTCAGTGGATGGCTTTTATGCAGGAAGGTGCCACTTCCTGCAGAACAATAATCCTTCATTCAATACTATGGTTCAAGGGTGACTGCATCGATGTTAGGGAGCCAAAAGCGTGCCAGTGGAGTGGAAAAGGCAGGAATGCATAGTATTGACTTCAATACAGAATATTCTTACCCTTTCCCTGTTATGCAGTGCAGCACGGCAAGGTGACTTGCTTTGCTTTTCTGAACAGCTTGACTTGGCCATAATTATAGCCGTTAGTGCTTTGTATAGGCAGATATTGAAATCATTTCCTCTAGTATGGGAGATGTGTGCTGATTTACCTAATTATGAAGTCTTACTAGTGCCTATTACCCTGTTTCAAATTGTTAATTTCTACCAGTGTTCTTTACAATATCTGGTACTTCATTATGAGGTGATTACTTATTTAGAGTTTGAATTTTGCTGTGTAGGAACATGTATGGGGACCATGCTCCTGGTATGGAGTAAATGTGGTGAATCTCCTAGTTATATCTATTAGTACCCATTATTGTTCATTTTTACCGGTAGTTATGGATAATCTGATTCATCATTATATGGTGGTTACTTGAGTTATTTAGCTGTTGCATGTTGCTGTGTGGACAATGTCTTGGACCCCTTGTGTAGGAGAAGTGTTGGGAACCTCCTAGTTATATCTACCAGTACCCATTATACTTCAATTTTAACAGTAGTTATGGATAATCTGATTCTTCATTATATGGTGGTTACTTAGCGGTTGAATGTTGCTGTCATGGGGCATGTACTGGAACCATGCCCCCTGCTGTAGTGGAAATATGGGGAACTTCCTACTTGCATCTACCGGTACTCATTATAGTTAATTTTGCCAGTAGATATAGATAATCTGTTTCTTTATTTTATGGGGGTTACTTGGGTTATTTAGTGGTTGCTTGTTGCTGTGTAGACCATGTATTGGACCCCTAGTGTAGGAGAAGTATGGTGAGCTTTCTAGTTATATCTACTGGTATTCATTATACCTCATTTTATACCAGTAGTTATGGATAATCTGATTGTAAATTATTGTAAGCTGATTTATTTAGATCTTCAATGTTTCTTGGTGGTATTATGTATTGGAACCATGGCCCCTGGTGCAGACGAACTATGAACTTCCTCATTATAACTACTGGTACTCATTATAATATTTTCTTTTACCAGTATCTGATTCTTCATTATAAGGTGTTTACTTGGGTTATTAGATGGTTGAGAATTGTGGGGGTATTTACTAGTCTAATACAAGTGCCTAATTTGAGCCATTGGTTGAATGCTTGCCCGTCGGCACTCGTTTTTAGGTCTCAGCACTTATGTCTCCTCCTCAGGCATTGAGCAAGAGCAGGGGGAAAAAGAAGAGTAAAGGAGGAAGAAGACAAAGACGAAAAACACATCACAAAGGGATAACGCAGGCTCATGCAAGAGAGAGACAGAGGGACAGGGAGGTCTAATAGTGAATTAAAGAGGCATTAGGTGACATCTGGATCACACAGCCTTAGGATTGGTGGGCTTCTAAGGAAAGCTTTTGGCACCAGCATACACTCTTTTACAAATTAAGCACAGGCTTCTACATATAGCAAAGGTCAATATAGTTATCTAGTACAGTAGCTATGGATAATCTGAATTCTTCATTATAGATAGGCTTTCAGGTTTATGGTTCTAATGGTTGAAGTCTGATATAAGCATATAGATGCAAACATAAAAGAAAATATTTGGAATTCTTTGTAAAAAAAATTTAAAAAATGCATTAGCAGCAGTTGCACTGCTTTGCCACCAGAAGGTGGCAAAACACTGCAAGTGTAGGAAGGCAGCAGAGTTGTTTACTGATTTTTCTAATTCAAAAGTTAGGAACTCCACTAACCTCCTCGCTTTTAGGAAACAGCTCAAAACATGGCTTTTTAACTTATAATATTCTCCAACTACATGCCTTTCCGCTCCACTTTGCTCCCAGTGGAGTTTGAGCTACTAGCTCCATGACCCCTTCGGGTACACACGCGCTCTACAAATATGATTAACATAACATAACAAAAGTCTTTATTGACGGGATACTGTGAAGAGTGATAGGATGTTAGGAGAGTTAGAGAGAAAGTGTATAGAGCAGTTGGGTGGAAAGTGGCAGAAAGAGTTGAAAGAGGATGAATGTCCGCACTGTGCAATCAGTGCAAACCGTATCTTGCACAGTGCATACGGTCGTTTTCTGCCGCTCATGTAGATTTCTACTCAAGCTACAGCTTTCTCAAAGCGGACTAGTAGTTTCTCATCGCGAGCGGTCGCGAGCATACGCGACCACTCGCAATGAGAAACCTGACCTCACCGCCTTGAGAATATCGCCTGAAGGTTTATTTTCCACACTCGCGATCGGCAACTTAATGTTGCTGATCGCGAACAAGGTAAAATTCTCGCCGGGATGTCATTTTGCTTGCTCGCGGTCACCAACTGGACCTTAAGGACCGTGAGCAAGCAAAAAATGACCGCTACACTACGCTATGCGTGTTTGCACTGTGCTACGTGCAATTTGCGTAGTGCAAAGTAGTGCAAACTTTGCAAACTACGCAAGCGTAGCGTAGTAGTTCACCCAGGGTTAACCTTAATGTGACTTACAGGAGCCAGTTGTTTGGTAAAGATGCAGCTGAGTGCAGTTCCTCTGCAGATATTAGAATTCCAATGGATTCAAACCATCTATAAAGATAATTCAGTGTGAAGATCTGTGAGCAACCAGTGACAGTTGGGCTGTTAGCCCAGAGGTCTGTGTTACTAATTCTGAATGAATGTTAACAATCCTGATGGTCTGTTACAGATGCACCTTATCCGGGCACATGCTCCATCAGAAATGCCATGTGCAAGCTGCCTTTGACTCTCTCACAGTGCCAAAGCGACTGCAAAAGCCCAAAGAATCAGAAGTGCTACAGCTTCTGCAGGAAGAAATATTTAGATGCTGTGATAGGTATAATATGTTCAGAATCCTACCTTCTTGTGGATCAGGAGTCAATTACTAAGCTGTATTGCTTCATTTCCATATACAGCTCCCCAAAAAACTTTGAGTAGGTTGCTGCGATTTAGTAGAGCCATATAACACAATACTACATAAGATAGTATAACAGAACATCACATAAGATAGCATACCACCACATGACTTGGCATAACAGCACGTTACATAGATATCATAACACAACATGACAATACATAAAAATTCTATTGGCAGCACAAAGTCCAATTTCTCTTGCCTGATATTCTCATCCTTTTCTTGCATTGCACCACTTAAAAAGTGTTAGAAACTGGATTATTAGTAGGATTACGTAGGGAATTACCACTAGAATTAAGGCCAAAATCAGAATAATGGGTTCATCCATGGTCTCATTAAATTGTACCCTTTCTCAATCCTTGGTAGCTGCCAAATAGAAGGTAGGCTTAACTTAAAAGACAGGTGTGTAAAACATTTTAAAAAAACAATAATACATAAGTAAGATTCAACACACAATAAAACGTCAACACCAATTAATAAAAACAGGGACCTGCAGATATGAATTTCTAAATAATAAACACTTTCTAGTGCTTAAAAACCAATAGCTCCAACCTGGGACAACTGGTCACACTTGACCGGGACAAAGTCAAAGCTTGAGGCTGACTGCGATGGAGCCCTGGCCGGATACACTAAGTGGGATGCCTCAATCAAAATGTTACTATTCAATTTAGAAACTTTTCTGGAACTTTTTTCCCCTAGACTTCACGCAAGGCACCTCATCAGGCCTGAATTGTTTGATTTGTTTCCATTTCATCAGCTTAGTTCAGCCCAAGCCTCAGTGAAATACTGGAAGTCTTGCGCTCCGGAGCTTTTAGCGGGAAAACATGAAATCCAGGCCGGGTCACGGGTTGACATCAGTGACTTGACTCTTGTCAACAGGTCGGCCACCTTATAAAGCTTTTTCCAAAAGTTGCTCCAAACTTCTGGAACTTATTCCTGCAGTTCCTTTTATGGCTCACAGTGTCCAAAATACCAAATAAATGGTCTAGAAGCTCTGAGATGGTCCTTGGAATGTTGGGGCTACAGTTCAGTATAAGTCACACGCACTCAGTTGTTGGCTTCCGATAAAATCTGGTAACAAAGGTTGGCGGTGCGAAAGGGTAAGTCCTCCTGAGAGTGAGGACCTGTAAATTAGAGAATAGTGCTATCCTCTGCGATAGAGGGGGGTCCCCCAATTCGCACTCAATTAATGAATTTTCTTGGTGTGTGCACAAAAAAAGTTGAAGAAAGTCTTTCTCAATGATGTTCAAAACAAGCTTGAATTTATTTACATGAAATTAAATCTTGATACTTCTTTGTAATTTCCAATTATTTCTTATGATGTTTCCATATGGTTATGGTAATTATCCTTGGTTTTATCACATTACCCAATGCATTTCCGGCTTTTGTCCTTCATCAGGGGTATTACTGGAAAATCCATGAAATGCATTATATTAACAACATGCTTATACAATATGTTGTATTTCCTGTGATCAATTGAGCTTTTGACATGCAAACAACGTGACAATCTAACGTGGAGGTGGCTAAATACATGTATACTGAATGATGGTGGCTCAATATCTATGCACCAAACTTGTGTAGTACACCTGTGTGAAACACTCGTGTATTCCGTGTCACCAAAAAAGTGTCTGTGAATGGTTACGAAAAAGATGAAAAAGTGCCATCCAGAATTGTGTAAAAAATTCACGTGGCGAATCGTTACCATGAATAACAGTTCCGCTTGCTCCGCTACCAGTGATGTCAGGCTCTCTGTAGTGGCGGTCCTTAAAGTTGTCAATTCTAAAAATAACGCTGTCAAAAATGAGGGCTAGACCAATGGCATGGTTCTTAGTGGACAAAAAATCTAAAAAACAGTGACGTGAGGTGGCTTACCGAACGGTGTTCATTATCGGATGTCTAAATCCGTATGTGGAAGCTTGTGAAGCCGAAACTTGCCGGACCTCTGCAGTTCCGGCGCGATATACTGATGTCAAGATCACGTGATCTTGTTTGCAAGCTAAAAAATATACAGGGCAAAGGATAAAGACTGCGCAGTGTCCATAAAAAAGGACCTAATGTCTACGAAATAACTATCGCAACCAAAAGTGAATAAAGGGTGACGAGTGAACAAGGATATAACAATCGCCCTCAGATGTCAGTGTCACGTGGTAGTGAACACTGAAGAGTTTTTAGTTTCAGAGCCGACTCGGCAAGGTGGTGAATGTCCGGTGACACTATGTCCTATTATGAGTCTATGTAGTGCATAATCGTGCTTGTATGTATATATAATTAGATGTAAATATAACAAAGTCTCTCTTGATCTGAAAAAACTTCAATATCTACATATAATTCAAAGAAAGCAACTGAGTTCAATTTTTTCATTCAATCCATAAGGATTGATCGTATTTAGAAAATAAACCCAATGGGTCCCCCATTGCAGTAAGTATTTAGTATTATCACATCACTGTTCAACAGTTACTTGTTCAAGTATACAAAATTGAAGTTGACTAATGTTGCTATGACATTGATTGAAGTGAACTGCTACTAGAGATTTCTGGTTTTTGGTTCAGATGTTACTTTTGTGCTCATTAATCCGAATGCGGATTTTCCATTCGGTTTTACCAATGTAAACGAGTCCACATGGGCATTTCAGTAAATATATGACATTTTCGCTGGTGCATATTGCAGTTACCTTCAATTTTACTGAAACCCCCGTGTGGGGATGACGTAGAGTGTCGAATTTGATAATTGCATTGCAGTTCCCACAATTTAAACACGGTAACGTGCCCTTGAATTTCTTTGGTTCACTTTTAGGTGTCTTGAGCATTTGTTTTAGATTGCGAGTGCGTTGGTACGCAAATCGTGGGGCCGCTTCAATAATGCCATTGAAATCTGCTTCTGATCTGAGCATGGGCCAATATTTCAGAATTATACTGAAACTTTCTGTTGAGTATTTGGACACAAATACCACTCTATTAGTTATCTTGTTATTAGTAGAAGTTCTCAACAATTTTTCTCTGGTTTTTGTGGTAGCTTTTATTCTTGCTTCGTCTGTTATGGCCGTTGGGTAACCTCTCTCCTTGAAGTTTTCTACACATTTGTCCGCACTCGTCTCATATAGCTCCTTTGAATATGAGATTCTCTTTGAACGAAGGAGTTGTGAATAAGGTAGCGTTTTGTTGTAAAGATGGCTGATTAAATGAATGGTAATGTAAAAAATGATTGCGGTCCGTTGGTTTAATATACACTTCAGTTGTTAATTGACCATTTGAAGGTTTAATACTTATGTCCAAGAAAGATATTTCGCTCATGCTGGAGGGCGCCGTGAATTCGATTCGTTGGTCAACTTTGTTCAGGTTTTCGATGACTTCCAATAAAGTGGACACTGGAACATTCCATAGCACAAAAAAGGTCATCAATATATCTTTTGTAATTCAAGAAATGTTTCTGCCAGGATTCTTGGTTGAGGATATTGTCGATTTCAAAATGATGCATGAATAAATTCACATATGTGGGGGCAGCACAATTGCCCATTGAAGTGCCAGATGATTGAATATAGAATTTGTCTTCCCATTTGAAATACAAGTGGTATAGAGTAAACTGTAGGAGTTCCATTAGAAATATTTTCACTGCATTATCCTTATCGCTGGTAATCAAGAATGATTCTACGGCCGTAATACCAAGGTTGTGCGGAATCGAAGTGTATAACGATTTGACATCAATTGTACAAAGGCCTGTGTGATCTGTGATTAGCTCTTTGGTTTCTTCCAAAATGTTGAGAAAGTTGGTTGTGTCCTTGATGTATGTCGTCATATTTTGGACCAGTGGTTGTAAATGTCTGTCGAGATATTTGCCAATTGGTTTGTGAATGGAGTTCACAGTGGATACTATCGGTCTGAAAGGTGGTAGTTGCGTATGTTTATGGATCTTAGGGATCATATACAAATATGGTACTGCAGGATTCTTTTTGTAAAGGTAATCCCTGTCTTCTGTCGTGATTGTGCCGTTTCTGTATATTGATCGAGAATCGTAGATAATGTTCTTTGAAATTCTCATGTTGGGTCCCCATCCATTAGTGTATATGTATTTGTGTCACTTACGTGTTCGTTGACGTTTTGGAGCTAGTACTCTGTATCTAAAATAACCATGGCTCCTCCCTTGTCTGCTTGACAAATGGTAATGTGATGGTTAGATGCTATTTGTCTTAATGCTTCTCTTTCCTTGGTTGTCAAATGTGTGGTTCTTAGTTTGGGTCGTGTAGATTTGTAGATGGCTTGTACTTCCTTTTTAATGATTCTCTCAAAGGCATCAATAACTTTATGGGTGATAGGCGCTAGAAAAGTACTCGTGGTTCTAAGACCCAATAGGGTGTTGGTCTTTGGTATTTGAGGTTCTTGCACGATGTTAGAAAAGAAATTTTTGAGACATATGGTTCTCATAAACCTGAAGATGCTGATCTCTGTATCCAGGTGATTCGAGTGGTGCGAGGGTGCAAAAGAGCTCCCCTTCTGTAATGTGGCTATCTGAAATTTGGTCAAAGGATGTTTGGAAATGTTAATTACAAGGCTCGTTGACTCCGATTTCCTTTGGCTACTGGTTGAATGGATGTTGCGGGTTCCCCCCTTTCCTCATCTGGTGGTCTTTGGCCTTCCTCTAAAAAAGGACGAATTTCTGTGGATGTGCTTGTGGTAGGTGGTTCATCTCTAGTCAGAGTTTCTGAATTCCTAATGGTAGATACCTCTACATTCGGTCGAGCATGTGAACCTGATTTTTGACCACTGGAGTGTGTGTCATCCGATGAAGAGGCATCCGTGTCCGATGATCTTCCATGTTGGAACCTTTGTTGTTGGCGTCTCTGGGCGTAAATATCTGCCCAATTGTACACCTCTCCTAGTTTATAGTCAGTGGTATCTCATCGAAATTTCCTGATTTTCCGATCATTAATTTCTTTGGTATACATGTCTAATTTATGGTTCAAATCTTCCAACTTTTTATGCATTTCATCCTTGGTCATCATTTCAATCAATTGAGATTTGAGTTGAATAATTTCTTTGTTAAGATCGTCCAAGATTTTTGCCAGTTCCTCCACTATCAATAATATGAGGTCTAATGAACATTTATTGAGTAAGGCTTGCCATTTCTCTGTGAATTGCTTGTTGTTTTTGCATAGTGTTGACTTTAAAGAAATCCACAGGCCTCTTGGTATTCTTTGTACCTTATGATAACGAATCAGGGTGCTTGCATGCAGCTTTTGGTTGATGGCTTTCTTTGAAATATATAGAAGTTGTTTGAGATTAGACTGTAATGAACATGTTCCTTGACTAACGTTTTATTTATTTTATTTATTTTGGCGGTTTTGTATAGCGCGAGCAAGACCCTTGCGGGTATCAGAGCGCTTTACAGATCAAGTATAGGTAATGGCATATAAAAACATATAAATATAAATACAGTGGCATATATGAATACAGTAAGAACTGGGAACAATTAAAGATTAGCACAAAGCTGCAGTAGTGTATAGGACAAGTTCAGGTGAATTTGGCCATGAGAATTGATTTCACTTCTTTTTTGAAATAGGCCGTAGATGGGTTGAGTCTCGTTTCTGGTGGTAGAGCGTTCCATATCCTGGGTGCCATTCCTAAGAAGGTACGATTATGTTTTTTTCTTGGAGAAGCGTTGAGGTTTCAGAAGAAGATTGTTAGAGCTCCTGGTAGGCCTGTTGCCACCTGAAAGTACTATTTTCTCCACTAGGTATCTCAGGGTTTTGTGATGAAGTGCCTTATGTGTCATACAGGCGATTTTTAACTGGATTCTGGCCTCAAAAGGTAGCCAGTTGAGGGCCTGAAGGTCAGGGGAAATGTGGCAGTTGCGTTTGGTGCCTGTGACGAGTCTAGCGGCTGTATTAATAGAAGCTCTGAGAGGAGCAGTTGATGATTTGAGTAGACCACAGAGTGCGACACTCCCATAGTCAATTCTGGGAATTACTAGAGATTGAACTGCCTGTTTGAAGTCATTTGTGGGAATGAAGGGTTTCAGTTTTCTTAGTGTGTTAATCTGAAAATTTGCACCCTTTGTTGCAGCGCTGATGTGTTTCAGCATGTTTATCATCTAGGATTATTCCCAGAGATTTAGCGGACTCAATGATGAGAGGTTGCCCGTCTAGTACCGTTAGGTGTTCCATCCACTCGCGGATGATCGTTGTTTGGTTGGGAGGGGCGATTAAGAGGAATTCTGTTTTTAGTGTGTTTAGTTTTAAATAGTTGGCTGTTTCTTCGATAAGTAAATATATTCTATGTGTTTCATCAAGTGAAAACGCAAAGATGTCTGCTCTTTGGTCAGTGCTTCTGGCTATTTCTTCATATGACATTGTGTTGGTGCGTGGACTGGTCTCCCAGATGGTGAAATAAATAATTCAGTATAAGTCACACGCACTCAGTTGTTGGCTTCCGATAAAATCTGGTAACAGAGGTTGGCGGTGCAAAACAGTAAGTCCTCCTGAGAGTGAGGACCTGTAAACTAGATAATAGCGCTATCCTCTGCGATAGAGGGGCGTCCCCCCATTTGCATTCAATTAATGAATTTTCTTGGTGTGTACACAAAAAAAGTTGCAACAAGTCTTTCTCAGTGATGTTCAAAACAAGCTTGAATTTATTTACATGAACTTAAATCTTGATACTTCTTTGTCATTTCCAATTATTTCTTATGATGTTTCCATATGGTTATGGTAATTATCCTTGGTTTTATCACATTACCCAATGCATTTCGGGCTTTTGCCCTTCATCAGGGTTATTACTGGAAAATCACAAAAATGCCAAAATTAACAATGAAACAGAAATAAACTGCATTATATTAACATCATGCTTAAACAATTTGTTGTATTTCCTGTGATCAATTGAGCTTTTGACATGCAAACAAAGTGACAATCAAACGTGGATGGTGGCTCAATACATGTACACCGAACGATGGGGGCTCAATATCTATGCACCAAACGTGTGTAGTCCACTTGTGTGAAACACTCGTGTATTCCGTGTCACCAAAAAGTGTCTGTGAATGGTTACAAAAAAGGATGAAAAAGTGGCATCCAGAATTGTGTAAAAAAATTTGCGTGGCGAATCGTTTCCATGAATAACGGTTCCGCTTGCTCCGCTACCGGTGATGTCAGGCTCTCCATAGTGGTGGTGCTTAAAGTTGTCAATTCTAAAAATAATGCGGTCAAAAATTAGGGCTAGACCAATGGCATGGTTCTTAGTGGACAAAAAATCTAAAAAACAGTGATGTGATCGGGCTTACCGAACGGTGTTTGTTATTGGATGTCCTGAGTCCGTACGTGAAAGCTTGGAAAGCTGAAACTTGCAGGAGCTCTGCAGTTCTGGCGCAATATACTGATGTCAAGATCACATGATCTTGTTTACATGCTAAACAATATACAGGCCAAAGGATAAAGACTGCACAGTGTCAATTAAAAAGGACCTAATGTCTACGAAATAACTACTGCAACCAAAAGTGAATAAAGGGTGACGAGTGAACACGAATATAACAATCGCCCTCGGATGTCAGTGTCATGTGGTAGTGAACACTGAATAGTTTGTAGTTTCAGAGCCGATACTATGTCCTATTAGAGTGTATGTAGTGCATAATCGTGCTTGTATGTATATATAATTAGATGTAAATATAACAAAGTCTCTCTTGATCTGAAAAAAGTCAATATCTACATATCATTCAAAGAAAGCAACTGAGTTCAATTTTTTCATTCAATCCATAAGGATTGATCGTATTTAGAAAAGAAATCCAACCATTAAAAAGGAAGTACAAGCCATCTACAAATCTACACGACCCAAACTAAGAACTACAAATTTGACAACCAAGGAAAGAGAAGCATTAAGACAAATAGCACCTAACCATCACATTACCATTTGTCAAGCAGACAAGGGAGGAGCCATGGTTATGTTAGATACAGAGTACTAGTTCCAAAACGTCAACGAACACGTAAGTGACACAAATACATATACACCAATGGATGGGGACCCAACACGAGAATTTCAAAGAACATTATCTACTATTCTCGATCAATATACAGAAAACGGTATAATCACGAAAGAAGACAGGGATTACCTTTACAAAAAGAATCCTGCAGTACCATATGTGTAGATGATCCCTAAGATCCATAAACATACGTCACTACCACCTTTCAGACCGATAGTATCCACTGTGAACTCGTTCACGAACCAATTGGCAAATATCTCGACAGACATTTACAACCACTGGTTCAAAACATGACGACATACATCAAGGACACAACCAACGTTCTCAACATTTTGGAAGAAACCAAAGATCACACAGTCCTTTGTACCATCGATGTCAAATCGTTATACACTTCGATTCCTCACAATCTTGGTATTATGGCCGTAGAATCATTCTTGATTACCAGCTATAAGGATAATGCAGTGAAAATATTTCTAATGGAACTCCTACAGTTTACTCTATACCACTCGTATTTCAAATGGGAAGACACATTCTATATTCAATCATCTGGCACTTCAATGGGCAATTGTGCCGCCCCCACATATGTGAATGTATTCATGCATCATTTTGAAATCGACAATACCCTCAACCAAGAATCCTGGCAAAAACATTTCTTGATTTACAAAAGATATATTGATTACCTTTTTGTGCTATGGAATGGGCCAGTGTCCACTTTATTGGAAGTCATCGAAAACCTGAACAAAGTTGACCAACAAATCGAATTCATGGCATCCACCAACATGAGCGAAATATCTTTCTTGGAAATACGTATTCAACTTTCAAATGGTCAATTAACAACTGAAGTGTATATTAAACCAACGGACCACAATAATGTTTTACATTACCATTCATTTCATCAGCCATCTTTAAAAAAAAACCCTACCATATTCACAACTCCTTCGTTTAAAGAGAATCTCATCTTCAAAGGAGCTATATGAGATGAGTGCAGACAAATGTATAACAAAATTCAAGGAGAGAGGTTATCCAATGGCCATAACAGACAAAGCAAGAATAAAAGCTAACACAAAACCCAGAGAAGAATTGTTGAGAACTTCTACTAATAACAAGAGAACTAATAGAGTGGTATTTGTGTACAAATACTCAATGGAAAGTTACAGAAAAAAAAGTATAATTCTTAAATATTGGCCCATGCTCAGATCTGAAGCAGATTTCAATGGCATTTTTGAACCGGTCCCACGATTTGCGTACCAACGCACTCGCAAGCTAAAACAAATGCTCAAGACACCTAAAAGTGAACCAAAGAAATTCAAGGGCACGTTACCATGTTTAAATTGTGGGAACTGCAATGCAATTATCAAAGGCAACACTCTACGACATCCCCAAACGGGGGTTTCAGTAAACTTGAAGGTAACTGCAACATGCAACAGCGAAAATGTCATATATTTACTGAAATGCCCATGTGGACTGGTTTACATTGGTAAAACCGAAAGAAAAATCCACATTCGGATTAATGAGCACAAAAGTAACATCAGAACCAAAAACCAGAAATCTCCAGTAGCAGTTCACTTCAATCAATGTCATCACAACATTAGCCAACTTCGATTTTGTATACTTGAACAAGTAACTGTTGAACCGGGACGTGATAATACTAAATACTTACTGCAACAGGAGACCCACTGGATTTATTTTCTAAATACAATCAATCCTTATGGATTGAATGAAAAAATTGAACTCAGTTGCTTTCTTTGAATTATACGTAGATATTGATGTTTTTCAGATCAAGAGAGACTTTGTTATATTTACATCTAATTATATATACATGCAAGCACGATTATGCACTACATACACTCTAATAGGACACAGTGTCACCGGACATTCACAACCTTGCCGAGTCGGCTCTGAAACTACAAACGCTTCAGTGTTCACTACCACGTGACACTGACATCCGAGGGCGATTGTTATATCCGTGTTCACTCATTACCCTTTATTCACTTTTGGTTGCGATCGTTTTTTCGTAGACATTAGGTCCTTTTTTATTGACACTGCGCAGAATTTATCCTTTGCCCTGTATATTTTTTAGCATGTAAACAAGATCACATGATCTTGACATCAGTATATCGCGCCGGAACTGCAGAGTTCCTGCAAGTTTCGGCTTCACAAGTTTCCACGTACGAACTCAGGACATCCGATAACGAACACCGTTCAGTAAGCCACCTCATGTCACTGTTTTTTAGATTTTTTGTCCACTAAGAACCATGCCATTGGTCTAGCCCTAATTTTTTACCCTGTTATTTTTAGAATTGATAACTTTAAGCACCGCCACTACAGAGAGCCTGACATCACCGGTAGCGGAGCAAGCGGAACCGCTATTCATGGTAACGATTCGCCACACAAATTTTTTACACAATTCTGGATGGCACTTTTTCATCCTTTTCGTAACCATTCACAGACACTTTTTGGGTGACACGGAATACACGAGTGTTTCACACAAGTGTACTACACACGTTTGGTGCATAGATATTGAGCCACTATCGTTCGGTGTACATGTATTGAGCCACCATCCACATTAGATTGTCACGTTGTTTGCATGTCAAATGCTCAATTGATCACAGCAAATACAACATATTGTATAAGCATGATGTTAATATAATGCAGTTTATTTCTGTTCCATTATTAATTTTGTCATTTTTGTGATTTTATAGTAATACCCCTGATGAAGGGCAAAAGCCCGAAATGCATTGGGTAATGTGATAAAACCAAGGATAATTACCATAACCATATGGAAACATCATAAGAAATAATTGGAAATGACAAAGAAGTATCAAGATTTATTTTCATGTAAATAAATTCAAGCTTGTTTTGAACATCATCGAGAAAGACATTTTTCAACTTTTTTTGTGTACACACCAATAAAATGTATTAATTGAGTGCGAATTGGGGGATGCCCCTCTATCGCAGAGGATATCGCTATTCTCTAATACTCGGGGCTACAATTCCCACAATGCACCTGGCCAAATCCTCAAAAGTACACTGGACATGCTCAAGTCTGGGGACCTCTTGGTAGCTCTTTTAACTTGTTGCTGTCAGGGAGTCCACTCCTTACTCCTTATGAAGCCAGGCAAATTCCTTAGGACTGTAGTTCCAGATTGTGCAGTGCACGTGCAGTCCTTCAGAGTGCAATACTTTGGGTACAGAACAGTCTCCCAGCAGGGCAGTTCTTCTTCTCCTTGCAGTTTCAGGCAGGTGATTTCTTGTAGCTCTTTTGTACCTGTTGCTTTTAGGTTGTCCCTCGTTAATTATTTTTAAACAAGGCAAAGTTGGTAGGTCTGTAGTTCCAAAGTATGCAGAAGGTGCTATCCTTATGAGTGCAGTCCTATTGGGGTGCAGACCAGGGATTCCAGAAAGGCAGTCCTTCTTCTTTTGATTATTCCAGGCAGGGATCTGAGTTGCCCTGCATCTCTCTCAATGTTATTCAATGTTCTTGGGCATCACACAGTGCGACACCCCTGACCAATGGAATTGCGGGTGACATCCAGGTGTATGACCACCTTCTTGAAAATGTGGCACCCTCTCGTCCCAGAAAGCACTATTCTACCAAAATCTAAAATGGAGAAACTCTCTCATGGAAGATCAGGCTAAGCCAACCCACTGGTGTGGCTTAGTGCCCTTAACACTCCCCTTCCAGCCCTAATGCTAATCTCATGACTGAAGCTCCTGTCTGGCCGGGGGTTCAGGATGTGGGGTGAGTATGTGCTGCCCTATATTGGCATACCCTCTTTGAAGACCAGTTTGGCTACTCCACCCCCATCCTGCCTTTTGCTCTACAGCTTGCAGTTCTCCTCCTACATGAAGTCCTTTGTCTATGGTAAGGCCACTTCACAACTTATTAAGACAGCTTAGCTCAGCCTGGCAGATGCTGACCAATCAGGGCTGCTGGAAGGCCACATTTTAGCTTGAAGAAAAGAAAGTTGTATACCTTCTTTTCTAAAAATACTTATAATAATTCTAACAGTGACAGGTGTTGGATTTATTCAAACTAACATTTTGATACCTTGTAGTAGCTTTTCAGCTAAGTCATATCAATAGTTTTCTTTTAATAAATTATTCTCATCTTACCCTATAGAGCCTTTGTACTATAATGGGGAAAAAGCAACCTGACCACCTTCAAGATCGCCCCCCGCAAACACCACCAACTGATCCGATCCACCAAGAAATCTGCATTCAAGGATCGACTCGACAACAACGCCCACAACAGCAAGGAACTATTCAACATCGTCAAAGAGTTTACCAACCCCACCGCCGGCACCAACGACATCACTCCCTCCCAAGACCTCTGCGACCTCTGCGACTCTCTAGCCTCGTTCTTCCACAACAAAATCGCTGACATACATAACAGCTTTGGAGACCAGTCCACCCCACCCACCTCCGAACTTAAACCCCCTCCATCAACCTTTGCGCCTGGAACCCAATCACCACTGAGGACACCATCCGCCTGATGAACACCATCCACTCAGGATCGCCAACTAACCCATGTCCCCACCACATTTTCAACAAAGCAGACTCCATTATCGCACCCCATCTCCGAAACGTCATCAACTGCTCCCTCAACTCCGCTACCTTCCCGGAAAGCAGGAAAACATGCCGAACTCAGCGCCCTCTTGAAGAAACCCACAGCAGACCCCACTGAACTTAAGAACTACCGCCCCATTTCGCTCCTCCCATTCCCGGCCAAAGTCATTGAGAAAGCCGTCAACAGTCAGCTCGCCGCCTTCCTCGAATCCAACAAATCCCTCGACCCTTCACAGTCCGGCTTCCGAGCCAAACACAGCACCGAGACCGCGCTCATCGCAGCAACAGACGACATTCGAACTCTACTGGACAACGGAGAAACAGCTGCCCTCATCCTACTTGACCTCTCCGCAGCCTTCGACACAGTCTGTCATAGCACCCTTATACAACGCCTCAGCAACGTCAGAATACAAGGAAAAGCATTGGACTGGATCATCTCGTTCCTCACTGGAAGAACCCAGAGAGTCCGCCTCCTCCCTTTTAGATCAGAGGCCACCGAAGTCATCTGCGACGTACCACAAGGATCATCACTCAGTCCCACCCTCTTCAACGTATACATGAGTCCCCTCGCATCCATCGCGCACCAACACAACCTCAACATCATCTCCTACGCTGACGACACCCAGCTGATCCTCTCCCTCACTAAAGACCCAAACACCGCCAAAACCAACCTACACGAAGGGATGAAAGAAGTAGCCGAGTGGATGAAGAACAGCCGTTTAAAACTGAACTCGGACAAAACGAAAGTCCTCATCTTAGGATCATCCCCCTCCGCCTGGGACGACTCATGGTGGCCACTGGCCCTGGGAACCGCACCCATACTAACAGACCACGCACGTAACCTGGGCTTCATCCTGGACTCCTCCCTCTCGATGACCAGACAAGTCAACGCCGTCTCATCATCATGCTTCAACATCCTACGTATGCTCAAAAAAGTCTTCCATTGGATCCCCACCGAAACAAGAAAGACGGTCACCCATGCACTGGTCACAAGTCGACTGGACTACGGAAACACCCTTTACGCCGGAACCACAGCCAAACTACAGAAAAAACTCCAACGCATCCAAAACGCCTCAGCCAGACTCATCCTAGACATTCCCCGCCAAACTCACATTTCCGGTCACCTGAAAGACCTCCACTGGCTCCCCGTCAACAAGAGAATAACATTCCATCTCCTCACACACGCACACAAAGCCCTCTACGACCTAGGACCCGAATACCTCAACACACACCTGTCCTTTTACACCCCCACCCGCCAACTACGATCGTCCAATCAAGCCCTCGCCGCAATTCCACGCATCCAAAGATCCACCATGGGGGGAAGATCCTTTTCCTACTTAGCGGCCAAAACCTGGAATTCTCTCCCCACCCACCTCCGCCTTACACAGAACCACCTCTCCTTCAGAAAACAACTAAAAACTTGGATATTCGATAAGTAAAGTACCCCCCCTCCCTCAAGCGCCTTGAGACCCTCTGGGTGAGTAGTGCGCTATACAAATTTCAAACTTGAACTTGAACTTGAACTTTTTCCCTGAGTTTTAAAAACAAAAGCATTCTATTCCATTGTATCTTCCTTTATACAGTTGCAGTCACCATTGTGTAGTTATGGTTGAGCCACACTTTCCATAACGTAGGCCCTCTTAAGTGAGTATGCATGAAATTTGGCACTCGCCTACTGTAGTCAGCTAAGGTCCGGCATGTAACATTTCATGCAAATCTGTGCACAGAAAAAAAGGTTATGGTTGTAGAGCCTCAAAAACAATGTCCTTTCCCATGTTAGCGCCCAAATTTTGCTCTCAGCCACAGCAAAAATAGCTGGACAGATTTACACCATGAAAATACAATTTTCTCACAAAGCATGCTTTTGTTGGTTTCAGTAATTCTTTTCAGTAGTTTTTCGTTATTGACATTTGTAAAAGGTGTTGTTGGACCTCAAACTGTTTGAAATGCAGTTGTATTGACTATTTAAAGTCACACTTTTGAAAAATAATTTCTGCTAATCAGATTTGGACTTTTTGAGAAATGTGATTGCCTGATAAAGGCTATGACATGTTTTCCCCTGAAATTTTGATAATCACGTTTTTATTAAAAAAAAATTGGTGCTCTGTAAAGTGTAAAGTACCCGTGTAAAGATTTCTATCAAACATGACAAGCAAACAGTTCTTTTCTGGCAAATCTGTGAGTAGATCAGGGTTGTTTTCATTTATTTTTACAATGCTTCAACTACTTTCCAAGTACCCCAATTTACCTCTTCTATAGACCGGTTTAGGCTGAGATTTACTTAGATTCTGTATTGGGGTTGCTTTACGTTTTTTGACACACCTAAAAGGAAAAGGTATTTCAGGGTTTACTAAGCCAAACACAGTGCAATTTGCAGGGCGTACTAAATAAAACAACATAGTATCGCAGTGCGTAGCACTGATGTGCAATACCTTGCGTCTGGGAGCCTTTTATTGACTGGAGCATGGGCATTCCCTGCATCCACCCACCTATTTTTGAACAAACAAGATTTATTAAAGTCTGTAAACCTGGATTAGAGCCACAATGGTGTGCCTATGCAAGCTTGGCATAATGAGGAGAAATATTCATTTTACCTTCTTTCTTCCTCTTTCCATATGTGCTTCACCTTTGCAGCACACATGCAAAGAGACGTGTGTTTCCAATGATTGCTTTTGTGCAGTGAGCCTGCTAAGAAGGTGAACAAAGGGTTATAGTTGACTGTGGGCCATATTATAGAAAGTGCTGCAGGGTGCAAATGGCATGTGTGCCAGCTTTGTGAGCCCCATTGATACCTGGATGTCACAGATGGGGCCATAAACAGTTGTTCGGCACATTCTGTACTACTGATATCGCTGGTGGACAAGTAGCACCAATGCTATTTCAAGAGGGAGTTCTCTCATTTGCACGTGTGAATGATCTTTACCTCTGCACCGGCACCATATTATGGACGTGGACTCAAGGAGATGCACTGACAGTGTGCCACATAAAGATGGGGAACTGTCGTTCATCCCTCTGATGGCACCCCTCTGGAGGAGTCAAGGGGGTCATGTGGACCCCCCAGACATGCCCTTGCAGGCAGGTGCAGACATTCACTGCACCCGCCTGCAAGGGATCCTCTCTCCCCTCTTAAACGGGCAGGCCAGTTGCTGCCTGCACAGTAGAACATGGAGCGTATTTGAAGCAGCCACTTCCTATTTCACTTGAATGCACTTACCCCGGTGAAAAATGAGTTCACAGGTGCCCTGAGTTATGTTATGTTATGTTATGTTATGTTATATGGTTACTTGTAGCGTGCACTGTTAGTCGAGACTGTCCTGGCGCGAGAGAGGATTCAGATGTCATCTAAAATGAAAAAAGAAAACCGATGGTCTACAAGGCTTGCCTAAATAAATGAGTTTTCAGATGTTTTTTTAAATATGTGAGGTTTGTCGTATGCCTGAGAGCATCGGGAAGGTTGTTCCACATCTGAGCAGCTCTGACCATCAAAGATTGTCCCCCTAGACGAACTCTCATAAATCTGGGGATGACCAAATGTCTCAGGGTGGCAGATCGCAGTTGGCGAGGAGGATGGTAAAAGGCGAATCTAACCCTTAGGTAGGCTGGGCATGGGCCATGCAAGGCTTTAAAAGCCAGAGTCAGGATCTTGAAGCGTACTCTAAGAGCGACGGGAAGCCAATGTAACTCTAAGAGCTGCTTGCGTACGCTAAGTCTCCTAGGAATGTTAAAAAGGAGCCTTACTGCCGCGTTCTGGACCACCTGCAATTTGTGAAGCAAAAAGTCAGGCGCGCCTATGTAGAGGGCGTTGGCGTAGTCCAGACGCGAGATAATAAGTGCTCTTGCCACTGTTTCTTTTGCCACTTGGGGAAGAAGAGGAAAAAACTTCCGGAGAGTGGTTAGGGTCCCAAAGCACGTTCCCGCCAGACGCGTGATTTGTTCCCGGAAGCATAGGTCAGCTCTGAACCAGATCCCTAAGTTCTTTGCAACCCCGCAGTCCCCCATGGGGCAAGGCAATCCCTTCGGCTAAATGGATTCCTTAAAGTCAGTCGGAAAGTGGCCGTACAGAAGTATCTCTGACTTGTCCTCATTACATTTAAGACAGGCCCGGGCAAGCCAGGCAAATACTGAGGACAGGCACCGTCGGACACCATCTGTACAGAGGTTGTTCTTGTCCCAAGTGAAGAGAAGTTGGGTGTCGTCAGCGTAAGCCATTATTATCGCACCCAAGCTCTCAGCCAAGCAGACAAGGGGGGGTCATATAGACATTAAAAAGCAGGGGACTCAAAGTCGACCCTTGTGGAACTCCTGTGTCTACCCTGCTGTTCGATGAATGGTAGGGGGGAAGCCATACTTGTTGGTACCTGTCTGTGAGAAAAGATTTAACCCAGCCGATGGCCGCGCCCGTGATGCCAATGTCCTCCAGCCTAGAAAGAAGCTGGACATGGGGAACCATGTCAAACGCGGCAGAGAGGTCCAATAAAATTAGAGCCGCTCTGCCGCCCCCGTCCAGACATTCCCTAATGGCTTCAGTGACCTCCACGAGCGCGGTATCGGTGCTAAAAGAGGTGCGGAACCCAGACTGGGCGGGATGAAGAGCCCCCGAAGATTCCACAAACTTCTCCAGCTGTTGAAAAGCAGTCTTTTCACAGACCTTGGCTAGGGCTGGGAGCAAGGAAATGGGCCTATAGTTGGAAATAATCTAAGGGTCCGCTGAAGGTTTTTTGATCAGTGGGAGGAGTTTTGCTTGTTTCCACTGGGGAGGTACAATACCTGTTTGTAAGGACTTATTAACCAAATCGGTTACTATAGGAGCAATAACCTCCGCCACAAGGCTCAAAACTCTGGCAGGACAGGGGTCAACAGGAGACCCGGACTTCAGCGATTTTAAAATGGCCAAAACGTCCTTCTCTTCAGCTTTTCTAAAGGAGACCATCACGTCTTTCGATTTTATGCAGTTGGATAAGATAGAAAGTTGGAGAGAATCAGCTTGGTCTCGGGCCCCCTGAACAGATAAGGGGTATCCAGAATCAATAGGTTTAAGACTCTCTTGAATTTTTTTTATTTTTTCAATGAAAAAAGTGGACAGTTTCTCACACCAGCCCTCAGATATAGGGGCCGACAGAGTTTCTGCCACTGGAGACGTGAAGCTTTTAACGATAGAGAAGATTTCTCTACTGTTGTTTTTGGCCTTGTGAATCCTGTCTGCAAAGTAATCTCCCTTAGCCTTCTTATTTGCAGGATAGTAGTCTTTTTGCACTGCTTGGAGTTCCGCCTTAGCTGCTGGGCAGTACTCTCGCCTCCAGATTCTTTCCCACTCCTTACAACCTATTTTTAAGATTTTAAGATGTTCCGTATACCAGGGAGAGGAAGGGGAGGCTCTAGGCCGCTTAGTATCTTTGGGCTGTGATAGCAGGCTAACCGAGGATCTAATCCATGTCGAGAAGTTCTCAACCGCTTCCTCAAGATTGTCCGACTTTGCTGGAAGAGTATGGGTTAGGGATAATGCTAGAGCTGGGATGCAAATTTTTTGGGGAAAGGGGACCTGGTGCGCTTTAGCTAAGGCACGAGCCCTGTCCATCTCCCAAGAAAAGCCTACCAGAAAATGGTCCGGCCACGTAACTGGTCGAGGAATATCAAATGTAATATTAAAATTAGTATAGACAAGATCAAGGCAATGTCCTCCAAAGTGAGTAATATCCTGACCCTGTGTCCTAAGATGAGCTAGCGCACATATTTCACCCAGATCCCTGACCCCTGGGGCTGTGGGCACATCCATATGAATATTGAAATCCCCCAAGAGCAGGAACCTGGGGAACCTCAACGCTCTCTGGGCGACTAACTCCTCCAAAGATTTGATAAAGGAGCCCAGGGGACCCGGGGGGCGGTAAATCAACAGTCCACCCAAGATGAACTGAGGAGAGAGAGCAATTGAAAATTCCAGTGTTTCCCCGTTCTCAATAACACCTGAGCATTCCTTTATCAAAGACCATGAGTGCATTGTATTCTGCAGAATAAGGTGCACTTTCCCTGTTTGCGCATGACACACATGTTTGAAGGTGAAGTGTGGCAGAAACAGGTACGTCTGCCTAATATTTGACAGGGCATGGTGTGTGCAAGCCTGACAATTGTAATACCAACAAAAACAATGTCAATGAATACCATAACTTATGCCTGCGTAACAGTGTTGAGACCAGTAGAAACAATGTCAATGTTTGTCAAAATCCTTGCTTGCATAATAGTGTTGATACGAATAAACACAATGTCAATGTACTCCATGAGCGAGAGACACATAACAATGTCAAAGTCAGTAAAGAAATTATCACTGTAGGCTATGATAACTGTATGCACAATATTAAAGGTTTCGGCAAAAATTATATCAATGGCTGCTCCATTATTCATAGGAGTTCTAGCAAACTTGTATCATTGCTGCCGGATTCACCAAAGGTGCCCTCCTCATTAACCCAGAGTCAGAGATATGTGGCGACCCCGACGCATGGTTATCAAGTGACAAGTCACAGCTGGTGTCTTGCTTAGCCCAAAGACAAATGTGCGCAGAGGGAAAATCCTGATTGATTCCATCGATAGACAGTTGTACCATAAACAGGTCTGAGGAAATTGGCCCCAGTAAAACCCATTTGGCCGGAGGCACATGTTTCCCAAAAATACCACAAAGCTAGATTCCACATGTAGATAGAAACACTCAGCCAATCAGGGCACAACTTGTACATCACACTTAGTGATCACGCTCTTCCCACACTAGACATCTAGACTCATACACATTGGCCCACACTAGCTTTCCCTAAGGTCAAGAGCCCTCCGCCCCCTTATCAGATGAATAACATTGTTATTTATGACTGAGATGCTTTTCCAAGAATGCAGAATTGTTTTATTTTACCTCGTTAGATACAAATATTGTTGGCCAAAACTTTGTACAGCGAGAGACATTCTTCAGACTGAACTCTGTCAACTCTCTCCCAGTCACTGTCTTTATTCAAACCAACTTGTTTCTATTTGTCCAAATTCCTCTTGTATTTTCATTTATTTAAGGTAAATTCATATATGAGCAACAGAACACAGACTTAAAAAAGTAGTAATGATTGAACTGTATTTCATAAATTCATCACCATTCACCTGGGGCAACTATGAACTCACTTTTGAATAAGGCAAGCTTGTTAGCAGCACAGAAGAGCAAAAACAGAACAACAGCAACATGAACAAATACCAAAAATGATATGGATGGTTGCTTGTTAGTTGACTGAGGTGTGAGCCCTGGTCAAGCAACAGCCACAATCGCTTGCAGAGTGAACCCCTAAAAGTCACTTAATAAATCTGCCCTTAACCCTGGGTAGATTGGAGGAAAGAACAGCCAGTCTTAATTTGTGTAAAGCATTTATGGGATCCAGAAGTGCTGCCAGCAGTCTTGTGGCTTCCATTGTACAGACCCTGAGAGAACAGGTACAGTACGAGTGCAAGCCTGCCTGGGAACAGGACACAGATTAAGTGCTCAAACCCTATCACAGCTTGTTAGATAATGCACTGTTTTGATGTGCACAACCTAGAGATTTGTTGGGTAGCTTCAAGCTGAATCTCAGTGGTCCATAATCCGACCTTTAAATTTACAAACATTGTAACACAGTTATTAAATTTATTCCGAATTGTAGCCCTGATGCAAGTTTTAGAAAGCACCTAGACATTGTACATAGAGTATTGCTCATTTATAAAATGTACACTTTACCATTCCAAATGAGTTATCAGTAAAAGCACTGCATCGGGTGTGGGGCTCTTGTTAGATGGAATAAAAAGTGTTTCTTGGTGTACCTTGTAGACTTGCATCTGGTTTGGGATCTTTCTAATAGCTATGACAGTCTCTGAACTGGAGCATAGAGCTGCATTATACAAGGAAGGAAGAAGAGATGAACTGCCATCATAAGAGAATATGCTTATTCCCATGTCATACCATAAGTAACATTACACTCTTACCCACTCACAAAGCAGTATTCCCATTTCAGAAGCATGCAGCTGCCTGCAGAATCCAATTAAGATAAGAGAAACTGCTCAGCAAAAAAGTGATAGCCCCAATCCAGGCTTCAGAACAGAGCCACACCACTCAGTAAACAGAAGAGATGAATTGCCGTCTTAAGAACAGGCATGCAATCCTAATAAAAGGCATTTGTCATATGACACCCTCCTGCAGTGCCACCACCATCTCATGCATAGGGAATTGCCCAACAGACAAAGCCATATTGACCTGTGAAGAAGCATAGTCACTGATCCAGCCACAACACCCTAAACCAGTCAACTACTGTGATTAGCAAACAACGTCTGAAGTTCAGTCATAAAAGTAGGATAGGCCAAAGTTTGGTCACAATTTCCTTTCAGTTCCAGTAACCTTTACAGGCTGCACAGATCCGCAACCACCAATGGGGTATGCTTCACCTTCAGGTCTTGTTCCTTGATGGGCATGAGCTGCAATGACCAATAGGGTCCACCAGGAGGCTCTTTTCCAAAGATCTTTTCCTGTCTGCTTATGTGATGGTGTTCAGTCTGAAAACAGTTGCTCTTTTGTCCTGACAGGGTGAATTAAAGAGTAAGATCAAGGTGTTGATGTTGAGTAAAATCTTCCAAGAACCCCAAAATCAGTTTTATTCTGGGACGATGTCCTTGTTAATGTTAAAAAAGCAGTATTGGCCCCAGTAAAACCCATTTGGCCAGAGGCACATGTTTCCCAAAAATACCACAAAGCTAGATTCCACATGTAGATAAAAACACTCAGCCAATCAGGGCACAACATGTACATCACACGTAGTGATCACACTCTTCCCACACTAGACATCTAGACTCATACACACTGGCCCACACTAGCTTTCCCTAAGGTCAAGAGCCCTCCGCCCCCTTATCAGATGAATAACATTGTTATTTATGACTGAGATGCTTTTCCAAGAATGCAGAATTGTTTTATTTTACCTCATTAGATACATATATTGTTGGCCAAAACTTTGTACAGCGAGAGACATTCTTCAGACTGAACTCTGTCAACTCTCTCCCAGTCACTGTCTTTATTCAAACCAACTTGTTTCTATTTGTCCAAATTCCTCTTGTATTTTGATTTATTTAAGGTAAATTCATATATGAGCAACACAACACAGACTGAAAAAAGTAGTAATGATTGAACTGTAGTTCATAAATTCATCACCATTCACCTGGGGCAACTATGAACTCACTTTTGAATAAGGCAAGCTTGTTAGCAGCACAGAAGAGCAAAAACAGAACAACGGCAACATGAACAAATACCAAAAATGATATGGATGGTTGCTTGTTAGTTGACTGAGGTGTGAGCCCTGGTCAAGCAACAGCCACAATCGCTTGCAGAGTGAACCACTAAAAGTCACTTAATCAATCTGCCCTTAACCCTGGGTAGATTGGAGGAAAGAACAGCCAGTCTTAATTTGTGTAAAGCATTTATACAGCACCTAAGCAGTAATAACGTGAAAATCAACACAAGAAAAATCATGAAACAATTGAGAAAAACAGAGTACATTTTTATGAATTGCCTGACACACAAACTACAAACGTCCAATCAGTTGAACTGGAGTTATACATTTTTAAATTGTAAAGTACAAAATAGCACCTAAAAGATCAAATCGCCAACCACGGACATCTAATATTGCAAGACCTGGTCAAATTCGAAAATTAGGGACAACTGCGACTGAGCCAGTTTAGAAACAAGAAGTGGTTTGGGCCCAGTAAGCGCTTGCCTTTTGACTTATAAACATTTCTGAAGAAAAATGTCTTAGAAGGTAAGGTACAGCTTGGAAAGGCTGCAGGAGGTGTCCGATAAGGGAGTGCTCTCATCAGATGACTGTGGATCAAAGCTACATTGAAGATTTCTAATTTTAGACATAGTTACCGAAATAGAAGTTGAAAACTTCAGTGGGAGGAGGCAGAAGGCTGTAGATGAAGACAATTTAACGTAGTCAAATACTCCGTTGGCAAAACAGATTTGCTGTTGTGGAGAAGAATATTGTGGGATATGCTAAAGTCAATTTGACAGGCAAAGAGGATGGTCCCCGTCTCCTGGCCAAATTTTGTCTAAGTCCTCAGGTTTGGAAAATGTCAATCTCGACACCTTTAGCACCACAATCAAGGATCCGGGACTGGTGGGACACCTCTTGGGGTTTTGGAATTCACTCAGGTTGGGCCTAGGTGTGGATTCAAGATGGTGGGATCCTCTTATGTCCCTGTGGTTCCGAACAGGAGGCCAGCAAACTAGCCCTTTTAATCACTTTTTTATATGGTGGAACCACTGTGCTGAAAGGTGGGAGAGGCTTTAGGCAGGGTTCTTTGAATTTCTTGACTCCTCTGCTCTTCCTCCAAGCTGGCTACAGTGACTATAAAGGGTCGCTAGGCCCTTTGTGTGAAGGCAGAGCAAAAGCTATTCAGGTGTAATTGGGATTATACTCAGCTCTGTCTCAATCCTTCCAGCAGATAGGCCATTCAGGCACACCAAATCCCTCTATTGCATGACTGTCTGGGCGGAATTCACAAAGTCACATCCAGTCATGTGACCCAGACCAGGTTACTGTTTACAAAAGGGATAAGTGCAGGAATATGCCAACTTTTAAAAAGTGGAGTTTTCAGAATTGTAATGAAAAATCTGACATAATTAGAAAGGATTTATTTTATGGGTGCCAAACATGACATTACTTATTCCTCTCAATTAGTAATTACTGCTTATTAAATGTAATAAGGACTTCCTAATGTTTTCCCATGGGAGGGGTGGGGCTCACAGTGATTAACAATACATTTGGGAGGTTATGTTTTTACCAGGACATGTTAAACCTTTAATTACACATCACCCTGACCTTTAGGCTAGCAAGGGCCTACCTTAGGGGTTAGTTATATGCAATAAAAGGGGAGTTTAAATGCCAAGCCTACATGGTAATGAGACACTGATTCCAGGATATAGAGGGAGTACTAGGGTATGTGTTAAGGTGCTACCTAAATGGGTGGCACATTGGGTGCTGCAGGCCCACTGGTAGCATTTAATTTACAGCCCTGGGTACATGACATACCACTCTACAAGGGGCATATAAGGCAAATGTCAATCAAACCATGTGTAGGCAAGTGAGCACACACACTCTGGCACTGGTTAGCAGAGTCCTCAGGTAAAAAAGAACACATTTCAGTAAAAGGTGGAGGATAAACGGTAAAAGATTTGGGGGTGGCCCTGCAGAGAGGGCCTGGTTTAATAGGTGAAAATGTGCTATGAAACATTGGCATTTAAAAGAAGAGAAGTAACAACTCACTATATATTTATGACAAAAATCATGATGAAGCCCAAGTGCATGTTGGAGAGGGTACAACCCCACATACACATGGTGGAAGTGACCCACTTTTCAAATGTACAGGAAATAGTACCTGTCAGTCATAAAGGATATTATGGGGTTGCCAATCCTAAAAGACACAGCTGTGATTATTGGGATTGAGACGTAAGACAAGAGAGGGAGTGAAGGGATGAGTTGGGAACTGCTTTCCAAAGTATTGGTATGTGAAAGAATGGTGATAGCCTGTTTCTGGAAATTAAATGAAATCAAATTTGGGAAACAATGACCATGGAAAGGTTATCAACAAACTCAATAAAAGAGAGCCAATTTCCTGCCTGCGTGGTAACTAGTTCTGGATTCCGTTGGGTGAGACTGCATAGTAGTAACATGCCCACCTAGGCTTCAGGCATTACACCTGTTTGATAAACAACATACAGGCAAGACAACTAAGGCATTCTCATAGATTGAAGCAAAAAGACCTATTAAGATCAAAATAACTAAGATCACAATGGAAAGGATTTGAGGAGTTGGGAGAAAATGTATTAATTCTATGGTAAAAATATTTGTACAATGACATCCAATATTAACTCAAGATAATATAATAGTGAGGAGTGGCGAATACTCTGATGACTGAATGGATTTAGTAGCAAATGTTATGTCAAATCAACTGAATTTATTACATTGACAACTGAAAGTATAAAAAAAAAGTGTTGAAGTATAAGGCATTCCATGAATACAATATTGTATTGCATTGTTTTAACAATACAGGGTTTGCCTAACTGGGACTGTGATGAAAGGGTGTTGAGATGTACATAACTCTTTAGTTTCTATGTTAATAATTTCAACCAGGGAATGAAACTGGTAAGTCCTGATTTTTTAAGGAATTTATAGGATGCGTTTGCTATGGAGAATCTATATTTGAGGACATAGTGCAGTTCTCATAGGAAATTCACAGTTGGTGATATTTTGTTTAGCTTGTGTTTTTAATTTACATTATCAGCTCATTTAATATTTCTGCAAATGTTGTTTTACTTACAGAGAAGTCAGGTGTGTGCCCTAAGGTAAAATATACCTGTTACGTGTATCCTCTGCCGAGAACTTGCAAAACTGACACCAACTGTGATGGGATCCAGAAGTGCTGCCAGCAGTCTTGTGGCTTCCATTGTACAGACCCTGAGAGAACAGGTACAGTACGAGTGCAAGCCTGTCTGGGAACAGGACACAGATTCAGTGCTCAAACCCTATCACAGCTTGTTAGATAATGCACTGTTTTGATGTGCACAACCTAGAGATTTGTTGGGTAGCTTCAAGCTGAATCTCAGTGGTCCATAATCCGACCTTTAAATTTACAAACATTGTAACACAGTTATTAAATTTATTCCGAATTGTAGCCCTGATGCAAGTTTTAGAAAGCACCTAGACATTGTACATAGAGTATTGCTCATTTATAAAATGTACACTTTACCATTCCAAATGAGTTATCAGTAAAAGCACTGCATCAGGTGTGGGGCTCTTGTTAGATGGAATAAAAAGTGTTTCTTGGTGTACCTTGTAGACTTGCATCTGATTTGGGATCTTTCTAATAGCTATGACAGTCTCTGAACTGGAGCATAGAGCTGCATTATACAAGGAAGGAAGAAGAGATGAACTGCCATCATAAGAGAAGATGCTTATTCCCATGTCATACCATAAGTAACATTACACTCTTACCCACTCACAAAGCAGTATTCCCATTTCAGAAGCATGCAGCTGCCTGCAGAATCCAATTAAGATAAGAGAAACTGCTCAGCAAAAAAGTGATAGCCCCAATCCAGGCTTCAGAACAGAGCCACACCACTCAGTAAACAGAAGAGATGAATTGCCGTCTTAAGAACAGGCATGCAATCCTAATAAAAGGCATTTGTCATATGACACCCTCCTGCAGTGCCACCACCATCTCATGCATAGGGAATTGCCCAACAGACAAAGCCATATTGACCTGTGAAGAAGCATAGTCACTGATCCAGCCACAACACCCTAAACCAGTCAACTACTGTGATTAGCAAACAACGTCTGAAGTTCAGTCATAAAAGTAGGATAGGCCAAAGTTTGGTCACAATTTCCTTTCAGTTCCAGTAACCTTTACAGGCTGCACAGATCCTCAACCACCAATGGGGTATGCTTCACCTTCAGGTCTTGTTCCTTGATGGGCATGAGCTGCAATGACCAATAGGGTCCACCAGGAGGCTCTTTTCCAAAGATCTTTTCCTGTCTGCTTATGTGATGGTGTTCAGTCTGAAAACAGTTGCTCTTTTGTCCTGACAGGGTGAATTAAAGAGTAAGATCAAGGTGTTGATGTTGAGTAAAATCTTCCAAGAACCCCAAAATCAGTTTTATTCTGGGACGATGTCCTTGTTAATGTTAAAAAAGCAGTATTGGCCCCAGTAAAACCCATTTGGCCAGAGGCACATGTTTCCCAAAAATACCACAAAGCTAGATTCCACATGTAGATAAAAACACTCAGCCAATCAGGGCACAACATGTACATCACACGTAGTGATCACACTCTTCCCACACTAGACATCTAGACTCATACACACTGGCCCACACTAGCTTTCCCTAAGGTCAAGAGCCCTCCGCCCCCTTATCAGATGAATAACATTGTTATTTATGACTGAGATGCTTTTCCAAGAATGCAGAATTGTTTTATTTTACCTCATTAGATACATATATTGTTGGCCAAAACTTTGTACAGCGAGAGACATTCTTCAGACTGAACTCTGTCAACTCTCTCCCAGTCACTGTCTTTATTCAAACCAACTTGTTTCTATTTGTCCAAATTCCTCTTGTATTTTGATTTATTTAAGGTAAATTCATATATGAGCAACACAACACAGACTGAAAAAAGTAGTAATGATTGAACTGTATTTCATAAATTCATCACCATTCACCTGGGGCAACTATGAACTCACTTTTGAATAAGGCAAGCTTGTTAGCAGCACAGAAGAGCAAAAACAGAACAACGGCAACATGAACAAATACCAAAAATGATATGGATGGTTGCTTGTTAGTTGACTGAGGTGTGAGCCCTGGTAAAGCAACAGCCACAATCGCTTGCAGAGTGAACCACTAAAAGTCACTTAATCAATCTGCCCTTAACCCTGGGTAGATTGGAGGAAAGAACAGCCAGTCTTAATTTGTGTAAAGCATTTATACAGCACCTAAGCAGTAATAACGTGAAAATCAACACAAGAAAAATCATGAAACAATTGAGAAAAACAGAGTACATTTTTATGAATTGCCTGACACACAAACTACAAACGTCCAATCAGTTGAACTGGAGTTATACATTTTTAAATTGTAAAGTACAAAATAGCACCTAAAAGATCAAATCGCCAACCACGGACATCTAATATTGCAAGACCTGGTCAAATTCGAAAATTAGGGACAACTGCGACTGAGCCAGTTTAGAAACAAGAAGTGGTTTGGGCCCAGTAAGCGCTTGCCTTTTGACTTATAAACATTTCTGAAGAAAAATGTCTTAGAAGGTAAGGTACAGCTTGGAAAGGCTGCAGGAGGTGTCCGATAAGGGAGTGCTCTCATCAGATGACTGTGGATCAAAGCTACATTGAAGATTTCTAATTTTAGACATAGTTACCGAAATAGAAGTTGAAAAACTTCAGTGGGAGGAGGCAGAAGGCTGTAGATGAAGACAATTTAACGTAGTCAAATACTCCGTTGGCAAAACAGATTTGCTGTTGTGGAGAAGAATATTGTGGGATATGCTAAAGTCAATTTGACAGGCAAAGAGGATGGTCCCCGTCTCCTGGCCAAATTTTGTCTAAGTCCTCAGGTTTGGAAAATGTCAATCTCGACACCTTTAGCACCACAATCAAGGATCCGGGACTGGTGGGACACCTCTTGGGGTTTTGGAATTCACTCAGGTTGGGCCTAGGTGTGGATTCAAGATGGTGGGATCCTCTTATGTCCCTGTGGTTCCGAACAGGAGGCCAGCAAACTAGCCCTTTTAATCACTTTTTTATATGGTGGAACCACTGTGCTGAAAGGTGGGAGAGGCTTTAGGCAGGGTTCTTTGAATTTCTTGACTCCTCTGCTCTTCCTCCAAGCTGGCTACAGTGACTATAAAGGGTCGCGAGGCCCTTTGTGTGAAGGCAGAGCAAAAGCTATTCAGGTGTAATTGGGATTATACTCAGCTCTGTCTCAATCCTTCCAGCAGATAGGCCATTCAGGCACACCAAATCCCTCTATTGCATGACTGTCTGGGCGGAATTCACAAAGTCACATCCAGTCATGTGACCCAGACCAGGTTACTGTTTACAAAAGGGATAAGTGCAGGAATATGCCAACTTTTAAAAAGTGGAGTTTTCAGAATTGTAATGAAAAATCTGACATAATTAGAAAGGATTTATTTTATGGGTGCCAAACATGACATTACTTATTCCTCTCAATTAGTAATTACTGCTTATTACATGTTATAAGGACTTCCTAATGTTTTCCCATGGGAGGGGTGGGGCTCACAGTGATTAACAATGAATTTGGGAGTTTTTTTTTTTACCAGGACATGTTAAACCTTTAATTACACATCACCCTGACCTTTAGGCTAGCAAGGGCCTACCTTAGGGGTTACTTATATGCAATAAAAGGGGAGTTTAAATGCCAAGCCTACATGGTATTGGGACACTGATTTCAGGATACAGAGGGAGTTCTAGGGCATGTGTTAAGGTGCTACCTAAATGGGTGGCATATTGGGTGCTGCAGGCCCACTGGTAGCATTTAATTTACAACCCTGGGTACATGACATACCACTCTACAAGGGGCATATAAGGCAAATGTCAATCAAACCATGTGTAGGGAAGTGAGCACACGCACTCTGGCACTGGTTAGCAGAGTCCTCACGTAAAAAAGAACAAAATTCAGTAAAAGGTGGAGGATAAACGGTAAAAGGTTTGGCGGTGGCCCTGCAGAGAGGGCCTGGTTTAATAGATGAAAATGTGCTATGAAACATTGGCATTTAAAAGAAGAGAAGTAACAACTCACTATATATTTATGACAAAAATCATGATGAAGCCCAAGTGCATGTTGGAGAGGGTACAACCCCACATACACATGGTGGAAGTGACCCACTTTTCAAATGTACAGGAAATAGTACCTGTCAGTCATAAAGGATATTATGGGGTTGCCAATCCTAAAAGACACAGCTGTGATTATTGGGATTGAGACTTAAGACAAGAGAGGGAGTGAAGGGATGAGTTGGGAACTGCTTTCCAAAGTATTGGTATGTGAAAGAATGGTGATAGCCTGTTTCTGGAAATTAAATTAAATCAAATTTGGGAAACAATGACCATGGAAAGGTTATCAACAAACTCAATAAAAGAGAGCCATTTCCTGCCTGCGTGGTAACTAGTTCTGGATTCTGTTGGGTGAGACTGCATAATAGTAACATGCCCACCTAGACTTCAGGCAATACACCTGTTTGATTAACAACATACAGGCAAGACAATTAAGGCATTCTCATAGATTGAAGCAAAAAGACCTATTAAGATCAAAATAACTAGGATCACAATGGAAAGGATTAGAGGAGTTGGGAGAAAATGTATTAATTCTATGGTAAAAATATTTGTACAATGACATCCAATATCATATATATTATCATTTATTAAAAAAATTTCCATTGTGTGCCTCCAAGAGACGTGGTTGGAGGACAAAAACGTCCATATAGAAGTATTTTTAAGCTTTATCACTCCAGCGATTGCCTCGATTAGGGGCAGAGCAAAGGGGGGCTTGGCCACCTTTATAAACCTGGGTTTGCTCTGTAAAATCAGCATATGTCATAATGATAATCCCAACATTCAGATGCTTGATTTAAAAAATGGCAAGAACGCTTTGACTTTAGTCAACTTCTATAATACTAATAATAGTAATGGTGGTTGTAACATTATACTCCTAACAGAACTATTGAGAAAAAACATACACACTTCATCCCGGAACCTGTTGATAGTTGGTGACTTTAACATTCACCCATGTGGTAATCCAGGCTCCACCCCAATGGGCTCCTTGGGATGTAATAGTGTTGAAGGTTTTCACTTCTCTCACACCAGGGGTGGCAAGAACCTAAATGACTTAGTGAATGATAATAACTTAACAGTAGCTATGTCCATGGTTCCTGATACTAAAATCTTTGATATTCCAACCTTCAAAGGACATGGTCAGGGATCCTTTATAGATCATATAATTCTATCTTCAGATCTTGTACAAAGGGTTCTGCAATTTACCATTCTCCTCAGTGTATATAGTGATCACAACCCCTTAGCTATTAGCTTGGGTGGGTTTTTGTTTACCAAACGACCGCCTCGCACTGATCGAGGCACGCTGAGTTGCATAAACGGCAGACGCCGTATTAAATGGACAATGATAAACCAAGACAGTTTATATTCCAAAATAAATAGTGTTTGTGAGGAGGAGCTGTTAGCATGCTCATCTTTTGATTCATCCTCCACGAATATTTTGATCGGGTTTGCGGGACTGGCTTCTAAAATTGGTACTATGCTAACAGCACCAATAAAGGGGCACAACAGAAAGCAGGTTAAATGGTTTGACCACAACTGCGCAAAGGCAAGCAGAGACCTGAAGAACGCCTTAAAAATTAAACCTAGACACCCTGACCTGATAAAAAGTTTTCGTGTGTCTTATAGGAAAGCATTAGCCGTAAGAAAAAAGGAAATTAAGGCTAATACGATAGAATCTCTCCTTGATCCTACAGTGCTGGGGAACAGTAGCAAGTTCTGGCAAATTATCAACAAACCATTGTTTGATAACCCAAACGACACAGTCCTAGGTACAAGTATTTCAGAAGGGGAGTGGGTGTCTCACTTCAGCACAATTTTTAAGAGTAATGAGCATAGGGTAGATAACGCCTTTTTAACACCATCTGTAAACCCATTATGCTTCACAGTAAATGAGGTTGTAAGGGGGATCCAGGGTCTAACTAGCAACACGGCCCCGGGCCCGGATGGTTTACCACCGGACCTGTTTAAGTCTAGTATCCCCTTCTGGGCTCCCGTCCTTACGGCAGTAATAAATGCAGCTGCTATAACGGGGTGCCCAAAAACGTGGGGCCTATCGACCATAGTCCCCGTTTTTAAAAAGGGCGATCGCAGCAGTCCATTATGTTACAGGCCGATATCTTTAATAAATTCAGTAGCTAAAGTGGTAGGGGGGGTAATCCTTAATAGGCTATCCACATGGGCTAAAGATAATAATATCCTGTCACCTATACAATATGGGTTTAGACCTGGCCACTCGACCATCACGCAATGTCTAAACCTATATCTGATTTTAAGTAAATATACCCTGGCCAGACAAGGAACTGTCTACATGGCATTTATGGACCTGTCGTCCGCTTTTGATTGTGTGGACAGAAGCTTACTATGGGCCTCCTTGTTGAGAATGGGTGTAGAGAGGAACCTCGTCAACTTCCTAGCCGATTACACTCGGACACTAAAGCTAACGTCCGTTACACCCAAGACCTTAAAGTAACGGACGAATTTAGAATAAATCGGGGAGTTCGACAAGGCTGCATTTTGGCCCCATTCCTCTTTAACCTGTATATAAACGAACTGGAGGAATTTCTTTTAAACACAGAAGCAGACTACCCCCTTGTTGAACGCAAGGGGGTGCCTGTGCTACTCTACGCAGACGATGCGGTTCTTATTTCTAGGACAGCAATCGGTCTGCAAAAATTATTAAATTCCTTCTTTAAGTTTATGGAGTTACGTGGCCTTAGTATAAATAACTCCAAGTCCTACGTCATGAAAACAGGAAAGGGATCCCGGAAAACTGACTCCTTTAGTATAAATGGGGAGAAAATCCCTTTAACTAATTCTTTCTCATACCTTGGGGTCCTTTTAGACCATAAATTAACGTGGGGCCCCGCAGTGTCCAAAAAGAAGGGCGAAGTAACCAGGGTAAATGCGGCCATTCTTGGCTTTGGAAAAAAAATTGGCAACTGCCCAACGGCCGCACTGCTCAAACTCTATCAGGCAAAAAGTGTTGCTGTTGCCTGTTATGGTAGCGAGCTCTGGGGCTATTGTAGGATAAAAGACCTAGAGGTCGCAGAAAATAACGCCCTGAAAAAGATATTGAGGCTGCCAAGGGGGACTGGGAATTATTCCGTACACGAGGAGCTGGGGGTCCCATATCTAAGTGACAGAATAGCCGTAAACCCGGTTTTGTGTTGGCTGAATTGTTGGCTTAATACCGACATTCCACTCACACATGCCTTATTGAAAGAGGCCTCATCGTTAGACGGCAGGTTTAAAATTCCGTGGGTAAAATATATAAGGGATTGTTTGTCGGCAATTGGCCGTTCTGATTTGTTTTATGCCCCCAACCTGATCACAAAACCTGATGTCGTTTTGGTAAAAAACGCCATATTATTGGTAAGATGTACAGACAGAGAAGAGGTCGAGATACAGAAGGTTAGTGTCAGGAAACACCTATTACTTAAAACCTGTCCACAAACGGAGCCCTATTTGACATGGCCTATGACTAGTTATGAACGGTTTTTGTTAACAAGGTTCCGTTTTGACCTATATCATCTTCTACTGGCGGTACCAAGTGGGGCACAACGGGGTGAAGTGTTGCCAGCTTGTGGCTGCGACGGTAAGTCTCCTCAAGACTTGGCACACTTTCTTTTTATTTGCCCTTACTATTCTATCCCACGGAAATTATACCTTAAACCGTGTCTTAAAAAACTGAATTTTTTTCAAATTAAGCCCGCACTTTACTACCTACAACTACTGAATTGTGACTGTACTCTATTTGTCTGTAACTTTTTAAAAAAAGCCATTTGTTTTAGGAAAAGTATGGACGGATAATTAAGCTGTGAATATTTTAGGTATTTTTTAACCAATATAGTAATTTATGTCTTTTAATCTTATATTGCTCATGCTCATAGTGCCCACTATACCTTCTTTTTCTTGTACTGTATTCTGTGTCCTTTATTTGCCACATGAAATGTATTGTTTGGAATTATTTTTAAAAAGTGTACTTATGAAATTGTACTTTTATGATTGTAAGTTTTACAATCGAATAAAGATTTTTGAACTGAACTGACATCCAATATTAACTCAAGATAATATAATAGTGAGGAGTGGCGAATACTCTCATGACTGAATGGATTTAGTAGCAAATGTTATGTCAAATCAACTGAATTTATTACATTGACAACTGAAAGTATAAAAAAAAAGTGTTGAAGTATAAGGTATTCCATGAATACAATATTGTATTGCATTGTTTTAACATACAGGGTTTGCCTAACTGGGACTGTGATGAAAGGGTGTTGAGATGTGCATAACTCTTTAGTTTCTATGTTAATAATTTCAACCAGGGAATGAAACTGGTAAGTCCTGATTTTTTAAGGAATTTATAGGATGCTTTTGCTACTGAGAATCTATATTTGAGGACATAGTGCAGTTCTCATAGGAAATTCACAGTTGGTGATATTTTGTTTAGCTTGTGTTTTTAATTTACATTATCAGCTCATTTAATATTTCTGCAAATGTTGTTTTACTTACAGAGAAGTCAGGTGTGTGCCCTAAGGTAAAATATACCTGTTACGTGTATCCTCTGCCGAGAACTTGCAACACTGACACCAACTGTGATGGGATCCAGAAGTGCTGCAAGCAGTTTTGTGGCTTCCATTGTACAGACCCTGAGAGCACAGGTACAGTGCACGTCTGTCTGGGAACAGGACACGGATTCAGTGCGCAAACCCTATCACAGCTTGTTAGATAATGCAATGTTTTGATGTGCACAACCTAGAGATAGGTTGGGTAGCTTCAAGCTGAATCTCAGTGGTCCATAATCCGACCTTTAAATTTACAAACATTGTAACACAGTTACTAAATGTATTCCGAATTGTAGCCCTGATGCAAGTTTTAGAAAGCACCTAGACATTGTTCATAGGGTATTGCTCATTTATAAAATGCACACGTTACCATTCCAAATGAGTTATCAGTAGAAGCACTGCATCAAGTGAGGGGCTCTTGTTAGATGGAATAAAAAGTGTTTCTTGGTGTACCTTGTAGACTTGCATCTGGTTTGGGATCCTTCGAATAGTTATGACAGTCTCTGAACTGGAGCATAGAGCAGGACTATACGAGGAAGGAAGAAGAGATCAACTGCCATCATAAGAGAAGATGCTTATTCCCACGTCATACCATAAATAACATTACACTCATAAAGCAGTATTCCCATTTCATAAGCATGCAGCTGCCTGCAGAATCCACCTAAGATAAGAGAAACTGCTCAGCAAAAAAGTGATAACCCCAATCCAGGCTTAAGCACAGAGCCACTCCAATCAGTCAACTGAAGAGATGAATTGCCGTCTTAAGAACAGGCGTGCAATCTTAATAAAAGGCATTCGTCATATGACACCTTCTCCAGTGCCACCACCGTCTCATGCATAGGGAATTGCCCAACAGACAGAGCCTTATTGACCTGTGAAGAAGCATAGTCACTGATCCGGGCCACAACACCCTTCACCAGTCAAATACTGTGATTAGCAAAGAATGCGTGGTGTTCTGTCATAAAAGTATGATTGGCCAAACTATGGTCACAATTTCCTTTCAGTTCCAGAGGACTCTCCTTTACATGCTGCACAGATCCTCAACAACCAAGGGGGTATGCTTCACTTTCAGGTCTTGCTCCTTGTTGGGCATGAACTGCAATGACCAATAGTGTCCACCAGGGGGCTCTTTCCAAAGATCTTTTCCTGTCTGCTTATCTGATGGTGTTCAGTCTGAAAATAGTTGTTCTTTTGTCCTGACAGGGTGAATTAAAGAGTAAGATCAAGGTGTTGATGATGAATAAAATGATCTAAGAACACCAAAATCAGTTTTATTCTGGGACGATGTCCTTGTTAAGGTTAAAAAAGCAGTATTTTGACCATCTGGGATGTCAGGTGTCAGGTGTCGCAGGGTACAGTATGTAGCGCTGTATAGAGAGTCAAAGGGAATCCACCAGGACTAAAAACAAAGGGCTTGATGTATCAACCTTGCATTTGGCGATTCTTTAATAGCGAATTTCACCGATTATAGAATCGCAAAATGCAATGTATGTAGGTTTCGCAAAAGAAATTGCGATTCCTACATATTCCTTAATAGCGAATCGCAAATTGCGATTCGCTATTAAGGAATGGCTTCCCATTCATTCATTTGGGCCTAGAGGCCTGTAGGAATGAATGGGAAGGCATTTGCAACTTGCGGTTACCAAATTGGTAATCGCAAATTGCGAATGCAATCTTAGGGGTGATACAGGGCCTAAATGCCACCCTGATGCACCCCCAAAGATGTCATGTGTGCACATGTGGCACACCCACACGCCATAACAGCATGTCTATTCACCACATGGCACTTGGAAAAATGCCAATTTGTGCATTTTTCTAAGGATTTGCAATTACCTCCAACTTGAAGTTGGTGGCAATTCGGAATTCCTTAATGCAAAGCTGCATTCCGAGAATTCTTCTTGCATTGCATTTAGGAAATCTCAAACTGCGATTCCCTAACTGCAGTCGCAAAATAGGTAATTGCAAAGATTGTGATTACCTATTTTGCAAATGCCTTTTGGGATGATACATCCCAAAAGGCTTTTTACCGTTCGCAACCGGGCCGATTTTGCGAATCTGCGAATCGGCTAGTTTTCGACCGGTAAAATCCTTGATACATCTGGGCCAAAAATTTCTAATCTACTATGATTGGCACCCCAAAGTGCAGAGGTGGTGCCCACTGTAACATAAGTAGGGTTGTTTACTTATGTATATAAGATAATCCCCTATTTTCAGAACCTTACATCTTCTTATGTATGTGACCGGAAAGATAAAAATAATTACATATGACCAACACATATTAAAAACTTGCAGGATTGTTTTTTCGCTTTAAGTTGTGAACCATGTCACCCAACCTCATCCACACGTACTTAGGGCCTGATTACGATGTCGGTCGGAAAAGCTCTGACCAACAGTTGGATTCCCCGAGACTGTGTCGGGAACCCATCCGCCTGACTTGATCGGAAACAATTCCAACCGACCGATTACGAAGCTCGCGGTCGGAAGGGGAACAGCTCAGTCATTCAGAATCAGTTCCGACTGGTATCCAAGTCGGTCGGAGCCATTTTCTACAGCTCAATGGGTAGTGTTTCTGACCAACCGTTTACGATGTCAGATTCCAACAGCCTTTCCGACAAAAAGGCTGCCAGAACCTGACTTTGGGGGCCTCTAACTGGCCCCCCTTCATCCTCAGTTTCCCGGTTTGGGGTCGAGGGTGTTCCCAAGGGACTCCCCTGTAACACCATGCACAGTGTGGCAGGCGCCATGTTGTGCCCGCGACAGGGTGCAAGTTTTTCGGCAGGCACCCATTTTCCCCATAGGAGGCTGTGTTGTCGGTCAAAACACAGGATCCCATTGAAGCCAATGAGAGTACTTCTTTTTTTTATGTTTGAAAGCTTTATTAAGGTAAAATTGAATATTACAATAAGGTGACATCAGCAATAACAAGAGAAAGGTTAAATGTTGGGAGAAACCAAACAGAATTAGCCGATGGCACAATGAAAAAGCAAAGCATTTTGAAGATTTTTTAGGGGGAGGTGGGGGGGAAGGGAAGGGAGGGAGATAAAAACATGCTAATAACATAGAAGAATGAATAAAAAAAAAAACACAATGAGTGTCGGCAAAAAAAGTACAGTACATTCACAATGTTCAGCAAATACCTGAAATATGAACCTCATAAAAAACATGAATAAAGCTTAAAAACTGCATTAGTGAAATTGAAAAACATCATAAACCGTAAGCAGGAGTACATATGCTCAAGGGGGTTTGAAATTATCAGAGGAAAGCAAAGAATATGTCTTTTTTGCGGATTGATCCAGATATAGGGTGAGAGGTAACCAGTATAGTTCAACATTTCGAGAAGGTTTGCAGGAGGACGCAAAAGCAACATCCAGTCGATGTGAATGGCATACTAGATTCCACCAGCAGCTTAGGGACAGAGTATTCAAGGATTTCCAGTTAGAAACAATGTGTTGTAATGCAAGGGCCAACATAAGGTCAAAGAGACCATGAGAATGTGGAGGGAGGTCCAAAGCATCTGAAAGGCTACCCAGAAAAACGAGAGAGGTGGAAAAAGGAACAGAGATGTTAAAGATACGGGAGAGACGAGACCATATCTGAGTCCAAAAAAGGTGAACTGAGGGACAGAGGAAAAAGAGGTGTAAAAGATCAGCATTAGGAGCATTACAGGTCCAACAATTAGCTACAGGAGAGGGTGTAAAGCGAGAGATAGAAAGAGGAGAAAGGTAAAGTCTGTGATAAAAGAAAAAAAGGGATTGAGTAAGAGACGCAGTACGGGAAATCTTCAAGGACCTAGGCCAGAGCTTGTCCCAAAGAGACGTTGACCAGGAGTAACCCAAGTCTTTCTCCCAAGACAGTTCTAATTTCGATTTGGGACAATCCGGATCAGGGGCTGAGAAATACCGATAAATAAGGGAAGCTTTAGGAATAGTAGAGAGAATGGTAAGTAAAGGGTGAGACGAGGCCAGTAAACCTTCAGAAGGAAGAGAATAATAACGATCAAGAATGGTTTCCATAAGGAGAAAGAATTTCTTTGTAAAAGAGGAAGGGCAATGAAATTGAGATTGGAATTGAGGAAACGAACAGGGAGATGAGCCATCAAAAAGATGACACACCCAAATGATACCTTTCGATCTCCACGAGGGCCATGCAATAGGTCTATTATGTATTAAAATAAGTGAGTTGTACCAGATAGGTAATAATAAGAAGGATTCCTGAGAGACAGAGACAGAGGAGACTAAAGGCCGCAAAAGAGAAGAAGTGTGTTTAAATAGAAGGGGGTTAAGACATGGGGCTTTAGCAGTGAAACGAATTACCTCCTGGAAAGAATAAGGAAGTAATAATTCCTGTTCAACAGAGAGCAAAAGGGGAGAAAAAAGGGAGATCTCCTGTGATAACCAGCGGGAAGCTTGACGAAGCGAGAAGGACTTATGGTAGAGGCGAAAGTCTGGAAAATTAGTCCCACCATTAAATTTAGACTTACGAAGGGTTGAGAAAGATACACAAGCCTTTTTCTGTTTCCAGAGAAACTTGGACAAAACAGAGTCAATGCGGCGGAAGTAGAGCGCTGGGATACGGACTGGGAGCATGGACAATAAGTAGATTAAAATCGGGGCAATCATCATCTTGCTGGAGTCAAGACGACCCCACCAAGAAAGAAATAAAGGATTCCAAGAGGAGAGTAAAGAATCTATTCTAGAAATGACCGCAGTCATGTTAAGTTGAATAGAGGAGGAGATAGAGTTAGAGAAAAGAACACCAAGATATTTTATTTTCTTAGAGTTCCAAGCAAAGCCGGTAGAAGTGAAGAAGTGAGGAAGGCAAAATTTAGTTAGAGGAAGAATTTCTGTTTTATCAGAATTTATTTTATAGCCAGAAACCAAAGACAATTTTTCAAATTCAGTTAATAAAGAGGGAACAGAGGTAACCGGGTCTGAAATAAATAAAAGAATATCATCAGCATAGGCAGATAATTTAAGATGATGATCACCATACGGGAATCCAGAAATGGAGGGATTGTTACGTATAGAAGAGAGGAAGGGCTCAAGCGCTAAAATAAACAAAAGAGGTGACAGAGGACAGCCCTGACGAACTCCACGCTGAAGTATGAAAGGGGAAGTGAGGTGACCATTGACGAGAACGGAAGCCTTGGACATAGAATATATTAAAGAAATATAGGAGATAAATTTAGGACTGAAGCCATGCCATTTCAGGGAAGCCATGAGAAAAGACCAGTCAACCCGATCAAAGGCTTTCTCAGCATCGACTGAGATGGCTGCAATGGGAATCGACAGCAAGGGGGCCTTACTTAAAACATTAAGGAAGAGTCTGGAATTGTCCAAGGTGAGACGGCCCGTAACAAAACCACATTGCTCTTTCCCGATGAGATGTGGCATGAGCGGGTCAAGGCGAAGAGCTAATAATTTTGCAAAAATCTTATAGTCCACATTAACTAGAGATATAGGACGATAGTTCTTACAAAATTTAGGATCTCTACCTTCTTTAGGGATAAGGCATATGGTAGCATCTTGAAATGTGCCTTGGGCCAGTCCAGTAGAACAAAAAGATTGAAAAAGAGAGAGAAGTTTGGGTAAAAGAAGATCGGAAAAGTGTAAGTAACACTCAACTGGAAAGCCATCAGGTCCTGGAGTTTTGCCTTTAGTAAGAGAGGACAAGGCAGTGGATAACTCAGAAATAGTGAGATCAATATCAATGTCCGAAAAATTAAGTTGGGAAGTATCTGGCTTCGGTAGGTTATCAAAATAAGAATGGAGAAGCTCTGGGGTAGGGGGATTTTCAGGGGAGTATAAAGATTCATAAAAGGAGTGAAAGTGCTCCAAAATTTCTGGATTGGTATGTAGAAGAACTTTAGAAGAAGAATAAATAGAGTCTATGTTAGTGCGCTCTTTACGCGATTTTAGATAATTAGCCAATAATTTACCCGATTTATTGCGACCTCCATAGTAGCGTGCACTGCTCCGGAGAAGAAAAGAGGAAGCTGAATCCGTAGTAAGTATGTTAAAAGCAATTTTAGCCTTAAGAAGTTCAGGAGACATATGATTAGGAGAAGAAGTGTAAAATTGATGTTCTAACGACTTAATGTGTGCAAGGGTAACTTTACGTTTTTGAAGGAACTTTTTCTTCTTTTTAGAGACAAAATCGATAATAAAACCGCGGGCTGTGGCCTTGAAGGAATCCCAAAGAACATGAGGAGGGGTGTCAGGTTTAGAATTAAGTAGGAAAAATTCAGAAGTGAAAGAACGAAAGGAGGAGGAAAAAAGAGGATCAGTAAGAAGAGAAGAATTAAAGCGCCAGCGAGAAGATTTAGGGGTAGGAGGAAGAAGATCAAATACAGTGATAATAGGAGCATGGTCAGAAATAACAATAGGTTCAATAGAAGAGGATAGAAGGTATTGAGATAAAGATGAGGATAGAAAAATGTAGTCCAAACGAGAGAAAGAAACATGAGGGGGAGAGAAAAAGGAAAAGTCTATAATATCTGGGTGAGTCTCCATGAGTCCACAAGATGTATCTGTGTGACAGTATCAAGAAACTGTTTATGGGGCTTGTGAGGGGTAAAACGAACAGAGGATTTACGGTCCAGAAAAGGATCGATAATCTGATTACAGTCTCCACCTAACAGGAAAGAATCATCTTTGTATTGAACACATTTTGCTGTAATGGAGGGCCAAAAAGAGGTGTCAGAGCATGTAGGGCCATAAACGTTAAACACAGTTATTGGAATAGCATTAATGAGCAATTTAGCTAAAACCCAACGACCCTCATCATCCTTTTCTTCAAGAAGTACTTTACACTTAAGACGTTTATGAATCAAAATAGCAACACCGTTCTTTTTATGAGAAACAGGAGAGAACAAAACAGTACCAACCCACAATCTCTTTAGCTTTAAAGATTCAATATCTGAAAGATGGGTTTCTTGAATAAGAACAGTATCAGGATTGTAAGAGGAAAGATGTGAAAGTACTCTCTGCCGTTTAATAGGGTGGTTAAATCCTTTCACATTCCATGAAACAACTTTGAAGGTGAAAGAATAATAAACTGTTCAAAATTGAAAAATGCAAAAACATACTGTACAAGTAATAATTCAAACTTTAAAGAGGTAAAAAATATGAAAACTGTTAAAAGGGTAGAAGGAAGGATAGGAGGAGCAGGAAAAAGAAAAGGGGAAAGGGAAAAGGAGAGAGGAAAGGAAAGAGGGTCAACAAAAGAAGGAGAAGAAAGAAAAGCGAGAAGGCATAGAAGACAGTACAAATCCAAAAGGATGACTGTAATAAACATACCTGAAAGGGGAAGTACACAAAGGGGGAAGTGGGGAGGTGGTGATGCGTTACAAGACGGATGGACCAGGACCAGGAGCAGAACCACACCGAGACCTCACAAAAAAAAAAAGAACAAAGGATGGAACAAGATGGTGAAGGAGGGATCCGATACATATCTGCATGGGGAAAAAAGAGACAATTGTTAACATACGGAACAAGTGACACAAAATATATAGCCAGAAATTAGAAATAAGATTTATGTAGAACATACTCAAGGAGACATAGGAAAAAAGAAAATAAACAAGATGAGAAGATTGAGAAGACTAAGAGAAGGAATAGAGAAGAGTACATGAAAGCAGAGAAACACTACTAGAGAACAATACATGGAGACAACAAAAACATTTCAGCCACTGTTCGAAGGAGAGGAAGAGGAAGAGGCGTCCATCCCCTCCTCACTCTGCAAAAAGATGAAGTTGCGTAGTTCACCAGGATCTTGAAATGACCAAGTCTTATTCCGATAAGTGACTCTGAAGGTACAAGGGTGAAACAAGCCATATCTTGCTCCCAGGGAACGCAGAGAAGGACGCATTGCTAGAAATTTCTTACGTCTGGAGGCAGTGGCATTAGAGACATCTTGAGATAAGTAAACTCGTTGACCTTGCCAAGTCAATTGTTTTTTGCTCCTTGCTGCTGAAAGAATCGAGAGAAGGTCAGTGAATTTCAAAAATAGGATAATAACTCCACGAGGTTTAGGAGATGAGTCTGTTCTTGCGCCAAGTCTATGAGCTCTTTGAATACTGATGGATGTAGAGAGAGGCATGTCCAAAAGTTTCGGTAGGAAGGTGGTAAAGAAAGTCACTGGATTGTCACCCTCAATATTTTCTGGTAAATTGTAAATACGAAGGTAATTTCTTCTATTGCGATTTTCCAAATCCTCCGTGTGCTTTTGTAGAGAGAGGACAGTCTTTTCTAATGCAACAATGCGTTGTGTGTTGGATTGAACCTTAGGAATCTGTAGCTCAACAGACGAAAGGCGAGCATCCATGGATTCCCATTTGTCCTTCAAAAGCTGCAAATCCTTGCTTGTCTCTTCGACAAAAGGACGCATTGCACGAAGCTCTTCCAAAATTTGATCAATAGGAGATGAGGAAGAGCTATCCTCCGGTGTAGGAGAATTTTGTTTAAGACGTTTGCCAGATGGAGCAGGTGGAGAGGTTCTACTGGAAGATGAGTGAGCCGAAGGGGCTTTCTGAGAGGAAGAAGTCGACATTTTTGCAGATTGGGGCGATTTAGATGCACCAGTTGAAGAACCCACCGAAGAATTCATAGAGGAAGCAAAGACAAATTGAGGTTTTTACGTAATCTCACCATAGAAAGTTCTACTGCAGCCAATAACTAATCTCAATGCACTGAAAAGTGTAGAAAAATGCGTGACTCAGAAGGTCATCTAGCAGAAGGTAAGCCAGGCGCTTAAATAATACAAGGTGCTCCAAAAATACAGCACTGCGAATAATGCCAGCAAAAGAGCAGTAGTAGCATTGAAGAATTTATCTGCGCTTGACAGGGTACACCAAAACACCTTTATCGGGTCCAAAGCATATACTTGAAAAAGTAGTATATAGATAATATAGAACATAAAGGTGGCATACCATGAAGAGAAGAAAATGAAGTTAACTCCTTGAGGAAGTTCTTGTTAATTGCACAAGAAAGCGCCAGTGAATTGAATGGAGCATATGCTGGCAATTTGAAGAGAGAGGGCGCTGAGAATGGCAGTTAGGGAAAGCGTGTCATGAGGCAGCTGAGGTGTAATGGGATACACAGAGAGTCAAAAAGTCAGTAAAAAGCTATGAGGAATAGCAGTGGCGTACTTGCAATGAGTAGCGCTGAGGTGACAGGGCGTCCGAAGAAAGCGGGTCTGACAGAGGAAACGCCATGACGAAACGCCTGAGCAAAGATTCCTCAGAGAGAGAGTCAGACAAACGTAGCAAAAGGCACAGAACACTTTAGTTGCTCACCCCCAAGGTCGTTGCTGCCGAGTGACACATGGCAGTAGAGGACGACCTGGCTTGTTGTGGAGGCAGAGGTCCGGTAGTGCGAGGAAACACCTAAAATGGCGGCTCCGTGAGGAGCGGCAGAAACATCGCGGACACGGACGAAGAGCGGCACTCCAAAAGCCGCAAAGCCGCTCCGCTTGTTCCTCCGAGGTTCCGATAGAAGAATCCGGCAAGGAGGTGTGAAGGCAGTCCCGTTCACATCGGGAAAAAGACTTCGAGGTGTAACGGTGCAGCGGAGCTCAGCACCTAGCCGGCCATCTTGCGCGGCATCCAAGCCACGCCCCTCTCCGTTCACATCGGGAAAAAGACTTCGAGGTGTAACGGTGCAGCGGAGCTCAGCACCTAGCCGGCCATTTTGCGCGGCATCCAAGCCACGCCCTTCCAATGAGAGTACTTCTGAACGGTGTTCGGAAGCATCATAATCACTCAGGTGGAACTGCTGACCGCGAGTCACTCAGAATGGAATCAGACAAGAAGGTGGGCGGTTTAGTTTCTGACCTATATCATAATCAGGCTCTAAGTGTCATGGCAAGCCCAGCACATTTCACTCAGTGGCAAATGTGACCACCGTACAGTACAAAGTCAAGATTTGATTGGTAAGGATAATATACCATTTGTTCAGGGGTGGCTGGTAGAATATTAAACTGGTGAGGCGTAAGCAGAACGAATCCATGTATGCGAGCGAGCATAGCGAGCGAGCTCGACGGCAATAAGGGCGTTTCGGGGGGGGGGTTCTCCCCGTGAAGATTTTTTTATAAATTGACATCTTTTTGGTGTGATTTTCAGCACTATTTCTGTGATAAATGGACTAAAAATTCAGTTATTCTAGGCATTCATAGAAGAAAACTCATACATTATTTCAGAATTGTACAGGATCTATAAACCAATTCAAAAAAGAGCTGACATTAGAAAGTAAAATCTATAAAGAGCTGTATGGAATGTTCAGTTTTCTAAATGCCTAAAAAAATACATGTCTCTTTGGCATTTGTAAAAATGTTGATGGCTGTCAAAACTTTGGTGACAGAATACCCAGAGTACTGTGTTATGTTTTTTGCTGATGAAGGTACTGAGCATACAGTGCACAGTAAGATGAAGGTTGGAAGAACAACGACTGATAAAAAACCTGTTTGTACACTGAGCGGTCTTCTATGACAATATGATCTCAATATGTCTAACCAAAAATAGACATGGGTAAGCACATTTTCTATCCACAATCATCACACTAGCCTCACTCTCCAACTTAATGAGGGTGAAATCCCAATTCTGTAACATAGGGGCCTAGACCACCAATGTTAATCGCTCTTCTAAGCACTAAACAGCAGATATGCAGTAATATTCACTCTGCTCTGATATCATGTTGCAGCAAAAGCGAGAAGGTGGCATCAGTTTCCAGTGTCTGTTCATTTCGAAAAGCTGTAGAAAGTTGAGTAATCATAAATAAGTACATTTGCAGTTACAATTTTGTATACTTCAAGTGATTGACAAAACATCAAACAATGCCTGCACATTTTACTTTCTTTCTGTAAATACACTCTCAAAGCGTGAGACTGAGGCAACTTGACTCCCTCTTAAAAAGTACAAAATGTTGGAAGCTGGCCTCAATCTGAACTCACAAGAGGGAACAGTTGTCAAAACATCAAATCACCAAATTAAAACAACTAAGAATACAGTCTTACAAGTATTCCCACTCACCACCACCCCACCATAGCAGAGATTCGAACAACCTCAAGACTAGACTACTCTCCAGCCCTACATCACAGACCATGAACCAAATCAACCAAAAAATGCAACATATGTCAGGGAGAAGACTCTTGCTGCAATCTCAGCAGAGAAGGCAAAGATTGAAAGAGCGTTGAGTATGACTCCACCTCGGGCCTGCTCAGTGGGCATCGCCGGTGTTGAGGAAGTAAGGTACCAGTGTCCATCTTTCAAGGCAAATTTAACACAACTTTTTAACCACGATCCATTTTGCAGCTTACGCTTTTTACACAAAAAGCCAACCAGCCTCTTTGTTGTCAGGTGAAAGGATGTGATGCTTAACAGCACCGATATGAGCACAAGATCCGAGACATTAGTACCGTGAGGTTTTATGAAATTGCCCCCTGTGGGGAAACCAACATTTCTCTAAGACCTCAGTATTTAAAATAGCTGCGTGGCGGTGCACCTTCGAGTAACAACATCTGCAGATATCGGTCACCACAAGCATTTTATTAGCAACACTGGATGACCAAATGAGTCAGAAAAAAGTATATCTCTAGGCTAAGTTCAACGCAGAGAGAAAGCCTTGTGTGTCTAGTGCAGGGTGCAGAAATCTGTCAGTCACGTTTCAACCAATAGTGGATTTAATTTCCTTGATAGTAACACCCGTGGTAAAGGAGCAAATGAACAATCAGCTTGCTCTTGCACCATTTAAAATATCAATATATCCGGTGCCATGCCTCCAGGTACTCTGACTCAACACAAGGGGCTGTACCAAACCCAAATGTAGAGGTTTTTGTAGCACACCCATGTTAAAATTGAAAGATTAAAGATGAAAATAAAGACAACCAATAGCATAATCTTTGAGGAGCAGAGAGACATCTACAACAAAGGGAAACACCCATCAAATGTGTCCCTTTGTTGCATTGCTTTGAGTTGCATTTGTACAAGAAAATTCACTCTTGAATCCAGAGCCAAGGCGAGTCGCACCAGGGAAGAGACGATAGTCTCCAGCCAAAGGCAAGCCGCACAGTCTCATATAGGTAAAAAGCTGGCCATCCCATAGCTTGAGAACCGTCGGTCCCTCACTGTATTATTCCATATGTCACATATCTTTGCAGATGGTTTTTCCCACTGCATACCTTGGGGCTCCCTCTCAAAGGTTGGAGGGACTGGTTGCCATGCATGGCTCTTTCCAAAATAGTGTGATTACTGCCTGGACGTGTAGTCATGCAGCCATGAACTATGAAGCATCAATGTAAGTGAGCATGCAACAACCATGTTTAATAAACCAGGATACATTCCAGCTTCTGCCGCGCTCACGGTACATCTTATCTAAGTTATGAACGTTCATAGTGCCAAGAAGCTCCATGCACCTCAGTCTTGTTTTACTAAGGAATTCTGCACATACAGCTTCTTAATATATTGTTATCCCTTTTGTTATTGCTTGGAAGTTACGCAATATATGTTCCTGAAAACTAGGTATTGTGTCCTTCTTCTAGGCACTATCCTCAGTCGCGGCTTGCGGGAGGGGGATGTCGCGCGGGCGGGGTGAAAATTAAATATAAAACGGAAAACTTACCTCACAGCCCGTCTGAGCCACCTTTGCTCCCCTTGGCGCCTTCACGAACGGCACTGGAGTGGACTGGCATCCCCTCTCAGCCAATCCTGGCGCTACCAGCAGCACCAGGATTGACTTAGGGCATGGTTTCTCTTCGCCTGCGGCCTGCCCATTAGGAGACCGAGGGGCTCCTAATGGGCATGCGCAAGCCAGTGCAAACACAAGTGCGCATGACTGGGCACGGGCAAAAAATTGCCCTCCGTCCCCACTCATGCGCACTTGTGCTGCTGCCTGTTGCCTGAGGTCTCACAATCATGTCAGTCAACATGACGCCTGACCGCCCACCCCCTTCAATCTCTGAAGGGGGTGGGTGGTCCGATGTCATGCTGACTGACATGATTGTCAGTTCTCCCTCGGCGTCTTTGAACTTAAGTAAACTGATTCAGTTTACTTTAGTTCAGAAACGCCGAGGGAGCTGCGAGCGGGGGGGCTATGCCCCAACGTCCCAGTGGACGCACCGCACCTGCGTTTGTTCACTCATTCCCCAAGTTGTTCTGTCCCCCAGGGTATTTATGTATGAAAGATCTGCGTCCACAAACTCAAACATGGGTTGCAGACCTGAATTGGTTCTAGGCTTCATCGGTTTATTATGATGCTTTATGATAAAGGCTCAAGGTCAGATATGAATACTGTGAAATGCATACATTAAAGTCAGTAAACATTTGACTGTGGATTTCTGTTACTCTATGTTAAAGCCTACTGATAGGTCTTTTGTTACGTGTTATCTCATTTATTACCTTAGTACACCAGGGGTTTGGCATTGGCCTCCCACAATCCCTGGAGTTTTCCATTGTGATGATTCCTATTAGGCGCTTTTGAACGAGATTGTATATTGGTTAGCCGCTTGGCGGCAATTCCGCCGCGGTGCATCGGTTTAGCGGAGTGGGCGGGGCCACGTCAGCCAACGGACGTGCGCAGCACTACAGTGGTAGTGCTTTCGACGGCCGTTGGCTGATGAACTTATTGATGGGGTTAACATGCTCTATTATATTTACATTTTTTTTTATTTCATGACTGTATGCATGATCTTTTGAAGTAAGTTGGACTTGAATAGATCAGTTTTAGGGAAAGTGTAAAACCAAAGCTAAAGGCTTCATTGGAAAATGTCATGCTACCCTTCAGAGGTTTGATCTCTCTATTAGACAGTGGTATCACAAAGCCTGGCCTATTTATTGTGAAAAGCAGGCAGTAAAGGCAACAGGCTTTAAGGATGTATGGTTATTACACTGCTAAGCCCTCTGGACAAGTATTTTGTTACATGGACTATCACAGATTACAGTAGGCAACGAATTCAGTTTGGGGAATCATCTGAACAAACTGCAGTGATAAAAGATATGCACTACAGTAATCCTTGTTAGACTCTCTTAGTAGAGAATGTTTATAGTGATAGAGAGATTTAGCTTTGCCAACTTTAATTTTGTATGTATTTGTAATTTTATGACTGTGCGTCAGATGATGGACTTGTAGAAAGCGTATTCTCAGTAGAGTAGGCGTGAGTTGTTTGGTGACATGCCAATGATAAAGGCTATAGGCCTGACTGGTGATAAAGACAGTAGGCATGGCATATTGATTGTAAAAAGCATATGTTAAAGTCAGTAGGCATTTAAGCGTAGATTTGTATTACTCTGAATTAAAGCCTACAGATTCCAATTTTTATTTCATGTAATCACACAGACTACTTTAGTAGACAAGGGATTTAGTGTTGGTTACTCTCTCTTACAAACTGTGAGAATCCTTATTAAACCTGTTGGAAGGCCATGGATTTAGGATTTAGTTTCACTTCGACTTGGTGGGAAAGTGAAAGACATTCTGCAGCGCACATAGAAATAGGAAATGCCTCAGGAAGATGCCCTGCCTGCAATGCAGGCTCCCTTGCACTTTGGCGTGCCAGCAATGGGAAAGGCAGGAATGCAACGTGATATGATAAATGCAGAGCATTCCTGCCCTTTCCCTGTCACGCAGCGCAGCAAGGTGTTTGCTCCTTGGACATTGTGGATGCACCAGTGACTGTAAGTAACTTTCTTGGCTAGCCACCAGTACTGATGGTGCATTTGGGTTCAGTGCCACACTGTGCTCTGCAGAACTCTACATCATAGACCACGTGTTTGGTGTCCTTTTTTACTGCTGCCCATGCCATACATTCCAGACACTGACATCATCACTTCTATTGATGCCACCCAGGCCAGGCATTAGCTGTGCCACTTCTATCGCTGCCATCCAAGACAGAGAGTGACAGCGCCGCATCTATTAATGTCATCCAGGCCAAGCACTGACAGCAACACTTCTATTGATGCCACCCAGTTCAGGCACTGACAGCAACACTTCTATTGATGCCACCCAGTTCAGGCACTGACAGCAACACTTCTATTGATGTCATCCAGGCCAGGCACTGACAGTGCCACTACTAATATTGTCATCCAGGCCAAGCACTGACAGCTCTACTTCTATAGATGCAATCCATGCCGGGCACTGACAGCGATACTTCTACTGAGGCCATCCTGTTCAGGCACTGACAGCGCCACTTCTAATATTGTTATCCAGATCAGGCACTGGCAGCGACACTTCTAATGATGTCATCCACTCCAGGCACTGACAGCGCCACTTCTATTGATGCAATCCATGCCGGGCACTGACTGCACCACTTCTATTAGTGCCATCCAGTCCAGGCACTGACAGTGCCTTTTATATTGATTCCATTCAGTCAACGCACTGACAGCACCACTTCTATTGAAGTCATCCAGGCCAAGCACTCACAGCGCCACTTCTACTGAGGCTTTCCAGTCCAGGCACTGACAGCGCCACTTCTGATGATGCCATCCAGGCCAGGCACTGACAGCGCCACTTCTGATGATGCCATCCAGGCCAGGCACTGACAGCGCCACTTCTGATGATGCCATCCAGGCCAGGCACTGACAGCGCCACTTCTGATGATGCCATCCAGTCCAGGCACCGACAGCAATTCTTCTATTGCCTTTATAGCCTTGGCTGCTATAGATGTTCCCCGGTGTGAGGGTCAGATTGCACCAGGTATCTGTTGTTCTTGTATTTCTTCCATCTCATCATGCAGCATGCAGGTGGCTGCAGGTTGATTCACCTAGCTGTAGAAGATGTCTGAACTTTCCTCTGCCCCTTTTTGACACAATAAGGAATAGTCATAATTTTGGTTTGCAAATCATGCACTCTAAAAATTGACTCATGATTCGGTGAAAGAGGAGAGGAAAAGAAAAGAGATTGAAAGTGGATAAGGAATAAAAGTCAAGGAGAAGTAGGGGTGAGCGATAACAGTAACAGGAATTAGAGGCAAGAGAGGAAAACAAAAAGAATGATGAATGAAAGAAGATTGACAGTGAACAGTAGAAACCAAGGAAACAAACCAGAGAGATCCACAGAGAGGAGAAAGGTTAACGGAAGAGAAGTACAGGGAAGTAGGAAGGGGAAAATGCGAATGTAGCAATGAGAAGACAAAGCAACAGAAGAGAAGAGAAACATCAGGAACATGTGACAAAGAAAAAGAGGCAGGGAGGGAACTGAAATAGGAGAGAATCAGATAGGAGTCGGAGAATAGGCCAGGAAATAAGGATAGGAGAAGATAGATGGAGAAAACAAGAATTGGGAGGGAAGAGTTATGGGTGGCAGAGAAGTAGAGGGAAGAACTGTAGAGGGAAGTGAGGCAGAAAAATAGAGATGCACAGAGAAGATGGGCAGAGGAGGAGAGACAGAGGAACAAGAGGCAAAATATATTGAGAGTAGAGACAATGAATAAAGAGGCAGAATTACAGGGAAGAGAAGCAGAGAGAAAATAGCCTATGAGAAGAATAAGAAATAAGCTGCTGTGCTTTGTGTGCTATTTAAAGGGATCTATGCTTTGTTTTGATAAATACCGAGCTTGTTAAAATCTACATTTTAATCTTTACCTCATTTCTGTGGTTTCAGTTCATGCTGGTTCCTGTCCTAAAGTACTTTTTGGTCACATTGGTATGGTGTGTCTCCCAAGTATGATAATTAACACCTGCCAAGACGACTCAAGCTGTGCTGATGATGAGAAGTGCTGCAGGAAAGCAATCTGTCGCAGAGCATGTTTGAAGTCCATATGAGGTGCGTCTCCAACTTTCAATCATTTATCCATTAGTGTTTTTACTTATGTATAAATAGCTTTATAAGAGTAGGCAAACAGACAGCTGGGGTGGGGAGCCAGAACCGGTGAAAGGTGAGCTGACATGTCTTCCGCAGAGAGATGAGGTAGGATGATGTGGCATCAGTCAGAGTGAGGCTGAGATGGGATTGGAGTAGAATGGATGAGACATAAGTGGAATAAGAGTGAGACGATGATGACCTTTGGGTGGAATCAGAGTGCGACAATGGTGAGCTCTCGGTGGAATCAGAGTAGGGTAGGATGTTCCTCATGTGGAATCAGAGTGAGATGATGGAGAACTGTGGGTAGAATCAGTGTCAGGCGATGGTGAGCTCTCTGTGGAATCGGAGTACAATAGGATTTTCCTTGTGTGGAATCAGAGTGAGACGATGGTGAACCATGGGTGGAATCAGAGTGAGGTGATTTTGAGCTTTTAGAGAAATCGGAGTGAGATGATATTGAGCATTGGATGGATTTGGAGTGAGACGATGGTGAGCTCTAGTTGGAATCAGAGTAAGCTAGGATGATCGTTTGGTGGAATCTAAGTGAGATGACAGTGAACTTTGGGTGAAATCATAGGGAGACAATGATGAGCCTTGTGTGGAATCTAAGTGAGACAATGGTGAGATGTGGGTGGAATCGGAGTGAGATGATAGTGAGATTTCGGTGGAATCAAAGTGAGACAATAGTGAACCTTGGGTAGCATCAGAGTGAGACGTGAGTGTGACACCTTGATGGGATCAGAGTATGGTGGTCTAGGGTGGGTCTTGGGTGGCTCTTAGGTGAGATCTCAGTTGACTGTAGAAGGAGTAGAGGACATGGAAGCAGAAAGGAGTGACTCCAGCCTGATGTGTGGGTCTGCGTGTGTACAAGTCTGTCTTCCTATGCGTCTGGTACTTGGTGAGCACTTAGCTGCTCCGGCTGTGGCTTTTTTGGTACTTTCCTTGCTTTGCATTTGCCGTCAAACACTGCAGGTGGAATGGTATGGCTCTTGGAGGGTGTGGAAAGGGAGCTGATGACATTTAGTTGGGAAGTGTTTGGAGTCAGGAATAGGATTTGGCAGGGGCTTCAATTAGATAAAGTCAGGACAGGACCTAATAGGATGTACATTTGGAGGTGCCAAGATCATTTTCAGATTCCTTTATAGAGCTGTTGAAAAAGCGTTTCAGTTACAGCCTATAAATATAAGACTGTGTCACTCCAGAATCCAGAGATTGGGGTGAGTGGAGTAGAGAATAAAACTTGGCCATGATCCCTGCCATCCATTGGCTTTCCATGTGGCACAACCCCTGATCTTACTCACCCACCGCAATGCTAACTGTTGCCCATCATGCCTCAACAAGGAAAGCTGTACTATGTCTGGGGAATGATTCTGGCTCATTCCCTTGCCTTGTGGGCTGGCCGTATATTCCATTCCATTAGACCATTAATGTTAACGTGAAGCACTGGGAGAGCCAATAAGTCCGGCTTTACTATGCTAGCATATACAAATAAAATACACCTGTTTGCACATTTTAGCACATTTCCCCCTCATCCCCATTACTCATCCCATTCCTTACTTGTTATGTTATGCTATGTTAAATAATTTTATATAGCGCACAGCAGCCTCAGCGAAGAGGCATCCCGGCGCTAGTAGCAGTGTCAATGGAGAGGAACAGGATTAAGCCACGGGAAAAAGAAAGGTCTTGGCGGCCTTACGGAAAGACATCAAGCTGTCCAGACAACAATTCTGCGTAGGCAGGCAATTCCACAATTAAGCCGCCGGGCAGCGAAAAGATCGTCCACCAGCTCGAAGACGCTTCACTTGGGGGACCATAGCTAGGTGTTGCCCAGCTGATCATAGTTGGCGCATAGGTACGTAGGGTACCAGTAAATTGGACAGAATCTCAGGGGAAGAAAATTGTGAGATTTTAAAAGTCAGGCACAGGGTTTTAAATTCGATCCTTTTAGTCAAAGGCAGCCAATGAAGGCGACGAATCGCCCCAGTTGCAGAACAAGTTCTAGGAATCCTCAGCAGGACACAAGCTGCTGTGTTCTGAACACGCTGCAGACGAGTCGGTTCTGCCTTATTTGCCCCTAACAGGAGCGAATTAGCATGGTCCAATCTGAACAGGATGGCCGCCTGTACTATCGTCTAGCGGGTAGATGGATCAAAGAACCCCAACAGGGGTCTCAGCCCTCGGAGTAGGCCAAAGCAGGTACCTGCCAATTTCTTGGTATGGTCCTGATAGCTGAGAGTGGCATCCAGCTAAACCCCAAGATTTTTTACTGCCAACTTGGGGGTGGAAGCGCAGCCCAAGGTCTTGGGCCACCAATTCTCGCTCTATAGTCCCTGATCTCTCCCCACCAACAACACCTCGGATTTGTTGGCATTGATCTGAAGGCAGTTGGTGGTCATCCACTCCGCGAACGCCGCTATGCCATTCCGAAATTTGGTAGCGCCCTGCGTAGGGTCGTCGGAGAGGGCGACCATCAACTGCGTATCATCAGCATACGAGACCATGGTGAGACTGTTGTCCCTCGCCACCGTTGGACGTACAGATTGAAAAGTATGGGGCTGAGGGAAGAGCCCTGACGGACACCCTGCCTGATGGCCTGGTCGCGGGAGAGAAAGGGGGGAGCAGATACTTGGAAAGTTCTATCTGACAAAAATGATTTAAACCATTCCAAGGCTGGACCTACAACACCGGCCTCTTCCAGATGTTAGAGAAAACAGGGTCGAGCAGGTGACCAGCACTATGGGTCGGGCTCACCACAAGCTGATTTAATTGACAAGCAGTGAAGTCAGCAAGTAAATTGCTGATTTACGATTCAGCAGAACAATAAAAGTGTAGATGTAAATCGCCTATGACACTGAAATTAGCAGCCGTCAAGGCCAGAGAGCCTACACACTCAAGGATAGCAGTTTTAAGGTCCGTGGCTGGCCCCGGAGGGCGATTAATTAACAGCCCTGTCATACTAAAATGGGCGCTAAAGGAGATACCGAAGCAAGCACATTCCCAGCCCGCCACATCCTCCTTAACATGAGCAGCGAAAGATAGATGATAGATTTTAAAATAAGGGCTATGCCCCTGCCTCTAGATTCCCTATTTAAAGTCAGGATGCTAAAACCGGGGGGAAGCGCCAAACCGGGTTCGGCCACCATCGCATCTGACAACCAAGTTTCAGTTAAAAAGAAAACATCCAGAACTTTGTCCTGTATTAGATCATAGATTTCCATATGGTGTTTAGCCAGAAAACGCACGTTAAGATACAAGATTTTCATAGAGGGCCTGAGAGGGGACCGCGGATGATAGAGGTATAGCCCAGGGTGAGAATCAAATCCACAGCTGGAGCAACAGAAAGGCCTCTCCAGAGAAAACCCAAGTCACTGTTTGCATGGGCTTACCAGATTGCTGATGGACAGTAAGTCCTCTCTAGTGTACAAAGGCACGCCTAGCTCAATTCCACCAGCGTTCTGGCGTTCGGCGCCTGCTGGCTCGCCCGCTGCGTGCGTCCACTGTGCTCCTGCGCCATGTGCGATTTAAATATAGTCTCTAATGGAGGCTAGCAGGAGAACTAGAGTGCCACCCAAGCAAAATGACAACCAAAAATGGCCTACCGGAGGTAGGTTCCCCCAGTTGAGGCTTTCTAGTGCTCCCTCCACACAAACAGCCCGCTAATGACTGCGGTGGACCGGGAGGTGGAAAGCAGCGTGAGGTGTAAAAGACCAAGAAACAGGTAGGAGCGTTATAAAACAATAAAAACAGTAATATAGCTCAACTAAAGAAATGTGATTTTAAAATTTGGAAAAACAGGCAAAAATAATGCGACCAGTGCACGCAGCGAGGATTAAGCCCTCCCGCTTTCAAAACAGCTGCTACTTTTCAATTGCGCTGTCGCGCCATGTGCCATTTAAATAGAGTCTCCAATGCAGGCTAGCAGTAGAACTAGAATGCCACCCCAAGCAAAATGGCAACCAAAAAACAGCCCACCGGAAGTAGGTTCCCCCAGCTGAGGCTTTCCAGTGCTCCATCCACACAAATAGCAAAACACACAAAATGATGGACGGAATGTTGCACATTGGCAAAACATTCACCCCAAGTCACATATCTGGGTTTAATCTATCGTTATTTTGCTCACCATGCCATCCCAGTTCAGACATGGCCATATGCAAATCAGTCTTGACCCTGTGATTCATGGGAACAGTCCAGCCCGGACTGCCAAGCCATGTCTTCCCTGGACCGGAATCATGCATCCTAGGACCGGTTTCTGGCTATCAGACGTCATCATCCAGGATAGCTTGACTCCAGTGGTGTGGTGAGCACTGGACCCACATCTGGGCATACCCTACCCACAAAGGGCGAACTCAAAACACACAAGATGATGGACAGAATGTTGTACATTGGCAAAACATTCACCCACAGTCACAAATCTTGGTTAACTCCATCGTTATTTTGCTCACCACGCCACCCCGGTTCAGACATGGCCATGTGCAAATCAGTCTTGACCCTGTGCCTCGTGGGAACAGTCCAGCCCGAACTGCCAAGCCATGTCTTCCTTGGACCGGAATCAAGCATCCTAGGACCTGTTTCTCGCTATCAGCCGTCATCAGCCAGGATAGCTTGACTCCAGTGGCGTAGTGAGCACATGACCCACGTCTGGGCATACCCTTCCCAAAAGGGCGAAAAGCAAAACACGCAAGATGATGGACGGAATGTTGCATATTGGCAAAACATTCACCCCAGTCACAGATCTGGGTTTAATCCATCGTTATTTTGCTCACCACGCCACTCCAGGTCAGATATGGCCATATGCAAATCAGTCTTGACCCAGTGCCTCATGGGAACAGTCCAGCCCAAACTGCCAAGCCATGTCTTCTCCGGACCGGAATCAAGCATCCTAGGATCTCCACACAAACAGCCCGCTAATGACTGTGGTGGACCGGGGAGGTGGAAAGCAGCTTTAGGAGTAAAAGACCAAGACACAGGTAGGAGCGTTATAAAACAATAAAAACAGCAATATAGCCCAACAAAAGAAATGTGATTTTACAATTTAGAAAAACAGGCAAAGATAATGCAAGCAGTGCGAGCAGTGCGCGCAGCGAGGATTAAGCACTCCCGCTTTCAAAACAGATGCTACTTTTCCTACTACTTAATACAGTAATGAGACCCTGCCCCACACTAAGCTCTCCTCCTGAAGCATCTTTCTTCCATGTCAATTGTCTGATGACCCAGCCCCTTTACTAATAAAAGGCAATGCTGTTAGCCACACTTTCTGCAGTATCCAAGTTCGAAACCTCAACAAAAACTTTAGTATGAGAAACATCCACTTTATATGAGTTTTGCTCTGTCAATCAACCATGCATCGAGCCAGTGACACCCTGAAAGAATTTGAGAGAAACAATCTGCTCCAAGCAGACAGTGGGCACCTGATAATTCTGCAGGCAGGAATGATTTGCAGAGGTATATCTGATCTTTTGTTGTCTCCATCATTGAGTGATCTTTTCTTCATTTTCCTGTTTTGTGAACAGGTAAACTCTATGGTTGATTGAATGATAGGCTTTATTTCGATATATAAAATATCATAAAAGCTGTACAACAAGTATTAAAACAAATCGCACTATTTACAACGATCTCTTACTGGTTAAAAAGAATAAAACAGTTAGATGTTAAAATACAGTTAAAATTTGAATTAAATTGAAACAGAAAGCCTTTTTACACGAATCAACCAAGACCACTTTAAACATTTTGACCAACCACAAACCACTAAGACGGATGTGTCAGATAATAGAATAGGTAAGGCCACAATGTGCTGGCGGGTGCCTAAAAGTCTACACAGGGGTTTAAGCCAGCGCCTCCTAGGTGCGCAATAATCGGGGCATTCAAAAAGAATGTGCGCCACCGTCTTAACCCGAGTAGGGCAAAGAGCACAAAAAGGGGAGGACTGGTGGGATGATTTCCACCGGGCTATCAGATCGCCTACAGGTAGAGTCCCCACTCTAAATTTGAAGTACAGAGCCCGATCGAAAGGGATGGAAATCATATCAAGATATGGCTCGTAAGCCACCACATCTTTGATCCTCAAAAAGGCTGCGGTGGAGTTACAATGGCGTGGATCTGTAGAAAGTTTAGAGGAGACCCATTCCCAATAAAATTTCTTTAACATGGCTTTAGGTGGGGCAGATCTAGATGCCCACGCGTCGACAAGCTCTAACTCCACTAAAAGACATTTAACATCCCTCAGCCATCTGATCCTGGACCAACCCCCCATAGCCATAACCTCAGTTAATGCCTCAGCATAAGAGGCTGATTTGGGCGCCCTCCATAACCGGGTCCAAAGAAACAAGGGGCGGAGCCGGGCTTGATCCTTAATCGATCTGCAACCTAGATCTAACAGCACAGGAACTGTGGGTGTACTCATAGGGAGAGCCATCAGGTCTTTCAGGAATTTGCTCTCTGATTTTGCTAGTACATCCAGGTACTATGGATAACTGAAGGGCATGTATTGTTGTTCATATTTATAGAGATGTGCCCTAATCAACTTAGAGAGAGGCTCACTTCTCATGACCACTAAAATCTTTGACTGCTCTATGGATTGATTCAGCCTTTTGAGTCAGATGAAAGGTCTGCATCAATTCCATTCTTGATGTTCAATGGACATGTGCATGCTCCGAGCTGTGGCTGGTGGCTAAACACTCATCCACTCTGTCTGTCCCAGGGTTCACATCAGACTGTACTTTTCTTGAAAGGAGGAAAATATGATGATCACATAGAACAGAATTGTGCTTCCGCAAGTGCACTAAGATACCGGGGTCCTCAGAAGTAGGAAGAGCACTCATCACAGGATGAGCCATGTACCCCAAGATGACCTCTGCCAAGATGATTGACACTGGCCCTGGTAATCATACGGGCTGTAATGTGCATCAGTCAGATGACCCTGCTAATAAAAGGGAGTTGGGTGCACCTGCCTTCATTTCAATTCCACCAACTACGCAGAGTGATTGTTCTTGACGCTGTCCATCCTGCGCCACCTGTGACTCCACAATGGTGATGAGGACATGAAGACCCCACCTGTTACTGCCACACAAGAGAAGGAAGCCCATCCTGAGGGCCTTCAAGATAGGCCTGCCTAACACTTACAGCCATATTGCTGATCTACTTGCTCAGTGATTGTAAACTCAAAAAATATGTGGTAACTGGTTAATTCATACATCAAAAGGGATCTGAGTCCAGGCCATTCCCTGCACTTAAGCCAGCCTCACAGCATGGGGCAATGATGCTGGCTTCAGAGGCCACAACTTGCATCACAGTCCTCAATGCACCCCCACCTTTGACACTCACCACTCCATTTCTGGTTCCTAGAAAGGGAAGTAAAGCATCTACCCATTTTCTGCACAATCACCCATGACAGTCAGTGCCACCTGGAGGGACAGATGTTCAACCCCACTGAAGAAGGGCATTGGACTGCCCCACGATTGGACCACCCCACAATAGGACTTCTTCCAAAAAAAGATCAAGGAGATCTACAGGCTCATGAAGAGCATCCACTCCGGAGCCCCTTCATACCCATGCAATCACCACATCTTCAACAGATCCATCACTGCAATCACTCCCTAACCCTACCACACCATCAACTGCTCCATTGAGTTTGCAACTTTCCTGGAAGACTGGAAGGACGTAGAGATCAACCCGCTGCTGTAGAAACCTTATGCCAACCCGAAGGACCTTAAGTACTACAGACCCATCCCTCTGCTCCCCTTCCCAACCAAAGTAATCAAGAAAGCCATCAATGCCCAAATCCCCAAGTTTGCTGAAACAAACAACATCCTGGACCTCTCTCTATCGGGTTTAGAAGCAACAACAGCACTGAGACCACTCTCCTTGCTGCTACAGATCACATCTGCACCCTCTTTGACTGTGACGAGACTGCTGCCCTCATCTGCCTCGACTTCACCTTCTTCGCAACCACACCATCTGTACAAGATTCGACAATGGCGGCATCCACGACAAAGCCCTGGAATGGATCAGCTCCTTCCTCAATGGCCAAACGCAAAGAGTCACACTACCACCATTCAAATCAGAACCCACAGTGACCAGCTATGGGGTGCCTCAGGGATCCTTCATGAGCCCACTCTCTTCAACATCTACTTGGCCCTGCTTGCAGCCATCATCAGAAACCACAGGCTCAACAACTTTTCATATGCCAATGACACCCAGCTGATTCTATCCCTCACAGATGAATCCATATCCGCCAAGAGCAGATTCCACGATGGTATGAAGACAGTTGCCACCTGGATGAAGGACAGCTGCCTCAAACTTATTTCAGACAAGACTGAAGTCCTCAAAATGGGCTTCTCCCTCTCTGCCTAGGATGATTCTTGGTGGCTCGCTGTACTCAGAATCCCCCCCAGCCATACACCATGCACGAATTCTCAGCATCATCCTGGACTACTCACTCTCCATAAACACAAAATCAACAACATCACGCCCGCCAGCTTCAACACAGCACCTCCTTTGCAAGCTCTTCCAGTGGATTCCCACCGAGTTCAGGAAAAATGGTCACCTATGCGCTCATCAGCAGCAGACTCAGCCACTCCAACCCACCTAGAAACTCTAAAAGAAACAGCAGACCATCCAGAACACATCCAGTAGACTTGTGCTGAATATCCCACGTCACAACCACATCAACGGGCAACTGATAGACCTTCACTGGCTACCTGTTAACAAGATAATCGCCTTCAAGCTTCTCATGCATGCTAACAAAGCCGTCCACAGTGCCGGACCTCCATACCTCAACCACAGCCTCTCCTACTACACCCCAACCAGACATCTCCGCTCTGCTGAACTGGCCCTGGCCACCATCGCACAGATCAACAAGACCACAACTGGAGGAAGATCCTTCTCATAGCTCACTGTGAAGACCTGGAACTCCCTGCCTCTGCACCTCGGGCAATCACCATCACTGCCGCAATTCAGTAAGGACCTTAAGACCTGGCTCTTCAACTGAACCGCAGACCCAGAACCCCAGCAGATTGAGACCCTCATGGGTAAGTAGTTGTGCTTTATAAATCAATGAGTGATTGATAGATAGGAGCAAGTAGGTGTTCAGTGGTCCATCACTAGTCACTTCAGACCTAAGTGTTCTCACCCAGCTTCAATGTCTGCTCTTCGGCATGGGCACCCTGTAGGGTAGTATGCTACCACAGCTGCACTAGCATCTTGTTCTTCATCTCAGCATGGTGAACAAATTTCCCTCCATGGTGCCCAAATCTGCTGCTGCAATCCATCCCTGTTGCCTCCCGCTACCTCCTGGCCAAGGAAGCGGTAGGAAGAAGGTAGAGCACTATGGAGGTAAACTGGGTCAGAGGAGCATGTGTTTGCAGGGGTAGGACAGAGGTATGACATTTATCCTCACCACAAGACATTTCATGCACAGTTGCAAATAGATGCTGCTGGAGTGTCAGTTCACTAGCAAGTCCATGGCGCACACAATAATCTTCCCAGGCCTGGTATGTGGCACCAACATTGCAATTGATGTAATACGCAAAAGGCCTGTGGATCACTTGTGTTGCACACTTACCTTCTCACCTCCAGTATTCCTGTTAATTGCAATGTGCATCTCCAAGTACCAAGTTTGGAGCCATGCTGGGCAGAGAAAAAAGAACTGTGGAGTAACCGGATCCAGTGGCTGCATGTATTTGGTGGCAGGTGAGACACTAGTGCGGGGACTGCTGTAGTATGATGTAAGCAGGTGCAAAGCAAGTGCAGGGACAGCTGAAGTACGATGTCAACATCTGCAATGCTAGTGCATGGAATGCTGCAGTATGGTATAAGCAGGTGAAACGCTAGTGCAGATATTGCTCCAGTATGGCATCAGCAGGTGAGATGGTAGTGCAGGGAATGCTTCAGTGTGCTGTCAGCAGGTATGGCCCTATTGCAGGGAATGCTGCAGTATGATGTCAGTAGGTGCAATGCTAGTGTAGGGAACGCTGAGGTACGGCATCAGCAGATGAGACACTAGTGCAGGAAATGCTGCAGTATGATGTCAGCAGATGCCATGCTAGTGCAGGAAATGCTGCAGTACGGCATCAGCAGGTGAAGCACTTGTTGAGATGCTAGTGTTGGAAATGCAGAGGTATGATGTCAGCATGATGTCAGCATGCAAGATGCATCTTGCTAGTGCAGGGAATGCTGCAGTACGATGACAGCAGGTGTGACTCTACTTCATGGAATGCTGCAGTATGATGTCTGCAGGTGCAACCCTTGTGCAATGAATTCTGAAGTATGATATCAACAGGTGCAACACTAGTGCAGGGAATGCTGCAGTATGATATTATCAGGTACAATGTTAGTGCGGGGAATGCAGGTGTGATGCTAGTCAGTGATTTCTGTCAGCAGGTATGCTGCTAGTGCAGGGATGGCTGCAGTATGATGTCAGAAAGTGTGGACCTAGTGCAGGAAATACTGCAGTATGATGTCAGCAGGTGCAGCACTAGTGCAGAGAATGCTACAGTATGATGTCAGCAAGTGCAATGCTAGTGCAGGAAATACTGCAGTATGATGTCAGCAGGTGTTTTGGTGCAGGAAATGCTGCAGCATGATGTCAGGAAGTGCAACACTATTGAAGGGAATGCTGCAGTATGGTGTCAGCAGGTGTGATGCTAGTCACAGAATGCTGCAGTATGATGTCAGCAGGTGCAAAGCTAGTGAGGGAATTCTGCAGTGTGGTGTCAGCAGGTGAGATGCTAGGGCAGGAAATGTTGCAGTATGTTGTTAGCAGGTGCTGATAGTGCTGCAGTATGATGTAAGCAGTAGTGACACTATTGTGTTGAATGCTGCAGTATGTTGTCAGCAAGTGAGAGACTAGTTCAGGGAATTCTGTAGTATGGCATCATCAGGTGAGACACTAGTGCAGGAAATGCTGCAGAATGATGTCAGCAGGTGCAAAGCTAGTGATGGAATACTGCAGAATGATGTCAGCAGGTGCAAAGCTAGTGATGGAATACTGCAGAATTCCATCAGCAGGTGAGAAGCTAGTGCAGGGAATGCTGCAGTAGGATGTATGCAGGTGCGACACTAAATAGGGAGTGCTGCTGCTGCAGTATGACATCAGCAGGTGAGACGCTCATAAAGGAATGATACAGTATGGCATCAGCAGGAGAGAAATTAGTGCAGGGAATGCAGCAATATGGTGTCAGCAGGAGAAATGCTATTGCAGGGAATGCTGTAGTATGACGTCAGTACATGAGATACCAGTGCAGACTAGCGTAGGTAATGATGCAGTATGGTGACAGCAGGGGAGATGCTAGGGCAGGAAATACTGCAGTATGTTGTTAGAAGGTGCTGGTAATTCTGTAGTATGATGTCACCAGGTGTGATGCTAGTGTGTTGAATGTGGCAGTATGTTGTCAACAAGTGAGAGACCAGTGCAGGGAATGCTGTAGTGTGGCATCATCAGGTGAGACACTAGTGCAGGAAATGCTGCAGTATCATGCCAGCATGTGCAATGCTAGTGCAGGGAATGCTGCAGGATGATTTCAGCAGGTGCACGGAAAGCTGCATTATGATGTCAGCAGGTGTGATGGTGGTGAGGGAATGCTGAGATATGGTGTTTGCAGCTGAGACACTAGTGCAGGTGATGGTACAGTATGATTTCAGCAGGTCTGACTCCAGTGCAGGGATTTCTGAAGTATAATGTCAGCAGCTGCAATGTTAGTGCAGGGAATGTTGCAGTCTGGCATCATCAGGTGAGACGCTAATGCAGGGAAAACTGAAATATGTTGTCAAAAGGTGAGACACTAGCGCCTGCGAAGGGAATGCTGTATTGTGCAGGACGGGACCAGGGGCCATGCATTCTGCCAGTTTCTCCCAGTCCTACACAGCAGAGGAGCTCATATCCCTCCAAGGTAATGAGTCCATCTCCAAATATCTCCTCTGCACCCTTGAGAATAAGGGAATATTACAACCAAAATACTCTTCCTCGCCCCTTCTTATGGGCCTCGCTCTCGCCACTTCCGTCACTGTCCCCGAAGCTCCCCAACCTACTCCCTCTCTCAGCTGTCATAGTAATGACCATGACCATCTTTCTATCTGGTACCTGAATACCCGCTCGATGGTTAAACAACAGCTTGAGATTTTCTATCTTTTAGATACTGTTAAACCAGATATACTGCTGTTATCTGAAACGTGGCTCACAGCCGAGTTTACCCCAGATATCTTGGTCGCTATCCCTGATAACTACTACATTCTCCAGGCAAATAGGCCTCAGGGGAAAGCGGGGGGAGGAGTTGCTGCCATTATTTCCCAAACCAACAAAGCCAATTCCATCACAATGTCTTCAATCTCCTCGGTTGATTTTTTACTATTCAAATCTGATTCCGACAGTCTCCCCCTAACATTTGCCCTTTCCTATTGGCCACCAGGCCAGCTACCGAATTTTCTCCATCTATTCGGTAGTATGGCAGCCAAGCTAGCGATAAATCATGCGAAAATTCTTATTATAGAGGATTTCAATTATTGGCCCCATGCTCAGCACGAAAGTGCATCCGCAATGGAGTTTACAGAGCTCTTAAATGGCCTAAACTTTTCTCAGCACATCAATGGAGCTACCCACACCAAGGGCCATATCCTGGACCAGGTCTGGTCGCTAAATCTGGATGTGTCAAATCCTCAGATCTCCCCATGTGCCTGGTCGTATCACTTCTTTATTTCCTTTTCTCTACCCAAAACTAGGGTCACTAAATCTTGTATCTCTGATCCCCTCGCGATCCAGAAATGGGGTCGAGTTGATATCTCCCCTCTCTGTCTCTCTTTGGCCGTATCTACCCCATGCCCATCTGAGCCCTCTGACTCATCATTCTCAGCCCATGCCCAGGCTGAAAACATCAACGCGTGGTTGGCCGAGGCCAGGGACAATTTTGCCCCTTTGAAAACACTCAAAAATAAATGGCCTCATGATGCCCAGCTCTGGTTCACCCAGGATTTGAAAGATAGGAAACTCGCCCTTCGACAAACCAAGCGAAAGTGGAGACTGAATTATTGTCCTTTAAAGAAGTCGATTTTTCTCACTGCTTTAAAAGATTATAAATCTGGCATCCTTGGGGCAAAAACTGAATACTTCTCTGCTAAAATCTTGAACTCCTCCAACAAATCCAAAGATGTTTTTTCTATAGTTAATGAATTAGTAAAACCCGACCGTGTGACCATTAAACCTTTGTCATCACAGTCCCTCTGTGATTCCCTTAATAGTTACTTTTTCGACAAGATAATTACAATTAAAACTAGCATTCCTAAGACCATCCCAAACGTTGATCTTGGTAGCGCTCCTGGGAATTCCTTGTCCCTTCTAAATTTCCCCCTCATCACCCAAGAGATGTTCTCTCTCTTCTTAGTAAAGTTCGATCTGGTTCACTCCTGGACAGTTGTCCCCCCCACATCTCTCGTAAGATTTTCCTCAATCTTCCAGGCGCATCACTCTCTTTACTTAACAACTCTCTTTCTACGGGGGTGGTTCCCAATGCCTTTAAATCGGCAGTGGTCTCCCCCAGCCTTAAAAAACCTGGTGTGGACCCCGCAGTCATAAGTAACTTCCGTCCAATATCGTTGTTCCCTTTTCTGGGCAAAGTCTTAGAGGCCTTTGTAGCTAACTGCCTCAGCACTTTTGTGGAAAGTTCTCAATTCTTAGATCCCAATCACGCCGGATTTAAAAACCCAACACTCCAGAGTCCATTATTTTGGCGGTTCATGACGAACTCAGAAAGGGGGCTGACCAAAACATCTCACATGCCCTGGTGCCCCTTGGTTTGTTGGCAGCGTTCGACACCGTCGACCATGCCATCCTTCTCGAACGGGTCGAGAACTCAGGCATCCGGGGCAGCCCTTTGAGATGGCTTGCATCATTCCTACAAGACTGAGAGCAAGCGGTCCGCCTCTCTACCTTTATGTCTAAGGCTAAAGGCCTTACATGTGGGGTCCCCCAGGGCTCTTCCCTTTCCCCACTATTATTTACCCTGTATATTTATCCTTTAATCTCAGAGCTTCAGAAAAGACCTGTGGTCATCTTCAATTATGCGGATGACCTTCAGCTCATCTTTAATATTGACTCCTCCCCCGCCTCTATAGTGAATGTCAAGTCAACTATGACATTCATCAGTCATTGGATGAATGCTAATCAGCTCAAGCTTAATCCTGACAAGACTGAGCTGGTCCTCACGGGGCCCCCAGGAAATCCCTGGAACTCCAATTTTTTGCCATGCTCCCTGGGATGTCCACCATCTCCGGTCAACTCAGTTAAGAGCTTAGGAGTCACCATTAGTAAGGATCTCTCCATGGGACCCCAAATTAAGTCAGTGGTGTCGGCTTGCTTTTTCCACCTTCGTCGCATCAGGAAAATCAGCAGATTCCTCTCCCTTGATGCCCTGGTCCAAGTCACTCTGGGACTGGTTATATCCCGGATTGACTACGCAAACGCACTGTACACCGGCATACCCGCTTACCAATCCCGTCAACTCCAACTTATCCAGAAACAAGCAGCGAGACTCATTTTTGGACAGCCAAAGTCTAGCCATACCAAGCCCCTCTTTAAGAGACTTCACTGGCTCCCTGTGGCCCAGCGCAGCCTTTTTAAAATGGGCTGTCTGGTCCACAAGGCCCTTTCTCTTCAAGGCCCGGCTTTTTTAGCCTCTCGTATCCTCCGCTAAACTCAGTCTCGAGCCCTCCGATCCTCTGGTTCAAACCTTCTGTCTACCAGCTCCTTTAAGCGTAAGAAGCACGGGGGATTGAGATATGCCTCGCAAGCCCCATGCTTTTAGAACATGCTTCCACTCGATCTTCGTCTTACCTACTCCTACTCTCTATTCAGGAGGGCGCTGAAGACTTGGCTATTCTCTCAAGCATACAATTAATTTTTCTCCCCCTCGCTGCAGTGTCCTCTGTGCGTCCTCTCAAGCGCCAAGAAACCGTCGGTGTACGTGCGCTGTATAAATACTTTTTATCATATCATCATATCATGTGGCCTCACTCTTGTTCTAGTGCAGGGTATGATCTGGAGTTGAGACTACACTAGTGTGGTATGTGACAGGTGTGGCATGGAAATTTACACCAGGGCTGACCCTAGACCCAGGGTGTAGGTGTGCACAGAAATGCACAGAAATGTGCAATTCTGATTCTAGATTAAACAGAGCGGGGAGGAGCAGCAGCTTGCGAGTCCTTTTCTTACTTGTGCCTAATAATAGGCACAGGGCTGGACTAGCGTTTAGGAGCACTCCAGAGCTACCGAAAGCTGTCAGCAGCCAGACTGAGAGGGCACTGAACATCATTTGCTGACCATGCATTAAAAGTGACCCTTGAAACCTGCAGAACCACAGAGCCAAACATGTCTATGTGCAGGGGTGTTTGGCACATACCCAATGTGCAGCACATCAGATTGAATGGAGGTACAGCCAGTCAGACAAGGAGACAAACACAACATGACTTTATTGGAACAGAGGAGCAGCAAAGTTTGTTGCTGTTGGGTGTGGCCTGGCAAATTAAGCTGAAAGGCCTACTGCTAATAAACAATGTCTGATGTGCCAGAATTTATTGGCGCACCATTTCAGTTCACTACATGTCAGCATCAGGAGTGATATTGGCAGCGCTGACAAACATGCAACTGGCCCATTGCTTTCTGGAATACTTGCCAAATACTTCCAGACTGGGCCACTCCATGCCAGCAGCCAAGGTGATTTGTCTGGGATAAGTTTTTAGCTATAATGAGATTAGTGTTGTGAGGCCATCAAGAAATTATTAAATGCAATTGAGACAATCAGCATTGTCTCCAGAGCGAGGCCTCCTTTGCAGATGGTAGAGAGACACTATAAAAAAAACAGAAAGGTAAAGTGCTGGTGCCACAAAGTTAAAAGACAAATGGCGTGGAAGCAGCTCATTCAACACCCCACCCCCATGGGGCCATCAGTGCCACATAAGCCTTTGAGAGGACACTTTCCATGGAAATCTTGCTTCCTTCTGGGGTGCTCCACCAATGTTTTGGAAATGTGTTGTGCAGGGCTGAATGGAGTGGAATAGCACCCGAGAACTGCCCACTAAAAAAATCACAATAACTCAAGGGAAACATATTTATAATCCTGGGAGAGGCTTTGCTGCCATTTAAAGCTCTCTTGGAACTTGTGCTTTTGCTTAGAGGCTTTGGGGTGTGGAGACCTCTATTGAGTGGTCCTGGAGCTGCAGTAGCAATTTATTAAAAACAATGACTCAATTACATATGTTTTGTATGATGCTCCGTGGGCAATATTGTTAACTGATATGCAACGTTGTATGTTAGCATATAAATGTTGACTGTTGGTACTGTCCCCTTAGGATTGCAGATGTGAAGTATAATGTTTTTTGCTTTTACTATTGTGGTGACACTGGCCAGTAAATGGGTCTGTCCTGTTGATACTGAAACCAGGGCAAGGCCAATAGGCTTGCCTTATAGATACAGACCCCCTTATTTTATGACAGTGTGCCTAATAGAGGTAGGAGGTATAGTGATTTTAGAATTCATGGCTCGCTAGGCGCGTAGAAATAGTATGAGAGTGTCATCAAAGGTATTTCAATCTACCCAATTGTACCTATTTCTAATTTATGGAGTAGTGTTTAGTTGTGTGTGTAATAACAGTGCTTCTTGTTTTTATTTAAAAGAAACACTGACTGGGCAATGATTTATTTGGGATTATTAGCCACACCACCTCCCCTGAGTTTGCCTTAGGCTACCCAGAGAGTTTCAAATGCTACAATGGATGCAGTGCTTGGTTCCCAGTAAATAGAAACTTGTGGACCTACTACTTGGACTCACATTCTGCCAAAGAACCCAGTTTTAAAGAGAGTAATTTCCTACGCATGTCTTCACATGAGCCACATGAGACTCTACCCCACTGTCACAGCAATGATTCCGGCTCAAAAACATGCAGCTGTTCATAGTATCCCACCAAATATGGACACTTTACAACACACAAATAACAGCCCCAATCCAGGCTATAGCCGAGAGCCATTAAACTCATTCAGAAGAGATGAACTGCCATCTTAGGACCAGGTATGCAATTATAACGAAAAGCATGGTTCACGTGACAACCTTCTATTCAATAGATAAATGTGGGATCGCCAACCATATAGAATTATAATGCGATGAAGCATCATCCCTGATCTAGGCCCCAACACGCTACCTCTGGACTACTGCCACCTCACCACATCATAAAGTGTCACCTGCCCATAAGTCACCAGAGAGTGTATTACAGAGCCAATGGAAGAACCAACAACATTGTTTTGGGCAGCAACAAAGAGCCTTTCCACATACAACAAGCCTCAGTCAAAAGAAATCTACCTCTAATGCTTTGCCATATGGAAATATCTCTGCACTCTTTATGCAAGCCTCCAAAAGCACAGTCTGAAGTAGGCTGACCCATTGCATCATACTGTATGTGGTGTCAAGTAGGACAATTACAGCTCAACAGACTAAGGGCTAGATGTAGGTAATTTTAATTTACCGATTCGGAAATACCAAATTTTACCGATTCTGTATTTTCGAATCGGTAAATGCAATGTAGGTAATCAATCTGTAAAAAAATACAGAATCGTTAAGATTCGGTATTTACCGAATCGGTAATTACCTATTTGGTATTTGCCATTCATTCCTATGGGCCTGGAGGCCCACAGGAATGAATGTCAATTACCGAATCTGTAAATACTGATTCGGTAAAATTGGGAAAAAGTCAAGGGTGGCAGGGTGTCACTTTGACACCCTGCTGCACCCCTGATTAGTGCTTGTGTGCACATGTGGCACACATACATGCCCTAAGGGCATATATGTCTGTCACATGGCACAGGTGTAAATGCACATATTTGCATTCACATAGGAATTTGTTATGTACCACCAACTAATAGTTGGTTGTAAATAACGAATCCTTAAAGCCCAGAAGCACTGTTTAGAGTGCTTCCTACATCTCCTTTACCGATTCGGTAAATACCGAATCGGTAAATGATGATTTGGTAAATACTGAATCGGTAAATGATGATTTGGTAAATACCGAATCGGTAAATACCGATTCGTTATTTACCGAATCGGTAAAAAAGCCTCCTACATTGGAAAAGTCTATTACCGATTGGTAACGGCCGAATTCGGCCGTTACCGACTGGTAATGGCCTACCTACATCTGGCCCTAAATGAGATGATGCTCCCAAAGGCACTATTTGCATATTCTGTTCATGACCAATTTGTTTTACTAACAGAAGATCAAGATTGAGGGCAATCATTTTAGCAAACATTTTATAATCTGTGGTAACCATGGATATGGGTTGATAATTGTTGCAGAATTGGGGATCACAATCATCTTTAGGGATTAAACAAATTAGGGCATCTTGAAAAGTACTTTGGGACATGTTCGAATTTGAGATAAAAATGTTTAGTTAATATAAAGTTGGAAACATTTATAAAATTCAATGGTAAAACCATCTGGGCCAGGAGCTTTCTCTTTTTAAATTAAACTAATGGTTTTGACAATCCGATCTAAGAATATATCTTTTTCAGTGGACTGAAATAAAGATCAGTGTTAAATGTTTTAATGAAAGAATCAAAATAATCCAAAATGCCATTGATCTGTAGAAGAGGCACTTTTCAGAAGGGCAAATAGTTTATATTAATGGTTGGGATATTTCTAAATCATTACAATGAAGTTAATATTGGCTGTATGGAGGCTTTTAATTTGTGTACGATCTTTCTCAATTGTCATATAATAAGCTAGTAGTTTTTATGTCTTGTTTTACCCCCCATAATATCTACCGCTGGCTTTAAGAAGAATTGAGGAGACATTTTCAGTAGAGTATCTTTTAAACTGGAATATAGCTTAAAATAAGTTTAAAGTATATGGCTTTTTGAAAGTACCCTAAATATGGTCAAGATGTTTGATGGTGGCTAGGTATCTTTCAGTTTTATTTCAGTAGTCTGAAATGAATTGGTGAATTCCTTTAAGGCCTTTACGTCTCTAAGTAGTGCAGTATCTAGATGTTTGCTGGATTTTTATTGAGGTGAGTTAAGAAAATCAGTCTACTATTTTTTGTGAGTAAAACCATGGGTTGAAGCAAACTAGACATTTTATTATAGGTAATGAAAAATTAGATGGTCTTCTGGTAGATTGTTAAAATTCATGAATGGAGATAAGAAGGTTTTTCCCATGTCCATCTATAATGGGAGAAGAGAGTTATAAGACTCTATGGGCCAGATGTAGGACACCAAATACCGGTCGGTAACGGCCGATTTTGGCCGCTACCGACCGGTATTTGGTGTTTGACATGTAGGGGGCATTTCATTTACAGAATCGGTATATTTACCGATTCGGTAAATTTACAGATTCTGTAAAATACCGATTCTGTAAATTTACCAAATCGATAAATCCAGATGTAGGTGGCACTTCAAACAGTGCCACAGGCCATTACCGATTCGTTATTTATCATGTAATACAATTGCATGGTAAATAACAAATTCCAGTGTACATGCACATCTGTGCATGTACACCTGTGCCATGTGGCACACATACATGCCCTAGGGGCATGTATGTGTGTCATATGGCACACAAGCCAAAATCAGGGGTGCAACAGGGTGTCAAAGTGACACCCTGTTCCCCTTGCAAAATCGGTAATTTTACCGAATCGGTAATTAACGATTCGGTAATTAACATTGATTCCTATGGGCCTGTAGGCCCATAGGAATCAATAGCAATTACAGAATACAGAATACAGATTCGGTAAATATTACCGAATTTTTACCTAAATCTGATTTACCGAATCTAGAATACCGAATCGGTAAAATTCAGGATTCTAGAGTCGGTAAATCAGATTTACCTACATCTGGGCCTAAGTGCCAAAAAGATGATTATGAATACAAGCTTGATGGTATAATTGAAAATCAAGAACATGAGCCACTCCATCTTATCTAGACAGCTCTACACTGGAAAATGAAACAGGGATTCTGTTTATTATTCTATAAGAAATGTATAAGCAGAGACTTTTATTTCTTAATAAAAGAAATTGGAAATGTAAGGGGTATCATGGCAAGAGTTTATAGGATAATTAAACCAACATCATCTTTATTGAATCCATACAATCCCACCAAAAACGGGTTCCAACTAGAACTTAAGGGCCAGATATCCAAAAATTAGGAATTGCTATTTCTAAATTGTGATTCTTACCAAATTACTGATTCTTAGAGGGTTGCATATTGACCTACCTCATGATTGTTAATGCGGTAGGTTGTAGTTTGCTACAGGAATCAACAACCATCACCGGCAGGGTGGTGTGGTGGGGTCAGCAGACCACCATGTCTGTGATTGCTTTTGAGAAAAGCAATTTTTTATTTTTTATTTATGCATTGTGTATTCCTCAAAAGGAAAACAAAAATGAGACTGTGGGACCACTGCCTCTTCTTAAAAAATATTTTGTTTAACATTCTCCAAAGGGAAGGGGTTCCGTGGGGACCCCTTTGCCTTTGTGAATTTTAATCCCTACCTTTCAGTAGTCAGAAAAAAAGGAATGTTTCCCAACCATCGTTCAGTCACAACACATTAACACAAACCGTTGCCTTTTAATATTTGGAAGTGATGCCTTAAACATGACCCTTCCTAATAACTGAAAGAAAACCGAGATTGTGAATCGGTAATAAGTTATCATATCACAATTTGGCTCCTGTACATTTCAAAATGTTTTTATGTGGTCACAAATGGGAGTTTCTGATCTCCCAAAGTTTTTCTACATGAGGCTCTAAATAATTGTATATGTTAAATGATGCAGTGAAATTGAATGTTATCATCGATTTAATGGAATTCATAAACCACAACCATAAATATATTATTTTAGTAGGACTCCAAGAAAATCCTGTTTAAAATGTGTTTAAATCAAAATGTATTTAAGAGTAGAACTTCAGATTTCTCACTGTTTAGTCTTCTTTTCATCAGAGATGAATTGCATGATGAACTCTCTAGCAGCTGCTTAAAAGGAGTCAAGGAAAATGTGAGACAAGTACCAGGTCAAATTAAAAAAAATCTTCAGTAAAAGTATGAAATGTTTGGGTGAAAGATTTGTCAAATAAAAGTCTAATTCTACGAGTACTGGAGCATGGTATGATAATACTATAGGCTCAATCTCAGAATTAATTAATGATTTTGTCAGTGAATTACTTAGGAAATAGTTATCTATCCTAGACTGGGAACAATGAAATGGGGAATAATATGTATATTTTATCTTTTTCATTTTATAATTCTCAAAGCCCTAGTAAAGGTGTGTTGGGCAATGACTTTTGAGAATTTGGTTTTGCAAATATTTTAGAATCCATTTAACTATAGAGCTCCTATCAAGGAATGGATCAAGTATTTGATTATTATCTGTACCAAAATTATTTTATCTTCAGTATACTTCATTAACTTAGAAGTAAAAGATTCACAAAAATCCCATGAACTTTAAAAATGTAAACAGGAATTGTATCAATCATTTTTTAACAAATAACCATTTTTGTTTACTGTCATGTTCCTTAGAAACTAAAACAACATTCCTTTGTTTAGAACAGAGAATATTAACACCATTTTTCTTCTTATGAACATGTGAAAAGAAGACTTTCTCAACTCACTTCTATCGAAGTTCCTTTGATTCATATTCACTTAAATGAGTTTTTTTGCAGCAGAGAAATAGCAATTTTAAGCTTATATCTTGCATAATTTGCTGTCTTTTAACAGGAGATATATGTCTCTTAATACTTCAGAAGACTATTTTAAGTATCACACTGATAAAACATCAAGATCTAAATAGGGATTAAGCATTATGGGCCAGATGTAGGTAGCCAAATTACCGAATTTCGGCCGTTACCGACTGGTATTAGGCTATTGAGATGTAGGTGGCTACATTTCAGATTCAGTAATTTACCGAATCAGTAATTTAAAGAATCAGTAAATTACCAATTCCTTAAAATACTGAATCAGTAAATTACTGAATCTGAAATGTAGGGAGCACTCAAATGAGTGCATTGCACAGTTAAGGATTCAGTATTTACCACCAAATAAAGGTTGGGGGTAAAAATCGAAAACCTTAAAAAAAAGCAATTTTGTGCTTTTTTAACTGTGCCATGTGCCAGACATACATGCCCTTAGGGCATATATGTGTGCCACATGTGCACGCATGCACTATTCAGGGGTGCAACAGGGTTTCAATGTGCCACCCTTGAAAATGGTCCCCCTATTACCGATAAATCGGTAAATGTAGATTACCTACATCTGGCCCCTATATGAGATAACTTGTGAGGTAAAGGAAAAGATAGAAAAGAAGATAAAGCATATTGCGTTAGGATAAGGATGCTATTGTTAAATCATCAACAAAAGGGAAGAAGAGTAAGGAGAAGAAAGAGAGAATAGGGATAAGAGCGTAAAACATTAAAAGGAAAAAGGCAAAACTGCCTATGGGAAACGCAAATCGGGGGTGGCGATAGTACGGCATCACTCAGGGAGATCCATTGAGAGGTGACAAGAAATATAGGGCATTAAGGAAATGGAGGAGCTGATACAAAAGATACCTGAAAAGGAAAATGACTTAGCTCAAGAAATGGAAGAAAAAGAATCAATAGAACTAATTTCACAACTGAGCAATGTGAAGCACAATTAAAGGAAACATAAATGCAGGATACAAACATGAGAAAAAAGTTATTTTTTTAGCGTCTCCTGCACAGTTATCAAAAAATTGCTTTCATTTCATAGGATCTGTGTAGTTTGTTGTTTTATGCTTATATGTAACTTTATATAAGCATGGATGAAATAATTCAAGATTATTTTGTCAAAAATTCATAAAATATTCCTTTTGTTACTATTCTCTAGAAATTCCTAAGAAGACATATTTCTTCTTGCATAGAGTCAAGCATAGAGGCAAGTCCTGTATGTTAATCACTCTTTGATCTACTTCAGATACCCTAAGTGAGATTTATGAATGCACATTTCACTATACATGTGACAGAGATTTGCAGTAGTAAATCCATAAATGCCTGCCAGCAATCCAGGAGGGCATAGATTTTGACACCCTGATGTCAGCAAATTGTTTTTTTCCTTCCAAGATAACACAGAGACAGCTTTTCACAATTGTGAATAATGCCTTAGAGCTGTCGCAACTTTGATGGATGAAAATTGTTTAAAACCTAATTCCAACACAACGGAAGCTCTGGGTTTTAGCCAACATGGACTCTGACATCTTCCCTTTGGTGGCCTGCAGTACGTGGTACTACTCTTAAGCCTACCTCATCTGTGAGAAATGTGGGCATTATATTTGACTCCACCCTCTCCTTTAGGTGCAAATTAAATATATGCCATCTGTCTGTTTTTTGAAGATGACAAATATAAAGAAGTTTCGTCCGCACCAGGAACACAGAGACCCGGGAGAAACGATTATAACGAGACGCCATCAGACATCAACCGCCACGAGGCCATAGAGCGACCTCTATCAGCTTCGGTGAATGTTTCTGATACTGAGGGTATCGGCACCGCTCAATTGCTAAACTATCTCCCGGGTGATTCAAAGAGCGCACTACGCTCGTAAGTTTAACAATACTACTTGACTATTGGAACTTCTCATGGTTTTGGGCCCATCCGGGTTGGAATTATCACCGGAAGAGCGACCTCCTGGTCCAAGCACAACCGTTTAGAGCCCTGAAGATTCGCGTGATGCTATGAAACACGTGTCGGCTGGTTGTTTTCAAGCTGTGATACATTAAACAAGGAGACCACGACGCTGTTGTCACCATATGTTAATTTATTTCCTCATTCGTATATCACTTTGTATCACATTGTTGTTTCTCTGCACTTAATTGTTAAACTAGAAATGGCCACACAGTGACCTTTTTACTTACTAAGTGTGTGCATAGGGTATGTCTTCTATAAAGAAGTTTCATGATCTGGTTCTTTAAGAAACTAGGAAAACAATAGTTTGTTATTTAATCATGTTCCATCCCGGCTACTCTAACATGGTGTTAATTGGTCTTCCTGCATATTTTATTCGCAGAATTCAGCTAATTCAAAACACAACATCACAACTAATCAGGCGAGTGCTGAGGTGCCATCATATTTTTCACCACATTTTAGATATCTACACTCGCTTCCAGTGGAACCGCGTAAAATTTTAAAGATCTTATGTTGGCTTGAAGACCTTACCATGGTGAGGCCCCACGTTATCTGTTGAATAGACTGACTCCAAATACTCAAAAGAGAGCAATTCAATCCAATAATAACCGCTTTCTGAAGTCTCCTTGTGGTGGCATCTCCCTTAATTCATGCACAACAAAGCTATGAAGTTATGGAACGTTTTGTCTATGTCATCCTTCAAAAGATGACTTAGAACTTGGCTATTTGTCTCCGTTTAGTTTTCCGCTACTTTGGACTGCCTATACTTTATGTTAGCTCACCAGAACGCTTCCTTTGAAGTAGCTGTGCACTTTCACAAGAGTCATTGACTGATAGATGGAGGTATTTCCAACCATAAACAAAAATTTGCATCTCAGAATTAAGCCCTGGTGGAGCTGGCATAGTTGCTCTACGCAGAGTTCCACGGAGTTGGGCAGAAACTCAGTGGAACTCCGCTCTTCGCCTCCACCCTTTCCTAATAAATATATATTTAAATAAATAAGATTAAAAAACAAATAAACTTACCTTTATATGCAGCGTTTCTGGGCTGCCCTCCTCCTCCTTGCTGTGGTCTCCGCAAACCCCTATGTTCATACGTACATCATGGTAGGACTGCTCACACTTACGCAGTTCTACCACAACGTATGTATGACGTATCGGTATGCAGAGACCTCAGCGGGGAGGAGGAGGGCAACCCAGAGACGCCCCGCATAAAAGTAAGTGTATTTTTGTAAATCTTATTTATTTTATTTTTTAAAATATTTATATGGGGGTGGAGATGGGGAGCTAAAGGCGGGGCACGGGGCTCAGAACTCCACTCTGCTGCGGAGTAGGAGTTTTGCCTAAACTCTGCGTTCCCCGCCGAATGTGCAGTCTGCAAAAATCTGCAAGCTTAGAATACCTTTGTTACCCAATATGTTCTTCATCAGTGTGTGGGATTAAATGTGGTAAAGGTAATAATGTTGGAAATTCACAATGAGTATAATTAAGTGGGTCAGTTTTGGTGAAATGAGCAATGAGAGAACTCCATAATACCCAAGGCTTTCATGGGCATCTGAATGGAAGTGTTTATAAAAAGGGGAATCTCCCCATTAATAAGCTCTTTAATAAAATAAATCGTCTGTCACATTTCTGTTTCCATGTTGACACTGATGTTGAACCTGATAATCTTTTGCATACTTAAGAAAATGACATATTGCCTGATTTAGAGGTTGGAGGATAGGTTACTCCATCACAATCCTGATGGATATCCTTTCCTTCTTAGCACCAGTGCAGAATATCTAGGGCTACATGTTAAATGGTGTTTATGTGTTTAAAATGTTCATCTATTTAGCCTTTTTTATTTATTGTCTATCTTATTGACATGTATACATATTTATTTTGTGTTTTCTGAACAAATGAAGTCATAAAGAATATTTGTCCCATTTATTTAATAAATCCGCACTCACGTTTGATGCCCGCCAGGTTTTTGCACATTATACAGTCAAATATATTTAAACAAAATATGCACATTCAATTATTTGCATAATAACACACATGTAGTGATTTTAGAACATCTAATTCCTTTTTTTAACTCCCCATGCTGTGTATCTCTATAACTATTGGTCTGAAATTTATGAAACCCAGCGTCACTCAAAAGAATATACATTTTCAGATTTTTTCACTGGTTTCTGTCTGCATTTATCTGTAAAAATTAGTAAAAAAAAGGAAAACCGGGAGCCTTAATCATATCCTGTTGCACTTGTTATAAGGTGCATGAGATATCCTTATGTTTATAGTGGATTACCCGTCCACCAATCTCTAAATCAGAGCCTTGATGAATATTGTTATTTTATTTTTCTTATGTTAAGAGTTTACATGGTTTGCGACAAACTTTAAGTACACCTACACAAATAACGAATTCTTGAATGTTGTTTTCAAGAAGCCTGCCACAATTTGTCCATTGATACTAACCTATAACAACATGTAGTGTATGTAGAGTTTTACTATGGCATTATCAGTTGTGTTGTAAGTACGCATATCGTGGTTTATGTCTCACTCACTGTATTCTTGTTTATTTCAAGATTTCCCCACACAGGTATGAATTGAGTCTCAAATGAAGCGTACTCCCTATTCCCGGCACCAAAGGGATTGTGGACCCCTGCATCCTACACCTGCACCAATGTGACAAGAGAGTCAATATTCTTAGTTTACAAAAATGTCTACTTAGGGTTAAAAAAAAACTGGCACTGCTTACCTCACCACTTGCTCTGCTTCATAGCTTGGAACTCTGAATGGATAATGTTTTATTACTATCAAATATTATCAATTGGATCACTTATCAAATATATATATATAAATATATATGATAAACCTTCAAGGATAATTGCCTCATGTTATGCAATCATTTGTTTTTCTAAATTGTTGTTCTTTACCAACAGAACCGGTGATTCTTTTTTAAGTAAATCATTGATCTAGTACATTGTCTCCTTTTCCTATGACTGTATTACTTATGTAGAAGCTACGCCTTATGAAGGTTTTCACCCTGTAAAAGAAAGGATGAATAAATTCATGCACATGTTACAGTTGTATTGTCTTGTATTCATGAGAATCATTATACTTTACATAATTACACCATTACACTTTGATTCACATTAAAGTCATTTGTTATTTGAAATAATATTTTTCATACACAGTGTAATCCATAATTTATAACCAACTCTAATCCTTTGTAGTCAAGAATGTTTTCTTTGCAAAGCCTATGCTGTGTAGACTAGCAGGCTTTGCAAGGGGAAACCATTAAATGCAAAGTTATTAATGCGCCCAAAACTCCACCCTCATAATCAAAACAAATGCTATAATACTCTGAAGCAGCATCAGCTACTCAGTAGGGACTAGAAGACTGTTCTTTCAGAAAGATTGAATAAGTACATCCATAAGTATTTCCCAACATACAAAAATTAGTTCATAAAGGAAAACACGGCACAGGAAGTACAGCAATTGACTAGGATCATACAATGTGGTCAAGCAGGGAAGCTGGGATTGAACTCTGGGTTCTCAATTTCACAATGTTCAGTTCACCCATTACATGGACTTCTCCTCCTTCCCACACCATTTACACCATCAATAAAAAAATGTATCACACCATAAATCCAGCTGAAAAAAAGTACAATGTGATGTTATGGGAAGGTAGGGCACCAGGCTGTTGTGTTTTCTTGCAGGGATCATAGGTTCATAATACACCACCTACCCTGAACTTAACAAAGAGATTGGCTTGAGGACACACTCAGCCTCTCCGTGATGGAAACCCCACTCATTACCTAAACAAAAAACCCTCAGAGATGCCCATGACTGTATTCCATCGAAATAGCAAAGAAAAAACATTGTGACAAGATTATTTTGTCAAAAATACTGTCAACTCAATTCAATTCAATTCTCTTTATTCAGTTTATAGAAATAAAACCATAACAGTACTCAATAAAAACAGCACAACTAACAAATAATTTAATAAAAGCAGAAGCTCATATCTGAATGCCCCGCCCGTCCCTTATTTAGTAGCCTGTAACATTTGTGATATTACATCATGGAATCCATCTGTTAAAAGGCAGACCAAGTTCTATATGACAAACTGGTTACAATAATAATCACAGTCGCCGGGGTCTCCCATTACTCATTTACTATAATTTAATCAACTCCTCAATTATTGTTATAGTCAAAGACAGTGTGTGGGAGATAAATTTCCAAATTAGGTTCATAGGTTTAGACTTCCAAATGTCCAAGGTTTTTCCTTCTTCCCAGGGCAGATATTATGAATGCTATGACACGTAGAAAAATATCCCCATTTTCACATAAATAGTAAAAAGTGTCCTGATAATAAATATAGTTGCCAGATTTAAAAATCAGTGCTAAAAATAATTTCCAAAGGTCCTTGTAAAAACTGCAGATTAGGATAAAATGCAATATGCTTTGGCTAGTTCTACTGTCACCCTGGAAGTTTTGTAAGATCATATATCGTGTCCCAAATTTAGGGAAAGACTAGGGCCAGCAGCCAACCAGCTACTTGGACAGAAGTGCACACTAGGTACAGTATATACATATATTTAACACAAATGAACAGTAAAATACTTTAGCATTACTCACATTATTTTTAATATAAATCTAAATGTTTTCAGTCAAGAAAATGTATTGTTACAAATTATTACATCTATTTCTGAAGATATCATCCTTGTTAAACAATTAACAATTGAATTTGCATGTCATTGAAATAAATATAAATTAAACAACAGCCCAAGGCATTTTGTGACTATCGTCCCTTCACATACTCTAAGATGGCGCTTGTTTTACGCGCTCATGCTCTGTTTAGAAAGGAGAATATTAACACCATTTTTCTTCTCATGAACATGCGAAAAGAAGACTTTGTAAACTCACTTCTATCGAAGTTATTTAGATTCATATTCACTTAAATGAGTTTCTTCCACCTGAGAAATACCAATTTTAAGCTTATATATTGCATAATTATTTGTCTTTTAATAGGAGATATATGTCCCTTAATACACCAGAAGACTATTTTAAGTACCACACCGATAAAACATCAAGAACTAAATAGAGATTAAGCATTATCCGAGAAAACTTGTGAGGTAAAAGAAAAGATAAAAAAAAAGATACAGCATATTACGTAAGGGGAAGGGAGCTATAGTTAAATCATCAACAAAAGGGAGGGAGAGTAAGGAGAAGAAAGGGATAATAGGGATACATGAGTAAAACATTAAAAGGATAAAGGCAAATATACCTATGGGGAATGAAAATCAGGTGTGGAGATGGTACATCTTCACACAGGGAGATCCATTGAGAGGTGACAAGAAACATAGGGCATTACAGAAATGGAGGAGCAGATACGAAAGATAGCTGAAAAGGAAAATGCATTAGCTCAAGAAATGGTAGAAAAAGAATCAATAGAACAAATTTCACAACTGAGCAATGTAAAGCACAAGTAAAGGACACATAAATGCACTAGAGTATGATAAAGACATGAGAAAAAAGATATTTCTTTAGCGTCTCCTGTGCAGTTATCTAAAAATTGCTTTCATTTCATAGGATCTTTGTAGTGTGTTGTTTTATTCTTATATGTAACTTTAAATAAGCATGGATGAAATAGTCCAAGATTATTTTGTCAAAAATTCATAAAACATTCCTTTTGATACTATGCTCTAGATGTTCCTAAGGAGACATATTTCTTCTTGCATAGAGTCAAGTCCTGTATGTTAATCACTCTTTGATCTACTTCAGATACCCTAAGTGAGATTTATGAATGCACATTTCACTATACATGTGACAGAGATTTGCAGTAGTAAATCCATAAATGCCTGCCAGCAATCCAGGAGGGCATAGATTTTGACACCCTGATGTCAGCAAATTGTTTTTTTCCTGATACACGTAGGTAACTTTAAACAAGCATGAATGAAATAGTCCTAATTGTGCTTTGCGGGATGAGCGAGCAGAATATATGTATAAAGATTCATTTTGTCAATAAGCAATACTTTTGTCAACTTCTTGTGAAAATGTACTTTGTCTTGAATCATGAGCTATTCTTTTTGCATTTGGCTGAGACAATTCCTTTAGGAAGATCAGTATATTCTAGAAATAAAAATATGAGCCCTCTCGAATTAACAGTGACATAAAGAATTGAGGTCCTTGCCCCAATCTATGTTCTCTCTGTGTGTTTAAGGATACTGAATCAGACATGTCCAATTGTTTTAGAATGAAAAGTGTAAAATATAAAGTAGGATTATTTCCATCAAAATACTCAGGCAGGCCATAGATTCATAAAATACTCCCTTTGTTACTATGCTCTAGATCTTCCTAAAAAGACATATTTCTTCTTGCATAGAGTAAAGTGCTGCATGTTAATCACTCTTTGATCTACTTAAGATACCCTAAGTGAGATTTATCAATGCAGATTTCACTACATATGTGACAGAAATTTGAAGTAGTAAATCCATAAATGCCTGTCAGCAATCCAGGAGGGCATAGATGTTGACACCCTGATGTCAGTAAATTGTTTTTTTTTCCTTCCAAGATAACACAGAGGCAGCTTTTCACAATTGTGAATAATGCCTTAAAGCTGTCGCAACTTGGAAGGATGCAAATTGTTTGAAACCTAATTCCAACAAAATGGAAGCTCTGGGATTTAGCCAAAATGGACTCTGCCATCTTCCCTTTGGTGGCCTGCAGAACGTGGTACTTATCTAAGCCTACCTCATCTGTGAGAAAAGTGAGCATTATATTTGACTCCACCCTCTCCTTTATGGTGCAAATTAAATATATGTCATCTGTATGTTTTTTGAAGATGAAAATTATAAAGAAGTTTCATGATCTGGTTCTTTAAGAAACTAGGAAAACAATAGTTTGTTCTTTAATCATGTTCCATCCGGACTACTCTAACATGGTGTTTATTGGTCTTCCTGCATATTTTATTTGCTGAATTCAGCTAATTCAAAACACAACATAACAACTAATCAGGCGAGTGCTGAGGTGCCATCATATCTTTTCATCACATTTCAGATATCTGCACTCATTTCCAGTGGAACAGCGTAACTTTTTAGTGCTCGTATGTTTGGCTTGAAGAGCTTACCATGGTGAGGCCCCAAGTTATCTGTTGAATAGACTGACTCCAAATACTCAAAAGATGGCAATTCAATCCAATAATAACACCTTTCTGCAAATGCCAAAATGTATGAAGTCTCCTTGTGGTGGCATCTCCTTTAATTTATGCACCGCAAAGCTTTGAAGTTATGGAAAGTTTTATCTATGTCAGCCTTCAAAAGGTAACTTAAAACTTGGCTATTTGTCTCCGTTTAGTTTTCCACTACTTTGGCCTGCCTATAATTTCTGTTAGCACACCAGAATGCTTCCTTTGAAGTAGCTGCACACTTTTACAAGAGTCATTGACTGATAGATGGAGGTATTTCCAACCATAAACAAACATTTGCATCTCAGAATTAAGCCCGGGTAGAGCTGGCATAGTTGCTCTACGCTGAGTTCCACGGATTTGGAAAAAACTCTGTGGAACTCCACTGTGTTCCTCCACCCCCCTACCACAACGTACGTATTGAAGAAATCAAAACTCCTGCTTAGGGGTCTCACTGACACTTGGTCCTTTTAAACCAAGAAAGAAGAAATTGGCACAGAAGCTGAAATATAAAAGATTATTTTTATTAAACTTAAATGAGTGAGACTACGTCACACAGAAGCCTTAGCAACTGAATGAGGCAGTCTAAGGAGTACAGAAAACTGGGGCTTTATATATATGGTTTGAGTTACATAGTAAGCATAAATGCAAGGGGCAGTCCTGGCTCATATAAGCATGCAAAATGACTAAGTTGGGCATACAAGATCTACTTGCTCAACAAAGTGGGAGGAGAGTTACTTCTCCATACAGCAGCAAAAATAGCCTGACAGATATACTAGAGAAGCAGGTGCATTCTACTAGCTAGGCCCTTCTGGGCATGTGCGAAGTGGAGGATGCTGAATATAGTTTGGCCCTGTTTATTGAAAGTACACTTTGGGGGAAGGTCTGATTTAACACGCCCATTGCACGCCCATTGCACGCCCTAATGGAGTGCCTAAATGTTAGAGACGTAATTTGGAGCGCCAGAGGAGTCCATGGCCCAGGAAATGAACCCTGCAGTGGCGATATTGCCCAACGCATGTCCTCCTCCGAAAGGCCTCCATCTACCAGGCCTGCCAATGGCTCAAAGTGACAATTGAGGGCACCCCCAATCACAAGCTGGGCGCCACTAGGAATCGAACTTATGAATGAGGACAATTCCTCAACTGATTTAGACTCCGCAGTGACACCGACTGGTCTAGAATATACGTTGACCAGCGCGAGCTGAGAGCAATTGGGCCATTCTAAAAATACGCACTGCACGTCATCAGATAATGTGTTCAGAGTCTTGGCCGTGCAGCCTAAGTGGGAACCCACCCAAACTGTAAGGTCCCCCGATGGACGGCCCTTTCCCCCCATCTCGCTGGTATAGAGAAGGAGGCATAACCAGTGCGTCTCTTGTCTTCTCTGGCCCATGTTTCTTGGAAAAGACACACATCATTTCCATCAATAAATGTTCCCCACTCTGGGCAATCGATCCTATTGCAGAGGCCTGCCAGATTCCATGATAGTATTGTTAGAGCACCCAGATTGACATGATCAGCGGTACCCCTCCTACCCCCATTGTGATCTCCCATGTGAGATTCCACGATCTCCAGTGCCACTGCAGGGGAGGGTGGACCTTCCAGTTGGGTAGGCTGAGGAGCAATAATAGAGAGGTGGAATTCAGCACTATTTATAACTGATTTACCATTGCTCTCAGCCTGCCTGCTACAGTCATTGGTACCGCAGCATCCCCTTGGTTTTGTCGTGTTGTTACAGTCCAATGGTTCCGGGCCACCCTCCCATACCACATGGTGGGGAGTCAATCGACCATATCCAGGGGGCTAAAGCGATTACGGCTCAGGAGAGGAACTAGTGGGTAGATGTTAGCATTCCCATCCCCGGTCCCCCTACTCCCTTTCCTGGGGCCCACTGTCGTCCAGCCGTCCGCCTCATCCCCAACTAAAACTTTAAGAACCAGGTCGATAGAAGAAAAACAGGGGAAGGGACTGAATGGTAGTATCAAGATCTCGGTATGGCCAAGAACAAATGTGTGCAACTGTTCTCGGATCTCGGAAATATACCAAAACACAGTCCCCATTAATATTTTTAACCGTATTGCCTATCCACTGTACCCTGCGAACCAAAAATCTCACTAGAGATTTGGGGAGGGAGAGGCCTCTTCCTTCTCAACCAGCTAATAACCTTATTTTTCAAAGACTGGTAGGATTCCCTGGCCGAAACCTCCAACACTGGGACCCCTGCTAATACAACCACAAGGGGACTCGCTTCCGGGGGTAACTTCATTACCAACTTGCTTGGCAGGCAGCCAACTGAGCGAGTTTCCCTTTGGGCAGTTTGGTCAGTATCAATCTCTATCCTTGGAATCTCTACCAGTGGTTGCAATGGGGCGTTAGTAATAATATTAGAACTTGTAGGGGGCCTTTGTGCTGCTGTTCCTACACCTAGTGGGGAATTAAAGATTTCGATTTGGGATCCCCCCTGGCCCTTCTTCGCCCCCATAGCACCCTCCCTCAGGTGCGTTTTGACCCCATCCAAGCCCTCACCGGCCGAGACAGTAACTCTTTCTATGGTGGACAGCCTTAACTCTATCTGGGCTAGTCTGGCTTCCAGAGGGCCGAGCAGATTCTTAACAACCATACTCATTTGAGCAATCATTGGGTCTTCTTGCAAAGATGCAGAATGGCTAACATTTTGATCCACCATATTCAAAATTGGGGAACTTCCCACCATGGGGGCGACTACCACTGGAGCCCTCACAGAGGGCATCCCGTGGGGTTCATGGCCGCTCGTTTGTTTAGCGAGCTTCACCTTACGCCCGCCTGATGTGTGGGTGATATGTTTCCTTTTGGGAATGGCCCCCCTCACGATGCCCCCTTTGATTACTACAACTCTCCTTATCCTGGATAGTATTGGCAGATTCATCATTAAGTAGTGTGGTTCACTGGTTAGAGGCGGCAGACCCGAGAGCAGAGGACGGCCCGGGACCAGGGTTCGATTCCCGGCGCGGCAGGTTTCTGGACCAGGGTCAGCGGACTCGATAATTCTCTCGCCTCGGTGCCCACTCTGATCAGCGATCACACTCGGCAACTCTGGGCATTAGCTTGCCTCATCTTCACTAACGGCCCCACCAGACCGCCGGGGATGCCTGGTCTCACCCTGGAGATACCCATTAAGGGACCATCTCTCAGGGAAGCCAGGAAGGGTTTCGCAGCGGTCGAAGCGCCTTGGGACCCTACGGGTAAGTAGTGCGCTATATAAATGCCTATACATACATTTACATTTATTAACATTAGCATTAGCATTAGACACAGGATTAAGTTCCATTACACTTTGTTCTGTAGTGTGGTTAGACAGTGAACGTGACCCCCCCCAACAGATCTACCTCTTCATCTACTGCAATGTCCATCATTTCCGCCCGGCCAGCAATATTTACAAGCGCTCCCCTGTCCGGCGTCTTTGCATTCATGATGTGACCATGGGAGGATCTTTTGGCGTTTAGCAGTTCCTGTGAGAGGCGCCTTTCCAAAATAATAATTTCATTAGATAAAAGCGAGCTGGCTCTAATAATAAAATTGGCCAATGTTCCTACTGTATTGGCAGCCGAAGGTATAGTTTTGCTCCTCAGCTCGCGACCTGCCATCTCAGCTAATGCAACCCCCCAAGTGTCTTGGACTTTTTAGATTTTCTTACCTCGCCCGCGTTAAAACAGGAAAAGCCAAGGGGTATGGCCCAGTCCGGTCTCTGCCGGTCTCGTACGGGCTAAAACGGGCCCGCCCTTGGCCAGGGCTTCACCCGGCGCTCGCCCGCGCGCGTCCCACATTGCGTGAGAGGGGCGTAAGTATATACAGTGACTAGGCGGGCAGATTGCGGAAAGAGGCACCAGGTGTGTCAGCGCTATGAATCCTGGTCCTCACAGTCCCGCAATCGTCGTGCTGGTCAGAGCCCCGGTATGTTAGGCAATACACCTCCGGTCAAAAACAGGTCCAGGAAGTCCCTTCCTCCACGAACACCAATGTCCAACTGCTGCGAGCGGCTCCCGCGGAGTGGGAGCCGCGAGCAGTTTTAAAGGATGCAGGCGGGCGGGCAGATTGCAGGATGAGGCACCAGGTGTGTCAGCGCTATGAATCCTGGTCCTCGCAGTCCCGCAATCATCGTACTGGTCAGAGCCCCGGTATTTTAGGCAATACATCTCCATTCAAAAACAGGTCCAGGAAGTCCCTTCCTCCACGAACACCAATGTCCCTCTGCTGCGAGCCTATCATATTTAGACGCATCCATTCACAAGCCTAAGCACAGTAGCCTAACTTGAAACATGAAAAGTTTTGCGCCACTTTTTTTTAAAAAGGACAATTATTATTTAGCAACAGAACCAAGAATATGCTTATAAAAAAACTTTCAACTTTTAACCTTAAACGTTTTCCTCATATCTAAAATAATGAACCTGATTTTTGTAACTTTTTTAAAACAGTATTCTGAAATGCAAAATTTTGCCCCGTGTTTAACTGAGAAAGTCCTGGCCTACAAAAACGACAGCTGTTTGCTTAGCGGCACTAAAAGCTGTTCTCAGTGTTGAAACGTGAGCACGGTGGCAGTCTATTTAAAACTGAGACATTTCTAGTTTTAAAATGCGTGTGCAGTACAACAAAAATCCAGTTTATTCAGATGATGTGTTTGCCTGTTAATATCTAATACAATGTATCTAAGGAAAATGTTTTATAATTGTTTATTTATGACAAAACACACAATTTCGTTTTGAGGCCTTTATCCCTATTGAATGTGCATTATTTTTATCTTTTAAGCATTTAACAGTTTGTACATGTGCGTAATTGCTTACTCTATAAATTAAATAATTAACATATAGCTATTTTGGATGTGTATTTAATTTTCATTTAATAATAATTAAATGACATTTTGCATAACAGACTGAAAACAACAAGAAAAACCACAAACACACATTGAGATAATTTTAGACATATACAGAAGGGGTCAAACACTCAGGACACATAATACAGCACGCTTAATAGCCATTATTTCATAAATAGCGCTATCGCTATTTACTTACAGAAGTTGCACTAATGGGAAAACCACAAACCACATAGACATTTAAACACACATTTAACCCACAGATCAACACTTAGGACAGAAACAAAGGACAGCCCAGAGACTGTACTTAAACCAAACCATTTGTAAATACTAGTTGTAAGTCATATACACAACAAACACTTCTCAATAGTATTCCAAAAGACTGCAAAAACAGCAAAACAGACTGTTTTATTTCCAAGAAGCCAAAATACACTCAATTCACTAGCTTTGTTTGGCAGAACACCCAAAAAATCGCTCTGCATATCTCTATTCATAAAATTGCGCAGAAAAAGGATCCTTGTTTGTATTATATCCATATTTTAAACCTATTTAGATATTCCCTCAAGGGAGCCGGCTAATTTAATTCACATCTCACTATGGTACCTTCAAAAAGCAACACATTCTTTGATGTGTGCTTGAAACTGGCATGCCAAAAATAGTGCAAAATATGCAGTATTATAAAAAAGTAGCGCTTAAAGTACTCTTCGTACGTTGCGCCGTTCAAATTTCAAAGGAGTAGAGAAAAATCTCCTCATTACCTGCCTATATATGTTGCAACAAATATCTAACATTTCATATTCATAGGACTAACTTCAAAAATGCCACAGTAAGTGTTTATAAAACGACCTTACCAATCCAAGGCTTCAAACATAGAACAAGTGCCGTAAAACGGCTCTTACCAAACAAATGGTTGTCCAAATTCTAACTGCCAAGTTCTAAATGACCTAACGGTCTTTTTAAAACACTCACGCCAATAAGGTTCTCAGTCAGGGGTGATATCATGTGGAGGTTCAAAATCAGGAAGATCAGAAATATACTGGGCTGCAGAGACAGAGAATCCCCATAATCTCCGTGCACAGTGTACCTCCTTAGTAGAATCCTGTCCTGTCCTCCTCAGTAGATTTCTGTCTCCTGACAAGATCACTTCCTCAGATAGCCACTTCTGATGAGGTCCACGTTGGAGCGCCAACTGAAGAAATCAAAACTCCTGCTTAGGGGTTCCACTGATACTTGGTCCTTTTAAACCAACGGAGAAGAAATTGGCACAGAAGCTGAAATATAAAAGATAATTTTTATTAAACTCAAATGAGTGAGACTACGTCACACGGAAGCCTTAGCAACTGAATGAGGCAGTCTAAGGAGTACAGAAAACTGGGGCTTTATGTATGCTTAGAGTTACATAGTAAGCATAAATGCAAGGGGCAGTCCTGACTCATGTAAGCATGCAAAATGGCTAAGTTGGGCATACAAGATCTACTTGCTCAACAAAGTGGGAGGAGAGTTACTTCTCCATACAGCGGCAAAAATAGCCTGACAGTTATACTAGAGAAGCAGGTGCATTCTACTAGCTAGGCCCTTCTGGGCATGTGCGAAGAGGAGGATACTGAATATAGTTTGTCTCTAGGCAGATTTCAAGAGCAGTTAACACTGAGGGGAGGACAGAGCACATGGCAAACAAAATGGCTGCCAGAAATACAAAATGGCTTTCAGCTCATGGAAGCCTTAGCAACTGAATGAGGCAGTCTAAGGAGTACAGAAAACTGGGGCTTTATGTATGCTTAGAGTTACATAGTAAGCATAAATGCAAGGGGCAGTCCTGACTCATGTAAGCATGCAAAATGGCTAAGTTGGGCATACAAGATCTACTTGCTCAACAAAGTGAGAGGAGAGTTACTTCTCCATACAGCGGCAAAAATAGCCTGACAGTTATACTAGAGAAGCAGGTGCATTCTACTAGCTAGGCCCTTCTGGGCATGTGCGAAGAGGAGGATACTGAATATAGTTTGTCTCTAGGCAGATTTCAAGAGCAGTTAACACTGAGGGGAGGACAGAGCACATGGCAAACAAAATGGCTGCCAGAAATACAAAATGGCTTTCAGCTCATGCTAACAAATCTGTCCAATACTTAACAATATGACATAGGGACATGCAGAGACCACTGCAAGAAGGAGGAGGGCAGCAAGGAGACGTTCTACTGTCGACGATGCCCCTTTCATTGTGCCATGGATATATCGCATGCTGACCTGGATTATGATCTGTTGGTGGGTCCTATGTTGGCCCATGACCAGGCCTGTTCTGGGGATGGTCGTTTGATGCATGCAGCTGCACTTGGAGTTTTGGCAGATTGGAATACCTGTGAGGCTGCACAGATCATCTTGCACCTAAGTTTCATCAAATATCACGCAAGTTGTCTGGTTATGTTCTTGGAGGCATTGGATTATGAGGAACACATCTGTTCCTTTGACTTGCTAAACTGGATGGCATCCCTATTTGCTACGAATGACAGGGATGACCTTTTGGAGCAGCTTGCATCCCACGGTCCGATTAATTTAACGGTTTGTCCGAATTTGACCCAAAAATACATATATATATTTTTCTGCTTTTGCAATTTGTATTTCAGCATTTTTTGACAAACACTCTGCTTACCTTTGCCATTTGTTTTTCTATGTACTAATACCTGGTCAAGGAGAGGGTGTCACGTGGCAAATGGGGGCATTGTCGACATCACTAAGTTAGCATGAGCCCTGCTGCCATGATGCAACTTTTGCAGACGTTACTGCATGGCTTACTTTTTTGTAATAACTGTTTATGCCTTTCACAAGATAACAGTCAACTGTGTTCATTCTCTGCCAGTTCCTGGAGTTTAGTCTTAACATTGTTAGCAAGGTCGATAAACAATGCCCTTTGTTATTGTGTTCTGGACAGACCCTCACACCTAGCCAAAACATGCTGATGCAGCTGTTGCTGGACTCTCGAACTTTGATATAATGGGGAGGTGGGTTCAGAGACAGACAGTGTCCATCCACCATCGTTATAGGCCCCATAGTTGGTACCGAATCAAAATATTGAAGCACAACACGTCTCTATCCTTTCTTACATCTTAGGTAGACCCACAACAGGGGATGTGAGGCAGCACCAGATAGAAAGGAGTGTAAAAGAATGAAAGAATATCAGAAAGGAGCAGGTGGGATAAGTGTGCTTAAAGTGAGCTATCGGCGTTGCCATTGATATGTGTCACGGAGGCAGCCTGCATTTGGCCGGTGCAGCCTGTGTGCATTTTAGAGTCCATACTATCGGAGACCATCCTTTCTGAAAGTGTGGAATCAACACTTAATTACTTCCATGAAATCATAGCCACCAGTGAAAAAGAGCTATGTCTTACTCTTTTAAGAACAATGTAACCCTTTTCTATGGTTAAAAATAATTGCCCATGCAGCTTTAAGCAACTCCATGACAATCACCTATTTCTAGGCAAATGGAGTTCTTGTGTTTTTGAAATTAACAGCTGGTGTATTCCTTTGACAAATTCTGGATGTTATTGTTGTTATTTCATAGTTATTATTTTTCATTGTACAATTATTGTCACTTTGCATAATTTATTTAGGATCTATAAAAAATAGTTTTTGGTAAATGTAAGATGTATTGTTTCTCAGACAAAAACTGCAAATGTGTTCTGTACATGTCTTTTCAAACGAAACATAAATGTTTGTCATTGAACATATGAACCTTTGGGTCATTGTTTTGATTTCCGCATAAAATAAAAAAGCGATACAGAAACAAACCAGGTACCCTCGTTTTCATAAACTAGTATTGTTACTCATCCTTACCTGGTTTGCTAAGGACGATGCGCCCCCTTTGTGGAACCCTTTTCTATGATGGCATTTAAAAAATTAAGAAACCGTACAGTATTCATGAAGATAGTGGGAACACCACATTCATTAAGGAACAGTAAAATGAGATCTGCACATATAGCTGCTATCCCAGGAACAAACACAATTCCTGATGTCTTTCCAGTTTCTTCATTAACAGGAACAAGAGATAGTTTGGTGAAAGAAAGCCCTAAATCAACTAAACACGCAAGATCCACATATAGAAGCAATCATAGGAAACAACAAGTTGAATTCTTTAATACTGACAGAGCAGCAAACTCTGCAAGCCACTACAAGGGAAATACCTGTTCTGGAATATACACGTCCTGATTTTAATATAAGTCAGTTTCCCCACATTAATGATGCCAGACAACCCAAAGAGGCACTACAATTGTTTAATTGTACCCCATGCAATCTCTCTGACCTTGCAGAAAATCGTTTTAATTCACCAGACTTTCCATCATACTCATCGGTTCTTTCCAGTAATAATAATGTAATTATCAATCAATCAATCAATCAATCAATCAATCATGGTATTTGTAAAGTGCGCTACTCACCCGTGAGGGTCTTAAGGTGCTGAGAGGGAGGGGGTTGCTACTGCTCGAAGAGCCAGGTCTTGAGGAGTCTTCTGAAGGCGAGTAGGTCTTCGGTCTGCCATAGATGGGAAGGTAGGGTGTTCCAGGTCTTGGCGGCGAGGTAGGAGTAGGATATGCCGCTGGAGGTTGTTCATTGGATGCGGGGGACGGCGGCGAGGGCGAGACTGGCGGAGCGGAGCTGGCGGGTGGGGGTGTTGGAGCTGAGCCTGCTGTTCAGGTAGGCTGGTCCGGTGTTGTGGAGTGCTTTGTGTGCGTGGGTGAGGAGTTTGAAGGTGATCCTCTTGTCGACGGGGAGCCAGTGTAGGTTTGTCAGGTGGGCGGTGAAGTGGCTGCGGCGGGGGGCGTTGACGATCAGTCAGGCGGAGGCATTTTGGATGTGCTGTAGTCGTCGTAGGTGTTTGGCTGGGATTCCGGCGTAGAGGGCGTTGCCGTAGTCCAGCCTGCTGCTGACGAGGGCCTGTGTCACCGTTCTTCTTGTTTCGTTCGGTAACCACTTGTAGATCCTGCGAAGCGTGCGGAGGGTGTTGTAGCAGGAGGAGGAGACGGCGTTGACCTGTTTGGACATGCAGAGGCAGGAGTCGAGGATGAATCCTAGATTGCGTGAGTGGTTGGTGGGTGTCGGTGCTGTCCCGAGAGTAGTCGGCCACCAAGAGTCGACAGAGGCCAAGGGGTTTGTTCCGAGGATGAGGACCTCCGTCTTGTCCGAGTTCAGTTTCAGCCGGCTGCTCCTCATCCAGTCGGCGATAGCCTTCATTCTGTCGTGGATGTCTTTTTTGGTGGTGCGTGGGTCCTTGGTGAGGGAGAGGATGAGTGTCATCGGCATAGGAGATGATGTTGAGATTGTGGTGGCGGGCCACTTGTGCAAGGGGGGCCATGTAGATGTTGAACAGCGTTGGGCTGAGGGAGGAGCCCTGGGGGACGCCGCATATGATGTCGGTGGCCTCGGATCGGAAGGGTGGGAGGCGGATGCTCTGTGATCTGCCGGAGAGGAAGGATGTGGTCCAGTCGAGGGCCTTCTCTTGGATACCGGCTTCTTGGAGGCGTGTTTTTAGAGTGCAATGGCAGACCGTGTCGAAGGCGGCCGAGAGGTCCAGTAGGATGAAGGCTGATGTTTCGCCATTGTATAACCCGCCTGATGTCATCTGTGGTGGCAATGAGGGCAGTCTCAGTGCTGTGGTTGCGTCTGAATCCGGATTGGGACGGGTCCAGGGTGTTGTTGTCTTCGAGGTGGCGGGTAAGTTGCATGCTGACGATTTTCTCGATGACCTTTGCCGGGAACGGGAGCAGGGAGATGGGCCGGAAGTTCTTGAGTTCCTTGGGGTCCGCCTTGGGCTTCTTGAGGAGGGCGTTGATTTCGGCATGTTTCCGGCTTTCCGGGAATGGCGCTGTTTCGAAGGAGATGTTGATGACCTTCCGTAGTTGGGGGGCGATGGCTGCGTCTGCCTTGTTGAATATGTGGTGTGGGCACGGGTCTGTCGGAGATCCTGAGTGGATGGAGTTCATTACCTTGTTGCTGACGTTGGACCAGGAGGTAAGGCGGTTGGCGTTGTTGGTGTTCAGAGGAGGGGTGGAGTCTGGCGTGGTCGGGTCAGTCGTGGTGTTGAAACTGTCGTGGATGTCAGCGATCTTGCGGTGGAAGAAGAGGGCCAGTGAGTCGCACAGTTCCTGTGAGGGCGGGATGTCGTTGGTGTTGGCGCTGGGGTTGGATAGTCGTGTGCGTTGTTATCCAGGCAGTCTTTGAAGGAGGACCTCTTGGCTGATCTGATGAGGTGGTGGTATCTGCGGGTGGCGTCCTTGTGGGCTGCGTGGTTGTCCGGTGTACGTTCATGGAGCCATTTCTTCTCCAGTTTCCGGCATGCGTGCTTGGAGGCCAGGAGCTTGTCGGTGAACCAGGTGGCTCTCTTGCTGGTGTGGCTGTTGGAGGGTTTCTTCAGTGGGGCGAGTGTGTTGGCACAGGCCTCGATCCACTGTCTGACGGTGCGGGCTGCGGCGTCTGGGTTGGTGGGGTCGGTGGGTGGGTTCTGGGAGAGGGTGGTGAGAAGCTGGTCTTTGGTGACTTTGCTCCAGCCGCGGTGAGGCAGCTGTTGGATGCGGTGGTGCGTGGTTGGTTTTTTGAAGGTGAAGTGAATGCAGCGGTGGTCGGTCCAGTGGGGTTCGTGGTGTGGGCGCGTCTGCGTGCAGCTTCCTGCATTAAGAAGGGGTGGAGGGAGGGAGGAGCAGAAGGGAGGCGGGTGGCGGGAAGCAGCGGGGGGAAATGAATGAGGGGAGTACGGGGAGTGGGGCGGCGCAGAACTAAAGGCAGAGCAGAAGGAAACAGGCAACAAATACACAGGCACATGAGACGTCGTGCCCGCTGTGAGGACTCCGTGTAGTAGCTGCATTCACTCCCGCGGAGCCCTGAGACCTTACTGAACCCCTAACTGCCATTCGAGCTCAGTGAAGAGGGCTGTTGGAAGAATTAGGTTGCCCACAGACTGACAGCTGCCTTGTTAAAAGCCTACGGAGAGGTGGCTGGGGACTCGTGAGACAACGCATGGCACAATGTGCATTTAATTCTCAGCAAGACATCCGGATCGTGCCTGTAGTTGATGGGGGGCATCTGTCTGGCCCACTGGGCTGTGGACACGACGTCTGAAGTGCAGTGAACTTTTGGGGAGCAGCAGCAGGTGTTCTGAGGTACCAGTGGGTAACCCCATTCCAGTGGTGACCCACGACATTGCTAGCAGTGGTGACGCTGAACCCATTTCTGACCACGATAAAACCTAAAAATAAAAATGAGAGTGCAGCGGAGCAGGAAGGCGCCCGAGGTAGCGGGGAAGATACGGAGAGCACGCCATCGGAGCGGAGTCTAACCGAGCGTCTAGATAAGATCCTGGAAGCCATCGCGGCGACAATAGAATCCCTGCACCACGATAATCTCACAAGTGGCGACGGGGCTAGGGCTCCTAAGGGCGGACCACTCCAAACTGGCGGACAGAGTTAAAAACACCGAATTGGTCCTACAGGATCTGAAACCAGCGGTTGTGACAGTAGAACGTAAACTGGAGAACGCGTTACAACGCCTGGCGACTCTGGAGAGAAGAGCAGAGGATTCCGAAAGTCGCAATCGGCGCAACAACGTACGAGTGGTAGGCCTGCCCGAGAAAATAGAAGGAGTGGACATGATATCGTATCTAGAGAACTGGTTCAGGTCACAGGTTTCTCCGGAGGGACTATCATCTTTCTTTACACTGGAGAGGGCGCACAGAGTTCCGGCCAAGCCGCCCCTGCTGGGAGGCCCTCCTCGACCTGTGGTGGCCAGGGTCCTTCACTATGAGGATAGGGATCTGCTGATTCAGAATGCACGCACCAATGCGTGCATTCTGAGAGGTAGAGAACAGCACTGTCACAATTTTTCCGGATTACACTCAAGAAATACAAAAGCCTCGTACTTGGCTGTAAAAAAGGAGCTTAGAGACGAGGGGATCCAATATTCCCTCCTATTCCCTGCAAAACTGAGGGCGATCATGGATGGTTCTGCGCAGTTTTTCTTGACGCCCGAAGAAGCATGGTCCTGGCTTGAGTCCTATAGAGCAGGCACAGATCGAAGGAGCAAAAGGGACGGCAAACAACCTAGGCCACAGCGAACGCGCCAGTCTAAGCGTCTCTGCAAGAAAGATAGGACCCAACAGGCTCTACGGCTTGCACAAGTGGCGGCGGACAAACAAGGGGCTCTGGCGGCTACGGCGGCAATAACCAGATCTCAGACAGAGAACTCGACTAGGGATACGGACTCTGAAGCGGACAAACGACACTCAGGTCCCGAGTTCTCGGACACGGACAGCACTAGGGGTCCGGAGGTAACACCCAGAACAGCCGACGATTTGTAACTGACATCGAACCTCGTCAAGGCGGCTGCTGGGGGACTAGCTCAGGGGTCACTGGAGTACTTGGTAATACTTGTGAACATTATACCTGAACCTTCTTAATGTGGGGGATTGAAAGGCCGGGGGCTGGGGCATGGGCTGCCACCTGTCGGGCCTGAACCACCTTCCCATAGCCCTTAAGGCAACCTGTAGTGGCTACTGCAGGATAGAATTGTGTGCTTTGTTGTGAAGTTTGGATGGGGACTGATAATGTGTTATTGGGTCCTGTTCTCGGGGGGAGGGTAACGGGTGTTAATCAGGAAATTGTGGGTTTGAATTTCAGGGGTCCTGGTGTGGGCTGGTGCTGTTGGGAGGAGGAGAAGCTGTGGTGTTCTTGCAATGGGGACATTACCTGAATTGAAATGTATAACATGGAATGTACGTGGATTGCACACTATATCCAGGCGCCACAAGGTGCATGCATATTTGGTAAGATGTGGAATTCAGATAGCGTTACTCCAAGAAACCCATCTTATCAAACAGGAATGTACTGCATTACAGAAGCGGTGGCGGGCCTGGTGTTTGGCACAGCCTACTCAGCATTTGCCAGGGGGGTCTTAGTATGGGTGAGGGCGGGGATTCCTTTTCAGGCTTCGAACCTGGAGGGCAGATATGTGGTGGTTTAAGGGAGATTGTATGGAAGAGATGTGGTGCTATGTAGTGTCTATGCCGCGAACACAGATCAGCCCCGCTTCTTAGATAAAATCTCGGGAACATTGGCACATTTACTAGCTGGTCATGTGATAATGGGAGGAGATTTTAACTCGATTACTGATATCACATTAGACAGATCGCACCCACCACTGGTTGATTCCCTGGTCCGTAGGATAGCGAAACAGAGGGCAGGTTGGCAAGATAGGTGGGGGCTGACCGACATATGGAGGGGACACCATTCCGAGGATAGGGACTATTCTTTCTTTTCCGCGCTTCACGGCTACATGTCAGAATTGATACTATACTATGTAGCCAAGCATTGGCTTCTCTGGCGACACGCTCTGAGTACTTGACTAGGACTATCTCTGATCACAACCCTCAGCTGGTGACCTTTCAGTGGCAGTGAGCGAGGACCGCAGTACCCACGTGGCGACTGCGTCAGGACACCCTGCAGGATCAGGTCTTTAGCTCCGAAATTCGAGAAGGCATTGAGCACTACTTCGCTGTGAATGCGGAGACAGCATCCACCAGGGGAATAGAGTGGGACGCCTTTAAAGCAGTGATAAGAGGGTTGTGCATTAGCAAACACACAGGTGAGAGAACAGTGGTATTGGCCGATGTGGCGAAAGCAGAGGAGGCACTGAGGGAGGTGGAGAAGCAGAGGCCAGAGCGAAGGGACTTGCAGGAACAGCTTTCAGCAGCTAAAGAACTAGTAGCGACAGAATTTGAATTTAAAAGTATTTGTGCAGCGCACTTCTACCTAGCGGTTTCATGGCGCTATTGCGTTACGGAGGGTAGCAGCAGTAGGGGGGGGGTTAGACAGAGTAGGCTTTAGTGAACAGGAAGGTTTTAAGATCCATCCGGAACTGGGTATAGGAGGGCGAGGTGCGGAGGGCAACGGGAAGGGAGTTCCAGAGAGTTGGGGCCAGGACAGCGAACCTCGCACCACCAGCCCTCTGTTTCTTAAATCGGGGGATGGCTAAGAGGGCCGCATGGGAGGAGCGAAGCTCTCTGCCAGGGAGATAGGGGGTAACGGCAGAGCATAGAAATTTAGGGGCAGTCCCTGATCTGGCCTGGAAAGTAAGGCAGCCGAGTTTGAAGAGGGCACGCTCCCGCACCGGCAGCCAGTGCAGAGCTTTTAGTATTGGGCTGGCCCGGTGGTATTTGGGAAGGCCGTGGATCAGGCGCCGAGCCTGGTTCTGCACCAGCTGCAGGCGGTGGATCGCGTAAGCGGGAGCCCCGTTGTAAATTACGTTGCCGTAATCAATACGGGACAATACCAGGGCTAGCACAATAATTTTTAAGGCGGGAAGAGAAAAGAAGCAGGAAACTTTCCTAATTATTCTCAAAGAAAAAAAACAAGAGGAGACCACTGAACTGATGTGTGAATGAATAGAAAGTTGTGAGTCCAGAAAGATCCCAAGGGTTTTGACTTTAGGTACAGGAGAAGGGGGGACACCAAGTGAGGGGGGCCAAAAGGAAGGGGACCATGGACTGCAACCACCTCCAGTCAAAACCAACTCAGTTTTGTCTGGATTGAGTTTGAGGTGATTGCAGTTCATCCAGTCCTGGATGAATCTCATCACTGACTGGACGTTCTGGGCAGATGAGGGGGAATGAGAGAGGTTAAAAATTAGTTGGAGGTCATCGGCGTAATTGAACACCGTAATTTAACAGAGACGGAGCGATTGCTGAGCTTTGATTATAAACAATATATGGTGAAGGTACACGCGGAGGGGGACAAGGTGGGCACGCTACTAGCGAAACTAGCGAACCCGGTTTCGGGAGGGTGCCCGGTTCTGAATGTGCGAACGGAATCGGGAGAAATGGTCTATTCCCAGACTGCGATACTCTCGCGCTTCCTGAGCTATTATACAGCCCTATATCAAAGTCACCTGGAGGCGGAGGGACCAGACATAGAGGATTACCTAGCGGGGTCTCAGTTAGATGAGGAAGATGCAAAAACTTTGGGACAGATGATAACTTTGGCCGAGGTCCGGGAGGCGATCAAGTTAACGGGCTAGGAATAAAACCCCAGGAGTGGATGGACTCCCTGTAGAGTTCTATGTAAAATACATAGATATCCTGGTGCCCCGCTTAGTAGAGGTATACAACGAGGCAGCGGAGCAGGACCACCTGCCACAATCTATGAGAGAGGCGCTGGTAGTCCCCTTATTGAAGCCCGGGAGGGAGAGTAGTGATGTGACCTCTTACAGACAGTTATCTATGTTGACGGTAGACTATAAAATTTTGAGCCGCATACTGGCCACGAGGCTGCTTCCCCATATGACTGCTCTAATACATGCGGACCAAGCGGGGTTTATCCTGACTAGGAATACCTCGGCTAATATTCGCCGCCTCATACGTATATTGGAGAGTGAACTGGGAGAGGGTATGATGCCGGCCGTGCTGTCGGTCGATATGGAGAAGGCGTTCGACAGCCTGAAATGGGACTACCTCGATAGGGTGCTGGAGAAATTCAGCTTAGGAGAGCAGTTTAGGGGATGGACAAAGGTCTTGTACTCCTTGGCGACAGCCAGGGTGAGACTGGGTACGGTCATATCCTCAGGATATCCGGTACAAAGAGGTACAAGGCAGGGATGCTCGCTTTTGCCCCTGCTGTTCACGCTGGCGATTAAGTCTCTGGCGACCCACGCTAGGACAGGGACAGCTTATAACGGCCTTATGTGTGGAGGAATCCCGCACTACATTTCCTTGAATGCGGACGACCTGCTGTTGTTCTTGGAGGACGCAACAATAGCACCCACACAAAGAGGACTAAGATCACTAGTAAATTTATTGACTTAGTTCTTATATTAGCCCAGAGGGAGATAACATGGCACTGGAAATCGGAGGAGGGCCCGTCTAGTAAACGATGGGCGAATGAACTGTGTAAATGGGCCTGTAGCGAGGGTACTATCAGACTTAGGCAGGCAGCGCGCACAGCTAATGAGAAGAGTCTAGAGATGGCGCGAGCTTGGGAGGAACTGGTACGTACGCTCAAAAACAGTTTAGAGAATGAGGATGACTTGGGCGGAAGGGGGTTTTGAAAGGAAGTTCCATGGCATACAAAGATAGATGAGTAAGGCTCCTACAGGTTTCTTCCTTTTGGTGATCAATGCAAATGAGCTAGGCCCACACCAGCCAAGGTTCAATGGGAGGGTGGGAGTGGGAGGGTGGGAAGTCCTAATATTGAGGTAGTGAAACTCTGATTTTCGAGGGCTGCATGTGGTGCTGTTTGAAGTGTAAGACTGCTCACACTTTCCCCACTTAGGGATGATACGCCGAGTTTAGCCCCCACAGGGCGGCTACTCATGGGGACAAGATGGTTGATGGAGGAACACCAAACAGTAATAGCAGCACATACTAGTATTTCCCGCCTGAGTTTAAGTGCAGGTCGTTTGTTGGGACCAGGGGATGGGGTGACAGAAGAAAAGCAGATGCTGGATTATCTAGCCGAACAGATGTCATTATTTCCTTGTGCTATTACCAGGTTTAAGCGCTTGCTAACTAGCGCCGCCCGGCCTCCGGGATGTGGGCTCACCGGCTGTGTGATAACTGATTAACGATATCTATAGGACATTTGTGAATGGCGGGACTGACGGACCAAATGATTGTGTTTTCTAAACCTGCAATAAAAACAGTTTTAAAAAAAAAACAAAGGCAACAGTTATTTAAGCAGAGCACAGAAAAACAGGCAACAAATACATGCAGCGAATACAGGCAACAGTCACTAAAGCAGCGCACAGAGAAAACAGGCAATAAATACAATACACATACGGGAAACAGTCACTAAAGCAGCGCACAGAGAAAACAGGCAACAAATACAATACAAATACGGGAAACAGTCACTAAAGCAACGCACAGAGAAAACAGGCAACAAATACAATACAAATACGGGAAACAGTCACTAAAGCAGCGCACAGAGAAAACAGGCAACAAATACAATACAAATACGGGAAACAGGCAGCAGATCAGACCGAATACCTACCGCCCACCACTGGGCCACCAGGGATGAGGCGCAGGCGGGAGCCTGCGGGTGGAGGAGGGCCTTGAACTCCCAGCAGCAGCGAGGGGCAGCAGACAGATGACACAGCACCAGCAGGGAACGCTGGGGAGGTAGGGGGGAGCGTCGTGGCCTGAGAACAGGTCAAGGTTATCTCTGATTCACTATTCTCTGCAAACGATACTAGAATCAATCCTTACTTTACTTGAAAAAATTACAATCAATGCCAATAATTTACTAGAAATACAAACTACCATTCTTCAATATCTAGTGAATCACCACAATAAACCAACAATTTTAAATTTTCAACATGGGAAAAAAGGAAGCACATAGATTGAAGATTAATACAATCTAAGGGGAAGGTAGAGGCCCAGTTATAAAAAACAACAAGCGATACTCAAACTGGTAAAAGAAATGCAGGCGGAGGCAAGAAGGAAAAAAGTATTGCATACACTGTCTATTCGCTTTGTAAAGTATTTATGGATCCAGTAGGAGAAATTGATCATTCCAATGGTAAAAAAGTTTTCCTTGCTATCCGATATTCAACTGCAAAAAGACATCAGAGGCCCTCCCACAATCAAAACCAGATGTTTCTCTATTGAATATAGAAGCAGAGGAGCCTGATAAGAGTTTCCAACCTTCAAAGAGCTTCTAGACAAAGTCACATCAAAAGACGCATTTAAAGATGATACGAATAATGAAGTTCAAAATGCATCTTTTCGAAAGACCTTGAAAGAGTTAGGATTGGGTACTCCTCGGTAAAAAAATGATGCATTGATGCAACTAAAGCCCTTTGCACTAGACTTCAATAGCACAATGCCCACACAGTGTCATTATTCTTCTATTCATTCTCCAGCGAGTAAAAATTCATGTGATGGCAACAAAAATGCAATCAGTGTACAAAATCCTCTCTATATTTATGAACCCACTGAGTTTTTGCCCATGAATCGACAAAGGATTCTAAAACTTTTACATAATGTTTACACTTTACGGTATTTCTCCTCTTCAGGAATAAAGTTGTTCTCATTCCCAGATAAGCAAAATACATTCTTGGCACATGTGGAATTCTGGTCAAGTGTGATACCAACCTTGGTGCTCCAATAAAGTGAAAAGTTACACAAATATGTGTTTGATGTAATAGGCACAAGCCACAAATCCCAAACTGCTCCTCCTAGTTTGCAAGTGGAAAATCTAAGAACAAACCAACAAATCATCTGAGCATTATGCCCCAAGAAAGAGCACAATCATGTGGCTGTGAAAAACTAACAATCTGCATTGATGACAGAGATAGACAGATATGGAACCAAAGCATAGCTAAAAAAGATAATATAGAAAAGGATGTCTCCAGGACTTCGCTCTCGAGTAACCTGAATAGTAATAGACACGGGAGAGGAATACAATTACCTTTTTAGCAAAAGTATTAAAATTACTTCATGGCACATCACTGGAATTGAACCAATAAAACTAAACTACCTTCTGGATAACTCTCTTGCAATTGTCTGTCTCCAAGAGACCTGGTTGAAAGGAAAATGTGATCGAAATAATTATTTAATATTTGACATTACAGCCACGAGGGTAAAATGTGGTCATGCAAAGGGAGACTTGTCTATTTTATTCTTGGAGGGGTTAAGGTGTGATTTTGAAATAATCAATCTATCTTGTAACATCTAATGGAAATGTACAGGTCCATATTATGGAGGAATTTAAAGCATACATTTCTAAAGCTTGATTGAAAGTTTACAGAACTGTAGCCCTTGAGGAAACCTGGTCTATACCAGCTTCTGTTCTGCCAGTGTCCTCCAAGGCAGATAAGCATGGTAAGGTGATGTTGGAATTAGCAAATGGAATAAACTGAATCAGCTGGAATGGAAGAATGGAAGGTGATATCCCAGCAACCTTCAGAAGAAAGGGGCCTATTGGTCGCTCTATAATAGACTACATTATCAGCAGTCATGTAGTATTCCTTACCTCTATATTTTACTGTTAGACCTGGTACCATTGGCGTGGGTCTCCCTTTCATTTTTTGCTGTTGCCTCTTATTTTTTTGCTGGTTTTAGATGCATTTGGGCACTGTGCCACTGCTGCTCAGTGCCACAGTGCAAGTGCTCCCTATGGTAAATTGATGTTTGGATTAGGGACTCCATGATTGGCTTGATTGGTTTACTTGTCAGACCTTAGTACAGTGCACTGCATGTGCCCAGGTCTTGTAAATCCAATGCTGCTAGTGGGCTTGGAGCACTGATTGTGCCACCCACCAGAGCAGCTTGTAAAGTGTGTCTCAGGCCTGCCATTGCAGAGCCTGTGTGCAGTCTGGTACTGCCATTTTGACTGGGCAAGTGCACCCAATTGCCAGTCCATAAACCTTACCTTTTATACATATTAGTCACCCCTATGGTAGGCCCAAGGGCAGGATGCAATGTAGGTAAAAGGTAGGACATGCCCTGATGTGTGTGGCATGTCCTGATAGTGAATTACAGCCATTTTTGTTTTTCACTATTGCAAGGCTACCTGCTCCCCATTGGCCAAAATGGACAGCTTGATTATAACATCTCATAATCCTAACTGATTCAGGGAACTACGTAGAAATTCGAGTTTAGTATGCCTGAACTCAGAATGATAAAATACATCTTTTAGTGAAGTTGATTTTAACATTCTGTGTTTGAAAATACCACTTTTAGAAAGTAGGTACTTTCTTTCCTAACTATCAACGTCTGCCTCTGCTAGGTTGTGTATTCCTTGTCTGCAGTTTGAGTGACAGGGGCTGGGGTATTCCAGGAGACAGGGTGAGTCAGTACAGGGCTGAATAGAGAGATCTACATGCAGATGAGAGGGAGGGGTTGCACATGGGACCTGAATAGGGCTGTGCCTTCCCTCCACAATGCTGGCTCTACCTCTTGTGGTGTGTCTGATGTCCCAGCCCTACACTGTCAAAGGAAGAGAAGGAGTCATGTAAACAAAGTGCTCCAGGGCTGACCAGAACTGGTTTGGACTAGGTAAAGGCCTCTCTGCCTCCAGAGAACAAAGGGAAAATGAGTATAAATATTGGGACACACACCCAAGAACTTTAGATCACTTCTGGGAATCAAGACAAACCTTTGCTGAGGAGAAGAACCAGGAAGCTGAAGGAGGAGACTACCTCTGTGCTGTGTGTTTGGGGTTGGCCTGCAGTGGCTGCTTCATTGCCTAAGAAAGGAGAAAAGGACTGAGTGTCCTTTCTATCAGCTTGAAGAAGAAACTCCAAGGGCTTAAACTAGAGCTTGCCTCCTGCCTGAAGTCTCAGGGATACAAGACTTCACCAACCAGCTCGCCCCTCCCTTGAATTCCCTTGCTGGCAATTGAAGTGCCTACTGTTGTGCTGGGCCTTCTGAGAGACTGCGTGTCGCTGGGAGCTGGAAGTGTGATGCAACAACGAGAAGCGTCTCGCCGCTGCTGTCGTTGCATTCCTGAGGAAGTGTGGCGCATCGCCGCAAAAGCTGGACGCCGCCATAGAGGTCGCCATCGCATCACCGAAGAAGCACGTTGCAGGGCCTGTTGCGGCTCCAAAGATCATCGAGACGCCGCATGGCCGTCGGGCGTGCACGCATCATACCAACGTTGTTGCATTGCAACCAAGATGCCATTTTGTCGCACCGCACCGGAGAAGAGTATCGCATTGAGGTGCCATCTTGTCGCATTGCACCGGAGAGCAGTAAGAAACTGATGCATCACCTCCCCGCACAGTAAGGAAGCGAGCATCAACTCCCCTGCGCAGCAGTAAGGAACTGACGCATCCACTCCCCTGAGTGTGAGGAACCGACGCATCAACCTCTCTGCAACCCTTTTGTTTTCATTGCCTAACGCATTTGAGGTACATTGAGAGTAAAGTGTTGAATTCACAACTTGAGAGAACTGAGCTATTTTACAACATTTTAAAGTCTAATTTTGAGTACAGTATTGTGGATTTTTGTTGTTTGGTCTTGTTTAAGTCTATATGAAAATACTTATTTTTATAGTACAAACAAGGGGGGTATCCATTTGTAGTGTTGTCACTTTATTACTGTATGTGTTCACAAATACTTTACACACTGCCTCTGAGATAAGCCTGTCTGCTCGTGCCAAACTAGGAAGGGGGCGAACAGGGGTTATTTTAGGAGTGTAGCCCCTTAACCTTACTAGACTCAAGGGTCCCTATTTGTCACTGGTACCTACCTAAGCCAACTAGATACCCTCAAATCCAACATTGGTGGTCAGCAGTGAGGATGTGTACTTGTGTTTGTGATTCATATACAGTGATTGGTGTGCAATACTAATGACTGCAGATCACAACACGACCACATACTTTGAGAGAATTTTTCCTTGGATCTTCTTTTCTATTTTTGATTCCTGAGAACTGCCAGTCTTTTTGCTACCATGAGCAAGTCACCATCCATAGTATCTGTAGGCATCATATTGGAAGAAGAGAGAATTGATACTTACACTGTGCCTCATCTCAAAGCTTTGTGCAAGAAATTTAAAATCTCTGTGAAAGGCCTCACCAGGAAAGAGGAATACCAAAAGAGGCTGAGGGTCTGGGTAGAATCTAGGAATGCCAGTGAGCATCCTGAGGAGCCAGCATTGGAGGCAGAGGATTTAAATGGGCCGCTTGAGGGGCCAGTGGCCCCAACCGGGGGGAAAGCACCTTCAGGGGCAGGCAGCAGTGTTTCTTCCAAGGGATTGTCCCCAGGAGAGCTGGAGGACAGAGCAAAGGAAAGGATGCATACGTTGGAGATAGCTAGGCTCAAAATGGATGGTCAGAAAGATATAGAGAGCAAGAAAATAGAGCTTGGGATGGAATTAGAGATGAAGAAGCTAGCTTAGAGGAAAATTTAATGCATTTTGAGCATGAGAGAGGATTGAGGGAGTTGGAACTCAAGGCCAAAAGTTTAGAGGTTCCTCCCTCTGGTGGCAGCATACCGCCAGTGCATGTAGAAGCAATAGCCTACATCTCCAAAGATGTAATTAAAGATTTCCACAAGAATGAGGATATTGGTCAATGGTTTAGGGCTTATAAAGTTGCAATGTTGGCCCACCGGGTCCCTGAGAAGGATTGGGGAGCAGGGTTGTGGGGCCGCTTTATTAGTGATGGGAGGGACACTTTGTTGGATTTACCTAAAGAGGAGCAGATGTCCTATACCCACATGATGGGAGACCTAATGTCCAGATTTAGTTTGACCCCAGAGTTATACAGACAACATTGTAGGAATTGCAGAAAACTGGAGTCTACCACTTGGGTGGAATATGTGTCTTTCTTTTGCAGAGCATTGGATAGTTGGGTGAAGGGTAGTTAAGTGGATAATTTTGAGGCGCTCTATGATTTGCTGGCATGGGAGCACTTGTCAAATAACTGTTTTCCAGAGCTATGCTAGAATCTTTTTGATAGCACACTGACTAACCCCACGAAGCTTGCTGAGAAGGCAGACCGCTGGGTGAGCACCCAGGTCCAAAAGGGTCATGTGGGAGACTTTGCCAAAGGTGGGCAGGGTCCCCAGCAGAAGAGTGGGGGGGACAAGGGTAAACAGAGGGAGTTCCAGAAAGGGCCCCAAAGTAATCCCCAACGGAACCAAGAGAAAGAAGAAGGCAGTGGGCCCGACAGATAAGCCTGTTCACAAGGGGCCCAAGACCTGTTTTAAGTGTGGTCACTGTTCTTATGATGCTAGATGTCCCTTGTATGGGAAGACAGCACCCACTGGTGCACCACCCCAGCAGTTGGTTAGTGTAGCCCTGGGGGAGGAGATGGATGCCCAATGTGGGTGGGGTCCCACAGAGATGTCCCTTGTCTCTTTAGGAGGCTGTGAGGCGGTCCCCAAGACCCAGCTGCCTGATAACACTAAAAAGTACAGGCCGTGGGTGACCATCAATGGCAAGAGGGTGGAAGCTCTTAAAGACACCGGAGCCAGCGTGACAGCTGTCAGTTGTCGGCTGGTAGTCCCCAATGCATTTTACCTAGTTGTTGCCGCTGACAACACAGAGAGCCACTGCAAGGTGGCACAGGTTCCCTTTGAGTGGGAGTGGTATCAAGGACTCTTCAAGTAGCTGTGAAGCCAGCCATGCCTGTTTAATGTCTGTTAGGTAACAATTTGAAGAGCTCCCCTTGGGCTAAGGTGGAGCGAAGAGCTCATTTAGAGATGTTGGGTTTGCTTGAGTGGGCCTGCGTCACCACTCGGTTTATGGCAGCCATTAAGGGTGTTCAAGAGGACCTGGACCTGGACCCTGAGAAAATGGCCCAGGTGCCTGCCTTAAAGAGAAGAGGTAGGGGACACGGGCAACCAGCCCCTGAGATTCCCACGGCCCAGGAGGAGGCGGACCCTGAAGGGGTTGCCCTGGAACTTAACGGGGAAGAGATTGCTAAACTGGGAGACCTGCCTGAGCTCACCCATTGGCAGCAGGAAGGAGGTCCCTCCAGGGAAGAGTTGCGGCAGCAGGCTGCAAACCAGGTAGCAGGTGATCAGTCTGGATCACATTGGATCTACTGGGAGAATGGTCTCCTGCATAGTGAGCCTAAGGTTGCTGAGCCTGGGTCAGGCTGTGTGCTAGTCGTACCCCAGCGCTTCATAGCCTTCTTACTAGGGCTGGCTCATGATGTGCCTTTAGCAGGACATTTGGGGCAGGACAAGACCTTTGAAAGGTTTGTCACCCACTTTTATTGGCCCCAAATACCAAGAGTTCAGACACTCATTGCAGGACCTGTCAGACTTGCCAGGCAAGTGGAAAGAGTAGGAGGAAGTGCAAGACTCCTCTCCAGCCATTCCCTGTGGTCAGCACTCCCTTTGAAAGGGTGGACATTGACATTGTGGAGCCTCTGGATCCCAAGACAGCCATGGGCACCAGGTTCATCCTGGTTTTGGTGGACCATGCCACCCGGTACCCAGAAGCCATCCCTCTCAGTACAGTGACGGCCTCCGTGGTTGGACTTGCACTAATGGGGATATTTCCCATTTGGGGTTTCCCAGAGAGGGGGTGTCAGACCGAGGTACCAACTTCATTTCTAAGTATATGAAGTCCCTGTGGCAGGAGTGTGGTGTAACATACAAGGTCACCACTTCCTATCACCCCCAAGAAAATGGGTTGGTTGAGAGATTCAACCAAACCCTAAAAGGCATGATTATGGGTCTTGAGAACGTATGAGGCATAATTGGGACATCCTCTTACCATGCCTGCTTTTTGCATACGGCAAGGTGCCACAGACATCTCCAGGGTTCAGTCCCTTTGAGCTTCTCTATGGACACCCAGTGAGAGGACCTTTGAATTTGGTTAAGGAAGGCTGGGAGCAATCTCCCAGGAACCCTCCCCACAATGTATATAGCTACATGCTGGCCTTCAGGAACCAAACTAGGTGATTCAGAAAACTTGCTGAGGTGAATCTAGAAGCCAGCCAGGAGGAGATGAAGCGGTGGTACAACCAGAATGCCACTCTGGTAGAGCTTCAGCCTGGTCAGAAAGTGTGGGTCATGGCCTCAGTGGAGCCCTGTGCGCTCAAGGATAAGTGGACCGGACCATTTGAGGTGGTGGAGCACAAATGTCCGGTTACCTAATTGGTGGCCTTGCGGTCTCCCAGCAACCCCTTGCGGGTCCTGCACATCAACCGCCTGAAGCCCCACTTAGAGAGGGCCGAAGTGGGCATGCTCCTAGCAACAAATGCTGGAATGGAGGAGGAAACTGAGCTTCTTCATGACCTCCTGTTTGCACAGAGCTAGATGGGTCAGTGGATGGAGTGAACCGCTCTTCCACCCTGACCCCTGAGCAACAGAATGACTGTCGCCAGTTGCTGGGAACGTTTTTCTGACCTGTTCTCCCTGATTCCCAGTGTCACTGATTGGTGCGTCCATGATGTAGACACTGGGGAAAGTCCTCCTGTCAAGCACAAAACTTACAGTGTGACTGACAGGGTGAAAGCTTCCATCAAGGAGTAGGTCTCCAAGATGTTTGCGTTGGGGTGATTGAGTCCTCTAACTGTCCTTGGGCTGCCGCACCGGGTGTCACACCAGAGCTGGGGTTCTGTGTGGACTACCGAGGGCTCAATCCAGTCACCAGGACTGAAGCGCATCCCATCCCTAGAGTTGATGAGCTCATTGATTGGTTAGGGGCTGCGCAGTACCTCAGCACGTTTAACTTAAAGTCTGGGTACGGGCAGATTGCCTTGACCGATGGGGCAAGAGAAGGGTCAGCATTCGCCACACCAGATGGGCACTACCAATTCCGGGTTATGCCCTTTGGGATGAAGAATGCCCCTGCCACTTTTCAGAGGTTGGTCAACCAGGTGTTGGCTGGACTGGAAGAGTTCAGTGCCGCCTACCGGGATGACATTGCAGTGTTCAGCGACAGTTGGGAAGAACATCTGCACCCCCTCTTGGATGTTTTCATGGCGCTGCGGAGAGCAGGCCTCACGATCAAGGCGAGTAAGTGTCAGATCGGGCAGGGTTCCGTGGCGTATTTGGGACACCAGGTTGGGAGTGGCCAGGTGGCTCCCCTACAGCCCAAGACTGAGACCATCCTGGCTTGGGAACCCCCCAAGACCCAGCCAGTGGTGAGAGCCTTTTTAGGACTCACCGGGTATTACAGGAGGTTTGTCAAGGGGTATGGCAGCATTGTTGCCCCCTTGACAGAGCTGACTTCCAGGAAGAAGCCCAAGAAAATGGTTTGGACTGACACCTTTCAGAGAGCATTTGATGCCCTGAAGACTGCCATGTGCACGGCGCCCGTGCTCCTGGCACCCAACTTCTCAAAAGAGTTTATTGTACAAACAGACGCTTCAGAGCATGGTGTGGGGGCTGTTCTATCACAGATTAATAAAAAGGGCCTAGACCAACCTGTAGCCTTCACCAGTAGGAGGTTACTTCCTCTGGAACAGAGGTAGAATGCAATTGAGCTACAGGCATTTGCTGTGGTCTGGGCACTGAAGAAGGTGAGACCATACTTGTTTGGGACTCACTTCCTTGTTCAAACAGACCACAGCCGACTCAGATGGTTGATGCAGATGAGGGACGTGAAAACATGGGTACACAACAAAGGGGAATGATTCAATTGAGGGGAACAGAGGCCAAAATCAGTAATACTTATATAAACAACAATACCTCTGACACCATAAATTACACTTTTTCTTTTTTCTACATAAGTCTCTTTTATTGACTTTTGATTTTACGTATCTTTTCTCAATTATTTAGTTATTTTTTACATTAACAAAGTCCTTCACTTCAAAATATATAATCACCTCTCCTAGGGTGAAGTCTATACAAAACATACATATTCACAATTTATACAACATATATACATTACTCAATTCTTAGTGCAACTTGAAGCATTTGTACTAGAAATAATTTCATCACATTTGAAACATATTTTTCTGGGTCTTCAAAAAAAGACAGTACAATTGATGAATCTTATGTTCATTTTTGTCCTACAGATTTTTATAAACACATTCCAACGGGACCAGATGTGAATCTTAGCCCTCAGTGACACCTTATTGTTAAGTCCTAAATAGGGTTGTAGGAAAGTTCAAGCTTGTTGTCTAGAGGAAACACTAGTCCATCCCACTATCGTTTGACCGAAAGAACCAATCAGTTCCTTTTTTATAGCTCTTTGTTCTCCAAACCACTATTAACGCCAACGCGTTTCGACCTTTTCTTGTGCAGACCAGGTTACATTTTCAAAGGTCTTCTTCGGGGCTGAACATTAATATGGTAGGACATTTCTACACCTAAAGATAAAATAAGGTGCTTTAGTACATGGTTTTTCCAAGAAGCAGATCATATCTCATTACAGTTGCATTATCAGAATCAAAAGGGGGAGTTTTTTTCATGTGGATTTTTCGCACGTACCGTTGTATATTTCAAAGTAAGCCTTCTTAGGGTATGCGTCTTAAAACATCAGGACTGTTCTCATTCTTCCATTATTTTTCGAATAGGTGTAGGGGAACACCTTCTCCTATTGGGTCAATGCAGAAAAAAAAAATTTAAATGGAGTTCTATTGTAGTTATCTTTTGGGTTATCTTTGCACATTGATATCGCCTTTCTGTCTTGGTTACATGCCTCTATTGTCCCATGATCGTAGCGGACTAGTCGAGTTTGTCACAGGCTGAGTTGCTATACATATCGGTATTGCTATGGATTTTGGGCTATTGCCTTAGTTTTTTCCTTTCGACATTCCCCGGGTTGTTTTAGTTAGTTTAATGTCTATATCGTCCCATTCGTTTACTATGTAGCTTAGTTCTGATAATCCTAGGTTTAGTCGCTTTACATTCCGATATTACGGTTGGTTCTGAGCTTTTACCTCAGTTTCTCGTAAGTCCTAAAAGCTTGATGGTTTCTATGTGAGGCGGCGTCTACTTCCGCATCTTGGTGTGCCTTGTAGCCGAGTGTTTTCTGGGTTACACGTCTTGTAGGTGTGTGCGTTGTTTCTGAATGTTTTTTGGTTGCTATGGAAACGGCATGCGCCCTTTGGTAGCCGGCTCGCCATTGTTTAGAGGCTACTTCCGCATCTGCGGTGTGCCTCGTAACCGGTGTTTCCTGGATTTCACGTGTAATGCGTGTGTACGTCAATTTTGATTGGTTTTCCGTTGCTATGTGATTGAAAAGCGTCCTTTAGTTACCGCCTTATGTTGATTTCCTTATTTGTTATTCCTAGAATTATATGGGGTCATACATTGTATGCATTATGTGACGTGGGTATATTGTTTCTTTTTTATAGATACATATCATTTATACTCCGCGTCAGGTTCTGCTGCCTGTTTTGTATCTTTACTGGTCTTTTATTTTTATTTTGGTGCGATCTTCCCAGAACTAGGATGGAAATATGGGTTGTTTTTTATTGGGATTGAAAAATAACGGGGTTGTCCTGATGTCCTTTGAAGCTGTCATTTTTGTTCCCATATAACAAGCTTAAACATGATTTCTGTCGATGAGCCATCATTTTTGTCTTCTGTGAGTATTTTGAACTTCGTTATCCACAGTTCGTCAATTCGGATATTTCGTTGAGTCCATTTTCCACTGTTCCCAGGAACATGATAGTTTTTGCCTCAATTTTTGAAAGTAAATTATCGATGTTCTTTCCAGTTATATGTCTTAGAACCGTCCATTTAAAATCATTGGGTCCATGGCCCTTTTCTATGCTGTGTTCAACCAAAGGTGCATTTATTGTTTTGCATCAAATCCTTGAACGATGTTGTGAGATGCGTGTTTTCACAGGTTGACCTGTTTTGCCAATATATGCTTTGGCACATGGACACAGGATACAGTATATGACGTTGTGAGTATTACAGTTGGTAAAATCATCATGTCTGATATATTTGCTCCCATATGTAAACATTGTGCCTTCCAAGGTACTGTCACATGATACACAGTTATCACATTTTCTGTGGCCTTTGATGGGTGGCAAGGAAACCATAGATCTGAGGGAGGCATCCTGTCTAGGTATGGAGGTGTCTGCTCTTACAAGTTTATTCTTAATGCTTCCATTTTTCTTGAAAGCAAAGATTGGCATAGTTTCAAAGGGTTTAAGTCCTTTCACAGTATTCCAGTTTTTCCTGACTATTTTCTGTATTTCATTTGTTATACCAGAGAATGTGGTCACACATACCAGGGGCATCTCTTCTTTCTTTTCTCTTGGCGAGAGTAAAGTATCTCGTGGAGTATACCAAACCCTCTTCATAGACCGTTTTAAAAGTTTTTTAGGATAGTTCCTTTCCAGCAATTTTCTTAGGAGTTCTTTTGCATTGGTGAAGTAATCTTCTTTCTTTGTACAATTTCTTCTTAATTGTAGAAACTCACTCAATGGCAAATTTTCTCGAAGATTTCGTTGATGGAAGCTCAAAAAATGGAGGAACGTATTTCTATCTGTTTCCTTGGTGAAGAGGGAGGTGTACATGGACCCTTCCTCATGTCTTATAATCAGGTCCAAGAAATTCATTTCAGTTTTGCTTTGTATATTTGGGTTGCGGTTGTTCAACCATATTCCAAAGTCCAGAAGTTGATCTACCTAACCTCTCCATAGCATGAAAACATCGTCAATATACCGACGCCATATTTTAATATGGCCGTCGTAGGGATTATTGTTGAAAATCCACTGCTCCTCATAGAGTGCCATGAACATAATGGCCATTTCCGGCGCGAAAGGGCATCCCATTGCCATTCCCATTACTTGCAGGTATTGCACATGATTGAAAGTGAAAAAGTTGTATTTTAGGCAGATTTCAGCTAATTCCAGTAGAAAGTTGGAGGGAACATTATGTGGTCTTTCTCGTCTCTCCAAGAACACTTCGAGGGCCTCTAGGCCAGATTCCTGTGGGATGTTTGAGTAGAGGCTCACGATGTCTAATGTCACTAGTATTTCATGTTGCTCGTCAAATGGTTGGTTTTCAAGGAAGGTAATAGCCTGCATTGTGTCTTTGATGTAGGTCGGTGTGGAGCTCACCAGGGGTTTCAAGAATGTATCCACATATTTTGCAGGACGTTCTAGTATTGAGTTTACCTCTGAAATAATTGGGCGTCCTGGTGGATTCCTCGAATCTTTATGTATTTTTGGCAAAATATACATAATGGGCGTTCTGGGTTTTTCATTGATTAAATAGACTGCCTCCTTTTTTGATAGCCAACCTTCTTGCTCGCCATAGTTGGATAATTTGACCAGTTTCTCTTTTATTTTCTTGTTCCAATCTTCATCCGTTTTCCGATAGTATCTTTCATCCGGTATTTGTCTTAGCACCTCTAGTTCATACATATCACGTGGTAGAAAAAAAACTCCACTGCCTTTGTCTGCGGGCTTTATTATTAGGTCTTTATTTTGTTTGAGTTGATCCAAGGCCTGTTTTTCATCTTTCCGTAGGTTCCACTTGATAACATTTTTCTTTTTGTTATCAAGGACATCCAAATCTTTGAATACGTTCCTTTAGAATGTTAATAGTTCCATTGGCATGTGGACAGTTTTTGGAAAGAATGTCGAGGTATTTTTCAGGCCAGAATAGTTCCGTGATGGTGCCATGTCTTGATCTTAAAAGTATATTTTGAGTCGCATTTTCCGAAATAGTTGGACTATTTCTAATTTGATTTGGCTCAAATCTGGTCTGACAGTGGGAATAAAGGAGAGGCCTTTCTGTAGTACATTCATTTCACTTGTTGAGAGGATGTGATTTGACAGGTTGTATATTGGGTTTTCGCTATTTTCTACTATCTGTAGACATTTCTCCTTGTGGTAATTTCTCTCTGAAATTGATTCGATTGAGGATTGTACCATCTGTTCCCTCGCGAACGGCCTCTTGGCCGGCTGCTCCCTCTGTCCAGAAAAGATGCAGGTTGGTAAGGTTGACGAGGTGGATTGTTTCTATTGCTAGTTGATGGTTCTGTGTCACTCGAACTGTCTGAGAGGGATGAAGCATCTGAGAAGGTTAAGCACTGTCTTCTGCTTCTGCCCCCATATGTTCTTAATGCTCCTGAATTATGGCGTTGTTTGTAGCAATCCTTCTCTAAGTAGGGATATGTCTTCTTTTCAGAGAAATTTTAGATGTCGCTTTGTAATTTCTGTCTTTTAGTGTCTTCTGTTGTTTTCTGAAAGGTTTGATTTTCTTTCTCTAATTTGGCTAAAAGTTCTTGAGCATTCTCTATTGCTGCATTTGTTAGGAATGCTTCTTCAAGTTCTTTAATTAATTCTAGTTCCTTGAGACTCAGGCGTTCAACAGTTTTGATAGAATGGAACACCCAGTCTCTGGAGCATTTTGTGTAGTGCGGTTTGGATTTGTTTCTTTTTTAGCCGAGTTATTTTTTCTAGTTCTGTTTGTTGGCTTGAGTTAATAGCAGTGTTGCCTGGGTTCAGGGTGGATGGACGTCTAAGGAGTGCCTCTATATCTACCTCTCTGATGCTCAGAGTTTTAGGCTCAGACATTTAAAAAAGAAGTGGTTAGAATCAAAGGATTGGTACGTGGAAATTTTATTGGAGGGGAGGGAAAAACTGTTTTGTTTCTCTCTTAGAGTGAAGGAGTGTAAATGTAGTGTGATGAACAAATGGGATGTTTTATCTCCCACTTTCTAGAGATCTTCAATCTCTATTTGGAACCTATCTCAACGATTTCCCTCGTAGGCTGGTGCCTACACTTACAATGGGTACACAACAAAGGGGAATGATTCAATTGAGGGGAACTGAGGCCAGAATCAGTAATACTTATATAAACAACAATACCTCTGACACCATAAATTACACTTTTTCTTTTTTCTACATAAGTCTCTTTTATTGACTTTTGATTTTACATATCTTTTCTCAATTATTTAGTTATTTTTTTACATTGACAAGGTTCTTCACTTCAAAATATATAATCACTTCTCCTAGGGTGAATTCTATACAATACATACATATACACAATTTATACAACATATATACATTACTCAATTCTTAGTGCAACTTGAAGCATTTGTACTAGAAATTCATTCATCACATTTGAAACATATTTTTCTGGGTCTTCAAAAAAAGACAGTACATTTGATGAATCTTATTTTCATTTTTGTCCTACAGATTTTTAGTTCAAATCTGTTTTATTTTGAACACAGCGTTAAGCCTACAACCTCGTGCCGAGGCCGGCCACGTATGTGATAGCTCTTGTGTTTCTGCGCCAGCTTGGTCGGGAGAGGAGCATCACATTTGAAACATATTTTTCTGGGTCTTCAAAAAAAGACAGTACATTTGATGAATCTTATTTTCATTTTTGTCCTACAGATTTTTATAAACAGATTCCACCGGGACCAGATCTCAATCTTAGCCCTCAGTGACACCTCATTGTTAAGTCCTAAATAGGGTTGGAGGAAAGTTCAAGCTTGTTGTCTAGTGAAAACACTAGTCCGTCCCACTATCGTTTGACCGAAAGAACCAATCAGTTCCTCTTTTTATAGCTCTTTGTTCTCCAAACCACTATTAACACCAACGCGTTTTGACCTTTTCTTGTGCGGACCAGGTTAAATTTTCAAAGGTCTTCTTCGGGACTGAACATTATTATGGTAGGACATTTCTAAACCTAAAGATAAAATAAGGTGCTTTAGTATATGGTTTTTCCAAGAAGCAGATCATATCTCTTTACAGTTGCATTATCAGAATCAAAAGAGGAAGTTTTTTTCCATGTGGATTTTTCGCACGTACCGTTGTATATTTCAAATTAAGCCTTCGTAGGGTATGCGTCTTAAAACATCAGGACTGATGCGTAATATGAATGCACTTTTTAGGTATGCAGAAACAAACTTTTTAAAAATAAACATCTCCAACACAAAAGTGGTCCCTTTAGGGGTAGGATACGTTCCCCTGTTTTTATCTGAAAGCTTGGAGGGAGACCAATAAAAGTTGCATAGCCTTACACCTATTTTGGTAGAGTCTTTTCTCAGACATTAAAATCCAATCCCCTTCTCCAGCACTTGGAACTTAAGGACATAGCTCACCTAATTGTGATACAGAGATTTAATTTATCCTCAAGAAATAGACACTTTTATCCCCCCTTGAAATTTATTGTGTTAAGATTCCCCCGATCTTAATCTATGCATTAGAATATATTCCTATACAAAAGTGCCTTTTCTAAACTTTAAGGAAGGGACGTTTTTATATAAGATCACCACCATGAGCCAACCCACACCTGTTCAAATGCTCCACCTTGAACTATCAGTAGTTAGCTCATAGACTAGAGTCCTAGTGAATATAATCAGATGGGCGTGCAGTCTCCTACATGCCCCAGACGGCTAACTAAGAGCTCTTCTATTCCAGGAAACTTTTAAGGATAATCTAACTCTGTTTACTTTTAAAGAAAATATTGATATAGCTTTGGTGCATTTTCAGTGCACCCTCAATCTTTTGCAGTCATCGTCACTGGCATTTTTGAAGTTTTTCTTGAAAATATCAACTTCAAGTTTTGAACTTGATGAGGAACACTGTTCTCAGTTACCACATTACAGACCTTTTGCAGCCAAAATAGAGTATAAAATCCTTCAAAAATATCTCAGATTTCCACTAAACCATAGAGTCAGGTGATGTATATTTATGCTTCGACTAGGGAATCTCCCTTTAAATACATTTACCAAACACTGGGTGGAAACAACTGAAAAATCTATAGGTTTCAGGAACATTATTGCTAGAAATTAGCATTTAAAAAACCTTAGAAATTCACTGAAAAAACCATTGGTTTCAGGGACGTTATAGTTAGTTGGACATTTCACATGTACAAAACCAGAGAAATTCGGTGTCAGGAATCGCCCCATCACCAACGTAGGCTGCCTGATTTGCCGCCACTCATATGGTACTACCCGTAATCATGTCTCCATACCTTCCCCTGTAGATTCCCTGTAGTCACCTTGCAGTGTTGTTGTTTTGATATGTATCAATGCTTGGTGTTGTTTCCTTTGATCCTCTGGTCATTCTTGTGGGTATCAACGCTTAGTGTTGTGTCACTTGGGGGAGAGGTGTGGCGCCCTGGCCTGGGCGACTGACACTGGATGCTGGGGATCATGGTTCGATTCCCGGCTCCGGTGGCAGGGGTTTGCCCAGCACCATGCAACTCTGGGCAATAGCTCGCTTAATCTTCCCCAGCGCCCAGATACCCCTTCGGGGGTGATTTGTGTACTCTACAAGTACTGGATTTACATTTATTTACATTTACTTGGGGAACCAAGTCAATTACCAAGTCCTGATTGTGTTTAGATTTGATTTCAGACCGTGTTTTTAAAGCATTGCTCAAAGTTGGCCTTCTTTGCACATGAGATTAAGCTTCCGATCATGGCTGTTCGGTGTGCATGCAAATGAGGCTACGCGTACTGTGCACAGCGGCTTGAAAACATCTTGATGGCTCACTGTTCCTATGATTAGCCACACCCTTTTAGCAACGATGCTTGGCTTTGTGTTCCGTTCCTATTTTCCCTTGTGCGTGCGGCGGTTCTTTCCTTCACATTCCACGGCAAATTCCTGTTTCTACACCCTTCAATCAAGATAAGAGCCGGCTCCAATGAAAGAACAGATCTTGCAAGAACATTCCGCAGGACTTGATTTACTTTACATCAGCTAAGTGAACTTTGATTTTTATGCCTTTTAAAACCCATTTGTCAGGCTAAAAAGTAGAAGCCTGTTTACCCATTAGTCCTATTTGTTTGACCCTGTTTTATCAGTATTGTAACACGAAGCACAGAGGAAGTACAAGGCAGTCTGTGCTGTAGAGTGTTCTCGTTTAGAACTCTTAATTGCGTAAAAAGCATCAACGCATTCTGAGATATTTTAGTTGCAATTCCAGTAGTCAATTTGATTATCAAAGGTAAGCCTCAAGTATGATGACAGGATACGTGTATAAATATCCTTATGTTGATAATGGGCTAATTCTTTCTATTCTATTAGCACAGTCTTAGTAAGAAAGGGTCCAGAGATAATTAATACAATCAACAGTGTCATTATGCCTCGACTCCTGAGAATAGAAGGTACTTCTAAGTGTAAATTATTGCAGGTTAGAAAGGTACCAGTTACAATTATTCTTTTTGGTTGTTTTTTAGGCAATAGAAGATACTCTCTGTTCTTGCAAACTCCTGAGGCTGGCCCAGGAGAAGGAGCTATGAGGAGCCTTCTATCTTGTTTCTTTCTCTGTCCATTCCCCGTCCCCTTCTGGACACCTGCCAAGGCTTCTGTTACATCAGCAGCTCTGAGAGGTGTTCCGGGAGGGTTGGAGACCTAGCATTGCCCCTGCAGCCGATCCTGGTTTTCAGGTGAGTGCTTGGTCATACCTCAACATTCGGCCGTTATAGTTAGTAGTGCTAACTATAACTCGTGCCCTCGCAATGCACTGCTGATGACATCACATATTACATCATTAATGAAATGGTCAGTGATATCACTGATGACATCACTGATGACATCTCAAATTACATCACTGATAACATTATTCAGTGACTGTGTGTTTCTGTAAAGTTTCAAAATGTTTTATATATATATATATATTCACTGAAAAAACCATAGGTTTTATACACGTTATAGTTAGGAAGTAGCATTTAAAAAACCTATGAAATTCACTGAAAAAACCATAGGTTTTACACACGTTATAGTTAGCTCAAAGTTTTACTCGCATAAAACCATTGAAATTCTCACGTTATAGTTAGTTGGACTCACTATAACTTGCGCGTGCAATGCACTGCTGATGACGTCACATATTACATCACTCATGACATGGTCAGTGACATCACTCATGACATCACTGATGACACCATCCAGTGAATGTGTGTCTTTTAAAAAAAAATATTAGTGAGTAATCTTTAAATATTTAAATATATGTATTAGTGTTTTACTTTGTGTATAAGTGGCTGCATGGGTTGGCGAGTAGCTACATGTGTATGTATATTGGTTATTAGATGTTTTTTTTAATATCAGTATGAGTGTCTATATGGTTTGGTGAGGGTATTACTTAGCACATAGATGAATGAATGACTGACTCTGTTTGTATGTGTTTTGAAGACAGCATATGTGCAGGACTGTATGGGTGGATGAGTGTGTATATTTGTGTGTTAGTAAGTGAATGACTGTCTCACTAGTGTCTATATCAGTAACTACATATGTTTTAATCTAGTATATGCGAATATTGATGTATATACGTGACTATATGTGAGAGTGAGGGATTGTAGGACTTTCTGTTTTAATTAGTATGTGTTTCTATAAGTGATTGTTTAAAAGAGTAAGTATGTGTTATTTACCTTTGAAGTAAGGTGGTAGTGTGTGTATAGCTGTATATGCAAATAAATGGATGTTCAATAGTTTATTTGCATGTGTGAGTATGTGTGTGAGTAACTTTTGGATGACTGTCGGTGTGTAACAGCATGTATAGCTGTATCACTACATATGATGAGTGAGTGTATGTATGAGTCACTATATAGAACTGTTGGTGAATGAGTTCATGTGTATATAGATGGTGGAATTGCTGAATTGGTTGTTGTAACTGATATGGGTATCTCCATTTTTTTGAAAATTTTAGTTTCTATTCTTGAATATGTGTTTCAAGGGTTAGATTACAGTGAAAGGAGGTCTGTCACTGTGTCACAAGGATGGTGTCATCAGTGATGTCATGAGTGATGTCACTGACCATGTCATGAGTGATGTAATATGTGATGTCATCAGCAGTGCATTGCACGCGCAAGTTATAGTGACTCCAACTAACTATAACGTGGGAATTTCAATGGTTTTATGCGTGTAAAACTTCGAGCTAACTATAACTGGTGTAAATTCTATAGTTTTTTCAGTGAATTTCATAGGTTTTTTAAAAGCTACTTCCTAACTATAACATATGTAAAACCTATGGTTTTTTCAGTGAATTTCATAGGTTTTTTAAAGGCTACTTCCTAACTATAAACTGTTTAAAACTTATAATTTTTTCAGTGAATTTCAAAGGTTTTTTAAATGCGAATTATTAACTATATTTTCAATGTATTCTATAGTTTTATCATAGAATTTCGAGAAATGTTTTCATCGGATTACAAAGTTTTCTTCACTGTCAGAATTGTTTAGGGACTCCTTATAAATCTCTAGACGTTTACGAAGTCTTTACCTTACCTTTTTTTTTTAACGTTTTCAGACTTGTCACTAAATGTTAAAAAACGTAGTTTTGTACTGTCGTGCGCGACCGGGTGCGCGCACCCTGGTATTTTTAAAGATTAAAAAAAGGATTTATACTTTATCGGTATTCTTCTTGGGACCCCATATGAAGGTATACAACATCAGAGAATGTCTACCTTTCCTCCTTTTCACGTTTTAAAACTTCATTAAATTACACCGATACTTCCTAATGACGTACGTGTCCGGATTCCGTCACCGCGTATACGTCCTAATACGCGCATCTCAAATCATGTGACTTGAAAAGAACACTTCCTATTGGTTCATGGTAGTTTCTATTCTGCAATTTTCCAGAAACCACCAACTTCCCTCACTATCTTTTTGGCGCTGAAGGGAGAAGAACCTCTTTCATCTTTCCGCAGACTTTGCTGAAATGGCTGCCGCACGCAAGTCATCTTCGGAATCTGAAGAAAATGTTCGTGTACCTTTAAAAAAAAAAAAGAATCTTTCATCTGGCAATTTTTTACCTATCCTCCGGAACAAAAAAAAGTAAATGCTCCAAAAGTAACTTGCACAATTTGTGACGCAGTACTTTCAAGAGGAAATGCTTCCAAAAAGTATTCCTTTTCGATTCATACCATGAAGAGACATGTGAGCCACGTCCATCCTGTGCAATATGCACAAGCAGCGACAAGAGCTCTGGCAACAGAACTACCACCAGCTGTGGCCAGTACTTCATCGAGAAGACGACCTACATCTCCATCTACTGCACAGTTGGAGTTGAAACCATTTTTGTCGAAAGTGCATATCAAATGCAACAAGTGTCATGGATTGATTGTGTACGGGGAGCAGAGCCTCACTCTTGTAGAAAGAAGAATTAATGACCATGTAAGCTTCGAATGTAGCTAATTTTTTAACAACTTCTTATGTTCCTGTTTTACAGTTCAAAAATTCGGCTCCAGTTTAACAAATCATAAACAATAAAAAACTTGTCAAAAAATAAAAAAAACTACAAAAACTACAAAACTCCCCAAAAAAGTTTTTTTCAGAACTACCTCATTGTACCAAAAAGAGCTCTATTCATAAGCTAAAGTATTGCCGCATTTTCAGAACAATTATTAAAGAATGCGGCAATACTTGGGGCATATTATGAAGAACACGTGATAATTTATCGTCGCTTTTATCGGCAGAACACTCCTAAAAAAGGGACGATAATCGCCTTCATATTATGGGCCATATTATTAAGGACGGGCGATACAATATCGCCGCTTTTATCGGCAGGAAACTGCCGATAAAGCGGCGATAAGAGACTTGATAATATGCTCTATGGAATTCCTATCAAAGCCCATGTTAGATGTCTCCACATCTCACATGGGCTTCGATAGGATTTCCAAAGGGCATATTATCAAGCCCATTATCGCCGCTTTATCGGCAATTTCCTGTCGATAAAAGCGGCGAAAATGTATCGACCGCCCTTGATAATATGCCTCTATATTCTACAAATTCCAATCGAAACGTATGTTATATGTCTTTATATCTAACATTACATTCGATTGCAATTCATAGAGCATATTATGAACGCCGTTTTTGCCCCTATATGGGCAACTTCCTGCTGTTAAGGGCGGCGATAATGTCTTCCGTATCCTTGTAAATATTCCTCAACACCTTTGTGACAACGTCATAACACCGCCTGCCGTAAGAGCACTTTGCATGTGTGCCGCACAGACAGTTAATGACATGCATAGTAGGCGTACGTTAAACCACAAGCAAAATGTGTTTGCAGGCGAAAATACTATCACGAACACGACTATTGTTAGAAAAACAGTTTAAATAAACTTGTTTATCATACTACTGCCACGGCCTGCTTTGATGAAGCATTTGGTAGCGTTAACATAGAGGTGTGGAAAATAAAACTAAATCAACCCCCTCTCCTAATTACAAGACACGCATTAGTGCATAAAAACAACGCTTGTTTTCACACGGTAATGTTAACTGCCGCTGGCTGTTACAGGGGTACTATCACATATATATTCAAATTAATAATTACGTAGTTACACTGCGGAAAACTCTGGCGATAGCTGGCGAAAGTCAAATATACGATGTTCAGGGCATATTAACAAGTATAGATTCACCAGGCGTCCCCGTTTTGCCAGGACGCTTTCCCTTCTTTTAACCAGCTATCCCAGCAAATTTCATTAAATATGGCTCATCTTCCCGTTTTTAGAGACAGTCGACTGAAAATGGAAAGAAATATTTTTTATGTTTTACAAAGTAGTTAAGGTTACCTGTTGTTTCCACAATGCAATGTAATTCACAGGCAACGCACACAGATTAAAAATTACATTTTATTTATGTTCTTACTGCCTCTTCTGTAATTCTCTGCTAACGAGCACTCTCATCACTAGAAGTAAAATCATTGTCCTTCTATTTTTTTCTGAAATGTTCCGGTTTTTCCCTTTAGAAATCTGGTTACCCTAAACAACTAGCGATAATTATCACTATGTTGGCTTAGTTCCAATATTTTTTTCGTCGACCTGCGGCCCTTTTTATCGCTTAAGAGTCTTGCAATTATCAACGTTTACTTCTAAAACCTGTGATTCCCAAACTGTGCACCGCTGCTCCCCAGTGCGCCGTAATGAGGTGCCAAGGGCACGGCGCACACTAGGGTGACCAACCGTCCGTAAATTCTACAGACGTCACTACCCTGTTATGTGTAACTGTATCCATCTCAGAGAGCTGCGCGCTCCTCCCCTGTGAGAAGGCTGACAGCCGCTGCTGGAACGGCCTTGGCTTTACTGCTCCAGGAGCACCCCTCCCGCCCATGGAAATTCTCCATGGAACTCATTGGCACTTACTGAATGAGAATATAGCAGTCAAGGTTTTTAAAGCAGATAGCGCTCTTCCTGCCTCAACGAACAGAAGGTATTCTCTTAGATAAAAAAAGTAAAACCACCACCATGCCATATTAGAAAACACTTCCTTTAAAGAAGGCTATGAAAGAAAATTAAAAAAACAGATTAACATTCTTTCATTCTCTCATCATTTTTGAACAGCAGTATTTTCATTAATATATTCAACAATGCCATGGTTACTGCTTTTGTACTTAAAGGAACTAGCACCTATTGTCAAAGCCAATAGTCTTTGCTTGTTGTTGGTGTAAAGATAGTTGCTATTCTACATATCTGCATGCAATGACACATACAACATAACACCAGTCGAGCACAACACTATGCTAGACGCATATTTGTAGCTTAGGTGTTTTAAACTGCCCTCGGAATTACATCCAACACCTCCTTTAAAAAGACCCCTCCATTTTTCTTTAACAGTGATTAAAGCCATGGAAACAACACCATTTTACAGTAACCTAACATCCTGGTACTGGACATCATGTATGACTGATAACTTCTACCTTTTCAGTCTGCCTATGTACGGAGGCATTGTGAACTCTCCCCCACCGCACCCCACCCCTTGCTGTAGTTTGTTCTTCACAGGCCTCTTCTCCCTACAACTCTGCAGAGAAAGACTTAGGTCATAAAGTACAAAGCTGGGTGAGTAAATAAGTTTGGAATGTCTAAATGGCTGGATCAATTACTGAAAGGATGAATGGATGAATGGAAAGAGAATAGTTAGATAATCAAAAAAAAGATGGATGAATTAATGAATGAGTGGAAGTATAGATGAGAGAAAAGATAAATAGATGGATGTATGGCTGGAAGGGTGCATAAATGGCTAAAAGGATGGATAGATGTGTTAAAGGATGGATGCATGAGTAAAAGAGATTTAGTGGATGGATGTGTGAAAGGATAGATAGATAAATAAATGAAAGGGAAGATGATGGGCAAGTGAATGCGTGGATAGATACATTGGTAAGTGAAAAGGTAAAAGAATGGATAATTTAAAGGGTGATTATAAAGATTAATTAGTAAGTGAAAGGGGGTAGATGGACAAAAGCATGGATACATCAGTGAAGTAAAAGAGTGGATGGATAAGAGAGCGGATGGCTGGATCAGTGAACGGATGATTGGATGAGTGAAAGAATGTGTCCCAATTACTTTAAGGAAGATAACAGGACGTACATACCACCAACCCACCGTTAAAAAAAATGGTGGGGAGCCACTGTAAACTGCTGAGTAGGTCAAGTAAACCACAGGTGAACAAAGTTTGCAAACCACTGTCCTAAGTTATAAAAATCGGTCCAAATACATAAATATTGTTGTGAAGTCAGCAATATTCATGCATTACCGAGCTATTGCTCTTAGCCATGTTATCTACCTACCATTACATGACATAGCTAAGAACTGTTCAGGGGCAGCTATTAGGTTTTGGACATTTTCGACCGTAGCACAAATATGTTCAAAAGTGGGTAAAAGGAGATAGCAATGTTAGGAACTGTTTCCAGTCACTAACATCTTGCAATGCTAACTTTGCATGTCAATAGTGATAAATTTCACAGACAAACAAAGCAGGTCACAAGATGGTCATTATCTGTTATTAGATGTCGCTAACTGGTGTTAGCATCAGCTACGTACTAGAGAGATAATTTTATCTCCGCTTTCTTGGCTTTTAAAGGCAAAAAAGCAGAGTAAAACCCCCTTGATAATATGCCCCAAAGTTCTTTAACACATATCATTTACCTGCAATGTTTTGACACATCCGCATTAGTGAACTGACTCACTGAAATGTTGCTGATTTCTTAAATTAATTTTTAAGAGGTTCCTTGTCACCGTGCAGCCAATCCTCCATGGAAGTGCTCACATAAAACACGACAATGGTATGACCAGGATACTCAAAGAAATGACACAGTGATGAAAAAGTATTTTTATTTTTTATACTTACCTAAGAAATAGTAATAAAGAAAAATTTTAAATCTTTTAATAACATGGTATCTGTGGAAGAAAAGTAAAAATAAGGTTATAGTGTCATTTCATAAAACAAAACAAAGTAGAAGTGATTGAAACAGAAAGTGAAAGAAAAGAAGACTGAGGGACAGAAAGAGACCGAGACAGAATATGTAGTATATAAATCAATAAATAAAATAATTAATTGAAAGAAATATTAGCACTCAAAGAATGACTATCTAAAGGAAAGTAAAGTGAGAGACAAAATGAGAGTATGATCAGTGATAATACACGAAACAAACAGTCTGTAAAATAAACAGACTAACAGTACCGAAATGTCTTAAAGAGATAGATAAAATAAAGGAACAACACTAAGAGAAACAGAGTGAAAAAGGATGAGTAACAGAAGATGAATGGAATAGATACAGACATGGAGTGTAAGAGAGACAGATAAAGAGAAATGAAGTAGGGTGAGAGAACTAAACTATACATTTAAGTTCGGAAATTGAGCATAATTAATGAAAGCAGAGTAAGGGAACAAATTGTAAGGTACAGTAAGACAAAGAAATTAAGATTCAGGAAACCAAGGTGATACAGGGTCAATAAAGGTGACTCAGTATAAAACAACGTAAGTAACAAACTGAAGAGTTAGATAGACTGAATAGAATACTAACAGAAAAGATGTAAGAGAAACAGGATAGAAAATTTTAAAATGCAAAATGTGCATGAGTTAAAGGGAATAACCATGTCTAAACACCACTAACAAAGGAAGAGGATGAAAGAAATAAGGATAAGAGAGAGGTACACGAAACTCTCAGATATCATTAATTGTACTTACCTTATAAATGTAATATCTGTGGAAGACAATAAAGAAATCTGTTATAATACATATTTCTAACTCCAATGTAACAAAATAACTTAGACAACATATTAAATGGTTTATTTTTGCTGTCCTCAGATACATTGATTTTCACTATAAACAGTGATTTCAATAGTAATCATCATGTAACAGTGGGGAAAAAAACACAATCAAAATGATTGTGTTTAAAAAACACGTACAAGATCTCTATACATAATATAAAAACCTAGAAAAAAACATGTCTTAAATGTTTTTCTCTAATTTGCAATTTCTTGAGTAAGCACAGCACATACTCCACAATTACAAACTAATTAAAGTATACCAGTTACTTTTAAATACCTCTCAACAAATAACCATGCAACTATGTCCTTAAAACATTTATCTCAAGTCAATATTTTGATATCTCATTCTTTTCCGCGTGGCAAAATAGTATGAGTTAATTCGTTATTCTTTGAGTACCTCTCAACAAACTTGCGAGTAAGTATGTTTTAGAAACATTTATCTGAAGTCCACATTTTGATATCTCATTCTTTTCCGCATGGCCAAATAGTATGAGTTAATTCGTTTTTTTTTTTAGTACCTCTCAGCAAACTTCCGAGTAAGTATGTTCTAAAAACATTTATCTCAAGTCCACATTTTGATATCTCATTCTTTTCCGCGTGGCCAAATAGTATGAGTTAATATCAACATGTCCTATACCATAAACATTAAGGAAACCTTACCTGATACTATCACTTTGCCACATAATTCTTTCATTTCTAGATTTGAACACCCTCAATCACATGATATTTCTAAACAACACAGTTTCATATCTTTACAGTATTATTCTGACTAGACCAAGTAATTTTACTGAAATTTTGGTTGCAAAAATATCAGATAAGAATTTGTTAACTCACAAGGCAAACGTTTCTCAAAACTTAATTGACTATCATTGCAGAGCGTCCAACCAGTTGGACACTTCAAATAAGCTATGTAATGTCCTGATGATATTGATGGCCCTTCATGAAAAATAATTGCTACAGTTATAAATGTTCTTCTAGAAATAGATATTTGAGAAGCCACAACATTTTTAATTGAAGTTGACAATTTACTTCCGTCAGCTTTGCATCGTTGAAGCATTAAAATTACATACTGTCCATATCTATGAATAAATAACGTTGATAACATTTCTGAATTACATTGAGAGCAGACCATGTTCTGATATGCATCTTTAACTAGTTTATTAAAGGACACTGTTTTACAATCTGGTAATGTTAAATATATAAATCTTTCTGTGTGTATGTCAGTACTACTTGAAAATGAACAATTATCGCAAATATGTTCCCATTTATAAGAAAGGCCAACAAGACTATCAATACCTACACCTTCTTCTTCCAAAACTGTAAGCATATACATAATAAATTCCAGACAATCCTGCTGAATATTCTGAGAAAATTGATTTAGTCCTGCACATATGTCTAAAAGATTCCTTACTTCTGAAACACTTGCTACTTCACTATTACCACTGGTACATTTTTCAAACACAGAATTTAAGGAACAACAAAATGTTTGCTCCTGATTATCTCTAATCTGTTGCTGTAACCTTTTTAGATAAAAAACCATATTAACCACTACATTTGCATAGCAGTTGACACCAGACCTATTTTCAAATTTAAATCCAACAATCTCTGTACTACTAACCTTTTTATTACTCCTACCAATGACAGCCTCATCTTTTTTTCATCGTTTCTCTACTACTTCACTACATTGCTCCTCATTTCTCCTTTTCTGACCAACCATACTCTTATTAATTAAAGGATATTGAGGTAAACTTGGAGCATATTCTCTTCTTAACCTATTATACTCCTTCACACATTTTAAATCTGCACAAATCTTTGTCTCATCAAAATCAATTAGATAAAGTCCAGATAAAGTTCTAACTCGTGATAAAGCAACATATGCCATACCCTCTTTGAATACACTGTTTCCAATATTTACCGAAGCACAATCTACACTTAAACCTTGAGATTTGTGAATAGTCACTGCATATGCCAAACAAATTGGAAATTGTTTCCGACGGACATACACGTCTTTCACAAGTAAAAAATGACTTGAACAGCGACTAAATTGTTGAACTTCCTCAATTCCATCAAATGTTATTCGTAAAAATTCAATCTCATCTCTAAAACCAACAATATTACCCATTGCTCCATTCACCAAACCTCTTTCTACAAGTAAATTTCTTCGTAAAATAATCCGACAATTTAAACATACATACAGATTCTTCTCTAAGCCAGCAGTTTTAGATATAGATTTCCGAAGAGTATCCAATTTTAACTTTAATTTGTCAGACAAAACAATAGTACTTCCTTCATGCTCTATTTTATCTTTAGCTTCCAGTTTCTTAATTTCTTGATTTTCCAATTTCAACATTTTGTCATTGAAAACTGAGCATTCTTTTAGAGTTGGCATCAAGCATATGACTGACTTATCTTCTACCTCTTTACTATATATTTTCTCAGGTACATTATCTTCATTGGGAAACAACTTACAAAGTAATCGAGTTCGTAGAGTTTCTTTCGCATCTTCAGTTAGTTTTCCAATCCTTATATCTTGAAGAATATTTCCATATTTAGTATCCTTTGCCTGTCGCATATTTTGAATCAGTTCAGTATATTTGAAATGTGACCATATATTAACATTTCCAATACTGCCCAGGCACTTTCTGGTGTCTTCATGTGTAACAGTTTCAAATACAGATTGTCCTTTCACAGGAGTTAGTTGCAGTAGATCTCCAAAAACTATGACATGTTTCCCTCCAAATAAAACATCATAGTCAGTTTTAAGTATCTGTTGCATTCTTAAATGTACAAAAGCAAGCATTAAATTGGATACCATGCTTACCTCATCAATAATGAGAAGTTTCATTTCTTTAAGAACTCTAAAAACTTCATAACAAGCGTCTCCAGATAGCTTGTGATATTGTAATTTATTTTCATGTTCAACTGGCAGCATCAGTAAACGATGTAAAGTAATACCTTTAATATTATGTGCTGCCAATCCAGTTGGAGCAGTAACAACACAAGACAGTGGTGACTCAGTTTTTTGCTGTAGATATGTACTAATTCCTTTTATAAGAAAACTTTTCCCTGTTCCAGCTTCTCCACTTACATATAGTCGAATTGGTTCAAATGACATACATGAGCATTCTTTTTTGTCATGACGAAAACCATGCTCAATCTGCTCTGTCACTTCGTCATATATCTGTCTTTGCTCAAGATTATGTTCCTTCTCCAATTCTTCTAAGTTTATTATATCCTCTTGAGCTTGCTGCATTGCTCTTTCCACCTCATCCATGGCAGTGGCTGCTTCATTTCGGATAATTGGTTCTCCCAGTGGATCCTGACTCAACGATGCAGAACTTTGAGTGTCTTGTGAACTTTTTCTAGCAATCTCCGCTGCAATTGTTGCTTCTTGGTCTATTTTGTCGTTCAACATTTTGAGATAATTACTAAAAACAGGACATTTTATACTACTTTTAGATGCATTAAAGGAATCTTCATAACTAACAAAGTCTCCAAGTAGTTCCTCTTCAGTACGCCATGGTTTAAAGAGTTGCAAAAGAGCTAAATAGTAAAATTCTCTTTTGTCTGGATTTTCGCAACTCAGTTTTCGGTGATTAATCAAGTGTCCTTTTCTTTGTTTCACCAGACATCCTTCCTGTCCAATTACAGCGTATATACCTTTTTCAACATTTTCTCTAATATTCCTTTTAAAAGTGTATTTTTCAAGTACCTCATACAGACAAATGTTTTCAAGCAGAGTACTTCTATTTGGATAGTATGTATCCAACATATTTGTTTTCAGAATGTCTGTACTCTTTGGTTCTTTCAGTGCTAAATATTCAATTTCTTGCACAGTTTTCAAAACAAGGTTTCGTGTTCCTGCAAGACCTAAACTCACCCACAGGATACTTCGAGATTTCGCATAAAGACTTGCTGATGATAATCGATCACAACATTCATATGCTCCAATTTCTCGATGACATAACATCTTCAAACTGTATGTATACAATTTCTTGCTTAGGCTCTTTTCATGAGAAATATCTTCCCACATCTCCTTCAGTTCCGTCTTTTCAGATTTCGTGATGTAAGACGTTACATATCGAGCCACAGCAATAGAGTTATCCGCAACATATTGTATATCCATGTTAGCATTCCACATGGTCAAAATGACAGGGTTGTAGTCATTTATATATTTGGACTCTTCACCTCTTCTTAAATTGTATGTATTTTTGGGTGATCTTCTTGTGATATTATGTCGCAAAGATGACATCAAATTTTTGACTCTTCCTTTTGAAAGCACCGGTCGTGCAAATCCAAAACGACATTTAGTATAGAATTTATCCTTTGATTTGAATTTTCGCAGACAATATTTTCCACAACGATGTCTTTGAAACCGTAACACTTTTCCTCTTAAGTCCTTATCAATTGTACTGCTAGGTATGTCACAAGTGGCATATTGTTCAATAAAAGACAGTACAGTGTCATCAGAGTCTTTTCCAAATTTGGGAGCATCCTTGATCCATAGTAGCATATGAATATGAGGAGCACCTCTTGCTTTATACTCTTTTCTCCAGAAGAAATCCAAAACTTCACCAAGCGGTGGATTTTTCTTGTTTGTAATAAAAGACATCATAGCTTCAAATCTATGATTAAAATATCTGCAAACATTAACCGGATCCAACGAACACAATTCTCCTGGTGTCTTGTAGTTTATATTTTCAATATTTGCATTCGCCTCTCGAAGAAATTCAAGTAAATCTTCCCAGGCATACTCTGCACAGCTTAGAGTTAAAAACCATGTTGGTGCTCCTAAGTTTCTTAGCATGCATTTTAAATCTCCATGACGATGGTACCAATACTCATTAGTACCACGCTGACATGCCATTAAATTAATTAGGTGAGAATCCAAAACACTATCTTTCTGTTGCACTTTATCCATAAATTCCTTTGCTGAAACATTATGCAGATGCACTCCACTTTTTAAGATATGGTTTACTGCATAAGAAAGACCAGATAAGTCACTCTCAAACAGAAGATGAAACAAATTTGGAATACATTGACGAAATCTGGGATCTTCTGCATATAATCTTGTTGTCCGGTACTCAGATGTAGGAATCTGCATAGGTCGATCATCATATCGCGCACCTTCACCTGTTGGGAATAACTGTGGGAAACAACGACCTTCCAAACTTTCTTCCCATACACTAATAGGACTTCCTTCTGCTTTTTTCATCTGAAATAACTCAATAGCATTCCCAAACGCTTCTTTCGATTGCAGTGGATGAACACTGTAATGTTCATAAATTTCTTCAGTTCTGGACGAGTCGACTTTTTCAATTTGTCCAATAGACAAATCATTATCCTCTTCTTCACTTACATCCTCTTCTTCTACATACACATTTTTATAGTATTTATTATTTTTGACTAAATACAACGTTGCCTTTTTGACTTTCCTAACATCCACTAAATCTTGCCAGATTTTCTTACTCTTTGTAGGTACACCATTAAGTAGAATAACTAGAGGTTACAATTCTGCATTTTCAATACCAATTGTCTCCATATTTTTTTTTTAAATCAAGTGGCAAATATACAACTCTACCCTTTAATCCTCTTTGTAAATCTGAAGGATTTAATTTCCCAGTCTTAGGCTCCATACAAACAATAGCCTGAAAAGGATGTACACATTGAATCAGAATAGTCTCATAAGTATTTAAATCCTTCAGTTCCAATGGAATATTTATCAACTCAAGATTATTATATACAGCTCTAGCAGGCATTCTATTTTCATTTAATTTATTATAACAATATTTACAAATACGTTGCTCAAAACCCAAATCAAAATAGTTTTCTACCAGCAAATAAGTCGCAAACTCTCTCCACTGAGTATTATCTTCATCTTCACTTTTTAAATATAAATCAACTAACCTAGTTTGACTTTTGTAATGAATGCGTCGACAACACACACAAGTTAAATTTGGTTTTTCACCAGCAATGACCTTAAACTTTGTTATTTCCTGTTCAAAATCTTCAGTATTAAAATGTCCAACATTTTCTAACACATTTCCTTCTATAACTATATCAGTTTCTACATTGTCTTCATCTTGACCAAAATAACTTACCTCAATTTCTGCACAAATACTCTTCACATCTAATGCACATCCATGCAAAAGAGCACTATTTAACTGTTTAAGTTTAAGTGCTGGACTTTTTGCATAATACAACTTTCTCACTAATTTTCTCATTTTGGTATGATGCACTGCTAACATCCTGAAGTGATGAAAAACACTCCGGCATATTTTTTTAGAAAGACAAGCCAGAGAATGGCCTTGCAAACCTGTTTGTTCTCTCACTCTGCAACGATCTAATTCTTGCAACATTACAATTTTTTTTTTAGACTTTCCTTACTGTACTTACGTAAGAAATTGCGAAAGAAATCAATTAAATCCTGTCGTACACTGCAAATACTGCTACAATTCCAACTATAAACAGGAGCATGAACACGTCCCTGTAAAACTTCTCCACCTATTTCCCCTTCTGGATTTCTGACCTCAATTTTCTCTTTCTCAATAGGACAGCCATCCTTCACTTCATACGCTCGACCACTGGTGTCAACTGCATGCAACAAATCGTTACTTTGAAAGTAACTCTCTTCATTAAAAAATGGCTCAGAATTTGAAGTATGCATCCATTTACCAGAAAAGTCTTTACAAAAATTACTTCTATTTATGTGTCTCTTCCATTTACTCTTAGCTTTTAAATCTCTAATTGCCTTATTTAGTGTATTTATTCTATTAAGTACTAAAATAAACAATTTTTTTTTGTCTCAAACGCATGATCCACAACTTCCTCTATATATTTTTTCTTCTTATAAAAAGCAGATTTCCTTTTAGAAACTTTTTCCTTTTTTAATAAATTCAAAACTACTCTCTTATGAAACATACGTTTCCTTATTTCCGCAAACTGATTAGTACGTCTTTTATTGTACATACTTTCCTCACCACTGACTTCAGACACATTTTTCTTTTTTCTTCCATTTCTCCTTGTAGATACTGAAAACTGTTTTTCCTTTTGAACATTATCCAATTGACTTTTCCTTTGACACAACTTTTTAAAAAAATCCTTGCTGCTCTTACCAGGAGCACTCTTGTTTTTCTCCGTCCTTTGTTGATTATGTAAATCTTGTCCTTCTTTCCTCTTCAAATGGTATGTCTTTTTATACAGCCTTCTTTTTTAATTTCTGGTCGGCATAGTGATTGATGTTTGCGATATAAATGACAATCTGTTTGGAAAAAAGTTAAAAAATATTATAGACCCCTACTACCATATAACATACAAATTATAAACACTGCTTGATTTTATAACTAGAATAAAGACAAAGAAACAGTCTCTGGACAGAGTAGGAAATCCTATAGTGAATATTGTTTCTAAATTTATGACACTCCATACCTGTGTCATCATTATACACGTATTTTATGAATCTAATTTTCAGTCATATAAATACTATACTAATTTTCAAGCATTGTAGGTGTTCCTAATGCTTTTAATTTTTTTAACTTTAATCTGTTATACACCTCATGAAAACTTTTATTCTCATTCTCAAGAAAGAGAATACCGACGAATAATACAACAGTGACCCTCCTGTCCTGGACACGAACGGTCGCTCCCCTCGCCTCCTCCTCTCCTGAAATTGGTGGTATCGTAGCGCTTGACTTTGCTTTACATTGGATATTAAGAACATAGCGCTTGACTGCATACTCCTTATTAATATCGTAGCGCTTAACTCTGATTGGCATTTTGTTTCACTAGCGCGCACTTCTGGACATTTCTTTGGCTCCTCTCCTAATACCCGTGGTTTTGTAGCGCTTAACTCGGCATTGGATATTTACAAAGTAGCGCTTTACTGCACATTCCTTATTAATATCGTAACGCTTGACCTCTGATTGTTATCTTGTAGCGCTAGCGCGCACTTCTGGGCATTTATTTGGCTGTGTGCGTGTTGTTTGATACTTGCATATTTTCATAGCGCTTTGACTCTGCGCTTCTAATCCGCTTCAATTGCTGCATTATCCTGACTAGACATCGCCCTCTTAGCGCCCCATTACTCCCACTGCCTGTGCCCCAAGCAGCGTTTGTTGTTGTTGCTGCCATTTTGTTTGTTGTCCCTGGCCCTTCCTCCACCTTGCTCCCGCCTCCCAGCTGCCCCTCCCACGCTCCGCCCCCTCCACCATCCATGTAAGACAGATGTCCCAACGCGCAGCGTCCACGCGCTGCGGCCGCGCCGAAGGTGCGCCAAAGGTAAGCCCGTCTACGCCCGTCCGTGCCTGGACCGCGCCCAGCGCCAGAACCCCTGGCCCCCGCATCACCCACCCCTCCCGCATTACTTACGACGCCTCCACCCTCCTATCACTGAACCCCGGCCGACTCCCTAACTGCGCCCAAGCAGCACCAGGACACACCCATGGACCCTTCACCTGCCACTCCTGCAAATTCTCCTGCATCAAGACCCACACAAAACCCTCAAACACCAAACAGAGATCCAACACCAACCACCTTAACTGCATCCTTCTCAACACCCGCTCGGCTCACAAACACGCCATCGACCTTTGGAATCTACTCGACACCACTTCTCCGGACATCGCCTTCCTAACAGAAACCTGGATGAATGCCTCCTCAGCCCCAGACATCACCATAGCCATCCCGGACGGCTACAAGATCATCCGTAAGGACCGCACCATCCAAACAGGAGGAGGCATCGCCATCGTCCACAAGAACACCATCCGCATCACAACCAGCTCAGAAGACAACCTCGCCATTGCCGAACACCTTCACTTCCAGATCCACACCGACCCCAAGACCACACTCAGAGGCACCCTCCTCTACAGGCCACCAGGACCCCGTACAAAATTCAGCGAAGACATCACTGACTTCATCACCCCAGACGCCCTCCCCTCGGAAGAATAAATTTGACTGGGAGACCTCAATTTCCATCTGGAAAAGAGCAGCGACAGTAACACTACCACCCTTCTGGACTATCTCGCCAATCTCGGACTCAAACAACTTGTCAACACCCCCACACATTACGCAGGACACACACTCGACCCTATCTTCACTTCCAGCAAGCATATCTCCTTCACTCACACCACACCCCTCCACTGGACGGACCACAGCTGCGTCCACTTCACTTACAACAAGACCACGACCCACAACCACCCTCAACCAACTTTGCGAAGAAATTGGAACAAAATCACCATCGACCAGATCTCCTCATCACTTCTTCAAAAACCCCCTGCCTATTCAACGAACCCTAACCAAGCTGCTATCAACCTCACACAATGGCTAACCCAAACCGCCGACAAACTAGCACCCCTGAAAAAACATCAAATCAAGCAAGGAAGCAAGAACGCACCCTGGGTTAACGATGACCTTAAGAAATCCAAGAAGCTCTGTCGCTCCCTTGAGAAAACTTGGAAAAAAGCCCCAAACACTACCACCCTAGCCGCCTTCAAAAACGCCACCCGCAAACACCACCAGCTAATCCGGACAGCCAAGAAATCAGCACTCAAAGACCGACTAGACAACAACACTCGCAACAGCAAGGAACTTTTCAACATCATCAAAGAATTCACCAACCCTACCGCCAGCTCCAACGACATCACCCCCTCTCAAGTCCTCTGCGACTCCCTCGCCTCATTCTTCCATGACAAAATCGCCGATATTTATAACAGCTTTGACAACCAACCCGTAAACCAGTCCACCCCTCTCACCTCCGAACCTGTGCCTCTTCCGAATAACCTGTTTGACTGGAACCCAATCACCACAGAAGACACCATTCACCTGATGAACTCCATCCATTCAGGATCCCCTACAGACCCATGCCCCCATCACATCTTCAACAAAGCAAACTCCATTATCGCACCCCATCTCCGAGACGTCATCAACTGCTCCCTCAACTCCGCCACATTCCCAGAAAGCTGGAAACACGCCGAACTCAGCGCCCTTCTGAAGAAACCCACAGCTGACCCCACCGAACTCAAAACTACCGCCCCATCTCGCTCCTCCCATTCCCTGCCAAAGTCATTGAGAAAGCCATCAACAATCAACTCGCCGCCTTCCTCGAAACCAACAAATCACTTGACTCCTCACAGTCTGGCTTCCGAGCCAAACACAGCACCGAGACCGCCCTCATCGCAGCAACAGACGACATCCGAACTCTACTGGACAACGGAGACACAGTCGCCCTCATCCTCCTTGACCTCTCTGCAGCCTTCGACACAGTCTGCCATAGCACCCTGATACAACGCCTCAGAAACATCGGAATTCAAGGAAAAGCATTGGACTGGATCATCTCGTTCCTCGCTGGAAGAACTCAGAGAGTCTGCCTCCCCCCTTTTAAGTCAGAGGCCTCCGAAGTCATCTGCGGCGTCCCGCAAGCATCATCACTCAGCCCCACCCTCTTCAACGTTTACATGAGCCCCCTCGCAACCATCGCACGTCAACACAACCTCAACATCATCTACTACGCTGATGACACTCAGCTGATCCTCTCACTTCCTGATTTCCTCCAAATCGAATCTTTACAGACGTTAAACAGCAAATTACAATGCCGCTCGCGCACAGCCGCATAAGTAACTAAAAAGGGAAAAGTGTCTACGCATTGAATGTGGAAAACCGAGAAACAATCGTGTGTGATGAAAAGGAAACGTGGTTTGTAAATAAAATTTAATGGTGTAAAGGGAGAGGAGACATGAAGATAGTTTCAGGACTTTAAGTTTTGTAATTTTGCCTATTTTTCAAAATTGCAAAAATTTACAGTTTGCGGAATTGTGATTTGCTGTTTAACGTCTGTCCACATTCGAATCGGAGGAAATCAGGAAGTGTTGACCGCCATTTTGTTAGTGCGAGTGAATATATTGTACAGAACAAAGGGTTAGAACATGGAAAGGGGAGAAGGTACAGATTGTCTAACCGGGTAGGTTTTCTCAGGGGGTGCAGTATAGACCCTGAACGCGAAAACAACACTTTTTTTCTTTCAAAAAAGTTGCGGGGTGCGCGCACTCGGTCGCGCACCCATATTTACAAGACTATGAACTATTGCCTTTCACACAGATTGATAGCTGCACAAGTTAAATAAACCTTAATTTACTCTCAATAATGTTTATCGAACTTCAACTTACAGTCCGGCTGACACTACAACAATATTCTCATACCTAAGTTTCATAAAAAATAAACAGTATTCCACACTAAATGTAACTCTCTTTAAAGGTTTTCCGTTCCGTTACTACACTACACTCACCTAGCATCATCTCATTGCGTCACTTCTCCACTACTCATAAGTACACAGTGTCAAAAATATCAATACTGCACATAATCTACATGTACTTTCTGAACGTGTCTGTACTGCACTCTATGTTTTTACTCTGCCAGTTTTTCTTGAAGTACTGCAACACCATGCTGTCATGATAGGCCAACAAAAAAAACAGTCTACCTATGCCAGAGCACAAAAGTGCACCTCGAAACACACCCAGCCTAACTTGAAGAAACTGCATCTACTGACACCCGAAAACACCCGGCAAACTCAAAGCCCTGAAACTATCTTCATGTCTCCTGTCCCTTTCCACCTTTACATTTTATATTCAAACCACGTTTCCTTTCCATCACAAACGATTCTTTTTCGGTTTTCCACATTCAACGCCTAGACACTTTAACCTTTTTAGTCAGAAGCTGCACCTCCAACATGCCTAATCCTTGAACTAATTACTCCACATATTTTTTTCACAAAAATACATACCACCGGCTCAGTAACTCTTAGTAACATAAAACCAAGTTGCTCCCTTTTACTTACTAATCCCTTAGAGACGGCAAAAAAATATATTTCTATAGATATCAGCGTACTGAAACATGGAATTAGTCGTTCACATCCAGGCACTACCAATTGCATGACTTATTTAACAGGAAGCGCTGTAATGTTACATGTGTTTTCAAAGGTACACCGGTACCTCCTATAATGCCGAATTTTACCTTAACACTCAGTAGTGTTTATTTATTTTCAAGCAATGTGAATTACTATGAGTTTTTAAACGACAAGCCTTACTCTGTAATAGTCAGTCTGCATATACCCCTCTGTAAAAATGTAGTTTATCCTCCCCCGCATGGGAACCTTGATGTTTCCCTCTGGCCGCGAAATCCGGCCTTGAACTCAAAGTTCCATCCCAAGACTTGAACAACAGCCTTATTGTCACAAAATCAAGCTACCCGAGCATCTGTTCACAAACATATCTCATTCACTTAGCTAACACTCGCAGAAAACTGCATACCTTATTAAATAGTGACCTTCCTTTACAATTTTCTGAGGTGACTCCCTTAATCTTTAACGCTCCTCCACTTCACATCTGGGCTATTTTTTTTGCAACTACTAACCAATGGTTTGCTGATTTTTTTGCATTCAAATTATTTAAAGTCATTCTGCTACTCCCCACTCCATATTCTCTGACCTATGTTTCTGAACTTCCAGATCTACTACCAGAAACTGCTACTTTTCAGCTCCTATTTTCTTTATTACAAAATGGAGGTCCGGCCTGTCTTCGCAAACGAGCTGGAGCACTTAGAACTATTTTGCCACAAAATGCTTGAGTACTATGGCATCCTACCACTCGCGATTTTGACTGCATCATATGGATTATCATTTCGATTTTCCTATTTCACCTGTGTGCAACCTGTATTTCATTGCCTGAGCTGTGATTTCATGTGGGCCCTGGACTTATGTCTCTGCAACTCGGTATCTCCTGAAGTGAATTACAATCATCTCATGAATCCGTTAATTGATCACGAACAGCTTTGTTCCGACGGAGGGATTATGGCCTTTGCAGCAATACATGGAGTTCTGGGTCATTGGAATATATTCGCAGCGGCACAAGATTTCTTGGCACACAGCTACATTGAAAATTCACCGAATTGTCCTCTGATGGTACTAGAGGCTCCGGTAATTAAAGAACATGTATGTTCATTTCCTCTTTTCAATTGGATGGCTGACTTATTTTCGGACGATAACAATGACTTTCTTTTAGAAGCGGTTGCCACTTACTTTGCCTACTCAATGGAAGGTTGACTGTTATGCAAACCATTGACGTCTTGACTGTTTTTTCACCTCCCTATTTTTCTTATTATTTTTTTATTTTTAATTTTTATATAAACAGACCTATTGGCTTTACTAACAGTGGACATTGCAATTTCGTGCTGGTGAGATTTTTTTGTTTTATGTGGAGTTAATTTTTTTTCCTCACCTTCTCGATTTTGTTCAAAACATTTCATGATGCTCTATTTTCAACAAATCACTAGCTTATGTTATCTTATCTCATTTGAAATATTTTTGAAGCAAGGCTGGTTAAAATATGGTTAAATGTGCCCTGATAAATGTGTATAGTTACAATGACTTTTTATATCGTTTATCGCCATTTTCCCTTTCTACTCCAATTTCCGCCTTACACACATATGTGCTGCTTTTGTTTTCTGCCTAGTGAAATATTTTTGATTCATAACTGAAAAGTATATGATTACACTGATATTACCCTTGCTTATCAACCTGTATGTCACATTGAGTACTGAAACCTTTCAAAAAATTATCTCAATACAGTAGTTGTTCTGAATACTGATTTTTGAACGTCCCTGCAGATAACATTCATGCACCTCCAGCCAAGTTCTCGCTTTTGGCGCGTTTTTTATTTCCTTACACAATACCATACAACAAGCTTGATAGTGCTTCGTATGCAGAGAACTAATTGTTAATGAGATGATGTTTAACCAGTAGCATTTTCATATATAATTACTGAACTTAAAATCAAAACACACCTTCTTACATGCAATATAATTTAATATATTTCATTACGAGTCTGTACAATATGTTTTTTAAATGTTATTCATTTTGCTTCATACTACATTTCCATCATTTGTGTTGTATGGACTAGTAACTATGCCCATTACTTTCTTTATAATATCTTTACTCGTATTAGATAAAAAACTTCGCTTCAAAGCACTGCATCAGTGAATAAATATTTCAAATATATACGTTCCCTCTTTTAATCCATATTCACAACTGAAATTATTGTATACTAAAACTGTATTCATGTGTTTGACGTAATCTCAGCTGAACTCAGTTCATATTTTCTTTTGTCAACCAGAATTAATCATAGTGCAACAAGCTGGCCTGCGACGGCCAGTCAAACCTTTCTTTGCGGGTTGTGAACCATGGCATCAATCATACCTCTGGGAAAAAAATAATGTATTACTGTAGCCAAACACTGCCGCAGTTGTGGTTCACTCAGACTGATAATCACTGCTCCCCCGCTTCTACAGGACACACGCTATGTCGTATTTCACTACTTATTACCCTTTCATCTCCACTATAACAAACACTTCTTTGCCAGCCATCAGAGAACAAAGTGGAAGACCAAACGGACTAAGAAGTGAAATACGACAAACCCTCTGCTCTGTGGAGGCGACCGAGCGGTAATTCTGAAAGTCGACATACACTAACTAACGCTTCCAAAAACCATCTCAATTACATAAATAGTATTTTCGAAACCTGCCAAGTACTCTGATGCGACTATCTATGTCTGCCTGCAGAACAAACTTCCTCAGCCCAGACTGAACGCACACACACACTAAGATAACACAAAGCAACTGATACGGAAAGCAGGAGTGAGTTGAAAATAGAGTCACACGTCGGAACACAGAAACCTCTATGTATATTCGGTCTTCTACATCAATTTATGAAGGCATATACTCCATGAACCTGTGTACAACCTCATGGTCACAAGTTTTCATTTGATTGTACTGGGACACCTCTCCTTCTCACCCCACCCCCACCAGTGCATCCCTCAGCCACAAACCACACTGTAATTTTTTCCTCAAACTTAAAGTTTATAATACCTAAAGCATTCGCACTTTTTGTCGACGAAATGACATATAATCTACCATTTGTCTCTCTACCTGCATTATCCGTGTCTCTGCTAATTCCTTTTTTTGATCTGTAACCAACTTTACAAATTATTTGGAAACGCTCCCAAATCTCAATAATTTCTGACTATTTTATTATATTTTATATTCCATTTATTCAGTATACCACAAATACATCCAAAACTATAATTCACACTTGAAAGAAAGTGAAGAAACGGCGCACAACCCCTATTAACTTCACACAACTTCAGCCCCCTCCCCCCCTCACTCACATCTGCTGTGGAAGCCCAAGATAACATACATCCCAGATACACACAGAGCCGCACCTGAACGTTTCACATCTCTATAAAGAACCATTTGAATGTTAATTATGCCTTGCACTTGTTTTACCCATTCTAACAGCCCCTCCATTTTCACTCTTCCTACTTATTAAACGCTCATGTCCCCCTAGCAAAAAACATTTTTTTTCCTCCCCCGAACCCCCCCAAATGTTGTTGCAGATCAGTCTCTAACTGACATTTAATTAAAAGACCTAACAGTAGTGGATACCATAAAAACATGACTGAAGTCCACTGACCTTAATCAAATTTATTAATCGTAATTTAAAACTAATAATTACAAAGAAACAATGTTTAAAAAGAGTGATGTAATAAAATGGAACAGTACTTGAAAACATATAAAACCGTGACAAAGTCAAAAATTTGGTTCCTTAGACACTGTAAGTCAAATATTCAAATATAGTGATCAAACCACATTTAACAGTACATCATAAAAGAAACAGTTACACACTCACCTTTACCAATGCTTTATAAGATGTAGAACAATGATAGTAGCAAAACGATAGCCGTTTGACGGAGCTCTCAATAATACTTCTATCACTGCAACCAAAGAATAATGGCATAGATTTTCTGTCAATACACACTCATATATGTCTCTTCAACCAATCATATTTCTTCCCGCACAATTTCATAATCAAATTAACATTTCAGTTGGTTATCCCTTTCAATTTTTTCAAAGTCACATAAAGGTCACCCTTCACCCTCTGCCTTCTCTGGCTGTTACCATGGTAACAGCTCATTCTGCACCTGGCTGAAGGCACAGGTCAAAAGTTCATATCTCAACGTTCTAAATCAAAGCAAAAAGGGTAATTTCCCTCCAAACACACCTGCCTATCCACTGTTGTTTTACATTTCCACGACCAATAGAAGATTTGGTTTTAATAAAACAGTAACATACAATGTAGTCTTGAATCTTGAGGTATAACAATCAACCAATCATGTTCAGTTTTTCATCAACACCAAACCTCACACACTTTTTTATCGTGACTTTCACCATCTACTTGCCATTCCACTTCCAGAACCCATCGGAGTACTACTGCATGCCTTGAAAATGAAGGTTTGGCTTGTAGGACACAGTTATATTCACTGGAGTGAAAAATATGCTGCAAATAGACGAATTTCTAACCTTGACTTACCAAATGTGCAAATTACATGGATTGGCCAAATAGGATTAAGATGTCACCAATTGATACCATTGGTGAAAACTTTTATGCATCTCCCTGAACCTAACCTGATAATTGTGCACTGTGGTGGAAATGATCTAGGCACATTAACAGGGGTAGGTCTGGAAATGCTTCTAAAAGACACCTTTCGTCAATTGATGTCACTTTTTCCTCGAACTGTCTTGATGTATTCAAATATATGCCAAAGACAAAAATGGAATTGGTCCAATCAACGTTGTCCACAGATTGAGAAAAAAAGGAAACATGTAAATAAATCTGTTTCTGCTTTCCTCAGAGAATATAACATGGGTTCTATATACAACAAAAACTTGCGTTTCAACATGGAAGGCATCTATCGGAGAGATGGTGTTCATTTCACGGATGAGGGAAATAGAATTATCCTCTGTAACATGAGACATCAGAACTTACTTATAAGTGCAGAAAAAACTCAATTAACACAAGGGCTCTTTTAAGAGCCACCTTAGATCTAAACACTCAAACTTGTAATTTATCTCCATCTTTCTTTATGTTTTTTGTTCGCCGCGCGCGACCGGGTGCGCGCACAACGTTACTTTTTTGCAAAAAAAAAGCTACTTTTAGACTTTCGGCATCCTTAATAAACCCCTCAAGAAACCTACGAAATCAAACAGTCTCCACCCTGCTCCCTTTCCATTCTCTCCACTATAGTTTTTCACATTCTTGTAAATAGGAGTACGCGACCGAGTGCGCGCACCCCGCAACTTTTTTCACACAAAAAAAAGTTATTTTCGCGTTCACGGTCCATACTGCACCCCCTGAGAAAACCTACCCAGCCACACAATCTCTACCTTCTCCCCTTTCCATGTACTAACCCTTTGTTCTGTATTATATATTCACTTGCACTAACAAAATGGCGGACAACACTTCCTGATTTCCTCCGAATCGAATGTTGACAGACGTTAAACAGCAAATCACAATGCCGCTCGCACACACCCGCATAGGCATCCATACATGTGAAATGTCCAATTAACTATAACATCCCTGCAGAGGGGGCGGAGCTAGCCTGCAACAGTGATGGCCGCCTAAGCCGTCGGCTCCTCTGCCACGACAACGATCCTGTAACCTATCCTGAGGATAGCTGTACTCTTTGGGCACCACGAAGCCAGCCAAAGGCTCCAGAGCAGTGGAGACGCAATCGGCTCGAGTTTCAGGTGCCTTGGGCACCGGGAAGTGCCTTTTTCTCAACTGACCTGCGGCGAGCTGACCCACGAGGCGGTACGGCCTGTGCGGAGCTGAGAGAATCTCCCCCCTGAGGGCGTACGGTACGGCAGCTGAGAGTGCCCCCTCTGCTGTGGCAGGGCGAAGAGCAGCTGCAGTATAGTTTGTTCCAATGGAGCCTGGTGCGTGAGCGCGCCGCCGAAGGTGTACACACTACGCTGGTGACCTGAGGAGGGGGGCAGAAACTTACGAGAGCCCCAGGCTTCTGCTGGGCCTGTAGGCCTCCCAGCACGACTCCGGCCGCGGATTCCCGGCTGCACCCGCTTCGCCGCCTACAGATCTCCGCTGCTGAAGTGCCCCCACCACTGTGTTGAGAAAGGAGCTGGGGACGTGCTGTGGTGACGGCGGGCTGGCTGGCAGTGGGTGGCCGGGACTGTGTGTGGCGTGGATGGCTAGGAGTCGGCGGTGAGTCAGTCTGGGGGTGAAGGAGGTGCGGTGGCGATACCCCTCTAGCACTCTTGGTGCCCCATAGGTCTCGAGGCCTACCTACTGCGCTGCCCCCATCTTCAGGCCGATTGGATGTTGGACTGGCTGCTTTGCACGCGACCTGGGGTGCTCTGTTTCTGACCTGCCCAGGTTGTTGCGTCCCATTTGGAGTGCGCCGGGGCCCCATTGGTTTCCTCGTATATATCTGAGAGGATATCTTCAGAACCCACTGTGGTGAGTCGTTTGCTGTGGACCTGCGAGAGCTGCAATATCTCTGGGCCTGGGGTGCAGTTGTGTTACGTGGGAAACCCCTGGCCTGGTTCCCTTGACTATTGCCCGGCTGACTTGCACGCCGACCCTCGGGGGTGGCAGGGACACGCTTTGGGGCCTGCACGGCATCCAATCGGACATCAATCTTCTCGGCGCACTGTTTGTGGAGGGAGGCTTGGTCACTGGTTGTCCCAGCTGTGTGTGGAGGGACTATTGGGTGTGTCGGTGCACATTGCTCTCTGAGGCGACGCCCTGCTGAGGCGACATGGGTCGCCCGGACCGCTCGCAGCCCAAACTTAACTTTGATCAGAGCAGGAAGACTAAGGCCCCAGACCCGCCATCTTGTGACATGAACAATGGAGCAGGAGATTCGGGGGATGGTGACTCGGCGGAACCTGATATTCGCAGCATCCTCTTGGCGATGGAAAAGAACCTACAGGGCGGCCTCACTTCCCTAGGCGCCAAAATGGACGCTCTCACATACCGCATGGACAGGATGGCGGAGCAGTTGGATAAACATGCCAAGTGCCTAGATATGGTGGAGCGTAGAATAGGGGAGGTGGAGGAGTCACAGACGACACTGGACTCAGATCACAAGCAGTTGGGCAAAGTGATTCAGCTGCTCCAAGACAAGGCTAAAGATTTGGAGACGTGGTCGCGCAGATGCAACATACGCATCACGGGCCTTCCAGAAACCACCCAAACGGGCAATATGGAGCTCTTCATCGAGTCACTTCTTAAAAAGCTGCTGGGAGATACGGCCTTCTCAGGAATGTTCGTGATGGAGCGAGCCCATCGCACTCTCGGCCCAAGACCCAAGCCAGGAGCCCTGCCGCGACCTATTGTCGCTAAACTTCTCAACTACAGGGACCGGGACACTGCTCTGAGACTGGCAAGAGAGAAACAGCCACTGCACTATGAAGGCAGCACGTTATCCCTGTTCCCTGATTTTACAGCTAGGGTGCAGGAGGCTAGACGCCAGTTTGTTCCCATGAAGCGACAGCTACAGGAACTGGCATTGACTACGCCCTGCTGTATCCCGCCAAATTAAGGGTCAACAGACAGGGTCGCTCTACTATTTTTACGGACCCAAAGGCGTTGCAGAGGGCCATGAGGGACTGGCGCAGGGATAATCAACAGGCACCGAGAGACGAAGGAGTGGAGGAGGCGACAGGAGGATCTTTGGAAGAGCAGGACTGAGTCCGCTGTCGGCTATCTGGTGAGGTGCTTGATCCACGGAGACAGCACAGCTACAGTACTGTTTGGTATGGCCACTGGCTGGTGTTGGAGGAGGAGGGCCCCTACCTACTGTCGAACTTGTGCGCTAATGTGATTTCTAGACCTGATGGAGTGCACTAGTACTTTTCATGGTGACTCTATACCGGGGTGCTTCTCTGCCTACTGTTTGTATGATTTGCTGCCTTGGTGATTCCCCGATTTTATTGGATCTGAGAATTTGCAGGGTGTTACTCTGAAGGGGTGTGCATAGTAATGTTGCTTCTCCTCCTGTCTTATGCGTTGTCTCTAGACTTGCACAATGTCATACTCTGAGTGAGAGCATCCCGGGTGGGGGGTGTTCTGAGGAGCTGAAGAGACCCGTTGGGACTATCCGATGTTGGGAGACCATCCAGGGCTTTGCTATGGAACTCGGTCCGGTACTGTCAGCAGAATTGTTATTATGCTACCTTCTTCCATGTGGAGGCCGAGGGGCGGGGCCATGTGTCGGTAGTACTGTTGGATACTGTTATATATTTGCTAAGTGCATGCTACTTATGGCCCGGAGTGTGAACCACATTTCTCTGCCCTGCTCCTCCTTTTGGGGAACTTGTTCGTGTTATGTACTGCTTTCTTTCATTCACATAGTTCTGGGAGCTGAGGGTGGAGGTCGGGGGCAAAGAGGGGTGGTTGAGGATCATTGGTGGGGGGTGGAGGGAGGGATGGGGGATGGAGAGGGGCGTTGCCTGGTTGGGGTAGGGCAAGCGTGGGAGGGGGTTGGGGTACAGTACACTGTTTTTTCCTGCTCGCTGTTTTTGTGGGAAGGAGTTTGGTTTTGGATGCTTTGTTTGATTTTGAATTGTGTTGGCACACATACATGTAGGATGACACTCTGGACGGTGATGCGCTCGATTGCAACCAATTGCAAATTCTTACTGCACCCACTGACATGACACAACGCACTCATGACAATGACACTTACACCTTCCTGACGTGGAACGTCCGAGGTCTCAATGACCACAGAAAGGTCAGACGGATACTACAATACCTATCGAGACACGCAATAGATGTAGCCATGCTTCAAGAGACTCATTTGAGACCGGACAGCCCTACATTGACTTATAGAGGTTTGCATAATAATACACATGCAACTGGCTTTACTTCCAATGCTAGGGGTGTATTGAAATGGGTGAACCCAAGGGCCTCTCTGTCTCTCGTGCCCATAGCCACAGACTTGGAAGGCAGATACACCATCACGAAATGCGCCGGCAAGGGCATGACTTTCCATGTTATCAACACATACGGTCCCAATTTTGATTGCCCCTCTTTTTACATAACGCTGGCTAGCAGGGTCAGGGATTTAGGGGAAGGATATTTACTTTGGGGAGGGGACTTCAACATGACGTGACACCCGGCGTTAGATCATTCAGACGGCCCTAAAAGAAGCCCCTCTGCCTCTGCCCAAGTGTTAGAAACTGAAATAACGAGACAGGGACTGCAGGATGTGTGGCGGGTCAGGCACCCGACGCAAGGGGGGTATACGCATTATTCGGCACAACACAACATTCATACCCGCATTGACTATTGGCTGTTGTCTTCGTCCCTCCTCTCTGCGGTGCAGGCCTGCGCAACGCTACCCCGTACCTATTCGGATCATTCCCCGGTGTTGGTCACGCTTCGTGCCCTGGCACAGCATCCTCCTCCTTTTACGTGGCGTCTTGCACCGTACGCACTTTTGGATGACGTCTTCAGGGAGGAGATGGCAAAGGCTATTGAAGAATTTTTTGAAAGAAATATCGGTCGGTAGATTCCTTTTTGACCGTTTGGCAGGTCTTTAAGGCATACATAAGAGGCGTGGCCATCTTGAAACACGCGGTCGTCCTAAAGTCCATACGGGGGCGCTTAGCACTTCTAGAAAATTCACTTAGGCATATAGAAGCGCCGCCATAGAGATAATAGCGTAGAGCTGACCCGGGAACTTGGGAAAACGCTTCGAGAATATCACGATGAGGCAGACACGGAGGTGAAATACCTAGGGAAATACTCCATAGACAGATCGTACAGGGAGGGAGAACGCCCAGGGGCGGTTTTGGCTAGACTTGCCAAACAGCATAGGCATGGTACTAAGACACCGATACTCCGATCGCCGCAAACGGATGAGGAGTTGACAGCGGAGCAAGTGGCTGAACGCTTTCGGGAATATTACGCGGCACTTTATGCCACTAGGGGATCGGTCTCAAAGGAACAGATCCTGGCTCACAAACACCCACCATGAATTTCTAGTGCATCCCTTTGAGAGAGAGGAGGTGGTCTGGGCATTGTCCTCCATGAGGGCAGGGAGCGCTCCGGGCAGTGACGGTTTTCCGGCCTCGTTTTATAAAACATTCTCGGATATATTAACGCCCAGGCTGCTTACTCTGTTTGAGCAGATGGCAGAAGGGGCGACGATGCCACCCCTGATGAGAGAGGTCATTATAGTGGCTATTCTTAAACCAGGCAAACCCCCAGAAGACTGTGCGTCCTACCGACCACTATCCCTGATTAACGTGGACGCTAAGATCTTTGCGAAAATAGTCGCAAACTGACTCAGCCCGCTGATCCCTAGATTAGTGGCCCCCGAGCAAGCGGGCTTTGTCCCTAACCGGAATCTGACATATAACCTTCACACAGTTTTTGCGACATTCCAGTAAACGCGCCCGGAGGTCCCGGCGGTTTCCGTCTTCCTGAATATGGAAAAGGCGTTAGACTCTGTCGGGTGGCCTTTTCTCCGACTTGTGCTCCGACGCATGGGAGTAGGGGACCTCTTTATCCAACTGCTGGACACTCCTTATTCCTCGAGAGTACGAATTGGATCACTCATTACAGATCCCTTTACAATAGGCCGGGGCACTCGACAGGGTTGCCCCCTCTCTCCTCTCTTGTACGCTCTGGTTGCGGAACCACTGGCGTGCGCACTCCGTGAATATCATGGCCACCGGGGAATTCACTTTCCGGGATACAACCTGATAGTTTCTACCTATGCGGATGACACCTTGCTTTATGTGCGGAACCCACAGCAAACCCTCTTGAGAGTACTGAGGGAAGTGGTCTTGTTCAGTTTGCTGTCTGGGGTACATGTGAATTGGAACAAAACTGTCATGTTCCCACTCACCCCTGCCACCAAGAGGGTAGAATCTGGTTATCAAATACAGTGGACCACGGACTTGGTACGATACTTGGGTATCCGGCTACACACGGACCCAGGGGTGGTCCTCCCGGAGAATTATAGAGTGGCGATCTCCAACCTGGAAGACACGATTGCTAAATGGATTGATCTCCCCCTGTCCCTGCTGGGACGCATATCATTGATGAAAATGGTAGTCCTCCCCCGCCTGCTATTCCTGTTGAGTAACATCCCGATGGTCCTGTTGAGCACTTTTTTTCAACAGTTGCACACACTGGTGCTGCGTTTGGTCTGGGCTGGTAAGCAGTCCAGGGTGGCGTGGAACATTCTTATCCGACCCTATGAGGAGGGTGGCCTTAACGCCCCGGATCTGGAGCTTTATTATCGTGCTGCCCAAGGCGCACATGCATATGGTTGGATGCATGGCCCTGCGGAAGCACCACATTTGAAGATCGAGGAAATAGTGGCAGACCCGGTGCCGCTCCCTGCTCTGCTAGCCCGCCCCTGAGATCGGCGTACGGGCCATCTAGATTCGTTAAACGCTGTGACGCACGCCTTTTTCCATCTTATGGACGCGCAGGCTTGCTCATTGTTGTATACCCCAGTCGCACCACTGGCTTGGTGCACATGGCTAGGCCCTAGTAGGGACAAGGGTGTTTTATCTGCTCTTGCTAAATTGAATATCAATACTATCGGTGACATTGACTCGGACGGAGATTCGAGTGCCCAGCTTTTACCACGCTTCCAGTTTCACAGGGTGCGACAGGCACTGAGAGCGCTCCTGGGGGAAGACATGGAGGAGCCGCAGGTGGTCCTGGCGTATGAAATTATGGCTTCTGCTAAATCACCTACTAAATTAATATCGCGACTATACCGTATTAGGCTAACGGAACGGACGACGCATTATGCGAAACCCCGACTGGCGTGGCAGGCGGACTTAAACGTGTACCTTCCTGAGGATAAATGGAGGTATTGTTGCGTAAGCGTTCGGAAGGTGTCGCTCAACGGCCGACATCTCCTGTTACATTTTAAGTTTCTTAACAGGGTTTACTATACCCCCAAGCGGCTGTGCCGTTACGGACTACGAGAGAGCACCGGCTACGAGAGGTGTAGTGCACAGTCTGCGAACTTCCTACACCTGGCCTGGACTTGCCCGAGGGTGGAGGACTTTTGGTTAGCAGTATACAAAGAAGTGAATGTTCTCACTGGTCTGGCGTTAACCCCTTTGCCGCTTCTCGCCCTGCTGGGCTATTCCAAAGATATTGCGCCAGCATTGCGGAGACTGACAGACATGGCCTTTCTACTTGCTAAACGCTGTGTTGCGCTGACTTGAATGTGAGGGCCGACTCCGACGATGGGCAGATGGGAGAATGACATGCTATATTGCTGTACACAGACTGGTTTATACAGTGACCTACTCCCCCCCAAAACCGGACGAAAAATTATTGGGCATTGTACTTGGAGAGGAGGGCCACGCGAGGCAGTTCCGATACGGGGGCCGAGGCTTCAGCCATAGAGTCAGACGGCGCACGAGACGGTGCGTCACCACTTGACGAAACAGAGACATCACATTAGTGGACTGTAGAGTACCGCGAATACTGGCGACAGGCAGGAAGAAGTGACCGTTGATGACACCACAGTGTTAGGGGGGGCGGTTGCCTACTGTACGGGTGATGATAGCTTATATTGGAGCTGGGGAGCCGCTGCCGTCAACATGCAATGTATTCTTTGCCAATAAGTTGCTGTATAACTATGACTGTGTAGTTGCTACCATTGTGCTCTTTGTATGTGCTGTGTATAAATGCCAATAAACACAATAAAAAAAATTCTAAGGTTTTTTAAATGCTAATTTATAACTGTAACGTCCCTGAAACCTTGTTTTTTTCAGTAAAGATCAATGGTTTTTTAAATGCTAATTTCTAACTATGACGTCCCTGAAACCTTTGTTTTTTTTGTGAATTTCAAAGGTTTTTTTAAATGCAAATTTTTAACTATGATGTTCATTAAACCTGTGGTTTTTCCAGTAATTTTCAACGTTTTTTTTGTGATATTTTCTAAGTGTTATATCCTAAAACACTATTTCTAATTTTTTTGTTTGTTATTTAAATTATGTAATGTCTTGTGTTTTCTTAAATTTAAATACATACTTCTTTTAGAAAACAGTGGAGTTGCGTACCTATCGTGTACCTATCTCGGTAGGTGCGCAGATTCAAGCTGCCATATTGCCAAAGTCATGAACTATGCGTGTTTGGTTAGCGACGGGTACACGGTGCCTGCTGCTGCACAACATCATATACATATAGGAATGTGACGGGTGCGCGTTTGGTATGCGATGGGTGCACAATGCCTGGCTCCGCGTAACATCATATACGAATTGGATCGCGTCATGTGCGCGTCTGGTATGCAACGAGTGCGCGGTACCCTGCCCCGCATAACGTTATGTACTTGTGGGGTCACGCTGGGTGCACGACTTAATACCTATATGTATAGTAGTTCAATAAATATATTAGACCAAGAGATTATGTAAACTAATTATAAAAATCATATATTTCTAATCACAATAAAGTTATATTACTCTTAAAAATACTTTTGCAAGGTTGCACCAGGTACGCGCTGGGTGCCCGACTCCCATGTGACTTTAAAAGAAAGCATTTCATTGGTTCATAAGGTTTTTCATTCTAGAAGTTGAAGGACCCCACCCATTTTTTTCATTCTTGCTACACCATCTCAGGAGATACACCTGTTGTATTTTTTAAGCTGCTTTGTATATTTTTTGGGTGTTTTTCTTCTTGAACAGAAATGGCTTCTTCCAATCCTATTGTGGATGTTTCATCTGAAGAAGAGTACTTGGACCAACCTTTGATAAAGAAGAAGGAATCCATCAAGTAGAAGTTTTTCACCATTCCAGATGGTGAAAAACAAGTAAATGCCCGCAAGGTCAGCTGCCCAAGAGCACTGTTCAGGAAAAGTGATAAAAAGTACTCATGCGGAACATCTAGCATGATGAAGCATCTTCAGACAATTCACCCTTGACCTCTGGCGCGTGAACAAGTTTGACGTGCCCAAGAAGAGATACAGAAGGATGACTAGGGAGCTGGTCCAAGAACTTCAGGAGCCTCAAGCTCCTCATTTTGAGGTCCGGACATTCGTCCTGAATTTGCTAACCTTCAGCAACACTGCATCAAATTCAAGGCTGATGTTTGTTGTGGGGAGGAATCTGTAGATGCTGTGGCTTCCGCAGCAAAAAAATACCACTGTTATTTTTTTTTTTATGGTTGCTATGGCTGTTTGATTCTAAACAATAAAAGTTAGTTCTATTGTTTTTCCCGTTTAAAAAAAAAAACACCCAAAGAATTTACAAAATAGTTTAAACAAAAATATATAAATATATATATATATATATATATCGCATACAACTTGTCCTGTCACAGCCCTTTATCCCAAATGGAGTACCTCCATAATAGCTAAACTTCACGTGAGCCAGCCCCCTTCCACTCTGTGGGCAGACTCAACACGCACATGTCAACATGTGCGTCATAAAGCGCGACTTGCCCTGGTTAACAGAGGGCCCGCTTTCAGGTGAAATAGCGCTAAAACTCGCCCCAATGCAGCGAATCCCCATGACTCACACTGTAAACCGTGATGGCTCAAACAGAGTAAAACCACATGTCCCAGCATGCCCCAAAACTTAGGGGCGTGTCTTACAGGCATCAATGTGTTAAAACTAATGAGGGGACTACACTAACTGGCTACCGTGAACACGAACTACGGTTCGAAACGCGTAGGTGTTGTCACGTTTTGAATAATAAAACTGCAAATTGAAACCCAAGGCGAGTGCGGCGATTTTTTGGCTTTGAATATATATATATATATATATAAAAGCAAAAAAAAAAAAGAAAAGAAAGTTCTTTTCAGAACTACCTTATCTGTTAAAAAAAGAGAAATAAGTGCATGGCAATGCCTGGATGATTTCATAAGTACATGCGTAGAGCTTGAATGATTGAAAGAGTGCATAGGTAGTGCCTGGGTGATTGGAACAGTACATATGTAGTGCCTGCTTAATTGGAGGTGTGCATGAGTAGTGCATGGGTGATTTGAGTATTGTATAAGTATTTCCTGGGTGGTTCCATGACTGCCTAGATGGTGTCTGGGTCATTGCATGAGCACATGGGTACTGACAGAATGATTACAGTAGTGCCAGGATACTGCACAGTGAATGTATAAGTGCGTGGGTATTGGCGGAGTGATTGAATTAGTACATGTTACTGCTTGGATGATTGGAGGAGTGCATGGCTAGTGACAGGGCGATTGCTGGACTGCATGGGTACTGCCTGGGTAATTTAAGGAGTGAATGAGTAGTGTTTAGAAGATGAGAGGCCTGCATGAGTAGTGCAAAGGTGTTTGTAGTGCTGCATGGTTAGTGCCTGGATCATTGCATAAGGACATGGGTACCGCCTGGATCATTAGAGTACTGCAAAGATAGTGCATGGTGAAGTTACAAGTGCTTGGGTATTGGCAGAGTGACTGGATAAGTACATGGTACAGGTTGGGCGATTGGAGGAGTGCATGCGTAGTGACAGGGTGATGGCTGGAGTGAATGAGTAGTACATAGAGGATTGAGCAGTGCACAAGTTAGTGCCTGGGTCATTGCATGAGTGCTTGGGGTATGGTGGAGTGATTGGATAAGTACATGGTGCTGACTGGGTGATTGGAGGAGTGCATAGGCAGTGACAAGGAGATGGCTGGACTGCATGAGTAGTGCTCTGGGGATTGCTGCAGTGCATGTGTTCATGCCTGGGCCATTGCATGTAGTACTGACTGGATGATTAGAGTACTGCAAGGAGAGTGCATGGTGAATTTATAAGTGCTCGGGTTTTGGTACCGTGATTGGATAAGTACATGCTGCTGGCTGGGTGATTGGAGGAGTGCATGGGTAGTGACAAGGAGACAAGGAGATGGCTGGACTGCATGAGTGTCTTGGTGAGGACAGTTCTGTGGCTTCTTTGGCATCTGTCCTCATGTATCCTCCTCAACTTGTGTGCCAGATATCACATGCACACCCTGCAAAGGAACCTACCGTTTCAGTGGCCTAGCACCTGGGATGCATCTCTGACTGTCAAGATCTTGGAAGAGATGGCTAATACCTTTTGTGGTGGTAGATTAGTGCCAACCTGAAAATGTATTGGTAAACCTCCCCTCTAATACTGGATGCCACAGTGATGATGGATACATCTTTATTGGGTGCAAAGGTCATCTGGAGAAGGTGGAATTCAAAGGCCTCTAGTCTGCAGCAGAGAGCCAGCTCCACGTTAACGTATTCAATGTTTTGTCAATCAGTCTGGTACTGAAGGTCTTTCTAGACACAACTAAGAGAAGGGGAGTAATGGTCCTAAATAACAACACAACTGGCATGTGGTACAGCAAAATCTAGCTGGTATGCGGTCCAAGATCCAGGGTCCTAGGTCAAGAGGCCCTATTTCTCTGGAGGTCGGTGCACCAGCAGAAGGTCTCTTTGGTAGCCACTCACCTCATGCGGACCTTGAAAGCTGTAGCAGATGAGATGAACAGGCATCAGCTGTTAGGCTATTTGGGACAAATGCATGACCAGGTGTTGGATACGTGACCTTAACCCTCTGCCGTCCAACCTTCTGATGGGTTGTTCATTTTGTCGTTGGCCCAGCAAGGCTTGCAGGGGGCACAGTTTGGAGTTACTTGCAGAGGTGGCTGATCCGTTATGGCGGAGGAACATTGCCCCGCCCCCCCCCCCCGCTGAAAGCCAGAAGAGGCAAAGGACACAAATAAAATGATAATAAAGCTTTTTTATTATCATTTTATTTTAGCCCAGCAGTCTGTAAGCCAAGGGAGGGGTGTGGCCTCCCATACTAATGCTGCAGCATCAGGGAGGAGGGGGGGTGGTGGCACTGTCAAGTGCACATGACGGTTTGGCAGGAACTGTGGAGCTGGCAAAAGAATCATGCTCACTTGGTCTTTCTCCACCTGATCTGTGATGTACAGCTAGGTGGAAAAACCACCAGAGGCTCACAGTCTCGTACCATGTCATAAACAATACATGCATATGAGCAAACTATACTATACTATTTCTTACTATTGGTCTGGGAGGCAAGGGGCAACACAATGAAACACTGAAAAAAACATAGTTGAGAAATCATGTCAGTTAAAATGTAACATTTAAGCTAAAAAATGTCATTACTTACAGTTTACTGCTTCAACTAGAACTTGTGCCCCCAACAGTTTACTCATGAATTATGTAATTTGAGAAGATATCAGTGATGTTTTCAATGGATTCTTTTTGTAAATTTTTGAGGGATCCTTTTTGCAATATAAAGCTATACAATTTTAACATACCTCACTATACAACACATTAACCTTTGGGTTTGTCAATAGGTTTCTTGGGCTTTTGTTAACGTAATGTAAGATTTTATTAGCATTCCTATCTATGCAAACCCACCACCTGTACTCAACTCCAACTGAGCCCCTGTGTTTGTCTAACTCTCCTTCCTTCAGACAGCCAAACCCAATCAACAATCACCCCACTTTATTTTATTGCTTTTCTGATCCCATTGCATTTATTGTCTAGGTACTACTCTTTCTTGTAGAAAGGAAAAAAGACATGTATTACATACATTGCTATGTACTACATATTAAGTTACAAATATATACATCTGTTACATGAAAATGCTGGCTGATACCCTTAAATCACATTAGAACCGTAGTGGGTCCTGAACTCCATAATCATTATATCAGCCGAACATCACAAAATAAAGGGGTGGTTTTATATATATAACAGCACTCACATGTTCACATGCATCAGTGATGTCATGAGTGATGTCACTGACCATGTCATGAGTGATGTCATCAGCAGTGCATTGCGGGCGCGCGAGTTATAGTTAGCTGAACTAACTATAACGGGGGCATGTCAATGGTTTTGTATGAGTGAAATGTCCAGCTAACTATAACATGTGTGAAACCTATGGTTTTTTCAGTGAATTTCTAAGGTTTTTTAAATGCTAATTCCTAACTGTAACGTGGCTGAAACCTATGCTTTTTTCAGTGAATTTCAAAGCTTTGTAAATGATAATTTTTAAATGTATTAATTATATTTATTTCTTTTTATAGTAATTTCCAACATTTTTATAATAATTATTTTAGTTATTTTATTTTTTAAGTTACATTAGACATTTTTTTTCCAATATATTAAAATTAAATTCTGTATATTTTCTTTTTTTTTGGAGTACTCGTACGGTACGCTTACGGTGATCGCACCATCCTTTGTATGGGTAATCGTACGGTGCATCAACCGCGCATACGTTACGAATACGTTTTCACGTTCCGCGTCGCATCGACTCTTCCACGTGAAGTCATGTACGTTTGTACGGCGCACTTTACGCATACCCCGAAATCTTCTTAATGTATAAAAAGATATGTCTATGTATTTAATGTAAATATTAAGGGAAGACATTATCTAGGATAATTATTAAAATAATATTAATTAACTTTTACTAAGTGTATGTTACTTTTAAAAGCAATTAAACAAATGGCGGCGTACGTCAGCCATTCACGCACCGAAGCGCACCCAACGCATACGCCATGTAACTTTGAAACAAGAAATTTTATTGGGTCATAACACTTCCAATTCTAACTGTTGAAAGACCCCACCCATTTTAATCATTCTTCTTTGACTTTCTCATTAGAACCATCTCTTGTCGGGAGCTCCTGTCATTTGACAAAAGAATTTAAATATGGCTGCATTTCTGGAATCCACTTCAGAACCTTCTTCAGAGGAGAAATTTATAGCTGAGGAGTCACAGGGAAAAAGAAAAGAGGCACTAATCTGGAAATTTTTCACCTTTCCAGAAGGACAGAAAAAGGTAAATGCTGCAAAGGTCACCTGCAAAATCTTTGACACCACACTGTCAAAAGAAGATTCAAGCAAGAAGTACTCATTTGGGACAGCAAGCATGGTTCGCCATGTGAAACACCACCATCCTCACAAATATGCAAGAGCTTGCTCTGACAGGCTACGGGACAATCCATCACCTGCTGTTCCCAGCACTTCAAGCGCACCAACCACACAGCCATGGACTCCGCATCCAAATATCGAACCGGATTTTGCTGACTTAATCATCCATTGCAAAATTTGCAATGAGATGCTCTGCTATGGGGAGCAGTCAATTAATTTAATTAAACTGCGTAAACAGGAGCACCGTTGCTCACGACGCACATTTTATTTTGCTTATTTGTTCCTGTTGGACACTGTTTTGTTTCCAGTTTATTTTTTTATGTTAAAAAAAAGACAAAAAAACAGTTCTTTTCAGAACTAACTTCACTGGTCAAAAAAAGAGCTATATTTCTATGATAGTATGTAAAACTTTGTTTGAATGAATGTGTAGTGAATTTTCACCTGGTGTGCTCCTCTATGGTCCATGTGTACACCTCTGAGATTGTTTGTTTCCGTTTATTTTCTGCACCACTTGTAGTCTCTACGCATGCGCTGCATCGTTTCCAAGACCACACTTCTTTCTTTTTCTTCAAGTTCACCAAGCAACCCTTTCCTCATTTCAGGTATTAAATTGCCGCTTTGTTCTCCCGGGCCGTGTCCCTCATCCGCTGCTACACTTTACTAATATACTAATATTAATAATCATATTCTATCTATATTTATTTGAAACGTATTGCCTGGGGCACCACACGTTGATTACATACTCCGTCCTCCGCCATTTTAGTAGTTTTCCTCCGTCATTTTTATTATACCTGCCACTTTCATTTTTATTTCACCCCATTTACTGCAGGAGTGCAGGGCCCAGCAGTGTAACACCTCCTGCACCCAGAACACATGCAGCTGTCACACCACAAGTTTCTATACTTGATAAATGAGTGGAAATTGTGTTGCTATTAGCACCATGTGGGCAAAGACTAATGCGAGCTATCTCAGGAGTCTTTTTTCTCTGTCTATTCAACACAGGTTGCTGCTCTAGATGTTCATTGCCTTGCCTTCTCGGTACCGAATATGATGATTCTTATCGGAAATAGCAGCCTGATGCCTGACGAAGTTTGCCGCGTTCCCACAGTATTTTTATCTGGGCGAGGCAGGTCGCGGGATGTATCTAACAGAGGTGTATGCCCGAGATGCTTGCTGTTGAAATCCAGACAGGTATTTGCAAAGTTTTAGTGCAATTCTTCACTTAGACAGGTAGTTGAACCATATCCACTTTACGTAGCCCGTCCCTCCGCCCCGCTCCCGCCTCCCAGCTGCTCCTCCCTCCCACAGATAGTTGTAGTTCGTGCCGTCTGTTCCTGCGCTGTGACCCTCCTGACACGCTCTGAGGCGGTCGCTCCCCACGCTCCCTGGCTCCTGGTATCGTAGCGCTATTACGCTCCCTCTGTTTCATTGCTGCTAACAGCTGATTTGCGCTTCGCTCGCTTAGCTGGCATTGTCTATTGTAATATTGTTTGTGCTTGTTTGTTATATCGTAGCGCTGTATTGCTTTAGCATTGCTCTCATTGCCTGCATTGTTTCTAGGAGCTGCCTGGTACGATCGTTGAACTACATTGTATTACACTGATCACATTGCTTCGTGAGTCATTTGTGCCCGATTGTGCCTCTGCCCATATCTCTGAGACACCACAGACAGTGCCCCAATCTCGCCCTGTTTCGCTTTTGCTTTGCAGCCATTTTGTTGTTGTTGTGCCTCATAGCCCGTCCCTCCGCCCCGCTCCCACCTCCCAGCTGCTCCTCCCTCGCCCCACCCCCTCCACTATCCACATATGACGAAGATTTTTACGCGCAGCAATCACGCGCAGCAGACGCGCCCCATGCGCGCCGAAGGCGCGCCAAAGGTAAGCCCGTCTACGCCCATCCGCGCCTGGACCGCGCCCAGCGCCAAACCCCCTGGCCCCCGCAAAATCCACCCCACCCGCATAACGTACGACTCCGCATCCCTATCAGCTCTTAATCCTGGCCGAGTGCCAGACTGCTACCAATCCGCCCCAGGACACACCCATGGATCCTTCACCTGCCACTCCTGCAAGTTCGACTGCATCAGAACCAACACCAAATCCACAAATTCCAAACAGAGCTCCGACACTAACAACTTGAAATGCATCCTACTCAACACCCTCTCGGTCCACAGACACGCCATTGAACTTTGGAACCTACTCGACACCACTTCGCCGGACGTCGCCTTTCTTACAGATACCTGGATGAACGCCTCATCAGCACCCGACATCGCCATAGCCATCCCGGACGGCTACAAGACCATCCGAAAGGACCGCATCAACCAAAAAGGAGGAGGCATCGCCATTGTCCATAAGAATACCATTCGCATCACGACCAATTCCGACGATAACCTCGCAAACTCCGAACACCTTCACTTCCAGATCCACACCGACCCCAAGACCACACTCAGAGGCACCCTCATCTACAGGCCACCAGGACCCCGCACACAATTCAGCGAAGACATCACTGACTTCATCAGCCCACACGCCCTCCCCTCTGAGGAATACATTCTACTGGGAGACCTCAACTTCCACCTAGAAAATAACAACGACAGCAACACCACCACCCTTCTGGACAACCTCGCCAATCTCGGACTCAAACAACTCGTTGACACCCCCACCCACTATGCCGGACACACGCTCGACCCAATCTTCACCTCCAGAAAGCACATCTCCTTCAACCACACCACAGCTCTCCATTGGACGGACCGTAGCTGCGTTCACTTCAACTACAAAAAGACTACGACCCACAACCACCCACAACCAATTCCCCGCAGAAACTGGAACAAACTTACCACCGATCAGCTTGTCTCATCGCTTCAACAAAACCCCCCTGCCAAATCATCGGACCCTAACCAAGCAGCCACCAACCTCACACAATGGATCACCCACAGCGCTGACAAATTAGCACCCTTGAAAAACCTTCAAATCAAGCAAGGTAGCAAAAAAGCCCCCTGGTTCAATGATGACCTCAAGAATTCCAAGAAGATCTGTCGCACCCTCGAAAAAGCCTGGCGAAAAAACCCAACCACTGACAACCTGGCCACATTCAAGAACGCCACCCGCAAACACCACCAACTGATCCGATCCGCCAAGAAATCAGCATTCAAGGATCGACTCGACAACAACGCCCACAACAGCAAAGAACTATTCAACATTGTCAAAGAGTTTACCAACCCCACCACCGGCACCAACGACATCACTCCATCCCAATACCTCTGCGACTCTCTAGCCCCGTTCTTCCACAACAAAATCGCTGACATACATAACAGCTTCGGCGACCAGTCCACCCCAGCCACCTCCGAACTAAAACCCCCCTCTAACAACCTTTGCGCCTGGAACCCAATCACCACTGAAGACACCATCCGCCTGATGAACTCCATCCACTCAGGATCGCCAACTGACCCATGTCCCCACCACATCTTCAACAAAGCAGACTCCATTATCGCACCCCATCTCCGAGACGTCATCAACTGCTCCCTCAACTCTGCTAACTTCCTGGAAAGCTGGAAACATGCCGAACTCAGTGCCCTCCTGAAGAAACCCACAGCAGACCCCACTGAACTTAAGAACTACTGCCCCATTTCGCTCCTCCCATTCCCTGCCAAAGTCATTGAGAAAGCCGTCAACAGTCAGCTAGCCGCCTTCCTCGAATCCAACAAATCCCTCGACCCCTCACAGTCCAGCTTCCGAGCCAAACACAGCACAGAGACTGCCCTAACCGCAGCAACAGACGACATTTGAGCTCTACTGGACAACGGGGAAACAACTGCCCTCATCCTACTTGACCTCTCTGCGGCCTTCGACACAGTCTGTCATAGCACCCTTATACAACGCCTCAGCAACGTCGGAATAAAAGGACAAGCTTTGGATTGGATCATCTCGTTCCTCGCCGGAAGAACCCAGAGAGTCCGCCTCCCCCCTTTTAGATCAGAAGCCACCAAAGTCATCTGCGGCGTACCACAAGGATCATCACTCAGTCCCACCCTCTTCAACGTATACATGAGTCCCCTCGCATCCATCGCGCGCCAACACAACCTCAACATCATCTCCTACGCAGACGACACCCAGCTGATCCTCTCCCTCACCAAAGACCCAAACACCGCCAAAACCAACCTACATGAAGGGATGAAAGAAGTAGCCGAGTGGATGAAGAACAGCCGTCTAAAACTGAACTCGGACAAAACGGAAGTCCTCATCTTAGGATCATCCCCCTCTGCCTGGGACGACTCATGGTGGCCACCGGCCTTGGGAAACGCACCCAAACCAACAGACTACGCACGTAACCTAGGCTTCATCCTCGACTCCTCCCTCTCAATGACCAGACAAGTCAACGCCGTCTCATCATCATGCTTCAACATCCTACGTATGCTCACAAAAATCTTCCGCTGGATCCCCACCGAAACAGGAAAGACGGTCACCCATGCACTGGTCACAAGCTGACTGGACTACGGAAACACTCTTTACGCTGGAACCACAACCAAACTACAGAAAAAACTCCAACGCATCCAAAACGTTTCAGCCAGACTCATTCTAGACATCCCCAGCCAAGCTCACATTTCCGGACACCTGAAAGACCTCCACTGGCTCCCCGTCAACAAGAGAATAACATTCTGTCTCCTCACCCACGCACACAAAGCCCTCTACGACCTAGGACCTGAATACCTCAACACGAGCCTGTCCTTTTACACCCCCACCCGCCAACTTCGATCGTCCAACCTAGCCCTCGCCGCAGTTCCACGCATCCAAAGATCCACCATTCGGGGAAGGTCCTTCTCCTACTTAGCGGCCAAGACATGGAATTCTCTCCCCACCCACCTCCGCCTTACACAGAACCACCTCTCCTTCAGAAAACAACTAAAAACTTGGATATTCGATAAGTAAAGCATCCCCCCCTCCCTCAAGCGCCTTGAAACCCTCTGGGTGAGTAGTGCGCTAAAGAAATTTTGAACTTGAACTTGTATTGGCTTCTAAGCTTTGGGTTCTTGTTTTTGTATTTGAGACTGCTGGCGGCTCTGTTTTTAACTTACGCCCGGATTACTAAGTAACCTGTGAAGCTGGAGGAATTTGAAGTGTGTACCCCCGGTATTTGTACTATGTTTTCAGGTAAAGGATTTTATATAATGCCCGAAATTCCTGGTAGGATGATTTGGAACCTAGCGATCTAAATATGAAGGCTTATTTTAATAATAACCTTCTTTGTACATTAGTCGCAATAATTTGTATAATATGGCCCTGGAATGTGGCCCGTATTGATAGGTAACCTTTCCTCATTTCGTCTTTGTAACTATTTTTGGGAGTAAAATTGTGATGTAATTTTCTTATGTTTTTAGACTGTTGCTGGTGTCAGTGAGCTGTCAGTATATCCATTGTCGAAAGACTGTTTGCTGGATATTAAATCATGGAACTAGAAAACTGAATGAAGGTGCGTTGTGCACTATACTATTGCCAATCATCAATATCGTCCGTTTTATTCTATTGGCTTTTGTTAGAATAGCGTCTCATTCCTCTCTTTTCACATGTAGAAATCGGAAAGAACGTGTCTCTTTGTGTTTTAAAATAAAATTATACATGGCTCTCATCCTTGGAGGTCTTTGAAAACCCAATTCATCAAGGTATTTAGACATGTATTTTTACCTGGCAAAATACCAGTGGTATGGATGTATTGGGTTCGAAATCTCCATGTATGGTTAGCATTGGGCTATGATATTATGCCTAGGATATGGGCCCACAATGTATATACTGTGCTCTAAAATCGAGGTTAGTATTTTGAGATAAACCTGCACTTGTGTATTGTCCTTTCCATGATTTAGGCAATGGATGATGGCCTGTCTCATCACAATATGCCTTCATTAATTGCCTGACTGACCACGTAGTTTGCACTGTATGGCAACATTTGAGAGATTTTTATCTCCATCATTGATATTGTGCATCATGATTATGCACAAATTAATACACATATGAAATGTCCGTATGATTAGTGTGTTTGGTGTTTTCACTACTGACTATAAAGTTTGCACTGTATGGCAGCATTTGAGAGATTCCTATCTCCATTATTGACATTGTGCACTATAATTATGCACTAATTAGTATGCATATGACATGTCAGTATGACGAGTGTGTGTTGTTTTCACTACATGATATTTATAATTTGAACATTGAGGTAATGTGAAAATGTTTTTTCTGTTTGTTTTTTAATTGTGTTAATAATTATACTCTGTATATTGGGAGTGATGTAATAAAGTGTATTTTTTATTATTCTTATATTGCAGATAACATTTGATAGATTGGGAACCAAAAATTCTTTCCTGAAGAAGGTGCTGGCTTTTAATTTATGTGCCCACCGAAACGCGTCGATGCACTTATGAGCAGAAAATACGTTAAGTCTGTGGAGACAATAACTCTGACTACAATTGAATTATTAATCAGAGTTGATTTCTGTTTTACCATTGTACTTTCTCTCGCTAAAATAGGAATCATATTTCCTTTTTGTGTTTCCCACTTCTGTGTTTTTAATGTATGTGTTCTAATGTATTGATACTTTTTTATTGATTAGTACTGTATTGATGATAGGGCGGACTATGTTTTTAATTACTGTCTGAATAAAGAGATACTTTTTTAAGAATTTATTTTTACATTTCCTCATTGTTCATTTTTTCTGTAGCGAATGCACTATTGCTCATGTGAGTATGCCTGTTGTGTAATATTGCCCAAAGGGGATTTCTTGCTTGACAGCTTTCACACCAGAGGCAGGCACCATACCACATCCATCATCGCCTCTGCTCTATGACTCTCCACAGCAGGACCCGCACACACAGTCTCCATCAGCAGCTTCAGAGGTGTCGGAAGTCTTCAGGCCCAGAAGGCATGATGTTCCCCCGCTGCAAATCCTTGCGACCTCCTCTGATGAGGAAAGGGAGGGTGACACCCAAACTGAGCCAGTGGAGGCAAACATTGAGGGCTTCCGTCCACTCCTGTAGCTGTGCACAGAGGTGCAAGACAGCGTAGGGTCTGGGAGGGAAGCACAAGTGGCCATGGTGATGGGGTCTTCTGCGGGCTGGAGGGCACGATGGTCAAAGTGCAGTGCCTGCAGGCAAAAGCAATTACTGCAGTACAAAGACAAATGCGCCACCTGAACAGTAACATGGATAACATGAACCGGGGCATCACCTCCATGGCAGAGAGCATGAGGGACAAGGCAGATGGGATGAGGGACATGTCCCAGTGCATGATGGCACTTTGTGAAGAACTGCATGATGACCGCACACAGAGGCGCCGGGAGAGGCAGTGCATGCAGCATCAGACAAAGGCCATAAACAGTCTGGCAACAGCATCTTCAATGCTATGTCGTCGTTCTGTTGCGATGCAGGAGGGGCTGGTGCACTGCTGCACAGATCTCACCAGGGGGATGGGGAGAGTTACAACTGCAATGGAAGTGCTGCTGACAAACCAGTCAGCCAACGCTGGAGATGTAGGTGTAGGGGACACTGATGACACCACCAGCAGGAGTAGCAGCAGCACCCCTATACAGGACATTAGGAGGAGCAGCAGACGCCAAACTACAGGCCCTGGCTCATCAGCCAATGTTCAATCCCAACCTCAGGCATCCTGCAGTCTTGTGCGTGGGCGCAGACAGTAATGCTGCCCACACTCCCAAGGACATGTTAGGGTGAGGTAACCCGTGTCCGCATAGTTAGGCTTGGCACAATTTGGACTACATTGATGTATCAGTTGACATTTACCGTAGTGCTCATTAAACTACGTCATTTACATTCAACCCCTGGCTGTGTCTCCTTACTTACTTAAAAATAGCTGCATGTGATCTCTGCCCGTCTCAGTCTCCGATCAGTAGCTGACGCAACTCCTGCTGCATAGGGCTCTGGATGTTCAGTTCCATCATCAATGTCCTCATGATGTGTTATTTCCACTTCTGTGCCTTTCTTAGTGGCCAGGTTGTGCAGCATGGCACAGGTGCAATGATTTTACAGCAGATGATAGGAGTGTACTGCCGTGCACCTCCACTCTTGTGAAGGCAGCGGAACTAGCTTTTTAAAAGTCCAAATGTGCGTTCAACAACGTTGCGTGTTGCTCTGTGTGCCACATTGTAACGTTTCTCACACCTGGTAGATGGATTCAGGTAGGGGGTGAGAACAAAGGACCGCACAGCATAAGCGCTATCGCCTAGGTAGAAAAGAGAGTGCCATTAGTTACATGCTCAAAATACATTCATGTGCATTATCTATCAGGGTGTGTCACAGTTATTTACCTAGCAGGTACCCTTCACCAAATTCTCCAGCAGCAAGGCGTGTGTAGATCCCACTGTTCTGGAATATGTACGAGTCGTGGATGCTCCCCGGGAAGTTGGCCACAATGTCTGTTATCATGTTGCCAGTGTTGCATATCACCTGCACATTGATTGAGTGGGTTGACTTTCGGTTCCTGTAGATGTATTCTGTGGCTGCAGGCGGGCAGATTGGGATATGGGTGCCATCTATACAGCCTATGACATGAGGGAACTGTGCCTTTTGATAGAACTCAGTTTTGGTCTTGAGCAGTTCCGCATGTGTGTCAGGGAAGCTGATGTAATGATTCTCTGCATCATGGCGTCCAGGAACTTACGGAAGAAACAGGACAGGCAGCTCTGGGACACCCCACCTACTGCAGCAATCACACTCTGGTAACTCCCAGATGCAAGCAGTTGTAGGCTACAGAGCACCTGCACATGGGGTGGGATGGCGTGCGCCCTTGGCGTTGGGTGCTCCAGTAGTGGGTGCAGGTCCCTGATCAACTCCAGGATGGTTTGTGGGTGTAATCTGTACCTTTGCAATATCTCTGCCTCAGTGAGTTGGAAGAGCATAATCCTCTGCCTGTAGACTTGCTCCTCCCTCATCTAAACCCTCTACCCTGCTGCCTGTAGCCATAGCCGCCTTGCAATGACATAGAATGCCGCCATTCTGGTCACAGTGTTGCATTTTGGGGCCTTTTTTATAGCCTGCACCTGGTTACCACCTGCTTTCACTCCATGGTAAATACCGACTCTTAAATACAGAATTTCATGAAATTCTGTATTTTTAAGGTTTCCTACATCTCAAAACGCATTTTTTACCATTTCCTATTTACCTATTCGGTGAATAAGAATTTGGTAAATAAGAATTCGGTATATTCCGAATCGGTAAATTACCTACTCGTATTTACCGAATCGGTCAATTTTTGACTCCTACATCTCAAAAACCCAATTCCGGTCGGTAAAGGCCAAAATTCGATAATTTCGGCCATTACAGACCACCCAAAATTAGGTAAATTTCAGATTTACTGACCGGTATTGAGCCATTTGCTATGCAGGGGAGATTCGGTAAATACCGAATCGGTATTTACCGATTCTGTATTTACAGAATCATCATTTACCGATTCAGTATTTACCGAATCAGTAAATGACATGTAGGAAGCACTGAATAGTGCTACTGTGCTTTAAGGATTCGTTATTTACCACCAACTATTATTTGGTGGTAAATAACGGATACCTCTGTAAATGCAAATCTGTGCATTTACCCCAGTGCCATGTGGCAGACATAAATGCCCTTAGGGCATGTATGTGTGCCACATGTGCACACAAGCACAATTCAGGGGTGCAACAGGGTGTCAATATGACACCCTTCCACCCTTGACTCTTTCCCTATTTTACCGAATCAGTATTTACCGATTCGGTAATTGACATTCAGTCCTATGGGCCTCCAGGCCCAAAGGAATGAATGGCAATTACTGAATCAGTAAATACCGTTTCGGTAAATACCGAATCTTAACGATTCGGTAATTTTTAATGAATGATTTATTTTACCGAATCGGTAAAATTCTGTATTTTAGAATCGGTAAATACTATTTACCTACATCTGGCCCTAAATGAGGTCAAACATTACAAGTCAAGGTAACACTACGATTTTAGGTGTGCAGTGTGCCTGGTACATTTCACCTCCCCGGGGCTTTAATATTGAACATTGGGGGTCCGTTACGGATACCTACAACTTAAGAAGAAATGAAGAGTCAAAATACATAAATTACTACAACCTAGTCATTTTGTCTATGTGGAATGCTAAAATGGATATTCAATATGTTACAGACAATTCCATTGCTGTTGCTCGATATGTAACATCCTACATAACGAAATCAGAAAAGACAAAATTGAAGGAAATTGGGAAGAGATTTCCCACGAGAAGAGTCTAAGTAAGAAAGTATATACTTACAGTTTGAAGATGTTATATCATCGAGAAATTGGAGCATATGAATGCTCGGCTCGCTTATCATCTGCAAGTCTATACTCCAAATCTAGAAGAATCATTTGGGTGAGTCTAGGTCTTGCTTCAACACGAAACCGAGTACTTAAATCTGTACAAGAAATTGAATATTTAGCTGAAAAGGAGCCAGAAAGTACAGATATTGTGAAATCAAATATGTTGGATACGTATTATCCAAACAGAACTCACCATCTGGAGAACATTTGTCTCTATGAAGTGCTGGAAAACTATATTTTTAAACAGAATATTACAGAAAACATCAATAATGGTATATATGCTGTGACTGTTTCTGAAGGATGTTTTGTAAAACAAAGAAAAGGACATTTGATTAATCACCGTAAACTGAGTTGTGAAACTCCTGTCAAAAGGGAATTTTACTACTTAGCTCTTTTGCAACTTTTCAAGCCATGGCGTTCCAAATTGGAATTACTTTCAATGCAACTAAAGATAGTATAGAATGTCCTGTTTTTGCTAATTATGTGAAAATGTTGAACGATGAAATTGAACAAGAAGTTACAATTGCAGCTGAGATTGCTAGAGACAGTTCTCAAGACAGTCAATCTTCTGCTCCGTTAAGTTAGGAACCATTAGGAGAACCAATTATTCAAAATGAAGCAGCAACTGCTATGGAAGAGGTGGAAACAGCAATGTATCAAGCTCAAGAAGATGTAAGAAATTTAGGAAATTTGGAAGAACAACTTAATGTTGAGCAGAAATAAATATATGAGCAAGTGAGAGAACAGATTAACCATGGATTACTTCATGAAAAGAAATGTGCTCTTGCTCATTATTTCAACCTATTCGATTGTATGTGAGTTGACAAGCTGGAACAGGAAAAAAGTTTTTTTAATTAAAGTAATTTCAACCTATTTACACAAAACAACTGACTCGTATTTGTCTTGTGTTGTCACTGCTCCAACAGGGTTGGCGGTACAAAAGGGGGTGGTGATGGACAGAGCATCTGAACCAATCAAACACTCACACCCAGTCAAAAGATCTGGGTATAATCCATCACCGTTCTTTAGCCCACTCTGCCACCCCAGTTTAGACAGGGTTGGTAGCACACAATATTAAAGGAGTTACTTTACCTCGTTTATTAATGCTACCAGTAGAGCATGAAAACAAATTAGAATACTACAAGCTATCTGGAGAAGCTTGTTTTGGGGTTGCAAGAGTCTTGAAGAAAATTAAAGTTCTCATTACTGATGAGGTAAGCATGGTATCAAAGTTAATGCTTGCATTTGTGCATTTAAGAATGCAGCAAATTCTTAAAACAGACTATGATGTATTATTTGGAGGAAAACACGTCAAAGTTTTTGGAGATCTACTACAACTTACTCATGTAAAAGGACAACCATTGTTTAAAACACTGGCACATGAAGATTCCAGAAAGTCTTTGGGGAGCATTGGAAATGTTAATATTTGGTCATATTTTGAGTATAAGGAACGTATTACAAATATGAGTCAGGCAAATGATGCAGATTATGGAAAAATTCTTCAAGATGTAAGAATTGGAAAAGTGACAGAACATGGCAAACAAGCTTTACTGAGACAATTACTTGCCAATTTGTTTCCAAATGAAAATATTGTTCCAGGGAAAATATATATGAAAATTGCAAATAACAAGTCTGTAATCTGCTTAATGCCAACACTGCATGAATGTTCTGTTCAATGAAGAAATGTTAAAGTTGGAAAATGAAGAAATTATAAAATTGGAAGCTATTGATAAAATAGAGCATGAAGGATTCACTATTATTTTGACTGAAAAGTTGAAGAGGAAATTTGATTCTTTGGAGAAGTCGATAAGTAAAACTGCTGGTTTGGAAAAGAATTTATATGCATGTTTAATATGTAGGGTAATTTTACGCTGTCATTTGAATGTGGAAAAAGGTTTAGTAAATGGAGCAATGGGTAAAATTGTTGATTTTGTTAATTATGTAAATAGAGATGGGATTGAATTTTTGAAGATCAAATTTGATGAAATTCCTGATATAAAACAATTTAGTCGTTGTTCATCTCGGTTCTTGCTTGTAAAAGATTTGTATGTTCGCAGAAAACAGTTTCCTATTTGTTTGGCATATGCGGTGACCATTCTTAAATCTCAAGGTTTAAGTGTAGATAGTGCTTTAGTGATTATTGGAAGTGCCGTGTTTAAAGAGGGAATGGCATTTGTTGCTTTGTCCCGAGTCAGAACTTTATCTGGATTGTACTTGATTGATTTTGATGAGACAAAGGTTAGTGCAGATGCAAATTGTGTGAAAGAGTATAATAGGTTAAGAAGAGAATATGCTCCCAATTTAGGTCAATATCCAGTATTTGAAAAGCGTGTGGTAGGTAGAAAAAGAAGATTTGAGAATATCTGTAGTGAAACTGTAGAGAAAGAAAAAAAACAAGATAAAGTTGCGCCTGCAAGCAAAAAGAAAAAGGACAGTGTTGAAGAGAATGCTGGTTATCGGTTTGAAAATAGTTGTGGTGTCAACTGCTATGCTAATGTAGTAGTTAATGTTTTATTTCTTGAAAGTTTGCAACAGCAAATTTTTGAAAATCGGGTTGAAAGTTTCTGCTCATTGTTGTATTCTGTTTATGAGAAATGTAGTAGTGATATTCGAAATGTTTTGGAATGTTTAATGTTTATGCTTGGTGTGCTGGAAGATGAAGGTATAGATGTTGAAAATCTTTTTGGCCTTTCTTATAAATGGCAACATGACTGTCAAAATTCTTTGTTTACATGTAACACTAACTTAGACAGTGAAATATTCATATATTTGACTTTACCAGACTGTGAATCAGTGTCCGTTAACAATCTAGTTAGAGGAGCAAGTCAAAACATGGGGCCTCATTTATGAGCCCTTGCATCACTTTTACGCCACCGGTGTGTCACTTTTTGTGATGCACCAGCAGCGTAAATAATGTGCCTTGTTGCACCATATTTACAAAGTGACGCATCTAGGTAGATGCGTCACTTTGTAAACCCCTGTACCACATTATACCTGCGCCAGGTATAATATATGCAAGGGGGCGTATTGACGCAAGGAAGGGTCATAGAAGTGACGCAGTGAAATCTATGAGATTTCACTGCGTCACTTTTAGGACCCCGTTGCGTTAAAATCTTGCGCCTGCCTCACAGCAGGCGTAAGACTGACGCAGGCCCTTTCACATGGGGCTTGCCCGATGTGAAAGGGAGCATTGCTGGAGTTGCGTCACTTTTGTAACACACTCCAGCAATGCGTCACTTTTGCGCAGACAGATACGTCAGAAATACTGACGTATTTGTAACTCCTTGCGACATGATGCGTCATACATTAAATATGACGCATCACTGGTGTCGCAAGGAGTGCGCAGTGAAAAGTGACGCATCTCTGTTTTCACGCAGCGATGCGTCACTTTTCATAAATGAGGCCCCTGGAGTGTACCAATGTAAATCAGAAATGTCATCAACATTATTTATACAAAGATATGGACAGTATGTTATTTTAATGCTGCAACGTTGTAGAGCTGATAGAAGAAAATTGGAAACTTTAATTAAAATTTTTGTAGCTGGTCAAATTTCAATATCAGGAAGAACTTTTGTAGCTGTTTCAATTATTTTTCATGATGGACCTTCTACAACATCTGGACATTACACTGTTTATTTAAAATGTCTGAAAGGTTGGATACATTGTAATGATACTCAATTAGTTAGTTTTTAAGCAACGTTTGCCTAAAGAGTTACCAAATTCTTACCTAATATTTTTAAAGCCAAAATTTTAAGATCAGAATTTGGCCTTTCAGGATTACTGCTGTTTATTTAGATTCATCTGGTGTTGTACAGTATTTTGTAAGTGAGGGTGAGGAGCTTGAAGGTGATCCTCTTGTTGATGTTGAGGCAGAGTAAGTGTATCATGTCGTGGGTGATGTGGCTGTAGCAGGGGACATTGAAGATCAATCAGGTGGAGGTGCTTTGGATTAGTTGTAGTCTTTATAGGTGTTTGGCTGTAATCTTGTGTAAAGTGTGTTGCCACAGTGTAGTCTGTTTCTTCTTGTTTTCTTTAGGATGTACTTGTAAATGTTGTGGAGAATGTTGAGGGTGTTATAGCAGTATGAGGAAATGCTGTAGACTTGTTTACACTTGTAGAGGGAGGAGTTCATTATGAATCATAGTTTGTGTACATGGTCAGTAGGTGTTGGTACTGTTCACAGTGTAGTTGATCAGCAGGAGTTATCTGAAGCTAAGGGGGTGAGTTTGAGAAAGAGTATCTTCATGTTGTGTGAATTCATGTTTAAAGAGCTACTCCTTATCTAATTGGTGACGTGCTTAATTGTGTCTTGGAAGTTGTTTTTGGTTGTATGTGGCTCCTTGGTGAGGAAGAGCATGAGCTGGGTGTCGTCGATGTAGGAGATAATGTTGTGGTTCAGTTGGTGAGCCATTTGTGTAAGGGTGGCCATGTAGATGTTGAATAGCGTTGGACTGAAGAATGAGCAGTGGAAGACGGTGCAAATGATGTCAGTGGTTTTGGATCTGAACGCTGGGAGGCAGACGCTCAAAGTTTCTATTGAACAACTTTTAAACTAAGAATTTCACACATACTATTTGGCCATGGGGAAAAGTTTGTGAAACTCCTAATAACTTTTTGTTGTAAATTTTGTCAGCATATATTTGTAAGTAACATTATTTATAATGGAACAAATTTAATGATGGTGTTTTGTTGTTTTTTCAAGATTGTTTGCCATATCTCATAGTTACGTAAGAAATTTGTCTTTGAAAAAAATATTTAAGATTGTTATTGAGATTGCTGTTTGTTTTTTTTTCTAGATAATCTTCTTGATTGTCTTTTTTTGCCCGCTGTGCCCGCTGTGATGAGTACTGCTTCAAACTTCTATTGATTATGTATGCACTCTTCTATGCACTACCAAAGTTGTGTTTTATAGCTTTTATTTCCAGGTCTATATTCCTGTGTCTCCCTCCCTCTATCTCCCTCATTCTCCCTTTCTGTTTGTTTCCCATAGTTTTCTTCTTTCTCTGTCTCCCTCCCTCTATCTGTTTCCCTCCTTCTGTCTGTTACCCTCTATTTGTATCTCTACATGTCCCTGTCTTCCTCCATCTGTCTCCCTCTCTGTCTCTGTCTGTCTCTGACTCTATCTCACTGCCCCAGTCGCTGTATCTATCTCTATGTGTCTGTCTCTGTCTTTATCTTTTTCACCCTCTCTCTCTCGGTCTCTTTCTTTCTCTATCTCCCTCTCTCTCTGTCTTTTTTTGTCTCCCTTCGTCTCTTCCTTGCTCTCTAACTCTCTCTTACTCTTTCTTGGTATGTGTCACTCACTCTCTCTGTTTCCCTCTCTCTCTGTTGCTACAAGACCGCAGAGGGGGAAGCCAGCACGTTTTGCAATTTTCTTCCAGCAAGAAACCCTCCCTTACACCCATCTGAAGTTGAGTTATATACTGGTTTCTACCCTGAAATGGGTTTACTAGAGCCCTTTGCAAGAGAAGATGTCTGCCGTGTAGAGACCACTAACACAAGAAAAGCCAAGCCTTGGTCCATACACAGAGCACTTCTTCAATAGGTTTTACTCTTGCTAAATTGTGCACAGTTTTGGCTTATAACACATCATGAATATTCTACCATCAATAAATGAGAGAGCAAACAGAGAGAACGTGCCTTGAATTTTCAGAGAGCAGCCATGGAACGTCTCTCTGGCGTGCACCAAAAGTGAAGATAAACTATGAACACATGCACACACATTTTTAACTTGGCATGCATATTGTGCATCCATCTCCTCTGCAAGAGGCTTCCCTGGCTTCGCTGTGCGCAGGCAGCCGAGGCCAATGTTAAGGCTTTGTGCAGCAAGTTCGAGACACCGAAGGAATTTCCAAAAAAGGAATTCCAGAGCCCCGATTAACACTGAAAGCCTTTAGTGTGCTTTTTTTGTAGCTGATAGACAGGCAGTATTTCTCTTTGTCTAGACTGGAGATCAGAGCTGTTAGCACTGCTGCACTTCACAGATTGGCACAGGTACACCATTGAGTTATGGTGGAGGGGGAAAGGAGAGGTATGTGCCGTAATCCATTCACTACATTCAAACAGTAATCAGCAGATGTACAATTAGTGGTACATCCCCAGAGGTATGTCAGTTATTGTGCACTGTGACATCACCACAATGGATGCACCGTATTTACAATGTTGTATATTATGGAGCAAAAACGACACAGATATGTGATGTATTTGTGTTGTGAAGGTGGTGCATTTCTTGACTTGCGTTCCGAGCGCAACCTACTTCCAGCAATGTTGTCGGGGCCCTATGCTCATAATGCTGTGTCAATCCTTACACCTGCTTCAAGCAGGTGCAGGGTTTTGACGCAGCATAAGCACAAAAGTGTTTATGAGGTAAAGTGGGCTTAGGGTATGGACTGTTTCAAACCCCTTTTGACTATGCATGCACTGTTCATTGTACCGGCAAATTTGTGTTTTATACCTTCAATTCCCTATTCTTTCACCTAGACACTCTCCTTGCAGAATTGTAGTCATTTACGGCCTCATTTATGAGACTTCTTGTGCCATTGGAACGTCACTTTTTGTGATATTCTGTGGCACAGCTGTCAGCGTGATATTTATCGGGCAGCACTAAGGCACTTTTTTTGGTGTACTGTTGCCTGATAAATATCAGCTCCTTTAATGCAGTGTTCTGCGTTAAAGGGGTGTGCAATGGGTGTTGCTGAGGGTGTTCCCAGTAACACCCATGGCCTTTTTACACTTTCGCACATTTATGAGAAATCGAAAATCTGAGGCACTGCCAAAAACGTACGCCTCCCCTAGGGAGGTGCAACAGGGAAAAATTGTTTTATTTCTCTTCATATTTTCGTTTTCTATGTGTGCTGCTTTCTTCAGAACAGCTAGAAAAAGGAAAAGTCTCTTGTGATTATTTTTTTACAGAAAGGTTTCCTTACCTGTACAAAAATATTCATCCTTGCAACGCAGGCAGCCTTGCACCATTGTGCAAAGGGTCCTGCGTTGGTGCAGGCAGACCATTGTGCGCTGGCGCAAGGGAAAAAGAATAGGAATGCGCTGTATCTTATAGATATGGCGCATTCCTGCCTTTTTCTTTTGCCATAGGGAAGCGTAGTAGGAAGGCCTGCCGCACTTTTCTACAACAAAATCTCATAAATGAGGCCTTTGTCAGTAGTCAAGTATTCATGATACAAAGTGGGCCTTAGGGCGTAGAGTGTACCAAACTCCTACAGACTGTGCATACACTGTTCTATGTACCTGCATATTTGTTTTATTTATGTTGAATTTCACAGTTTCTATCTTTTCACTTCCACCAAACACTCTGTTACTCTTGGCATAGTTTTCTACTGACTCATTGATCAGTGTCTAGTAATGCATTCACTACATTAAAACAGTAATTAGTAGTTGTACAATAAGTGGTATATCCCCAGAGATATGACAGTTATGGTGCACTGTGACATCACCACCATGGATACATCGTATTTGCAATGTGGTGCACTATGAGGCAAAAATGGCACAGATATGTGATATATCTGTGCTGTGAAGATGGTACATTGCTTGACTTGCATTGGAAGCGCAATGCAGCTCCAGGAATGCTCTTTGGGCCCTATGCTCATAATGCTGTGTCAATCCTTACACCTGCTTCAAACAAGTGCAGGGCTTTGACGCAGTATAAGCTGAAAAGTGACTGAATCAAATCTTTTAGATTTCACTTATTTACTTTTAGGTGGCGTTCCTGCGCCAGAACACCCCCCACCTGTGCAAGAAAGCCTCCTTCTGGCGCAGGGCTTTACAATGTGACACACCTTCCAATTACGTCACATTGTAAACACCATACATTATAGTACATCGTTTGTACCACCACTGCATCACAAATGTGATGCAACAGTTGTGTAAAAGAGGCACAAGGACATTTTAAAACCGCCCTTAATACATACAAATTCATCCAGGCAGTTTCACCAATAGTGTAAATTGAAGCATAGACTTGTAACATATTTATATGCATATGTTACATTCAAGTGCTTCGGAGGTACTACAGTATACTATAAGTAAACACCTTATAGATTTATGCTATAGCACATCCTTATAGTTCTGCACTTTCACATTCACCATTCAATACTAATGTATTCATTCATTCATTTATGAACTACACATTCTTTCTGACAAACTTTTACAGTCTAACATAGAAATATAGTTCTTTTTTTGACCAGTAGAGGTAGTTCTAAAAAGAACTGTTTTTTTTCTTTGTTGTTTTATGTTTTCTTTGTAGTTTTTTAAACTTTTTTTTTCTTTTTTGAAAACCCCCCCAGAAAAATGGAACTTTAGTAACAAAATAACTGTGGACCTCGAACAAAAAGTTTAAAAAAAATTATTCTTTCGGGCAACGGTGCTGCCCCTGTCTCTTGACTATGAGGTCCACAGATTGCTCTCCATAGCACAGCAACTGATTGCAAAATTTGCAATGGAAAGTAATGTTTGCAAACTGGGGAACAATAATAGGGGTAGGACCGCTTCCAGGAGGTGGTGGTGGTGCACTTAAGGTGCTAGCCACTGCAGGTGGCGGATTATCCTTTTGGCTGCGTGTTACCTCCCCTGCATAAATCACTGGATGCAAATTCCTTACGTGACGGTCCATACTGCTGTCCCAAACGAGTATTTTTTTATAGGGTCACCTTTTGATAGTGTTTTCTGACATATCTTGCATGTGACCTTAGGTGCATTTTCCTTTTTTTGGCCCTCTGGAAAACTAAAAAATTTCCAAATGAATGCTTCTTTTTTTTCTTTTGAGGAGGCTCATTTACAAATTCATTTTCATCAGATGAATTTTCAGATGGTGATTGAGGCAGACCAGCCATATTGATGAAAAATGTCTACTTGTTTGCAGCTCCAAATAAATGATCCTGCTCCTCAGAAAGTCCAAGTAGAATGATCAAAATGGGAGGGGTCTTTCAACAGTTTAAATAGGAAGTATTATGAACCAATGAAATGTCTTCTTTTACAGTCACATTGCTGTGCGTACTCTTACGGTGCACTTACGGAGCTCTTACGGAGAGTGTACGTACGACGTACCGTCACGATGTGCGTAATTGCTCTGAAAAGTCATATATACGCTTATTAAAAGTTAAAATAAACTATTTTCTTGATTATCCCAGATAATGTCTACATTTAAACTTTACAATAAATACATAGATATATTGTTTTAAACATTATAAAAGTTTCGTGGAGTACGCGCACGGTGCATCATACGAACGCAAATGACGTCACACGGAAGCGCTGATGCGCCGCGTAACGTCAATACGTATTTGTGACTTATGCGCGCGTACACGCTGAGTACAACTTAAAGTACAAAAGTGCGATTATGTACGCGTACAGTGCGATTATCCCCCCCAAAAAAAGGAATTATGTAGAAATTAATTTTTATATTAAAAAAATTTGTATTTGTTTTTGTTTTTAGTTTACATTAAAATGTAACATATGAATAGGAAAAAAAAATGTAAATATTTATTGTAAAAATGAAGAAAAAACTTTAAAAAAGAAAGAAATTAAAAAATTAATACATTTAACAATTATCATTTAAAAAACCTTAGAAATTCACTGAAAAAAACATAGGTTTCACACACTTTATAGTTAGGAATTAGCATTTAAAAAATCTTAGAAAGTCACTGAAAAAACCATAGATTTCACACACGTTATAGTTAGCTGGACATTTCACTCATACAAAACCATTGACATGCCCCCGTTATCTTTTTATACATTAAGAAGATTTCGGGGTATGAGTAAAGTGCGCCGTACAAACGTACATGACTTCACGTGGAAGAGTCGATGCGACGCGGAACGTGAAAACGTATTCATAACGTATGCGCGGTTGATGCACCGTACGATTACCCATACAAAGGATGGTGCGATCACCGTAAGCGTACCGTACGAGTACTCCAAAAAAAAAGAAAATATACAGAATTTAATTTTAATATATTGGAAAAAAAATGTCTAATGTAACTTAAAAAATAAAATAACTAAAATAATTATTATAAAAATGTTGGAAATTACTATAAAAAGAAATAAATATAATTAATACATTTAAAAATTATCATTTACAAAGCTTTGAAATTCACTGAAAAAAGCATAGGTTTCAGCCACGTTACAGTTAGGAATTAGCATTTAAAAAACCTTGCAAATTCACTGAAAAAACACAGGTTTCATACATGTTATAGTTAGCTGCAGATTTTACTCATACAAAACCTTTGAAATTCCCCCGTTATAGTTAGTTCGGCTAACTATAACTCGCGCGCCCGCAATGCACTGCTGATGACGTCACATATTACATCACTCATGACATGGTCAGTGACATCACTCATGACATCACTCATGACGTCTCAAATTACATCACTGATGACATCACTGATGTCATCATCCTTGTGAAAGAGTGGCAGACCTCCTCTCAGCGTAATATAACCTTTGATACACACATTCAAAAATAGAAACTAACAATTTCAAAACAATGGAGATACCAATACCAGTTACAACAACCTATTCAGTAATTCCAAAATCTACATACACATCCACTCATTCACCAATAGTTCTATATAGTCACTAATACATGTACTAACTCATCATATGTACTCATACACATATACATCCTGTTACACACTGATACTCATCCATAGAGTTACTCACACACATACTCTCACATGCAAATAAACTATCAAACAACCATTTACTTGCATATACAGCTATACACACACCACTACACTTACTTCTACAGAATCATACACATATTTACTTTCTTAAACATTCACTTATAGAAACACATACTTCTTTATACAGGAACTCTTACAATCTCTCGCATCTCACATATACTCACTTATATACATCAATACTCACATATACTAGTTTAAAACATATGTAGTTACTCATGAAGATACTATTGAGACAGTGATTCACTCACCAACACACCCATACACACATTCATCCACCCATACAGTCCTGCACACATGCTGTCTTCAAAACACATATGAACAGTGAGGTACCCATTCATGCATCTATGCAGTAAGTAATACCCCCCACCAAACCATACAGACACTCATACTGATACTCTAAAAACCAACAAATAACCCATATCGACGCTCATGTAGCTAGTCACCAACCCATGCAGCCACTTATACACAAAGTGAGACACTGATACAGATATTTACATATTTAAACATTACTCGCTAATACATTTATTCACTAAGATACACTTAATAAGTCAGTTATACAATCAATTTTACAAAAAAATCATCCATTTAGACACTTATTTACACATTTATTCTTCCATCGACCTTTAGATATACGTATATTAAAAATATTTATTTTTCAGAAAGACACATATTCATTGGATGATGTAATCAGTGATGTCATCAGTGATGTCAATTGAGATGTCAAGAGTGATGTCACTGACCATGTCATGAGTGATGTAATATGTGACATCATCAGCAGTGCATTGCGGGCGCGCGAGTTATAGTTAGCTGAACTAACTATAACGGGGGAATTTCAATGGTTTTGTATGAGTAAAATCTGCAGCTAACTATAACATGTGTGAAACCTGTGGTTTTTTCAGTGAATATATATACATATTACCTACTGGCGGTCGCCAGTAGGTATATATAGTTAGGATTTTTTCCCTATGGGATTTTTGAAAATTCTATGTCTAATAACTTTGGCGTTTGTGGACGGAATTGGCTGAAATTTTCTGGAAAATTGAACATTTTGTTTCTGAGGAGCCCCTGAAAATTTGGGGGGGGTTCGTCCAGGGGGGGCCGAGAAAAAAGGGGGGTCCCAAAACGTGTTTTTAACATTGAGTTTTCCATAGGGCGGTTAGCCTCACTTTTAGCCCGAACGGCTGAATGGATTTGCACGAAACTTGGCTAAATTGTAGGGACTGGTAGCCCGATGTGCCTTTTGTAGGTCTCAATATATGTGCTGCAGTGGATTTTGAGAAATTAACGTTCAAAAAAAGATATATATCTGTAAGCGCGGACCGGGCAGCGCCCCGGTTCGCGGACCTTAAGCGTACCGGAACTTCGCGTAGCGAAGCTGATTGGCTCTCCGGTGTCTGTCAACATTCTAAACAGTCCGGAGCGGCCGCCATCTTGTCTCTCGGTAGGATCGAGAGACAAGAGGAGGCCAAAACAAAGGGGGAAATAACTATAAGGGGGCATAGTAGATCCTCGCTGACCCCCTAGGTTTAATGTGGAGGTTTTAAAGGGGCCCCGCGGGGCAAAAAAAAATAATTTTTTTTTGTTTTTTTTCGTGGTTAGCGCCCGGTCCGCGAACCGGGAAGCGTTCTGGGGAGCGTACTACAATGAAAAATGAATGATAGTCTTTTCAAATGCTGTATGTTAATTGATTGTTGTTTTTGTTGATTATTTTTTATTTTCTTTATTTTTTAAGCATTTTTTTAATGTGATTGTGTTTCATAATTCATTAAACTTTCTAACATTTCATTGTCAGAAATTTCATAATTATCATGGAATATACATTGTAGTCTCTGAGGGTGTAAAATGTCCTCATTTGCAAGGAGGTTATCTACTGCTTGTACACATTGCAGTAGTTCATTGTCCCAAGTTTCATCGAAAAATTCAATGTCAATTTGATCAATTGTATCAATCAATTCTTGGCTGCTGTCTTGCAGGTCCATTTCAAAAGAAACTTGGTTTTCGCCTTCCATTTTGCCTGAAATTTGAATTAAAAAAATATATATTAGTAGAGATAGGGCAATGTTGGGAATAATTTTAGATAGGCATTTTTTATCAGTGAATTTATCTTTGGGCAGTGTATAGTATCAGAGTGGAAGTAGGAATATAAAAAAGTGTATGTGATTTAACGTAAGTAAATTCATAATTATACAAGAGAAGCCTAACTCCATCCATAACTATAACAGAGAAGTCTCTCTAAATCTATAACTACTACAGAGGGATAGTATATATCTATCAGAAAAAGTTTACCATATTAACTTATAGTGCACAATATACTTCAGTTTTAAAAATAAAAACTTACCTTTAGAAAGAAGTTGAAGGAATTAGTGAAAATACTATTGAAATGTACAGCAAGAAGTAGTAGTCAAAATGGCGGTGTTTTCTTCTCTTCCTTTATATATATTCAGGTATATAACCAATGAAATGTCAGGTAAAAAAGTAGAAAATGAAAGTAACATTTTCATTGGTTGTCAATTCCAACACTTCAGATGTGTTTTGTGAAGTAAATTACCTCACGGTATTTAGAGAGGTCTACAGGCTAAATGACTAAATGGAATTCCAATCAAATTTGTGAAAATGGTAGGGATTGGTATGTAGTATGAGCTAATCTATATTTGGTGAAATTGTCTCCAGTGGCTTTTCTGTGAACTACTTTCCCACCTTTTTTGATGGTGCGCTTCCCAGGGAGCGACCCGGTACGCGAACCGTTGAGCGCCCCGGTTCGCGAACCTTAAGCGTTCCGGGAGTCCACCATTTTGTGTTTCGGTCGAATTTAGATACAAGATGGAGGGCAAATAATGTTCAGAATGGGTAGAAGGGGGCACGGTAGACTTATCTTGACCCCCTAGGTTTTGTGAGGGTGGCTGAGGAGGCCCATATGTGCGAAAAAAAAACATTTTTTAAAAAAATTTCGCGAGGTTAGCTCCCGGTACGCGTACCGGGTAGCGCCCCAGGGAGCGTACTTTGTTGAAAATTAGTGAAAAAAGTTAGAGTAAAATAATAATTGTGAGTGATTATATGTAGGGTAGCTCTGAGAAGAGCTTTTGGGTTTATAGTACATTTAGGTACTTATAAGTAGGTACCAATGCACATTCTTAAATTCAGAGTGAAAACTCTGTTGCCCTCATCTGAGAAGTGAACTCCATCTCCTCTGTAGATATCTTGCATGTAGTAACGCAAGTTATTGTTGTACAGGGAGCCCATTCCATGGTCTCTCATGTAAGCTGAAACAGATTTGTTTACATGCTTCCTCGACTTCTCAATTTGTGGACAAAATTGGTTTGACCACCTCCATTTCTGTCTTTGGCATATATTTGAATATACCAAGGCAGTCTGAGGAAAAAGTGCCATTAATTGCTCAAAGGTGTCCTTTAAAAGCATTTCCAGACCTACACCAGTCAAAGTGCCCAAGTCATTACCTCCACAGTGCACAATTAACAGGTCAGGTTTTGGCAAATGCATAAAGGTTTTCACCAATGGTATCAATTGGTGACATTTTAATCCTCTGTGGCCAAACCACTTAATTTCCACATCTTGTAAATTGAGGTTAGGTAAATTCCTGCTTTCAACGTACCTTTGAGCCCAGTGAATATAACTATGACCAACAATCCAGACAGAAAACATGGTGAGAGAAGGTTCTCCTGCAGTCAGATGAAGTGTGGCAATGAAATGGCAGTTGAAAAAATGAGAGTGTAAAATGAAAAAAAAACTGTGGAGTTTCTGTGTTCATGAAGCAGTAACAGTGATTGGTGGATTTTGATTGATGAAAACAGAAAGTTAGGGTGCACAGATGTGTTCTTTGAAAGATGTATTTTGAGTGGTCAATAAAAAATCATTAAATGAAAGAATGCACTGGATATGCAGGTGCACTGAGAGTTCAGAGTTCAATTGCAACATTGTTGTGTGAACTTGCAAACACCAGAGTTTTTCCAAGAGGTGGTTGCTATGGAAAATAGGCAGAAAGGGCAGAGGGGGAAGGGTTTTCATTTGAAAAAAAGTGAGGGAAGAGTTTTGATTGGGTGACATGAGAAATATGTGTGAAGAATTACAGCATTTCTGTGCTTTTGATAGCTGCAGACTCTGGAGTGCATACCTTTTGCTCTGCTGAAGACAAATTGGTGTGTTTCTTAGACTGTTTTCAAACTCAAAGTATTTGCTAAGGTGAGAAAATATTTCTTTAATTTAGATAGAGAATAGTGTGCTTTAAGGAGAAAATTATGATTTATGTGGCGCAAATTGCTTGTAAATATGCTCTCACATGTGTATGGAAAATTTTGATTTTGAATGTTTGTGTTACATAGCCATGTTAAAAGTGACCCAACCATGCTGGAAAGCCAATCAAAAAATGCTTTCATGTGTTTTAATGACATTTTAAGTCATTTTCCCATGTGCAGTGTTTAGAAATTATGATTTGAAAATCGTTTTTGGGGAAAAGGAATTGTTTTTAAATTCATGACAAGGACATAATGGTGTATGCTTCTTTATAAGGCAATTGACTGTCCCTGATGTTATTTTTCTCATTTTAGTGTAAGACCTTTCTCTGTGGCGCAAATTGCTTGTAAATATGCTCTCACATGTGCATGGAAAATTTAGATTTTGAATGTTTGTGTTACATAGCCATGTTAAAAGTGACCCAACCATGCTCGAAAGGCAATCAAAAAACGCTTTCATGTGTTTAATGACATTTTAAGTCATTTTCTCATGTGCAGTGTTTTGAAATTATGATTTGAAAATCGTTTTTGGGGAAAAGGAATTGTTTTTAAATTCATGACAAGGACATAATGGTGTATGGTTCTTTATAAGGCAATTGACTGTCCCTGATGTTATTTTTCCCATTTTAATGTAAGACCTTTCTCTGTGGCGCAAATTGCTTGTAAATATGCTCCCACCTGTGCATGGAAAATTTTGATTTTGAATGTTTGTGTTACATAGCCATGTTAAAAGTGACCCTACCATGCAGGAAAGCCAATCAAAAAACGCTTTTATGTGTCTTAAGGACAATTTAAGTAATTTTGCCATGTGTAGTGTTTTGAAGTTATGATTTGAAAATCGTTGTTGAGGTAAAGGAATGTTGTTAAAATTTATGTGCGCCATATGCCCCCAAATTTCTTTTTTAGGGTTGCAGCAGGGTGTTCTTGAGACACCCCTGCACCTTTGGAATAAATTCCTAATTTGTGATGAGCAAATTGTTAATCGCAAATTGCACCTTCATTTATATGAGCCTCCTAGCCCATGGAAATGAATGGGTAAAATAGCAATTAGCAATTTGCTCATTGCAAATTAGGAATGGTAAAGAATTGCTATTTATTCCTTAAAATTCGCTATTTAGGAAATGCAAAATAGTTTGATGATACATATGGCGGTTGATCTCTAACAAGATAAGAAGCTTATGGATTCATTTATGGTGACTGGCGCAATGAAGTAGACATCACTTACTTCATTGGTAGAGCTTTACATGTATTATCTCCTCTGTATTCTTCATCAAGCGTAAATTTAATCTGCAATCCTGAGTAGGCCTCACTTTAAACAAACCTCTGGATAGGCTACATCTTATTGTTATCCTGTATTAATCATTTAAAATGCTAGGGACAGATTTATGATAGGTGTATACCTCTTTTGCGCCACTTAGAAAACATTGTCCATGGGGAAATGACTTAAAATGTCCTTAAGACACATGAATGTGTTATTTTAAAACGTTTGCAATTTTTTTGGGTCACTTTCAACATGGCTATGTGACTGAAACAGTCAAAATCTAAATTCGCAATGCACAGGTGGGAGCATATTTACAAGGAATGTGCTTCATGGGGAAAGGTCTTATAATGTAATATGGGAAAAATGACATCAGAGACACTGAAATGCCTTATAGAGAAGCATACACCATTATGTCCCTGTCATAAATTTGCAAACCATTACTTTTCCCCAAAAACGATTTTCAAATTATATTTTGAAAACACTGCACATGTGGAAATGACTTAAAATGTCAATAATTCAAAATTTGCGATTCCTTAAATGCAATGTATCAAAAAAAAAATATGTAAAAAATGATATTAAGGATTTGGAAACTACCACCAACTTCTAGTTTGTGGTAATTTGCGAATTCTTTTCAAAAAGCATTTTTTTCAACAAAAAAAAAAGGTCCCATATGACGCCCATACATGCCCTTAGGGCATGTAGGTGTGCCATAGGCTCCCAAATTTCTTTTTCAGGGGTGCAGCAGGGTGTTCTTGAGATACCCCTGCACGCTTGAAAAAAATCCTATTTTGTGATGAGCTAATTGCTAATCACAAATTGCAACCTTCATTCCTATGAGCCTCCTAGCCCATGGAAATGAATGGGTAATTTGCAATTAGCAATTTGCTCATTGCAAATTAGGAATAGTAAAGAATTGCTATTTATTCCTTAAAATTTGCTATTTAGGAAATGCAAAATAGTTTGATGGTACATATGGTGGTTCATCTGTAACAAGATAAGAAGCTTAGGGATACATTTATGATGACTGGCGCAATAAAGTGCACATTACTTACTTCATTGGTAGTCCTTTATATGTATTATCTCCTCTGTATTCTTCATCAAGCGTAACTTTAATCTGCAATCCTGAGTAGGCCTCACCTTAAACAAACCTCTGGATAGGACACACTTTATTGTCATCCTGGATTAATCATTTAAAATGCTAGGGACAGATTTATGATAGGTGTATGCCTTTTTTGTGCCACTGTGCGTCACTTTTATGATGCAGCGGTGGTGCAAAAGATTTGCTATGAGGCGACAACATTACAAATTGATGCATTTAGGCAGATATGTCATGGTGTAAAAAAAACGTACCACATAAAACCCAAGCAGCAGTGATGCAAAAGATGCACCATGTCGCAAGACAGGCCTCACTTGGGGCCATATGTATCAAGCTAATTAGCATTTGCAAAGATCAAAATTCTATGAATTTCGGCCTTTGCGAATGTTAATTAGACAAATGGTATGTATCAAACAAGTTTGATGCAAAATAAGGAGTAGCAAAATTTGCTATTCTTTATTTTGCGATTGCACTGAAGCATTTGCAAATTTTGTGACTACTTAAATGCAATGTATCAAACAAAAACTATGTAAAAAATGACATTAAGGATTTGGAAACTATTGTGGTAAATTGGTGGTAATTTGTGAATTCTTTTCAAAAAGCTTTTTTTCAAAAAAACAAAAGGTGCCATATGACGCCAACACATGCCCTTAGGGCATGTATGTGTGCCATATGCCCCCAAATTTGTTTTTCAGGGGTGCAGCAGGGTGTTCTTGAGACACCCCTGCACCCTTGGAAAAATTCCTAATTTGTGATGAGCAAATTGCTAATCGCAAATTAAACCTTCATTCATATGAGCCTCCTAGGCCATGGAAATGAATGGGTAACTTGCAATTAGCAATTTGCTCATCGCAAATTAGGAATGGTAAAGAATCGCTATTTATTCCTTAAAATTCGCTATTTAGAAAATGTAAAATATTTTGATGATACATATGGCAGTTCATCTGTAACAAGATAAGAAGCTTAGGGATAGATTTATGATGACTGGCGCATCACCAGGGATGTGACAGTCATCCTGCGCCACTGTTCCGCTACCCATGTTGTGCTGCATTTACAATGCGGCGCAGCATGGGGCAAAAACGGCACAGATGCGTGACGCATCTGTGCCGTAAAGGTGGCGCATTGCTGGAGTTGTATCGCAAGTGCGATGCAGCTCCAGCAAGGCTCAGGGGTGCCCCATCTCCACAATGCTGCGTCAAGACCTATGCCAGCTTCAAGCAGGCGCAGGGTTTTGACGCAGCTTTCTCCTATCTGATTGTAAATGCGGCACACCATGGGTGGTAAAGCAGTGGTGCACATTAACTGGTGCATGCCTGGGGATGTGCCATTTAATATAAATCTGCCCTTTAACATTTAAGTATGTGCAGGGGACACAGAGTCGGTGAGGCTTATCCAAGGTTAAGAAGAGATGAGTCCTGTTCAGTGAAAAATTAGACATAGGCTTCACCTGCTCAGCATTGCTGGACATGGCTAAATAATAGCTGCAAAATGTTAATCTTGTTAAACAATTATACTATTATAATCTCTGAGATTTGTTTCTTACTCTGCAACATCTCATTGTTGTTATCTTTCTTTAAAGATAAAGACAACCTCAACATGAGCGACAATCTGCAATCAGTTGATTTTGACCTCATCATTGAACTTGTAATTGAAACATCAGTGGATGTTGATCCTTTGGATGATTTAAATCCTGAGGATGAAGAAGAGCGTGATGAGGATGCAGATTTGTCCGAATTATATGATATAGGATGGGAAGCTGACCTGCTTGAGCCTTTGGAAATATAAACATTTATTTTTAAAATTTATAATCAATAAAAAGTAAAAAGGTAAACCGTTTAATTTAAAAATAAAGACACCTTCAAAAACAGGTTATGTGTAGTGTCTTCAATAAAATATTAAAATATGCTCATAAAATTAGATCAGATTCACATATAAAATAGCATAGGTAACATAAATATAAATGTCATTTCTTTTCTGGTATTTCTGTATTGTAAAATTGCCAATGACTAAAAAATCTTCAAATTAAAATGTCAAGTAGTGTGTTATGTTTTTGATCACTATTACTGATTTACTGTTTGATAATAATGTTTATTAACATTTTTTATTATATTTTTCCTCAGATTCAACTGCAGATCATTTCAAGATTTCACCATGCCTACAATACAAAGACAGATAAAGGCTGCAAAACGTCAAAGACAGCAGGTGAAAAAAAAAAACGCAGCAGTCCTCTAACAAAAAGATTTCTCAAGCCACGAAGAAAGCACCGGGTAAGAGCTCTAAATATTTCATAAGAAATATTTGTAATAAAAAAAATATTACTACAGAAAATGTTTCAGTCCATAACACGAGAAGGAAATCAAATGGAAAGAAAAGGACAATGAAAAATGTTACTGCTAGAGCAAGAGATAAATCTGTGCATGATAGTAGAAGGAAACAACAGTTTAGGGAGATTCGTAAACGAATGTTCCGCAACAGGATAATTGGCAATTTGTTAAAAAATATTAAGAAAGGTCAACAGAAACTAGTTTTTTATAAGAGAAAAAAAAAAGTTGAGAAAGTTATTGATCAGGCATTTGAAATTAAACGTAAGTTATTTATTTTGATAATCAATAGAATTAGGAAGCTAAACAAGGCAATTTTTGATTTCAAAAGAAATAGTAGATGGAAGAGAATAGTTAATCGTAGTAATTTTTGTGAAGTTTTTTCTGGAGAATGGATGCATAGTTCAAGCTGTGAGGCATTTTTTAATGAGGAGAGTTATTTCCAGGATAATGATTTGGTGCATGCAGTTGACACCAGTGGTCGTGCTTATGAAGTGAAAGATGGTTGTCCAGTTGAAAAAGAAAAACTTGTGACAACAGAGGCAGAAGAGTTGTTAGGTAATGAGGTTTTAGGAAGACGTGCTAAGGGTCCTGTGTACACCTGGAAGTGTAGTAGTATTTGCAGTGTGCGACAGGATTCCATCAATTTGCTTTGTGATTTTGTACGGTCATTTAACAAAAAAAGTTTGAAGCAGAAAATGATGTTGTTGCAAGAATTAGATCCTTGCAGAGTAAGAGAAGTGACAGGTTTGCATGGTCATTCACTGGCTTGTCTTTCCAGGAGAGTATGCCAGAGTGTTTTTCATCATTTCAGGATGCTAGCAGTGCATCATAACAAAGTGAGGAAATTAGTTAGAATGTTGTATTATGCTAAGAGTCCAGCAATTATGCTGAAACAATTATGCGCTGCTCTTTTGCATGGTTCTGAAATAGATGTGAAGAATATATGTGAAGAAATTGAGTTTTGTTACTTTGGAAGTAAAGAGGAGAATGTTGAAATTGAGCAAGAAGTAGAGGGTCATGTGGAAGATAGTGTACAGGTTTCCAGTACAGATAATTTCCAGAGGGAAATTGCGACGTTTGACGTGAAATCAAGTGAGAGGCCTAATTTCACTTGTGTGTGTTGTAGACGCACTTATTATAAGAATCAGACTAAGTTAGTGGATTTATATGCAAAAAGTGAAAGGGAAAATAATAGTGAATGGAAGGATTTTGCAACATACTTGATGGTAGAAAATTGTTTTGATTTGGGATTGGATCAACGTGTGTGTACTTATTGTTGTAACAAATTAAAACAAAACCAGATGCCTGCTAGAGCAGTTCATAATAATCTGGAATTGGTTGAGATTCCTTCTGAATTGAAGGACTTAAATACTTATGAATCTATTTTGATTCAAAGTATCCATCCCTTTCAGGCTATTGTAAGAATGGAGCCAAAGACAGGGAAATTGCCTCCATCAGATTTACAGAGAGGATTAAAGGGAAGAGTTGTTTATTTGCCTCTAGATTTCAAGAAAAACATTAACACAATTGGAGTAGAAAAAGTGGAAGAGGAACCTCTGGTTATCTTAGTTAATGGGGTTCCGACAAAGAATAAGAAAATATGGCAAGATTTAGTAGATGTTAGGAAAGTTAAAAAGGCAACATTGTATTTGAAAAAAAATAATAAATACTATAAGAATGTATATGTTGCAGAAGAGGAAGTAAGTGAGGAAGAGGATAGCGATTTGTGTGCTGGTCAAATTGAGAAAGTAGAACCCTCTACTAGTGAAGAAATATATGAACATTATAGTGTTCATCCTTTGCATTCCAAGGAAGTCATGGGGAATGCTATTGAGTTGTTTCAAATGAAACAAGCCAAAGGGAGTCCCATTAGTGTTTGGGAGGAAAGTTTGGAAGCTCGGTGTTTCCCACAGCTTTTTCCAACAGGTCAGGGAGGAAGATATGATGAGCGACCTCATCAAATTCCTGCTTCTGAATACCGGACTTTGCGATTGTATGCAGGAGATGCTAGGTTTCGACAATGCATTCCTTATTTGTTTCATCTCCTGTTTGAAAGCGATCTGTCTGGACTGTCATATGCAGTGAACCACATCTTGAAAAGTGGTATACACATGCAAAACATCTCGGCAAGTGATTTTATGGATAAAGTGAATGTCCAAGATAGTATTTTGGATTCTCACCTGATTAATCTCATGGCGTGTCAGCGTGGTACTAATGAGTACTGGTACCGTCGTCATGGTGATTTAAAATGTATGCTGAGGAACTTAGGTACTCCCACATGGTTCCTCACTCTGAGTTGTGCCGAGTATGGCTGGGAAGACTTACTTCAATTTCTACGAGAGGCAAATGCTAACGTAGATAACATCGAATTCAAGACACCCGGAGAACTGTGCTCTTTGGATCCAGTCAATGTATGTAGGTACTTCAATCATAGATTTGAAGCTATGATGTCTTTCATCATGAATAAGAAGAATCCACCTCTTGGAGAGGTGTTGGATTTCTTCTGGAGAAAGGAGTACCAAGCAAGAGGTGCTCCTCATATACATATGTTGCTGTGGATCAAGGATGCACCTAAATTTGGAACGGATCCAGAAGACTCAGTGATGAGTTTCATCCAACAGTATTCTACGTGTGCTGTTCCAAATGCAAAGGAGAAGAAAAGCCTAAGAGAAAAAGTTCTGCATTTCCAAAGCCATCGATGTGGAAAGTACTGCCGTCGTAAATTCCGAAACAAAGACAAGTTCTACACCAAATGTCGTTTCGGCTTTCCACGACCGGTGATTTCTAAAGGAAGAGTAAACAGTTTGATGTCTTCGCTGCGACATAATGTGATGAAGAAATCACCTAAAAACACATACAATTTGAAGAGGAACGAAGAGTCCAAGTACATCAACGACTACAACCCGGTGATTTTGTCCATGTGGAATGCTAACATGGATATACAGTTTGTGGCTGATAACTGTATGGCTGTGGCTCGGTATGTGACGTCTTACATCACCAAAAAAGAGAAGACAGAATTGAAGGATATGTGGGAGGACATTTCCCATGAAAAGAGCCTCAGCAAGAAGTTGTACAGTTTCAGTCTGAAGATGTTGTCGCATCGAGAAATCGGAGCGTACGAATGTTCTGACCGGTTGTCTTCAGCAAGTCTCTATGCCAAGTCCAGGAGTATCGTTTGGGCGAGTCTTGGTCTTGCAGCAACGCGTAATCGAGTTCTCAAACCTGTGCGGGAAATTGAGTATTTGGCGGAAAAGGAGCCAAACAGTACCGACATTTTGAAGACAAACATGTTGGATACATATTATCCAAATCGAAGCAGTCACCTCGAGAATGTTTGTCTGTATGAGGTTCTGCAAAATTACATATTCAAGAGGAACATCAAAGAAGATACTGAGAAAGGAGTGTATGCTGTAATAGGAAGTGAGGGATGTCTGGTCAAGCAAAGAAAATGCCACTTGGTAAACCATCGAAAATTGAGTGGCGAATCTCCTGAAAAAAAGGAGTTTTTCTATTTAGCACTTTTGCAACTTTTCAAGCCTTGGCGTGCAGAAGAGGAACTGCTTGGAGATTTCCTCTGTTACGAAGACTCTTTCAATGCCGCCAAGGAGACCATAGAATGTCCTGCTTTTCCCAAATATGTAGAAATGTTGAATGCGGAAATTGAGCAGGAAGCAACGATTGCAGCCGAGATTGCCAGAGACAGTTCTCAGGACAGTCAGAGTTCTGCTTCATTGAGTCAGGATCCACTAGGAGGACCTCTTATCGAAAATGAAGCTGCCACTGCTATGAATGAAGTGGAAAGAGCCATGGCACATGCTCAAGAGGATGCGGTTAACTTAGAAGAGTTGGAAAGGCAACTCAACGTTGAGCAGAGGAAAATATATGACGAAGTTACCATGCAAATTGATCATGGATTAAGTCATGATAAGAAAGAGTGCTCATGTACGTCGTTGAAGCCTGTCCGACTGTACGTGAGTGGAGAAGCGGGAACTGGAAAAAGTTTCCTCATTAAAGCAATTTCATGCTATTTGCAGGAAAGGACAGAGTCATCGCTGTCTTGTGTTGTCACTGCTCCAACTGGACTGGCAGCACATAATATTAAAAGGATTACTTTACATCGTTTACTGATGCTGCCAGTGGAGCATGACAACAAATTAGAATATCACAAGCTATCTGGAGATGCTTGTTTTGAAGTTTCAAGAATCTTGAGGAAAATGAAACTTCTTATCATTGACGAAGTAAGCATGGTTTCCAATGTCATGCTTGCCTTTGTGCATTTGAGGATGCAAGAAGTTCTCAAAACAGAGTATGATGTGTTATTTGGTGGCAAACACATCATTGTTTTCGGAGATCTTTTGCAGCTGACACCAGTGAAAGGGCAACCTGTGTTCAAAATGCTCACGCATGAAGATACCAGGAAGTGCCTAGGCAGCATTGGCAACGTCAATATATGGTTAAACTTCAATTATGCTGAACTGCATGAAAATATGCGTCAGGCGAAGGATGAAGTTTACAAGACTATTCTACAAGATGTTAGAATTGGAAAAGTGACCGAGCATGGGAAAGAAGCTTTACATGCACGATTACTGTCAAATTTATATCCAGAACAAGATGTTGTGCCTGAGAATATTTTTCAGAAAATTACTGAAAAGAAATCTGGAATATGTTTGATGTCAACTCTTGCAGAATGTGCCAAATTTAACAACAAAATGTTGCATTTAGAAAAGCAAGAGATTGTGAAACTGGAAGCTATTGATAGAGTAGAGCATATGGGATCAACAATTATTTTGTCTGAGAATCTGAAAACAAAATTGGATTCATTAGAGAAGAGTATATCTAAAACTGCAGGTTTTGAAAAGACTCTGAATGTGTGCTTGAACTGCCGTATAATTTTAAGAAGGAATTTACATGTTGAAAGAGGTCTGGTAAATGGATCAATGGGTAATGTTGTTGATTTTGTGAAATACAGAAATAGAGATGGAATTGAATTTTAAAAAATTAAATTTGATGGCATTGAGGAAGTACAGCTAATTGCTCGTTGTTCTGCTAGATTTTTGCTTGTAAAAGACTTATATGTTCGCCGTAAGCAGTTTCCTGTTTGCTTGGCATATGCGGTGACAATCCATAAATCGCAAGGTTTAAGTGTAGACAGTGCATTGGTGAATATTGGCAGTTCTGTGTTCAAGGAGGGTATGGCATATGTGGCATTGTCACGAGTTAGAACTTTATCGGGATTGTACTTGATTGAGTGTGATGTCACAAACATTTGTGCAGATCTAGATTGTGTTAAGGAATACAATAGGTTAAGAAGAGAGTATGCGCCACATTTGCCTCAGTTTCCTTTGTTTGAGAAACGTCTGGTAGGCCGGAAACGAAGAAATGAGAACAATACTGGGGAGGTTATAGCAAAAAGACAAAAAGTGAATGAACCTAAAATTACAAGCAGAAACAAAAAGGATTCTGTTGAAGATGTTGTTGGTTTTCAGTTTGAAAACAGTTCTGGTGTCAACTGCTATGCTAATGTAGTAATTAATGTTTTGTTTTCTCTAAAAAATGTAAAAGAAGAGATTGTGGTCAATTCTGACCAAAGATTTTGCGGTTTGTTAAATTCTGTGTTAGAGAAATGTACCACTGATAGAAGAAACATAGAAAGTGTGTCTGAAATTCGAAATCTGTTAGACAGATGTTCAGGCCAAACACAATTCTCTCAAAATATTCAGCAAGATTGTCAGGAGTTTTTAATGTATATGCTTGATGTATTACATGCTGAAGGTGTAGATGTAGATCAGCTGTTTGGGCTTTCTTATCAATGGCAGCATGACTGCGAGAACTGTATGATATCAAGTACTACTAGTGTAGACTCAGAAAGATTTATATATTTAACTTTGCCAGACAGTAAATCAGTCTCCTTTAATAAGCTAGTAAAAGCTGCTAATCACAACATGGAGTGTAGCCAATGTAAATCTGAAATGATGTCCACATTATTTATACGAACATATGGCCAGTACGTCATTTTAATGTTCCAACGATGTAGGCCTGATGGAACAAAATTGACAACTTTAATAAAAAAATTTGTAGCTTCGCAGTTGTCAATATCAGGAAGGACTTTTGTAACTACAGCAATTATATATCATGACGGCCCTTCAATATCATCAGGACATTACACAGCTTATTTAAAGTCTAGAAATGGCTGGTCATTCTGCAATGATTCTGTTTTAATTTTCAAAAAAAAATTGCCGTATGACCTTAAAAACTCTTACCTGGTGTTTTTAAAACCAAAATTTTAGGGAAATAATCTCGGGATGTGCTCTGTGGAATTTCAAGAAGTTCTAATGGCTCCTACACAATTTGGCCTTGAGGATAAGTGTAGTTCAGAGACATAACTTCTAATCATAGGACTGGACATCATGGAGATATATGTGCACTTTGAATGAGTTCAGAAAAACTGTTTCTTTTTATAAGCTAATTGAAGCAGCCAATCAAAACATGGAGTAGAGGGAATGTAAGTCTGCAATGCTGTCTACTGTTTTACATTGCTTTGTGATTAAAAGTGATGTAGAGAATTAAATAATTGTTGTAGTCATAGAGGTAGTGTAAGTCTGCTTCATATTAAGCAGTATCAGTGTCATAGGAAATGTAGAACATGACTGAGCAAGAAGGGGAAGATATTACTATTCCAGGATTGTGAAAATGATCTTCAACATTTTAATTCTGAAAGTTGCGGAAATGCCAAATGATGGGATTGGCTAACAAGAAATCCAAGAGTTATACATGGCTCTGACAAGATTTGGCCTTGTGGAATCTTGTGGTAGAGAGCAAGAAGTCATTTATTGTATGTAACATGTTTTTAAAAACGATGGAGATTTTCTTTCAGAAAGTGGCGGGCTGAAAGTAATAACAGCACAAAAGAGTGTAAGCTATTCATAGGACATCCTTGGACGTCATGGAAAGTAAGTTAACTTTAAGGAGTTCTGATTTTTGATTTCTGATGTTGTATGGGTTTTTTAAACACAATCATTTTGATTGTGTTTTTTTTTCCCCGCTGTTACATGATGAATACCTTCAAGTCACTGTTTTTAGTGAATTTTGATACATTCTGAGAACAGCAAAAATAAACCATTTAACATGTATAATTAATTCTGTACTGTTTGCATTTATGATGTATATGTAGAACTGTGTAGGAGGCATGGAGAAGGTGAGGCTTCTGTAAGTGTCAAAGTTGTTGCATGCAGTGCTGCACTTCTGCGTATTCTTTCATATGCTAGACTACATCTGCACAATGAGATACCTAAGCAAAGGAAACACAAGTGATGTGATTGTGAAATGAGCAAAATAAATTGCATGTATTTCAATTACATCACCTGTGTTTCCTATCATTACGAATCACATTGTGCAGATCAAGTTTAGGTCTGTCCAGGGAAACATAGGAGGTTTGGACTTTGTTGAAGATTGCAGTGGACATGACTCACTTCATTGGTAGACCTTCACATGTATTATGTCCTCTATTCTCTTCAACAACTCGAAATTTCATCTGCAACCCTGAGTAGGCCTCACCTGAAACAAAACTCTGGATAGTAGACATCTTATTGGCATCCTGAAGCAATTATTTTAAATTTTAGTGTCTTGCGACACTTTTCTGAGACAACAGCAATGCAAAAGATGCACCATGTTTTAAGATAGGCCTCACTTCATCTGCATCAAGATAGTGTTAGTTTAAAATGTATATCTTTAGGACTGTGTAGCTTCTGTAAGTGTCAAAGTTATTGAAAAACTGTTTGTCCTTCAATCTTTGCCCTTGTCTTTTGTAATTTTTTAATACATGTTTTTATATTTTTCAAATGTTTGTTCTCTCTTTCACAGATTGAAAGTATAAAAATAAAAAATGAGTAATTTAACGACAATTATAAGGTAAATATTTTGTACTCTTTTCGTTACATTTCTATCACATTGAACTACTATTAGTTCCACTGCTTCATTTCTTTAATCCTCAGTTTCCTGCCTTTGCTACTTCCCTCATTCCTTTCTCTATTACCTACTTACTCAACTCCTTCCACTCTTTTTCTCAGTCCCTCTCTTCTCATAGTTCCTCACAATGGTTCACTCACTCCATCTCTATTACTCTTAGTGTCTTTGACTGATCACTGTATCACTATTTGTTCATAATGCTTTCTCTGTGTAGTTGAAGCACACTAAGGGGCATATTATGAATGCAGCCAATAAAATTATTGCTCTTTTTATTGGCAGAAAACTGGTGCAAAAGCGGCTTTAGCGGCAGTTTTCTGCCGCAAAAGCAGCTTTAGCGACACATTTCTGCCGATAAAAGCTGCAAAACTTTTATTGCCTATGTTGATAATATGCCCCTATGTTATTTACATTAGGGCTATATTGTCCAGTATAACAATCAAAATTGCTCTCCAAAGACACCAGGCAAAGCAGACGCTCCCTCAAACAGATCACCAAGCGCAATTTACCCTACTTACAGCCTAGCCTGTTCTCTGTCGAGACTTTAGCAATCTTTAGAGCACAAGATAAGATCTTTTCACATGGAAGAGCCAGACGTATTGCAATTCTACTTAAGAAACAAGCATTGGCATAGACAATAGGTCTCGCCTTTGGGACCTTATACGTGTTTAGCCATGCAACAGTTGATGTTGCTGCACCAAGGATATTATGCTGCATAACTAAATACTTAGAAGGTCCCAAAGTCGATACCTATTGGCTATGCCAATGCTTGTTTTTCTTTCACTTCGTTATCTATTTTGTTTTTCACAATTATACCCTCTTCTGTCTGTTCTTTGGTAAATAGATCTATTAAACAGTATCTCTTCTTTACTCCCTATAGCTGTCTTTCTTGAAACATCACTCTCTGTTTACTTTCCTTATACTTACACTTTTTTTTAATTTTTTTTGGTTAGCTCCCGGTCCGCGTACCGGGAAGCTAACCCGGGAGCGAACCAAAAGAAATAGAGCTTGCCAGAGTGCTAAACATTGTAGCAATTTTTTTGGAAAGGGAAGGTAGTTCTGAAAAGAACTTTTTTTTTTATATTTTTGTTGTTTTATATATTTTTTTTTTTGTTGAAATTTTTTTGTTTTTTTTGTATTTTTTGAACGATTTTATAATTTGTTTTGTTTTTTTTGTGGGGGGGAAACAACAAAAAACAGGCGTTGAAAAGGGCTCAACAGGAGCAAAAAAAAATTACTGGGGGCGGTTAGGGCAATCATGGTGTTCATACGCCAGGTTCAGTGCATTGATGCTCATGTTGCCACAAGCTATTAATGCACGACAGTGCATACATAAGTGAATCATGTGCCCAAAATTTGGTTGGATATTTGGCACAGTTTCCCGTGCCTCCTCTGGTGATAAAGAAACCGATGTTGTTGGTCTCGCCACAGGAGTTGGTCGAGGATTGTCCATCATATCCCTTAATTCCGCCCGGCTGTAATTTAGGGGATGTTTCCTCGTCATGTGCCTATGCATGGTATGATTACCATAGCTGTATTTTTTGTCCGTCCCTCTGGACAATTGTTCCTTGCATATGAGGCATGTTGCGTACCTGGCATTGACCTTTTTTTGGCCACGAGGGATGGAAAAAAACTGCCAGATGAAACTGGGTTTCTTTCTTGAAACCCGGGGCAACTCTTCCAGGAATTGTGGTTGTTCTCCCTCCTCATCCATCTCTTCATCTTCCTCCTCAGTGTTGGTAACCACCTGGGGAGGTGGTCCTCTCTTCCCATGCGGAGGTGGAGGTGGTGGTGGGGGTGCACCAGCTGAAGCAATCAGTGAAGCCATTTTCATACAATCAAAATAGGTCTTCCAAGAAGCAAAATAGGTCTTCCTCTCACAATAATGAAAGTCAGAGTGAGGAAAGAAGGAGTGGTTTTCATCATTTGGAAAAAACAATACTTCTCAACCAATGAAAAGTGTTATTTTTAGGTCACATGACCTAGCCTTCCATAATTATGAAACTAAAAGTGAAATGAACCAATGAAAAGTTTTATTAACAAGTCACATGACCTCTCACGCTCATGTTACGCGCTGCGGAACGCTCCCCGGTTAGCTTCCGGGTCGCTCCCCTTCGCGCCGCGGTCCGCGCCCCGGGACACTTCCGGGTGCGCTAACGCGATACGTCACAAGACGCATTTCGCGGCAACGCGATACGTCGCGCTTTCGCGCCGGGGATCGCTTCCGGGGAGTTGCGTTTCGCGCCTCGGTCCGCGCCCCGGGGCACTTCCGGGTGCGCTAACGCAGTACGTCATAAGACGCATTACGCGGCAACGCGATACCGTCACTATGTTGATTTGTTACCGGTTCGCGGACCGGATCGCGGAATCGAATTGAGCTAACGGGAAGCTTCCCGGTTAGCGGACCGGGAGCGAAACAAAAAAAATATTTAAAAAAATTTATTAATAAACATATAAAATATATTTTTGGATTTAAAGAAGAATACATTTTACAGCTGTAGATATTAGCTTTTAAAAAACCAATGAAATTCACTGAAAAAACCATAGGTTATAGACCATATATAGTTAGGAATTAGCATTTACAAAACCTTGAAAATTCACTGAAAAAACCATAGGTTATAGACCATATATAGTTAGGAATTAGCATTTAAAAAACCTTATTTTACTCACACAAAACCATTGAAATTCCATATATAGTTAGTTGTACTAACTATATATCGCGCACCCGCAATCCACTGCTGATCATGTCACATATTACATCATTCATGACATGGTCAGTGACATCACTGATGACATCACTGATGACATCTCAAATGACATCACTGATGACATCACTGATGACATCTCAAATGACATCACTGATGACATCACTGATGACATCTCATTTGACATTACTGATGACATCACTGATGACATCATTCATGTGATAATACGATGAAGCTCTTCAGACTCTAATATAACCTTAGATACAGTAAGTGTAAACAGACACTCACAGACTGTCACTCATCCATAGAGTTACACACACACCTAGTCAGTCATGCAAAGAATCAATCACACATCCATTTTCTCAACTATACAGTTATACACACCTTACTTATTCAAACATATACTAACACATATTTACTCTCTTATACAATCCCTGATACAAGTTCACAATGATCCATACAGCCACTCACACATTCACTGGCTCTTATGCACAGTTATTTATATATGTCAACTCTCACATGTACTGTGTTTTACATATGTACTTACTTTTACATGTAGCACTGAGATATCCATTCACTCAGCAATACACTCATGCACACAGTCAACCGCCCATACAGCTGTTTCCACATGCACTTTTGAACCCATACATCTAGTGAATCAACTGCTCACACATCTATGCACAGAGTCATACACCTCCCAGCCACCCATACACACTCTCAGTCTCCCATACAAATACGTAGGCAACCAATCAATAACGCATATAGTTAATCATATAGCTAATGATCAACACATGCAGCAGTTTATAGAACAACAGACATAATGATGCACAAATTGAGACAGTTTAGTCACTAACCCATGCACTCAGTGAGACACATTTAACCACTCACTCATACAGTCAGTCATGCACCTACTAAATCCTTCATCCAGACATTTATACATCCACTCATTCTTAAATATGTAAGACATATTTTAACTTTACAGAATTATACAGTCACTGGATGACGTCATCAGTGATGTCATCAGTGATGTCATTTGAGATGTCATCAGTGATGTCACTGACCATGTCATGAATGATGTAATATGTGACATGATCAGCAGTGGATTGCGGGTGCGCGATATATAGTTAGTACAACTAACTATATATGGAATTTCAATGGTTTTGTGTGAGTAAAATAAGGTTTTTTAAATGCTAATTCCTAACTATATATGGTCTATAACCTATGGTTTTTTCAGTGAATATATATATATATATATATTACCTACTGGTGGTCGCCAGTAGGTAGTTATAGTTAGGACCTAGTTTCCATAGGAAATCCGCAACATTCTATTGGGAATAACTTTGACGCTGGTTGAGGAATCTCCGTGTAATTTTCCAAAATTTAGGCCAGCTCCGCTCCGCTCCTTCCCTGGAAGTTTCGGGGGGATTCGTCATGCGGGGGCCGAGAAAAAAGGGGGGTCCCAAAACGTGTTTCCCCATGTTAATTTCCATAGGACGTTCATACACGGCTACAGCCCGAACCGCTGAATGGAATTACACCAAACTTTGCAAAATTGTAGGGACTGGTACGCAGAAGTGCCTTTTCTATATTTGGTGAAAATTGCTCCAGTGGTTTTTCCGAAAATTAACTTCAAGAAAATGTATATATCTATATGCGCGCTCTAAGCGCTTTGGGGTACGCGTACCTGTAATCGCACCCGGCGCGCCACGGAAGTGCACGAGCGGAAAGCTGTTTGGCTCTCGGGTGTCTGTCAACATTCCAAACAGTCCGGAGAGTCAGCCATCTTGTGTCTCGGTAGAATCGAGACATAAGAGGTAAAAAAAAAGGGGGAAATGATTAAAAGGGGGCAGGGTAGACACCCCCTGCCCCCCTAGGTTTTCTCAGGGGGGCCTAGAAGGACCACGAAGGGCAAAATAAATAATATTTATTTTTTGTAAATTTCGCGGAGTAAGCTCTGGGTGCGCGTACATGGGCGTTTACCGGTACGCATACCCTGAGCGCACCACGGGGAAAAACAGTGAAAAAAAATAGAGTAAAAAAAGAATTTAGAGTGCTTAGAGGTAGGGTAGGTCTGAAAAGAGCTGTTGTGTTATGTGGGTGTTTTTTTACCTACAAGTAGGTACCGATGCAGAGTCTAAAATTCAAGAGGAAGACTCTATTCCCCTCATCTTTAAAATGTACACCATCTCTCCTATAGATGCCTTGCATGTTGTAACGCAAGTTGTTGTGGTATAGAGAACCCATAACATAGTCTCTGAGGAAAGCAGAAACAGATTTATTCACATGTTTCCTTTCTTTCTCAATCTGTGGACGAAATTGGTTGGACCAGTTCCATTTTTGCCTTTGGGATATATTAGAATATACCAAGGCAGTTTTGGGAAAAAGTGATATCCATTGCCCAAAGGTGTCCTTTAAAAGCATTTCCAGACCTACCACAGTCAAAGTGCCCAGGTCATTGCCACCACAGTGCACAATTATGAGGTCAGGGTGTGGTAGACGCATAAAGGATTTTACCAATGGTATCAATTGGTAACATCTCAATCCTCTCTGGCCAATCCACATAATATCCACATTTGGTAAATCAAGGTTGGGAATACCTCTGTTTGCTGCATACTTTTCACTCCAGTGAACACAGCTATGACCCACAATCCAGACTTTAGGCATCTTGAAGGTAGATGTGGTTGTATTCAGATGAGTTGTGGAAATGAAATGGCAGTTTGAATGTAGGAGTTATGAAAAAAGTGGTTGAGATTTAGTGCACTTGAAAAACAAGAAATTATTGGTGGTTTCTTAAAATTCTCCACTGAAAATTAGGGTGCATGCTTCTGTTTTTTGAAAGAAGTAATTCTAATGGTTGAGAAAAAAGTCATTGAAAGAAACATTGCACAGGATTAGCTGCTATATTGAGAAGTCAAACACCCTTGCTGGGTTCATTTGCAACATATTATCATGAACTTTTTACCTGAGTACTGAGTTAGGTGGGAGTTACCATGGTAACAGGCTGAATGAGCACTGGGGGGATGGGTGAATATTATGTGAGTTTGAAAGGGTTGAAATGTAGAACCAATTAAAATGTTAGTTTGGTTTTGAAATAGTGTGGGAAGAATTTTGATTGGTTAAGTCCAGGGATATGTGTGAAGAATTACAGGGAATCAGGGCCATTTGTGGTTGCAGTGTCTGCGGTGCATTTCAGAGATTCTGCTTAGGAAAATCTGGTGTGTGTGACTGACACTGTTCTAAATCTTCAAAAGCATTTTTAAAGGTCAGTAATGATTCATTTAATATAGATAGAGTGCTGTATGCGCTATGGGGAAGATTAAGAAGCATATTGGGCTTCTTTATTCTTGCAGTGTGTGTCATGTTTTTTTGTAATGCTGGTAAAACAATTAATGGTGCATATTGGAAATGTATTTTGGAAATTAGTCAGGTTTCTGCCTTGTAATGTAGTGGTCATTTAAATGGGCTGTGCTCTGTGTCTAAAACTATTCACTATGCTAAATGTTTTTGGGTAAAGTGTATGGCTTTAACTTTTTTGACAAGGATCACACTGAGTGTCTGTGTCAATTAAGGAATTATATTTTCACCTTTTTCTATAATGTCACCTGTATCTCCTCACAGTTTGCATCTCTTTGCTTATAGGGTACTCTTTTTTTATATTGTTTCTCATGGTTTGATTCAATGCTGGATTAGAGATAGTTGACACAGGCAGAGAGTGAGATGTCACACACAAAGAGAGACATGACACACACAAAGAGAGAGATGGTGCAGGGACTGAGTGAGATGACACATACAAGGAGGGAGATGACACACACAAAGAGAGAGATGACACACACAAAGAGAGAGATGACACACACAAAGAGAGAGATCGTGCAGACAGAGATTGAGATGACACACGCAAACAGAGAGATGACACACACAAAGAGAGAGATGACACACAGAAAGAGAGAGATGACACACACAAAGAGAGAGATGACACACACAAAGAGAGAGATGACAGACACAAAGAGGGAGATCGTGCAGACAGAGATTGAGATGACACACGCAAACAGAGAGATGACACACACAAAGAGAGGGATGGGGCAGAAACAGAGCGAGATGACACATGCAAAGAGAGAAATGACACACACAAAGAGAGAGATGGTGCAGGGACTGTGTGAGATGACACACACAAAGAGAGAGATGACACACACAAAGAGAGAGATGACACACACAAAGAGAGAGATCGTGCAGACAGAGATTGAGATGACACATGCAAACAGAGCGAGATGACACATGCAAAGAGAGAGATGGCGCAGGCAGAGATTGAGATGGCACACGGAAAGAGAGAGATAGAGTAGGTAGAGAGTGAGATAACACACGCAAGGAGAGAGATGACACACACAAAGAGAGAGATGACACACACAAAGAGAGAGATGGCCAGGCACAGAGTGAGATGACACACGCAAAGAAAGAGATGATACACACAAAGAGAGAGATGACACACAAAAAGAGAGAGATGGGGCAGGCACAGAGTGAGATGACACACACAAAGAGAGAAATGACACACACAAAGAGAGAGATGGTGCAGGGACTGAGTGAGATGACACACACAAAGAGAGAGATGGGGCAGGCACAGAGTGAGATGACACACGCAAAGAGAGAAATTACACACACAAAGAGAGAGATGGTGCAGGGACTGAGTGAGATGACACACACAAGGAGAGAGATGACATACACCAAGAGAGAGATGACACACACAAAGAGAGAGATGACAGACACAAAGAGAGAGATCGTGCAGACAGAGTTTGAGATGACACATGCAAACAGAGAGATGACACACACAAAGAGAGAGATGGGGCAGAAACAGAGCGAGATGACACACGCAAAGAGAAAGATGGCGCAGGCAGAGAGTGAGATGGTACACGGAAAGAGAGAGATAGCGCAGGCAGAGAGTGAGATGACACATGCAAGGAGAGAGATGACACAAACAAAGAGAGAGATGACACACACAAAGAGACAGATGACACACACAAAGAGAGAGATGGGGCAGGCACAGAGTGAGATGACACACGCAAAGAGAGAAATGACACACAGAAAGAGAGAAATGGTGCAGGGACTGAGTGAGATGACACACACAAGGAGAGAGATGACACACACAAAGAGACAGATGACACACACAAAGAGAGAGATGGGGCAGGCACAGAGTGAGATGACACACGCAAAGAGAGAAATGACACACAGAAAGAGAGAAATGGTGCAGGTACTGAGTGAGATGACACACACAAGGAGAGAGATGACACACACAAAGAGAGAGATGACACACACAAAGAGAGAGATGACACACACAAAGAGAGAGATCGTGCAGGCAGAGATTGAGATGACACACACAAACAGAGAGATGACACACACAAAGAGAGAGATAGGGCAGAAAGAGAGCGAGATGACACATGCAAAGAGAGAGATGGCGCAGGCAGAGAATGAGATGGCACATGGAAAGAGAGAGATAGCGCAGGCAGAGAGTGTGATGACACATGCAAAGAGAGAGATGACACATACAAAGAGAGAGATGACACACACAAAGAGAGAGATGGGGCATGCACAGAGTGAGATGACACACGCAAAGAGAGAGATGACACACATAAAGAGAGAGATGACACACACAAAGAGAGAGTTGGGGCAGGCACAGAGTGAGATGACACACGCAAAGAGAGAAATGACACAGACAAAGAGAGAGATGGTGCAGGGACTGAGTGAGATGACACACACAAGGAGAGAGATGACACACACAAAGAGAGAGAAGACACACACAAAGAGAGAGATGACACACACAAAGAGAGAGGTGACATAGGCAGAGATTGAGATGACACACGCAAACAGAGAGATGACACACACAAAGAGAGAGATGGGGCAGAAACAGAGTGAGACGACACATGCAAAGAGAGAGATGGCACAGGGAGAGAGTGAGATGGCACACGGAAAGAGAGAGATAGCGGAGGCAGAGAGTGAGATGACACACGCAAGGAGAGAGATGGCGCAGGCAGAGAGTGAGATGACACACGCTAAGCGAGATGGCACAGGCAGAGAGAGTGATGACACACGCAAAGAGAGAGATGACACACACAAAGAGAGAGATGGTATAGGCAGAGAGTGAGATGACACACGCAAAGAGTGAGATGGTGCAGGCAGAGAGTGAGATTAATAATGAAACTGTACTGCACTGTTGCTGTGACACAGTTGCTGTGCTATAAACTTAGTTATGTTGTAAACTAGTGTTTATATCGTTTACTTATTGTCATTGCTATGTAGTTTGTTAGTAGTGGTCTATAATATGTTATTTTTTCTTTACCACAGATTGTAATCATCTATAGAAAGATAAAAGAATATGCAGACGAAGGAAAGAACAGGAAAAAGTTATAAACATGCTTTATTGTCCAAGAAAACACAAATAGAAGATTCATCCAAAACACAATCTTCAGTGAAAAAAAAATAATGCTCCTGGTAAGCAATCAAATGAGTTTTTAAGGAAATTAATGCAATGTAAAAACATCTGGATATTATTTCAAAGAAAAAAAATCATCTGTAAATACAAAGAAAAAGCAGAGCCCCCCAAAAAATGTTAGACCTGTAGAAGGAGATGATATTGTCTTTAGTAATAGACGGACAAATCAATTTATTTACATTCGTAGACGAATGTTTTATAACAGAATTGTTTTCAATTTATTAAAAAATGTTAAAAATTATAAAAAGAAAACAGCTTTTTACAAAAAAAAGAAAAGTATAGTGAAGATTGTGGATCAGGCTTTTGAAGTGAAAAAAAAATTATGTAGTTTAGTAATCAATAGAATTCGTACACTAGATAAGGTAATCAATGTTTTGAAATCAAAATGTAAGTGGAAAAGAGTAATTAATCGGACTAGTTTTTGTGATGTTTTTTCTGGAGAATGGAAGCATAGTTCAAGTTGTGAGCCATTTTTTAATGAAGAGAGTTACTTTCAGGATAATGATTTGGTGCATGCAGTTGATACCAGTGGTCGAGCATATAAGGTGAAGGACGGTTGTCCGGTTGAAAAAGAAAAAATTGTGCCTAGAAATGCAGAAGAAGTGTTAGCTGATGAAGTTTTAGGGAGATGTCCTAAGGCTCCAGCGTATACTTGGAATTGTAGTAGTATTTGTAGTGTGTGACAGGATTCAATTGATTTGTTTCTTAATTTCTTACGGACATATACTAAGAAAAGTCTAAAATAAAAGATGAAGATGTTGCAAGAGTTAGATCCTTGCAGAGTGAGAGAAAAAAACAGGTTTGCATGGGCATTCACTGGCTTGTCTTTCAAGAAAAGTATGTCAGAGTGTTTTTTACCATTTTAGGATGTTAGCAGTGCATCATTATAAAGTGAGGAAATTAGTGAGAAGGTTGTATTATGCAAAAAGTCCAGCACTGAAGCTAAAACAGTTAAACAGTGATCTGTTGCATGGATCTGAATTAGATGTGAAGAACATTTGTGAAGAAATTAAGTTTTGTTATTTTGGTGAAAAAGAAGACAGTGCAGAAACTGATACAGTAATAGAAGGTAATATGGAAGAGAATGTACAGATTTCAAGTATAGAAAAATTTGACCATGAAATTACAAAGTTTAAGGTCAATTCAAGTGAAAGGCCTAATTTTTCTTGTGTGTGTTGTCGACGAACTCATTATAAGAATCAGACTAGGTTAGTTGATTTATATGTAAAAAGTGAAATGGAAAGTAATAATGAGTGGAAGGATTTTGCAACTTATTTGTTGGTGGAAAATTGTTTTGATTTGGGTTCTGATCAACGTATTTGTAAATAGTGTTATAATAAATTAAATGTAAACAGAATGCCTGCTAGAGCTGTTCATAATAATTTTGAGTTGGTAGACATTCCTTCTGAATTGATGGATTAAATACCTATGAGTCTATTCTGATTCAATGTGTGCATCCTTTTCAGGCTATTGTTCGCATGGAGCCTAAGACAGGGAAATTGCCTCCTTCAGATTTACAGAGAGGATTAAAGGGAAGAGTTGTTTATTTGCCTCTAGATTTTAAGACAAATATTGATACAATTGGTGTAGAAAAATTGGAAGAGGAACCTCTGGTTATTCTAGTTAATGGTGTTCCGACGAAGAGTAAGAAAATCTGGCAAGAATTAGTGGATGTTAGGAAAGTCAAAAAGGCAACGTTGTATTTGGTAAAAAAAACAATCACTACTACAAAAATGTATATGTTGGAGAAGAGGAAACAACTGTAGAAGAGGACAGTGATTTCTCAGCTGGGCAGATTGAAAAAGTTGATGTCTCTAGAACTGAAGACATTTATGAACATTATAGTGTTCATCCTTTGCATTCCAAAGAAGTAATGGGGAATGCTATTGACTTGTTTCAAATGAAAGAAGCAAAAGGAAGTCCCATTAGTGTATGGGAAGTTTGGAAGCTCCTTGTTTTCCTCAGTTATTTCCAACTGGTCAAGGTGGACGATATGACGACCGACCTGTTCAAATTCCCGCATCTGAATACTTTAAGATTATATGCAGAAGATCCAAGGTTTCATCAATGCATTCCATATTTGTTTCATCTACTGTTTGAGAGTGAATTGTCTGGACTTTCTTATGCAGTGAACCATATACTGAAAAGTGGAGTACATCTGCAAAATGTTTCGCAAGGGACTTTATGGATAAAGTTAAACTGCAAGACAGTATTTTGGAATCTCACCTAATTAATCTCATGGCATGTCTGCGTGGTACTAACGAGTATTGGTACCGTCGTCATGGGGAATTGAAATGTATGCTAAGAAACTTAGGAACTTCTACATGGTTCCTCACTCTTAGCTGTGCTGAGTATGCTTGGGAAGACTTACTTCAATTTCTACGAGAGGCAAATGCAAACATTGAAAATATAGAATACAAGACACCTGGAGAACTGTGCTCTTTGGATCCAGTTAATGTATGCAGGTATTTCAATCATAGATTTGAAGCTATGATGTCTTTTATCACAAACAAAAAAAATCCTCCGCTTGGAGAGGTTTTGGATTTCTTTTGGAGAAAGCAGTATCAAGCAAGATGTGCTCCTCACATACATATGCTGCTATGGATCAAAGATGCACCCAAATTTGAAACAGATTCGGATGACACAGTGATGATTTTCATGGAACAGTATTCTACATGTGCTGTTCCGAAAAGTACAGAAGAAAACAATTTAAGACATCAAGTTTTACGCTTTCAAACCTATCGTTGTGGAAAATACTGTCGTCGAAAGTTCAAATCCAAGTTCTACACAAAATGTCGTTTTGGATTTCCACGACCAGTAATATCTAAAGGAAGAGTCAACAATTTTATGTCTTCTCTGCGACATACTGTGACAAGAAAATCACCGAAAAATACATACAACTTAAGAAGAAATGAAGAGTCCAAAAACATAAATGACTACAACCCACTCATTTTGTCCATGTGGAATGCTAACATGGATATTCAATATGTTGCTGACAACTCTATTGCTGTGGCTCGATATGTGACGTCTTACATCACAAAATCAGAAAAGACGGAACTGAAGGAAATGTGGGAGGAAATTTTACATGAAAAGAGTCTAAGTAAGAAATTGTACACTTACAGTCTGAAGATGTTGTCGCATCGAGAAATTGGAGCATATGAATGTTCTGATCGGTTATCATCAGCAAGTCTATATACCAAATCTAGAACAATCATTTGGGTGAGTCTAGGTCTTGCTGCAACACGAAACCGAGTTTTGAAATCTGTACAAGAAATTGAGTATTTGGCGTCGAAAGAACCAAACAGTACAGATATTTTGAAGACAAACATGTTGGATACATACTATCCAATTAGAAGTAGTCATCTTGAGAACGTTTGTCTCTATGAAGTTCTGCAAAGCTATACTTTTAAGAGGAACATCACAGAAGATATCAATAAAGGAGTATATGCTGTAATTGGATGTGAAGGATGTCTGGTGAAACAAAGAAAAGGCCATTTGATTAATCATCGGAAATTGAGTTGCGAATCTCCTGACAAAAGGGAATTTTACTATTTAGCTCTTTTGAAACTCTTTAAGCCATGGTGTACAGAAGAGGAACTACTTGGAGATTTTATCAGTTATGAAGATTCTTTCAATGCAACCAAGGATACCATAGAATGTCCTGTTTTTTCAAATTATCTGTAAATGTTGAACGAGGAAATACAGAAACAAGCTACAATTGCAGCAGAGATTGCTAGAGACAGTTCTCAAGACAGTCAGAGTTCGGCTTCATTGAGTCAGGATCCACCAGGAGGACCAATTATCCAAAATGAAGCTGCCACTGCCATTAATGAAGTGGAAAGAGCCATGGAACAAGCTCAGGAGGATGTAGTTAACTTAGAAGATTTGGAAAAAGAACTAAACGTTGAGCAGAAAAAAACATATGAGGAAGTCACAGAACAGATTGAGCATGGTTTATGTCATGAGAAAAAAGAGTTCTCATGTACGTCATTTATGTCTGTCCGACTGTACGTGAGTGGAGAAGCAGGAACTGGGAAAAGTTTTCTGATTAAAGCAATTGCAACTTATCTGCAGAAAACAACTGAGTCATCGCTGTCTTGTGTTGTTACCGCTCCAACTGGGTTGGCAGCACATAACATTAAAGGGATTACTTTACTTTGTTTATTGATGCTGCCAGTAGAGCATGATAATAAATTACAATACCACAAGCTATCTGGAGAAGCTTGTTGTGAAGTTTCCAGAATCCTGAAGAAAATGAAACTTCTTATCATTGTTGAGGTAAGCATGGTATCAAATGTAATGCTTGCTTTTGTGCATTTTAGAATGCAATACATTCTTAAAACAGAGTATGATGTGTTATTTGGAGGCAAACACATCATTGTTTTTGGAGATCTACTGCAGCTAACTCCAGTGAAAGGACAACCAGTGTTTAAAATGCTTACGCATGAAGATACCAGGAAGTGCCTAGGAAGCATTGGAAATGTTAATATATCGTTACATTTCAAATATGCAGAACTGCTTCAAAATATGCGACAGGCAAAGGTTGAAGATTATAAAAATATTCTACAGGATGTAAGAAATGGAAAAGTAAGTGAGCATGGCAAAGAAGCTTTACATGCACGATTAATTTCAAATTTGTTTCCAAACGAAAATATTCTCCCAGAGAATATTTTTAAGAAAATTGCTGAAAACAAATCTATGATATGCTTGATGCCAACTCTGCAAGAATGTTCAATCTTCAACAACAAAATGTTAAAGTTAGAACATCAAGAGATTGTGAAACTGGAAGCTATTGATAAAATAGAGCATGAAGGAGCAACTATTATTTTGTCAGAAAAGTTGAAATCAAAATTGGATTCTTTAGAGAAGACAATATCTAAAACTGCTGGTTTGGAAAAGACTCTGTTTGCATGTTTAAACTGTCGTATAATTTTACGACGGAATTTACATGTGGAAAGAGGTTTAGTAAATGGAGCAATGGGTCATGTTGTTGATTTTGTGAATCATTGAAATAAAGATGTAATTGAATTTTTAAAAATTAAATTTGATGGAATTGAAGAAGTACAACAATTCAGTCGTTGTTCTGCTCGATTTTTGCTTGTGAAAGATTTATATGTCCGCCGAAAACAGTTTCCTGTTTCTTTGGCATATGCAGTGACTATTCATAAATCTCAAGGTTTAAGTGTAGATAGTGCTTTGGTGAATATTGGAAGTTCTGTGTTCAAGGAGGGTATGGCATATGTTGCTTTATCTCGAGTCAGAACTTTATCTGGATTGTACTTGATTGATTCTGATGAGACAAAGATTAGTGCAGATCTAAATTGTGTAAAATAATGCTCCAAATTTACCTCAATATCCTCTATTTGAAAAGCGTGTGGTAGGCCGAAAAAGAAGAAATGAGAAAAATTGTAGTGACGTTGTAGCAAAAAGAAAAAAAGTAGATGAATCAGTAATTGTAAGCAGAAAGAAAAAGGTTAATGGTTAATGTTGTTTTTTTTCTCCAAACTTTACAAGAACAGATTGTTGAAAATTGGGATCAAAGATTTTGTTGTTTGTTGAATTCTGTGTTTGAGAAATGTAGCAGTGATAGAACAAAAATAGAAAGTGTTTCTGAAATTCGAAATGTTTTAGACATATGTTCTGGTATAAATCAATTTTCACAGAATATTCAGCAAGATTGTCAGGAATTTCTAATGTATATGCTTGTTGTATTGCAAGATGAAGGTATAGATGTAGAAAATCTTTTTGGCCTTTCTTATAAATGGCAGCATAACTGCGACAAGTGTTTCTTTTCAAGTACTACTACAATAGACACTGAAAGATTTATATATTTGACTTTACCAGACTGCAAATCAGTGTCTTTTAATAATCTAGTTAGAGAAACAAATCAAAACATGGTCTGTACTCAATGTAAATCTGCAATGCTATCAACATTATTTATACAAATACATGGAGAGTATATAATTTTGATGTTCCAACGATGTAGACCTGATGGAACTAAATTGACAACTTTAATTAAAAATGTTGTGGCTTCTCAATTATCAATTTCAGGAAGAACCTTTGTAACTGCAGCAATTATTTTCCATGATGGTCCTTCGACAACATCAGGACATTACACAGCTTATTTAAAATGTCAAAAATGCTGGACTAATTGTAATGATACTCAATTGACTTTCAAACAATGTTTACCTTTTGACTTACAAAATTCTTACCTAGTGTTTTTACAACCGAAATTTTAGGAAAGGTAATTGGCCTATGAAGATTGGAGCAGTTAATAAAACTTAGTCTGCTGTTCAAAATTACTTTGTGAGTGAGAGTGATCAAGATAATAAAAAACTTGTAGTTGTCATAGAGGTAGTGTAAGTGTATCACATAGTGAGTGATATCAGTATTATAGAAAATGTTGATCATGAGTGAGCCAGAGGTGGAAATATAACTATTCTTACCTGATGAAAAAGATGTTGGAGCTTTTCTTTCAGAAAGTCGGGTAAATGGAAGTTTAAGAGTACTATTGAGTAATTTCCAAAGAAAAGGACTTTCCATATACTATTTGGCCTCGTGGAAAAGTAAGTGGATCAAAAATGAGTTAAGATATGTTTTTTATCAGTTTTACATTATTTATTGAAACGTTGTATGGGTTTTTTAAACACAATCTTTTTGATTGTGTTTTTTTTTGCCCGCTGTCATATGATGAGTAGTATTGAACTCACTGTTTTTAGTGAAATTCAATATATTTTGAGAACAGCAAAAATAAACCAGATAACATGTTGTACAAGTTATTTTGTATTTTGTATTGTGAAATATATATTATACTCCCCTAGTCTCACTCTCACTCACCTTTACCCACTCTCTATCACCCCTCTTTCCTCGACCTCACTGCCCTTCTCTCACCCTCCCTCACCCCCGTTCCCTTACTCCGGTTCCCTCACTTATCCTCATTACCCATCCTTAACTCCCCTTCCCCTCACTCTCCTCCCGTACTCACCCTTTCCCAGTCCCTCTGCTTCACTCTTTTTCCCCTTCTTTCCTTCCTTTGCTCCCTCAGTCATTCCCCTTCCCTCACTCACCTTAGTCCACTTTACTCACTCCTTCTCTCACTCCCTCTGTCCTCTCACTTCCTCACTCCTCTTCCCTCACTCCCTCTCTGTTACCCTCACTCCCATTGCCCCCTCACTCTCTTACGCCCCTTCACTCATCCTCACTCACCTTCCATCCCTCATTGTCGTGAATGCACCCTCACTCACTCTCCCTTACCTGTCACTCACTCCCCTTTTCCTCCTTTAGTTTTGCTAACTCACATTCTCTTTAGTATCTTACTCACCTTCAGTTCATTTCTCTCTCCTTCTCTTCCTCTCTGTCACTGAATCTATCCGCCTCATTATCCTCTTAGTAATTTGCTTTCCCTTTATTTCTTTTTCCCTCTCTCTGTCCTTCACCATTCCTTTGTTACCCGTTCTGTGTCCTTCACTCCTACTTTATCTCTTAGTGACCTTTTATGACTTTTAATCTCCTGCCTTGTCTCCTGTATTTTGAAATATATATTATACAAATTATAACTTTTTTTCCCTCTTCCACAGATATTACATTTATAAAAAATATGTCATTAAGTTTACATTACTTATAAGGTAAGTTTGACAAACAAAATTCACTTTCTCATCACTCTTTTCCTTAACCTCACTACTCTTCTCTCAAACACCCTCACCCCGATCCCGTACTCCACTTCCCTCACTTATTCCCATTCCCCATGTTTACTCCCCTTTCCCTCACTCCCCTCCCACACTCACCTTCTTTCAGACCCCCTGCTTTACTTCCCTTCCCCTCTCTTCCCTTCCTTCGCTCCCTCACTCATTCCCCTTCCCTCACTCACCTTACTCCACTTCACTCACTCCTTCTTTCACTCCCACTGTCCTCTCACTTCCTCACTCCCCTTCCCTCACTCTCTCTCTCTTAGCCTCACTCTTTCCGTCCTCTCACTCTCTCACTCCTCTTCCGTCACGCTCACTCCCTATAACTCTCCCTCACTTACCTTTCTTTGCTCCCTCACTCAGTCCCTTTCTGTCACTCCTTCCTTCACTCCCTCTATCCCCTCACTCCCTCACTCCCCTTGTCTCACCCTCACTCACTTTTATCCACCCTCTTTCACCCCTCTTTACTCACGCTCACTGGCCTTCTCTAACCCTCCCTTACCCCCGTTCCCTTACTCCGGTTCCCTCACTACCCCTCATTCCCCATCCTTCTCTCCCCTTCCCTTTACTTTCATCCCCCACTCACCTTCTCTCAGTACCTATGCTTCAGTCCTCTTCCCCTCTATTCCCTTCCTTCGTTCCCTCACTCATTCCCCTTCCCTCACTCACCTTAGTCCACTTCACTCACTCCTTCTCTCACTCCCTCTGTGTCAGGAACAGTGCCAGATCCACAGGAGCGAAGATGAATCCCTCAACTTCCAAAAAGCAGCACTTAAAGGAGAACCTTGAAACTCGCTCAAAGATGCTGCTCTCTAAAAGTATGGGGGAATAAAACCAAGGAGTGTCCACCACTCTCTCCATAAGCTGAGGATTGAGGTCGTGTAGGATGGCAGCCAGAAAGCGTAGAAGCTAAAAGGAAAAAACAATAAGCACCCTTAATTCCTATGCAAGGTTATAAACACTCTAAACATTGAGCTGGGGTTAATGTCACCTCACACTCACCAGCGTGCTTATCAAATAGTTCCTTGAAGTGGAGGTCCTTATATCATTCAAGAACTTCCTGGTCGTTGGCTGGAATGAGGGTAGGATAAAGATAGGATATCCAGAGGTCTAAACGGAGAGACCCAAACACTCACTCAGTCACCATTCGTACAGTAGGCACTAGGGGAAAAAAATAAAAGTCTACCAAGAAAATAGAGGGTGTTGAGGTTTTCCGACCGGCCAGCTTAGGAGAGGCGTGGCGGAGCAGATACACGCTCACGAAGGTGTGCCGTCCGGCTCCACGGGGAATTGTGGAACGGAACAGCGACTCCCTTACCAACAGGAACGGGATCCGAGGTGTTCCGCCCGGCCCTGAATGACCCAGCAGGGCGGAGCAGAGACACACTCGCCGAGGTGTGCCGTCCGGCTCTGAGCATGGAAGCAGAGCGGAACAGCAACACCTTCACAGGGGAAACATAGGAAAGAGGAAAACAAAATGATGTGAGCCTTACATCGACCTGAACAGAGCTGCAGGTATAATGCCGGGTAATGATAGACTGCACGTAATAGCAATGGCGGGAGGGGGAGAAAGCAGCCAAGGGGGAAGAAGCTGCCACAAAAATAAATACCGCTACCCCACAAAGAGGAACCACTCCAAAGAGAGTGGGGTCAGGAACCAAGGCAGTGGAGAGGACTCTCGAAGACGCCACAGGAGCTTGCTTCGACGGGACAGGAACAACACGGAAGTGGAAGGGGGCGTGGTCATGAACAAGTCAGTAAGCCAAGCGTCAAGCTACGTGCTCGGCGTCCCTTTAGAGGAACAAGGGAGCGTGTATAAAGTGTGTGTTTTCTCCTCTGTGATCTGACCCTAACCACAGCTCAAGGTCTTCTTCTCCCTCGAACCCTAACAGTATCTCCCCGCAAAGGCCTCCTCCCAGGGCGTTGTTTGTTAGGATGGAGGGCATGAAGCCGCCTGATTAATTGAGGGGCATGCACGTTTTCCATAGGTTCCCAGGTTCTGTCCTCCCGGGAATAACCCACCCAATCAATGAGATATTGTATTCTACCTCTGTGTCTTCTTGAATCTAATACTCTATGAACCTCATATTCTTCTTCTCCATTTATCATTAGTGGGGGAGGTGGATCTTCTGGGTGCAGTGGGGGGACGTATTTCTTTAACAAAGAACAGTGGAATACAGGGTGGATTTTCATCTGAGGTGGGAGTTCTAGTTTCAAGGTAACAGGGGAAACAAGTTTTTGGATTTGGAAAGGACCGATGAACCTAGGATGCAGTTTCTTTGGACCCTCTAATCTTAGGTTTCTGGTGGATAACCACACTTTATCGCCCACTGCATATGTGGGTTCAGTTTTCCTATGTTGGTCTGCTTGTTCTTTCATGGCTTCCTTAGCTTTGGTTAATTCTGTTTTGGCTTCTTCCCATACTCTCTTGGTATGATTATGGTGTTCTTCTAGGGCAGGAATATTCTGGATTGATGAATGAAGAGAGATAGGCAACATACGTGGGTGATATGCGTAACTAAAAAAGAAGGGAGAGACCTTGATAGAGGAATGCGTGCTGTTGTTGTATGCAAATTCCGCTAAGGGGATGACCTTAACCCAGTCTGCTGGAATACCTGTTAACAGACATCTCAGGTATTGTTCTAGGGTTTGATTGGTTCTTTCGGTTTGGCCATCGGTCTGGGGATGATAGGCTGTAGACAATCGATGATCAATACCTAAAACCTTACACATGCCTTGCCAAAATTTTGAAACAAACTGGGGGCCTCTGTCGGAAATGATAACAGAGGGCAATCCATGTAATCGCACAATCTGTTCTAAGAATGCATGTACTAACTCCTTAGCAGATGGGATTTTCTTGAGGGGAATGAAATGTGCCATTTTAGATAACATGTCTACCACACAAAAATTGTGGTATACCCTTGGCTAGGAGGTAGCTGCGTGATCAAATCCATGCTAAGGGAATGCCATGGTTCTGGGGGAATGGCTATGGTCTTAAGTAGCCCAGTAGGAGCACAATGAAGCGCTTTCTGTCTGGCGCAGGTAGTACATGCTTGAACAAACTTTCTTATATCTTGAGTCAGTGTGTCCCACCAAAACCAGCGTTGACGTGTGTCTATTATCTTATTCATCCCTGGATGACCTGCTAAAGCACTGTTGTGACACCATTCCATTACTTTTTCCTGCAATTGCCCCTGGGGTATAAAAAACTTGTTGTTATGATACAAAAGCCCATCTTTGATACTATTTTCAGGGTATACTGTCCATTGAGTGTCGGGGATCTCTTTGTATTGAGACTGTAACTCTCCAATGAAATCTGGAGGGGAATGATCCTCTGCTCCTATGACCTTATGGGCAGGGATCACCCTTTGCGGTTCTTCTTTTTCTAATGTGGTGGAATGTCCCATCCTTGATAGTGCATCTGCTTTCCCATGTTGAGGGCCAGGGCGGTATGTGATGGTGAAATCGTATTCACTGAAAAAAGACACCCATCTCATTTGTCTGGGAGTGAGTGCTCGTGCGGATCTAAAAAACTGAAGGTTCTTGTGATCAGAATGAATGGTAATCACATGAGGAGACCCCAGTAAATAATGTCTCCATTCTTGGAAGGCTAACTTTATAGCCAATAATTCTTGTTCCCCTACTGTGTAGTTTCTCTCTGCTGGTAGTAGGGTCTTTGAAAAGTATGCTATAGGGTGTAGATGCCCAGATTCACTGTCCCTTTGTGACAGCACCCCACCCACTGCGTATTGTGAGGCATCTGCTTCCACGAAATATGGCAAGGCGTTATCTGCGTGTTTGACAATGGGGGCTGATGTGAATTTGTTCTTCAATGCCCGGAAGGCTTGCTCAGCTTCTGTAGTCCACCCAAAGACAACTCCCTTCTTCAACAATTTCGTTATGGGTGTGATGGTTTCTGAGAAATTGCTGATAAATCGGCGATAAAAGTTCGCGAAGCCAAGGAAGGACTGTACTTCCTTAATGGAGCTGGGACTAGGCCAATGAATGAGAGCGTCAATTTTCTTAGGATCCATTTGGATGGCTTCCGGGGTAATGATGAACCCTAGGAAATCGATGTGGTTGGTATGAAACGTACTTTTATCAAGTTTTGCAAACAGCTGATGTTCTTGCAGTTTATTGAGAATTTTCTTGATGTGGCCAATGTGTTCTTGTTCTGTTTGAGAATAGATCAAAATGTCATCGATATAGACGATGACGAATATATCCAAGTATTCTCTGAAGATGTCATTATTAAAATATTGGAAGGCGGCGGGCGCATTGCATAAGCCGAATGGCATTACACAATACTCGTGTAGCCCGAATTTGGTTCTAAAGGCCGTCTTCCATTCATCCCCTTGTTTTACACGGATCAGATGATAAGCCCCTCTCAAATCAATCTTCGTGAAAATCTTTGCCCCTCTCACTTGATCTAATAGAACTGAAATGAGAGGAAGGGGGTATTTGTTCTTGACAGTAGCTTTGTTCAAGGCTCGGTAAGCCAGGCAAGCTCTTAGGCCACCTTCCCTTTTATCAATAAAAAAGAAAGGGGTGGAAACAGGAGAGGTGGAATGTCTAATGAATCCTTTGGCCAACATGTCGTCCAGGTATGTCTTTAAGTATTCAGTTTCTGGAGGGGTAAGAGCATAGATTCTACTACAGGGTAGTTCCGCCCCCGGAACTAAGTCTATTCTGCAGTCGTAACTGCGGTGAGGAGGCAATTTAGTGGCCTCTACTTCATTGAACACAGACTGAAACGCAGCATAACAGGCAGGTAGCGTCTCAGTGGCAACACAATACAATGGGTGAATGTCTTCTCGTGCTTCCTGGTAACACTGTCTCATACAATATGACGATCTCAGGGTTACAGTTCTGGCACTCCAATCAATTAGAGGATTATGAAGCTGGAGTCATGGCATCCCAAGAATGGCTCCAAAGGTCGGGCATCGATTAAATCAAAGACAATCTGTTCCGAGTGCCCGTTATCAAACACTAAAGTCAACGGATTAGTATGGTATGAGATGAGCCCTGAGGTTAGTTCAGATCCATCGACCGCTCTGATCACTTGTGGATGTTCTTTGGCAATAACAGGCAATCCCAACTTCTTAGCCAGACAAATATCAAAGAAATTCCAAGTGGCCCCGGAATCCAGAAGAAGAGACATGGTGTGTCGCCCTGTAGCAGAACAATTTAAAGTAACAGTTAAGGTGAAGTGTTTTATCACTTTTGGTACAGTAGGTCTGGTTTTGGAGATCTTGGAGGACAGTACCCTTGAAGATTCGATCGCCCCTATCTTCAAGGCATCTAGTTTTCCGGAAGGACAGACCGACTTGCGACTGTTCTCTTGGATTCTCTAGGACGCACCGGACACTCTTTGTTATAATGCCCTTCTTTCCCGCAGTACAAACACAAATTGTTTTTCCCGCGTTTTTCTTTCTCTTCTACAGAGAGAGGCCCTCTTAATCCTCCTATTTGCATGGGTTCTGAGGTATCCTTGTTGTCGTTCTTCTCTGAACGTATCACAAGGTATTTGGGAGGGATTGAACGGGTTTTTTCTCCTTTTCTTTCATGTAGTCTGTGATCCAGTTTGACAACTAACTCAATAAAGGAGGAGCAGTCATCCGGAGGGTACACGATTTGAGATAGCAGGTTTTTAAGTTCATCACATAATCCGCGGTAAAATAAGGATGTCCTTTTCTCTTCGGGCCAATGGGTCTCTGCCACTAATCTGTTGAAACTAGTAATATAGGAGAGGAGATCTTTGGATCCTTGTTTTAGGTTTAGAAGGGCATTGTCGCTGGCCTGCATGTATATGTGTCTTGCGAATAAGCTCCGCATTTTCTCCTGAAACAGTGTAAAATTATACAATAACGGATCGCTGTTCTCTACTAAGGGGACAGCCCATTCGGCGGCATTGCCCGCTAAGTAAGATATTATGAATGCCACTTTAGCAGCATCATCCGGAAAGGCAGAGGCTTTACACAAAAACTGAAGTTGGCATTGATTCATAAAAATGCCGTACTTTGTACTGTCTCCTGTGAATCTTTCGGGCATAGCTAGCGGGACTGGACTAGGTGTGTGGACTGTCACTTGTAGTGGAAGGGTTTTCTCTACGGAGGGAGTGAGCAGAGGACGAAGGCAGGGAAAACCTGGCAGGTTGGATGTAATTCTTTCTGGTCTTAGGAATAATACCTGTCTCTCTACCCTGCGTGCTCTCTTGTGCTCTTAGCTGTAGCACTTTTTCTTGCAGTCTTTGGTTCTCATGCCTTAATCTCCCTACTTCTGCTTGTAACTCCATTATCAATGTGGATAACTCTTCTACTCTAGGGGCCTGAGCGCCAGAATGGAAATCCTGTTCCATACTAACGCCGTCACTCGTCATCTTCGCTCGGGGGGATTTTAAAAGCGTGGGCTTGGCTTTCTGTCAGGAACAGTGCCAGATCCACAGGAGCGAAGATGAATCCCTCAACTTCCAAAAAGCAGCACTTAAAGGAGAACCTTGAAACTCGCTCAAAGACGCTGCTCTCTAAAAGTATGGGGGAATAAAACCAAGGAGTGTCCACCACTCTCCCCATAAGCTGAGGATTGAGGTCATGTAGAATGGCAGCCAGAATGCGTAGAAGCTAAAAGGAAAAAACAATAAGCACCCTTAATTCCTATGCAAGGTTATAAACAGTCTAAACATTGAGCTGTGGTTAATGTCACCTCACAATCACCAGTGTGCTTATCAAATAGTTCCTTGAAGTGGAGGTCCTTATATCATTCAAGAACTTCCTGGTCGTTGGCTGGAATGAGGGTAGGATAAAGATAGGATATCCAGAGGTCTAAACGGAGAGACCTAAACACTCACTCAGACACCATTCCTACAGTAGACACTAGGGGGAAAAATAAAAGTCTACCAAGAAAATAGAGGGGGTTGAGGTGTTCTGACCGGCCAGCTTAGGAGAGGCGTGGCGGAGCAGATACACGCTCACAAAGGTGTGCCGTCCGGCTCTACGGGGAATTGTGGAACGGAACAGAGACTCCCTTACCAACAGGAACGGGATCCGAGGTGTTCCGCCCGGCCCTGAATGACCCAGCAGGGCGGAGCAGAGACACACTCGCCGAGGTGTGCCGTCCGGCTCTGAGCGTGGAAGCAGAGCGGAACAGCGACTCCCTCACAGGGGAAACAAAGGAAAGGGGAAAACAAAATGCCGTGAGCCTTACAGCGACCTGAACAGAGCTGCAGGTATAATGCCGGGTAATGATAGACTGCACGTAATAGCAATGGCGGGAGGGGGAGAAAGCAGCCAAGGGGGAAGAAGCTGCCACAAAAATAAATACCGCTACCCCACAAGGAGGAACCACTCCAAGGAGAGTGGGGTCAGGAACCAAGGCAGTGGAGAGGACTCTCGAAGATGCCACAGTAGCTTGCTTCGACGGGACAGGAACAACACGGAAGTGGAAGGGGGCGTGGTCACGAACAAGTCAGTAAGCCAAGCGTCAAGCTACGTGCTCGGCGTCCCTTTAGAGGAATAAGGGGCGTGTACAAAGTGTGTGTTTTCTCCTCTGTGATCCGACCCTAACCAAAGCTCAAGGTCTTCTTCTCCCTCGAACCCTAACACTCTGTCCTGTCACATCCTCACTCTCCTTCCCTCACTCCCTCTCTCTTAGCCTCACTACCTCCGTCCCCTCACTCTCTCAGTCCCCTTCCCTCATGCTCACCCCCTTTAACTCACCTACTCTCCCTCACTTACCTTTCTATACTCCCTCACTCAGTCCCCTTCTCTCACTCTTTCCTTCACTCCCTCCGTCTCCTCACTCCCTCACTCCCCTTGTCTCACGCTCACTTGCCTCTTCACTTCCCTTCCCCTCTCTTCCCTTCCTTCGCTCCCTCACTCATTCCCCTTCCCTTACTCACCTTACTTTTCCCCCTTCCCTCACTCCCTCTCTCTTAGCCTGACTCTCTCTGTCCCTTCACTCTCTCACTCCTCTTCCGTCATGCTCACTCCCTATGACTCAGCCACACTCCCTCACTTACCTTTCTTTGCTCCCTTACTCAGTCCTTTTCTCTCACTCCTTCCTTCACTACCTCTATGTCCTCACTCCCTCACTCCCCTTGTCTTACACTCACTCGCCTTTATCCACCCTCTATCATCACTCTTTCCTCAACCTCACTGCCCTTCTCTCACCCTCCCTCACCACCGTTCCCTTACTCCGGTTCCCTCACTTATCCTCATTACCCATCCTTCTCTCCCCTTCCCTTTACTTTCATCCCCCACTCACCTTCTCTCAGTACCTCTGCTTCAGTCCTCTTCCCCTCTATTCCCTTCCTTTGTTCCCTCACTCATTCCCCTTCCCTCACTCACCTTAGTCCACTTCACTCACTCCTTCTCTCACTCCCTCTCTTCTGTCACATCCTCACTCTCCTTCCCTCACTCCTTCTCTCTTAGCCTCACGACCTCCGTCCCCTCACTCTCTCAGTCCCCTTCCCTCATGCTCACTCTCTTTAACTCACCTACACTCCCTCACTTACCTTTCTATACTCCCTCACTCAGTCCCCTTCTCTCACTCTTTCCTTCACTCCCTCTGTCTTCTCACTCCCTCACTCCCCTTGTCTCACGCTCACTTGCCTTTATCCACCCTCTATCACCACTCTTTCCTCAACCTCACTGCTCTTCTCTTACCCTCCCTCACCCCATTCCCTTACTCCGCTTCCCTCACTTATCCTCATTCCCCATGTTCACTCCCCTTCCCCTCACTCCCCTCCCACACTCACCTTCTTTCAGTCCCCCTGCTTCACTTCCCTTCCCCTCTCTTCCCTTCCTTCGCTCCCTCACTCATTCCCCTTCCCTTACTCACCTCACTGCACATCACTCACTCCTTCTCTCACTCCCTCTGTCCTCTCACTTCCTCACTCCTCTTCCCTCACTCCCTCTATATTACCCTCACTCCCTCCATCCCCTCACTCTGTGACTCCCCCTTCACCCACCCTCACTCACCTTCCATCCCTCACTGTCATCAACTCACCCTCACTCACTCCCCTTCTGTCATTTGTTCCCTCAGTCACTTTCTACCCTTCATTCAGTCATTTTTTCCATTCATGTATGCAGTGCACATTCATTGAAAAAAAGAATGAGAGAATATATAAGGAATATAGCTCTTTTTGGAGAATTGGAGGTAGTTCTAAAAAGAACTTATTTTTTCTTCTTTTTTCGTTTTTATGTTATGTTATGTTATCGATATTTGTTATGCGCACTGCTGCTCCAGCGAAGGAGCGTCCTGGCGCAGTGACAAGGTAGGACATAACATAACAGGAACTAAACAGGGAAAACCACTAGGAAGACAGACTAAAACAAGAAAGTTTTAATAGCTTTCCGGAAAAGCATAAGGTCCTCCAGCAGGCGGATTTCAACCGGAAGGGAATTCCAGATGGTTGCAGCTTTAACACTAAAAGAGCGTCCACCCGCCCGGCAGAGCCTGAATCTAGGGACCACAGCAAGAGCCTGGCCTTGAGAACGGAGGGTGCGTGTAGGTACGTAAAAGGACAGGAAGCTAGACATGATTTGGGGGCCTATACCGTTCAGAATTTTAAAGGTCAAACAAAGGACCTTAAAATGGATTCGCTTCCTCACTGGAAGCCAGTGCAGGGAGCGGAGGACATTTGACACAGGACAAAATCTGGGCAGGCCAACAATCGCTCTAGCCGCAGCATTTTGTACCCCTTGTAAGCAGGTAATTTCTGTCAGGTTAGCCCCCACCAGGAGAGAGCTGGCATAATCCAGGCGAGAGATGACAGTGGCCTGGATTACCAGCTGCCTGGTTGGGGCATCAAAAAATTTAAGGACAGGTCTTAAACCCCTAAGGAGGACAAAACAGCACGCTGCTGTTTTCTTAGTGTGGCCCACAAAGGTAAGACCAGCATCCAGCCAAACGCCCAGATTTTTCAGTTCCGAAACCGGAGTTGGAGTTGGTCCCAACTCTGCCGGCCACCATTGATCACCCCATAATTCCACTCTCTTTCTGACAATCATAACCTCTGTCTTGGTGGCATTAAGCTGGAGACAGTTCCCTGTCAACCAGCTGGCCACCGCCTTCAGTCCATTCTGAAACCTGGGGGCATCTTGTTCCGCATCCCCGCTGAGAGTAACCGCCAGCTGCGTGTCGTCGGCATATGAGACCAAGGTCAGGCCCCACTGCCTAGCGACCTCAGCCAGCGGTCTCACGTACAGATTGAATAACGTGGGACTCAGCGAGCATCCCTGCGGAACCCCCATGGCCAGCGGCTGGAAATTGGACTTGAAGGGAGGGATGGCCATACAGAAGGAACGACTGTCGAGGAAGGAGCGGAACCACTCCAGAGCCTGGCCCCCGACGCCAATCTCCTCGAGCCGGTGCAATAGGATGCTGTGGGAGACCGTGTCAAAGGCGGCGCCGAGATCTAACAATATCAGCGCCGCCGTCTGACCAGCATCCAACACCGCTCGTAGATGCTCTACCATCACGAGGAGGGCGGTTTCCGTGCTGTGCCCAGCACGGAAGCCATTCTGCGTGGGGTCAAGGGCATTAGTCCGGACAAGATGTTCTGACAGGGCCAGATTGACATGAGCCTCCGTTATCTTCGCCGGCCAGGGTAACAGTGAAATCGGGCGGTAACTTTCGGGCTTCGAGGGGTCCAAGGTGGGCTTCTTGATGATTGGGGAAACCACCGCCTGCTTCCATTTCGTTGGAACCACACCTGAATCCAGTGAGAGGTTGACTAATGAACATACAGCATAACGTCCCAAGAAGGCCTGATCTCTAAAAAGAGCAGGTCTTACTGGATCCAACGGAGAGACAGATTTGACCTTCGACGCAAGTTTGTCAAACCCCTCCGGAAGTAGGGGGGGAAAAGAATGCAAGGTAAGGTGGCTTGAAGCCCCATCTGAAACTCCCAGGTCAGTCCCTGTACTAGGGAAGGCCCGGTAAATAGCCTGGACCTTTCCCAAAAAGTAAGAGGCCAGGGACTCACAATGGGAGGTAGACCCCAAATCCACAGAGGAAGTCCGCTTTGCCAAGAGATCTTTCACGGCCTTGAATATGGTCTTTGACGGGTTTAAGCTGTTACGGAATTCAGCGGCATAAAATGCCGCACGGGCCCGACAGATGGCCCGGTGGTAGATCTTGACGGAGGCAACATATGCGGCTTTCAAATCAGCCTCATAAGACTTCCGCCATACCGCCATATTTTATATATTTTATATATATTTTATATATTTTTTTATGCTTTTTCATAAATATTTTATACTTTTTGGGGTTTTTTTGGGGGAGAAAAACAAAACCAGGGAATCCAAAACTGCTCAACAGGAGAAAAAACAAAGGGGAAAAATTTGTGGTGGGTGGAGCAGCGGTGTTCTTGTTTTCTGCGAACAATAAGTTGGACGCTCTGCTCCCCATAGCAAATCAATTCATCGCAGTCCTTGCAGAGAAATTTCAGACCTGCAAAGACCAGCTGCACGTTGGGAATTAATCTTGCAGCTTTTCTACCAGAAGGTGTTGCTCCACCGGTCGAGGTGCTGCCGCCATCTGTTGGGGGATTGCGTGCCAGGTCCTCACACTCTCCCTCGCATGGTTTTTGGCGTGTCTCCTCTCAACATGCCTAATTAAGGTGGCATTGCCAAAGCTGTATTTTTTTGTTGGGTCACCACCTGACAAGGTGGTGCCACAGATTTTGCAGCACACCTTCTCCGCATTCACCTTCTTTTCACCTTCGGGAAAGGTAAAAAATTTCCAAATCTAATGTTCTTTTACTTTGCGCCGAGGATGGTCCTCTGGCACGAACTCTTCATCAGAGTCACTGGAGGTTGTCTGTCTTCCAGCCATTCTTCAGCAAAAGACAAGATGCTGCAGAAGAACCAGGGAACAGCTCTTGCTCTCTCCAAGTTCAAAATGGTAGTGAGGGAAATGGGTGGGGGCTTTCAATATTTGGAAAAAAAACTGTTATGAACCAATGAAAAGTGTTGTTTTAAGGTCACATGGCTTGACACGGTTACGCTACGCACTCCGGAGCACTTCCGGGTGCGCTAACACGGCACATACGTAGGCGCTTACGGAGGCGCTTACGGGGGCGCTTACGCGGCGCGAATGAATGACGTTTTGCTCGATTTTCGGAAATGTGTTTAAAAGTTAAAATACGGTTATTTAAAATCAAAAATACTACTTTTATGAGTATGCCACTGAATGTCTTGCATTATTATTTACTTTAAATACATAATTATATTTTTTTTCGCTCGCGGGAATAGCGCTCATGCCACGTGTACGGGTGCGTTAACGGGTACGCGCACCCTGAGCGCTCCGGAGTTAAAAAATAAAAAATGAATATTACAAAAATATAGAATATTTGAATAATTAAAAAAAAAAAATAATTAATAGCTATAAAAAATAGCTATTGAAAAAACTTAATAATTCACTTTAAAAACCATAGGTTTCAAACTCATTATAGTTAGGAATTTACTTTTAAAAAACCTTTGAAATTCACTGAAAAAAACATAGGTTTAACACTCGTTATAGTTAGGAATTAGCATTTAAAAAACCTTTGAAATTCACACCAGTTATAGTTAGCTGAGCATTTTACTCATACAAAACCATTCAAATTCCCACGTTATAGTTAGTTGGACTCACTATAACTTGCGCGCCCGCAATCCATTGCTGATGATGTCACATATTACATCATTCATGACATGGTCAGTGACATCACTGATGACATCACTGATGGCATCTCAAATGACATCACTGTTGACATCACTTATGACATCTCAAATGACATCACTGATGACATCACTGATGACATTATCCGGTGTCTGTGTGTTTCTGTAAAGTTGAATATGTTTTACATATTCAAGAATGAATGGGTGTATAAGTGTATGGATGAAGTATTTAGTTGGTGCATGACTGACTGTATGAGTGAGTGATTAAATGTGTCTTACTGAATGCATGGGTTAGTGACTAAACTGTCTGAATGTGTGCATCAGTATGTCTGTTGTTGTGTAAGCTGCTGCATGTGTTGATCAGTAGCTATATGAGTGGCTATATGGGTTATTGATTGGTTGCACAAGTATTTTTATGGGAGACTGAGTGTGTGTGTAGATGGCTGGGAGGTGTGTGACTCTGTGCATAGATGTGTGAGCAGTTGATTCACTAGGTGTATGGGTTCAAGAGTGCATGAGGAAACAGCTGTATGGGCGGTTGACTGTGTGCATGGCTGTGTTGGTGAGTGAATGGATATCTCAGTACTACATGTCCAAGTAAGTACATATGTAAAACACAGTGCATGTGAGAGTTGGGATATATAAATGACTATACATGAGAGCCAGTGATTGTGCGAGTGGCTGTATGGATCAATGTGTACTTGTATCAATGATTGTACAAGAGAGTAAGTATGTGTTAGTATATGTTTGTATAATTAAGGTGTTGTCTGTATAACTATATAGATGTGGAAATGGGAGTGTGATTGATTCTTTGCATAGCTGACTAGGTGTGTGAGTAACTCCATGGATGAGTGGCAGTATGTGAGAGTCTGTATTGGTGTATGAGTGCGGGTGGTTTCAAGGGGAGGTGTGGAAAAGGAGTAGTATCCAGGAGATATTGAGGGGTGAGCGAGAGTTGAGTTCTAAGGAAAGCACAATCAATTTCGGTAATTGTTTCGGTGAAAGAGTTAGCAATTTCTACACATTTGTTAGTGGAGGCCACCAAGTTGAGGGGTGCAGGGGAGGTTTGATTTCTAATAATGTTGAACAGTTCTCTGGGTCTGTTTTTGGCATGGGAGAGTTGCAGACGAAAGAAAGATGTTTTTTCCAAAAATATGTGTTTTTTGTATGAGGATCATGCGATTCTAAGGAGAACAAGATGGGAGGGGGAAGGGTGTTGTCTCTGTGTTCTTTCAGCCAGTCCAAGTGAGCGTCTAAGGTAAACAATGATGTAGAGGGGATATTTTTTAGCGTTTTAATTTTTGGAGGGACAAGTTGATCTAAAACCTCAGTGATAGTTTTGTTACAGTGCTCATTGAGTTCATTCGCATTTGAAGAGGGGGGTGAGACAGAGTTGGGTTTGGAGTTTATGTTCCAGTGCGCTGGGTGGGATTTGCTAAAGATTTCTGGTCACAATCGTGGTTTTATTGTTTTTTGCTGGGGCGGGTGGGGCTGGAGGGGAGATAGTGAACAGTATGAGATGATGGTCAGACCAGTTGATACGGATGATGTTGGATAGGGATGCCAAATAAGAGTTGGAGATGATGGCATCTAGAATAGCTCCTTTGACATGAGTAGGGGAGTGGCAAAGTTGCTTGAGGTTGCTAATCTCAAAAAGATTATTGAGAAGGTTGATTGAAGGATCATCAGGTTAATTCCAGTGAAGGTTAAGATCTCCTAGGAAGAGATTTTTGGAGTTGGAAAGTAACGATTTAGTTAAAAGGTCCAATAGTTCTTCGGCAAAGGGTAGGGGCTCACCAGGAGGGTGGTAGATGTTATGAAGTCGTATTGGGGGAGAGCTTTTCATTTTAAATTTGGGTCCTAAGTATTCGAAGGTTGTGTAGTCAGTGTTACTGATTGGGGAGAGTTGTAGTTCTTTTTATTCAGGTCTGTCTTTTCTGAGTATAGAATAGCCAGGGGGGCCAAGAAGGTCAATTATGTGTAGAGTGGTCTTTGAGCCAGGTTTCTGTGAGGAAGGCGATGTCAGTATCTTCGTTAAGGATGCTTTCTTAAATTTCGGTCGCATGCCGGACTGCCGAGCAGCAGTTCACAAGCATGCAGGTAAGGGGTTTAGGGTTTGTGTTAGGGGAGGGGCATAGTTGAATGGCGGTGAGTTGAGGGGGGGCGTCTGGGGGAGCTAGGAGAGCCGTGGATTCTGCTAGTCCCCATGATTACAGAAATGTTGGAGTGAGGGGAGGAAAGATCTTTAAGTGTGGGTTTGTTAAGGTAGAAGTTACAGAGGTCAAAGAGGTCAGCGGCGAAGTAGATACTTGAAGTTCGAAGGGGTCTGTGAGAATGGGTGAGGAGAGGCGTTGTTAACCAAAGCTTGGGATACAAGCGTTTTCGAGGGATAGCACATGGAGCAGCGGGCCTAGAGGGGCAGGTTCTGGGTTTGTAGGATTTGAACCGATTTAAATCTTCTCTGAGTAGGCTAAGTTCAGTAACCAGGGTGGAGAAATTATAGTCCAAGTTATGAAGTGTCTGGTTGAGGCTAGTGAGGAGGGAGGTGGTTGGGGCTGGAATGGAGGAGGGTTAGGGACAGAGTGGCTATGGTGAGAAGGTTTATACCTTAGAGAGGGCGTGCCGCCAGGAGGGGCAGATGTGGAAAGTTCTGGGCTTGTGGGAGTGGGGGAGGACAGGGGAGGGGATTGAGATGTGAGCCGGTGTTGGGAGGGAGGAATGGACGTGATGCAGGATGGCCTGGTAGTGAGTGAGGGGGAAAGGGAGAGAGTTGAGGAGAGAGTGTGAGGGGGTGAGAGGAGACATGGTAACAACGTAATGGGTGGAAGTGTGGTTTGTAGAAGGAGGGGGAAGGACATGAGGGGCTATGGCTGTTATGGGATGGTTAAGAGGGGTGGGGGGAGTTAGGGAATTGATAGGGTGTTGGAGGGGGATGCTCATTAGGGGACATGGGAATTGACCTCCCAGTCCAAATAATGTTTCTTGGTGGACCCTGGGTTTGCTCAGGATGTATTTTACTTGTAGCTGGGTTAATTATTACTGACTGCTGAACCAGTCTGTCTGCACAAAAGGTCTAATGATTACCCATAATTAAAATGAACAAAGACAGTGGAGAAAGGAACATTTTGCTTTTGTATAATACACAAGTAATACTGTTATTAAGAAATTCACTGGCCTGTATCTTGTTTGAAAAGAGAACACAAGGGCATAGCTTTGTTCAAAAGTCACGCAAGACTGGTTCTATGAGAATATGTCTAGCTTCTGTGATTTACAGTTCATGTACGACATTGTCTGCTTGAACTATTGTACGTGAGCGAAAAGTAAGCTAGATTGTTCACCAATGAAATATTGCAAAGTTTCCCCAAAATTGGCACAACAGGAATAACAATCAATGTTATTTTAGGGGAGATTTATAAAGTGCTCGCGCACCAACAGATCTCTTGGCGCTAAGTGAGTGTTAACTTGTGGAATAGAAATATCACCCATGCAGTGTTTCATAGAATTGGGCATTATTGGTCCTAATTTTCCCCTTTCCTCCACTGTGATAAATAACTCTTTTTTTAGGACCATCTTGTACCTAATGAGGTCATCAGTTCCCTTTTTATATGCACCCTGCTGTCAAGTGTCACTATCCTGAAGTGGATGTGGGTAAAATGTGACAGAAACTCTAATAATAATCTTCCAATGCTCCAAACAGAAGAGACTACAAACAGAGTGCAGAGTAAGAACCACTGCCGAAACCAGATCTCGCCCAGGGAAAATGGGTACTAGTGTATAAGGAAGGAGATATAAACACACGAGTCTCACCTTGTCTCTCAAAGGCCTCATTTCCTGGCAATATATTACTGATAGACGTAGAGCCTGATTTAGATCTCAGCAGACGGGTTACTCCCTCACAACAGGAGTGGATGTTCCGTCCAGCAAAATATAAATCCCATTATATCCTATTGGATTTATATTCCGGCAGACGGAATATCTGTCACCATTGTAATATAGATCTGAATGGTGGTTTGTGTCTGGGAAGTACACAAGGGAAAGCTCTGTGAATATGGGCCTTGGTCATGCATAGTCTTCAATCCTCTTTCCCATGAGTAAAATTTCCCCCAGTGCTCTGATGACTATGGCCCATAAAGATTGCAGTAGTCTCTAGGAAACCAACCAGACTCAGGAGCATTGGGACACCAGAGTTGAGGAACCAGAAGGAGTCTGAATTTGAGTAAGTAGCATCATTATGTGGAGATGCATCAGTGGAGATGTGTTGGCAATATTACTTGTAAGCTTTGTGCTTAGTAATATAATAAAATAAAAACATATATTTTTTTAAACATACGTATCATTAGACAAACTCAAATACCACAGATTAGGGCACAGGGCTGAAGGGGGGAAGTGAAGGAAAATGCAAAAGAGAGCAGGAAGGGAAATCAATGATCGTGTAGTCACATAACAGTGAACAAAGTAATACCAGCAGCAATCATACAATCAAGAAAGCTGTGCCACACTGCCCTTCTGGTAATCTTGAAATGCGATATCTTCCATCAGATGAAAGGTTCCACTGTAACACACCCTGCGCAGACACCATTGTTAATAGCTGACAAACCACTAGCGTGTGTCTACCTAGACCACTGCGGCTGTCTTGCTTCACCTTTTAGATAATACAGCTCCCACTCGGTGGCTCAACACTCGGCGATGCAGAAGACATTAACACAAAATAAACATCACCTTTAGAAAAGAGTTTTAATTTACAAAATGCAAAGACTCTCTCTTTAGAACAAGGCTTGGGGTTCTATTTTAGACAATGCCCTCTAACAGAAAAGCTTACCCAGATGCCAAATGCACAAAATTCAAATACACAAAGAGATATATATGTTTATATGCAAACAATGATAACACACTTGGTAAATGCAACAGTTAAATGCATGAATTATAACATGAAGATACAAGCAGCAAACAACATGAGATAAGACTCAAGCAAATATAAGATAGGACATCCTGCAAGAGTTCAGAAAGATATGTACACACTAGATACAAGAAATTACTTTGGATGTGCACCTCACTCAGAAACACATCACAAAGAAAACACCTCAATTGATCAAAGCCACTGGCCACACATCACAATGGCAATAATCAAAACTCAAGCATCTCAAATAATCAAAGCCACTGGCCAAACATCACCATGGCAGTAATCAAAAACTCAACACTTCACCTGGTGCAAACACTGCATCTTAGCCCACTCCTGACCGGGGGGTTAACAGCAGTGTTTAAGAGCTTCAGCAACCAGGGTCCCGTACCGAAGTAGACGCGTCCGTCCCCACTCGGATTCCAAAATCCTGGTTTCTATGTCAAAAACCCTCAGCTTTATAATCTCGAAACACACAAGAAGGTTCAAGAGAAACCTTCCCCCTAAACCAAAGGAATCTTACCAGAACTGGCCAGCTTCCAAGCAAGCATTCCCTGGCAGAATGGAGTTCCCACATCCCTGCTCCAATCGCGCATGTTCCAGCCTTTATTTTGACGAAGCTCATGAAAGCCTTCCAGGGTACATTAAACAATCTCCCACAAAACAATCATTGAACGTGATTAACCCAAACAACTTGCAAGCGTGACTGTGCAATAATATGAACTTCATAATACTTCCAATATACAACACATTGCACATTTGTGCACTACTGCTTATAACACTGCACTTCGAGACCAAAAAGTACATTCCACACCTCTCTCTCTCTCGTATGCTTTCAAATGCACATCCCACACACTCTGTTCCTGGCAAGGCTGTTCTACTTCATGACTGCTCTCACTGAAAGACAGCAAGATTAAAAGAAAAACACTTTTAAGAAAAGCAATGCATATGCAGGACCGTCTTATATTGAGGCTAGGATAAAATAACACACCAAAGTCAATTAAAATAGTGGTAGTCAAAGGTCATCACAGGGTGTCACACCACAAGAGTTCCTCTATCACTACAGCGGCCCTTTGAAAAGAGATGGGGCAAAAAAGTATATCATGGTAGCAGTGGACTCCTGTTTGAGATTCCTATGGGTGTGGCTCCAGCGTTTGGCTGACGCTCGAACTGTTATAAAAGATTTACGAGTCTTCATAGGGACATACGCAATTGGCACATTGCATTCTGACCAGGGCCCTGCATTTATATCTCGGGCTTACAAGGAGCCAATAGAAAGTTTGAGTGCAGCATTGCGGTACTCATCTCTGTGCCATCCTGAGGGAAATTCAGTAGTGGAGAGAAAAAAACCAAGGATTAAAGTAATCTTTTACAGATAGAGTATTAGGCAAGGGCAAAAGCTGGTTAAAACATCTGTATGGAGTCTAGAGAGCTCTTAATTACATGTCAAGAATTTCTCTAAGGGGGGTCACTCCATATGAAGTCCTATTTTGGACACGAATGTGGGTACTTGATCTTAATTGTGAAGGCGTAGTATCAGATGAAAAGCCTCTTGACATCCATCATCGTTTTACAGGATCTAAATGAATCTAGGACACAACCAAGTAATGTCCACCTGAAGCAGAACGCACCTGGGGAAGTCAAATCAGTCAAGGCAAGACCTGTCTGGATCCCAAAAGTCAGGGATCTGGTCAGAGAAAAAATAGCGGACAAGAAAGAATTTGGGCCACCCTACAGAAAAAAGAAAAGATTTGTCTCAATTGACCTAATCAAACCACACTATGTGACCGATACTAAGCAATAGGTCTCGTGGACTCCAAAGTAGTAGACGCCCTCCTCTCTCTACTATTCAAGGAGTTCAAGCTAAAAGACTCATCACCTTCGAAGAGTCACCTATACGGAATGGAGGACAAACTCAACTTGTGTCAGTTGTACCAACGTCAATCATACCCACAGGTCGTACATTTTTGGAAGTAATGTGCGTCTCTTCGCAAATGTTTTAGCAAAAGTGGAACATTTACCAAGGTTAAAGGTTATTGTCTCATACCAAGTGCATGTTTTTAGTTACATAGGGCTAGCAAGTAAGGGCCATAATATCATGAAATCAAAGATGGAGCAACGACTTCTAGCCACACCACCCCATGTTCCTCCCTGTTCTTGCAGTGAACTGTTCTCTGATTCTCTGTTCTTGTGGTCTGCTATATTTCGATAAGTGTGTGAAAGAGAAATAAACGTTGGACCCAGGGAGAGACATAGGGCTTGGGCTGGGGTGCTTCTCAGAGGGGAGCTGTCTTGTCATTTTAGTCACAGAGGATTATGGCCTACTGCATTCAGAGACAAATAAATCAAGACACTCTGGTCAATCTAACAAATCTCTACAGGCTGGCTGGTGGTGCCTATGTGAGGGTCTCATGCACCAGGTGGGGCAAGGATGGCTCAAGACATTTTTATTTGATAAAACTGGACCCTGTCTCACCACACTATGCTTAAGTTCTTAACAAATCTTTAAAAAATCCCCTACGGGTGTTTGATTATTTCTTCTGGAGAAAAGAGTAGCAAGCGAGTGCTGCAACTCATATTCATCAACTGTTATGGATACAAAATTGCACCAACATTTGGATATGACTCTGATGATTCTGTATTTCAGTTTATTGAACAGTATGTTACTTGTGACATCCCAAATAAAGAAACTAACAAAAAAAAGTTTGAACAAGTTATTACTTTTCAGGAATGTGGACAATACTGTTTAAGAAAAGTTAGAAACATATGAAACAGTATACTAAATGCTGTTTTGGATTCTGATGATCAATTTAAAAAGCAAAAAGGAAGAGTGAATAATCTATTGTCATGTGTAAGACATGTTGTTAAATGTAAGTCCCCAAAACTACATACAATTTAAGAAAGGGCACACGGCCGTCTAATACTGCAAATATGGAATGCTAATATTTAAATCTAATTTGTTGCTGATAAATCAACTGCTGTGCCTGGTATGTGACTTCATATACTACTTAAACTGAGAAAATGTATATGAAGGAAGTATGAGAAGATACATCTGCGGAGGAATCTTTAACTAAAAGGCTGTATCGATTTAGGGCCCAATTACAATGCTGTCGGAAAAGGCTCTGACTGTCAGTTGAAGCCTTTCCGACAGCATCATAATGTGCCGGTCGGATTCCTTTCCACCTGCCTCATTCCAATAGAGGCGGTCGGAAATTAATACATATGACTGGTCATTCCGATTGGCTTCCGATGGGCTATCAGTAATCCCAAGGGCGGCTCTTTCCTACTGAGAGATTATGATCTCAGGTTTTGACATCCTTTCTGTGCCCGCCTTTCCGACACAGAAAGGCTATCAGAACTCAACTTTGAGGGCCCCCAGCAGGGCCTACATGGGTGCATGGCCTCCTGTTGGACGTCGAGGGAGCACCTATGGTGCTCCCCTGTTTATCTCTGCACCTTGTGGGAGGCACATTAAGGTGCCTGTACTGGGTGCAGGGATGAACTGCACCTCCTATTTTACAATGGAAGCATGTTTTCTGGCTTGAATACATTCTCCCATTGTAAAGTATAGGAATGCGACCAAATGGGATCAAACAGTGTTCGGTTGCATCCTAATTAGTCAGTCGGGACTGCCGACCAGGTGCTGGTTGATCTGTAACCGAGATTAGGTCTTCCTCTGCCCGACATCGTAATCGGGCCCTAAGTCTTAAAATGCTATATTATACAGAGGTTTGCAGTTAGGAGGCATGTGGCTGTTTAAGCTCTTCCAATTTGTATACTAAATCTTGGGCCTTTACATAGCTTAGTTTAGGATTAGTGTCCTCGTAAAGAAGAGTTTAAAAAAGTTTACCAGTATTGAATATCTTGCTCACTTTGATCCTGAAAACAAGAACATTGTTCAAACAAATTTAATAGACACATACTACCCTAATTGAAGCACTTCATTGGAATACTTGTCACTATATTAAGTAGCTCAATTTTATACTGTATAATGCAGTTGAGGATGTAAATACAGGAACATTTCATGTCAATCAAACTGATGTCTGCTCAATGCATCATTTAAAACGTATACTAATTAGTCACAGAATGTCAGCACTTACAATTTACTGACCTAACTAGAACTTGTGCCCCCAATATGCACAGTCTTCTCATTAATGACATCATTTGAGATGTCATTAGTGATGTTGTGGATTTAGTTTGTGGATTTGTGAGGGTTTTTAAAAATGTTAAGATGGATATTATGACATCACATTAATATTTGGGTTTTTTAATGCGTTTCTGAGGCTATTTTAATGTGAAGTAAGATTTTATTTGCATTCCTGACTATGCCAAACTACTGCTTGCGGCCAACTCCAATTGAGGCCCGCTAATCACACCACTTTTTTAAAAAAATGCTTTTCCAATCCCATTGCTATTATTGCCCAGGCACTGCTCTGCCTTGCAGATAGGAAAAGTACATGTATTACAAACATTGCTAAGTACTACATATTACGTTACAAATATGTATATATGTTACATGGAAATGCTGGGTGACACCGTGAAATCACATTTGACCCCCAGTGGATCTGAACTCCATAATCATTATATATATATATATATATTTTTTTTTTTGGAGTTCAACACTGCTTTATTGCATAAGATGAGATAGAGTACACAGCTTTTCGTGCCCACAACCCGGAGGCCGGAAGCGTATTACAGTAAGTATAACACAGCCTTGTGACCAGCATCCCTGAGGCCCGGCGGCGTAGCACATGTGGGAGCGAGGGTAGTAACACAGCTGGTGTTGCGGGACACCTGAAGGATGAGCAGCAGCAGAACAGTGCTATCAAAGTTTAGTTTTAGTGCCACAACAGTGAAAAAAAACTTCCCAACAGTAAAGAAACTAAGAGGCTATTCATTCTCCCATGGAAAATAAAAGATATCTAATCGGTAAGGCAACCCAGATAGGCAGCGCAGTGCAGTGTACAGTAGTCGCAACTCCATACTCCTAACATTCAAACATCAAGGCCGAAGATAGCGACGTGTGCAGTGGCTTGAAATGTATTGTGATATGATAGAAAAAGAATGTGGGGGTGCGTAAATTGCGGTGTAGGGGATTCTGGTCTAACTCAGGGGGGGGGGATAACCGCCATCCGGAGGGGGGCTCTTAATGTCGGGTACTGTGTGGGGCATGGAGGGTAGACCGATCCAGCCCGGCCCCAGGAAGCAGATTACGTCAAGTGCTGATCACAGTGATATGTGGATGCGGGATCGGGAGTGATGGCCTGCGCCGGGACTGTAAGGTGTAACATCAAATAGCAACAGGGATGTCCTCAGATGTATCCACCTCGTCTGATCGTGTTAGCGGGTAGCACACTAGGGGACTCCATATGTCCCTGGGCCTACTGGAGATAGGTAATAATTCAGCGAATGTAGTATGCTGGTCCTGACAGTAGGTCAAGTCCGCCAGCCATTCCTTAAATTTAGGCGCCCTGCCTCGGCCCCACCGACAAGCCACATGCCTCTTGGCCAAAAGGAGCGCAGTATCGACAAATTTCCGGCAAGAGCTAGGGATCTGCAGAGTATATCCGAGAAGTGTCACCAAGGGGTCCATGGGCATGGTGGCTCTCGTCATGTCTGTGAGGGCATCCGTCACCTGCTGCCAGTAAAGTGCCACCTGTGGGCACCCCCACGCCAAATGCAGAATATCCGCATGGTCGGCGCGGCAGCGTATGCAACGGTCATCCTCCGCCAAGCCAAATCTATGTTTTCTCACCGGCGTATAGTACAGCCGCTGTAGAAATTTGTAATGTATAATTTTTAATCTGCTGCTGGCAGATATGCGGGAGGTGAGCGCACAGCAGTACAACCATTGCTCGTCACCGACGTCAGTAGCCAGTTCAGCGGCCCATCGTGCCCGAGCGCTAGAGTCCGGCATCGGCGCTGCACCCCTGAGCTGACGGTAAAGGCCAGAGACCAGATGAGTCCCATCCTGTGAGCATAACAGGAAGTGAAGCGGAGACAGGACCTCAGGTTTGTCAGGGAAGTTGGGCAGGATGTCTCTCATCCCCGCACGTAGTCGGATGTAATAAAAAAGCTCTAGTGGGGTGTGGCTGTGTGTCGTGAAGAAAAGTTCCGCCGTTTTAAACTGACCATTAGCAAACAAGTCACCCCAGCAGGAGACATGTAGTTTCGCGCATACGTTGCGGAATCCCTGTTCCCACAGTAGAGTGAGAGCAGGATGATAGGTAAGTGGCAACTTCGGTGAATAGGGTAGCTGACACGACAAGCTCTTGGCTACACGGCGCCATGCATCCATCGTGCACGAAACCGAAGTATTCTGCGTAGTGATGGACGATTCCGGGCAGTGAAGTAACCCATTTTGCGGGAGGGGATGTACTATCCAGTCCTCCACCGCAATATGTGGCATGAAAGGCGAAGGAGCCATCTAGTGGTAGGCGAAATGTGCCTGCGCGCACTGATAATACTCCTCGAAGTCAGGGACATGGAAGCCTCCCTTGTCGTAGGGTAGGGTAAGCGTGGACCATTTGAGCCGTGGGCTCTTGCCTCCCCAGAATAGCCTGCGCAGCTCCATCTTCAGGGTCTTAAAGAAAAAAGCGCCGGGGAAATAGGGAATGTTGAGAAAAAAATAAATCGGGGAAGGATAACCATTTTGATAAGGGACGCCCTACCGGCCATGGAGAGCGGCAGGGTAAGCCAGCGATCTACAGAGGCAGTCAGTTTGGTGATAGCCACTCCATAATTGGACCGCAATGTCTCCTCCCTATCTCGGGAGATACGGATCCCCAGGTAGCGGAGGTCCGTCCGGCACCACTCCAATGGATAGTCAAGGGGAAAGTCGCCCACCGCATCTGTTAAAGGGAAAATTTGGGACTTGGACCAATTGATATGCACACCTGACATCCCGCCGAACATAATGAACTCCCTGAGTAAGGGATTGAGGTGTGTCTCAGGGTGTTTAACATACAGGGTAATATCGTCTGCATAGAGGGACACATCTATTTGTCGCTGTAAGCATTGTACCGCCCCATCTCGATGGAGCTGACGCAGGCGGCAGGCCAGAGGTTCAACAGCTATAGCAAAAAATAAGGGAGAGAGTGGACAGCCCTGGCGCGTGCCTCGGGTAATGTCGATAGGTTGTGATAGACGACTATTGACCAATACTCTCGCCGTGGGTTGTGTATAAAGCAGGCGAACCCAGGATATAAACAAGGGTGGGAATCCCATGCTAGCCAATACAGAAAATAAGTAGGGCCATTCAACTGAGTCGAAGGCTTTGGTTGCATCAAGAAAGACAGCTGCGACAGGTATGTCGGGATGAACTGTTCGTAGGAGAGAGAACAGGGTACGGAGGTTGTGTGAAGTAGATCGGCCAGCCACGAATCCAGATTGATCAGGCAGCACAATTCTAGTCATCAACAGTGACAGGCAGGTAGCCAGCACTTTAGCAAGTATTTTTACATCGCAGTTTAGGAGGGAAAGTGGGCGGTATGAGTTGCAGGAGCTGGGATCTTTGTCAGTCTTCAGGAGAGAGGTGATGACCACTTCACGCATGGAGCAAGGTAGAATGCCTTCGTCAAGGGATTCCGAGTAGACCTCTCGTAAGACAGGAGCCATGATATCAATGTAAGCTTTATAAAATTCGGCAGGAATGCCATCAAGGCCTGGGGCCTTGCCATTTTGAAGAGACATGATGGCGTCTCGGATCTCATCTAGCTCGAAAGGCGCCGCCAAGAATGCTCTATCCCCATCGCTGACCCAGCATAGTGCTACATCTATTAGGTAATCAGCATAAGACGTTTCAACCCCTGCGTTGGAAGTGTAGAGTGAGTGGTAGTGTGCTGTGAATGTACTGAGAATTTCATCCGAGTTCCTGATAGTGGCGCCGTGAGCATCTGTGAGTTCGAATATGACATTGCGGTCTCGTGGTATTTGTGTGAGCGCAGCCAGTACCCTCCCAGGCCTATCTCCCTCGCAATATTTTCGGGCTTGCCAGTGTTTTCCACGGAACTTAGTCTCCCTAGCAGCTTCTTCCTCATATCTTGACAACGTCTCTCTGAAGGTAGCAAACAGTTTGGGGCCAGTCTCATCCACCATACGGCGTTCCAGAGCCCCCAGCTCCTTCTCCGGTGTGCTAATAGTACGAAGGATATCGTGCAAAACCCCACAGCTCTTGGATATACAATAGCCCCTGATGGTTACCTTGAACGCCTCCCATATGTGTTCAACCGAGTCAACTGATCCCTTATTTCTGGGGAAAAAGGCAGCTATCTCTTCCCCTAGTTCCGTAGGAAACAGGTTATCTAGCAAGATTTCTGGGCGAAGTCTCCAGTGTGGCCGTAGGCTATCCCACCCAGGTCTGCGGAGATGGAGTATGATGGGACTATGATCAGAGTATGTCTTCGGTAGGTGAGCCACCCCTACTAACTCTGCGGCAATCCCCTTGGTGACCAGAAAATAGTCCAACCATGCCCATGTTCCCGTGTGTGAGGTGAAGTGTGTGCCTTCCCTCCCAGCTGGGTGCAAGTGTCTCCAGGCATCCAGAAGTTCGCCCTCTGCAAGCACTCCCTCTAGCGCCTCTCGCGCGCTAGGTTTATAGGAGCCCACCCCGTCAGCCCTATCCAATTGAGGTACCAGCGCCAGGTTGAAGTCACCACCCCAAATGACGTGTCGTGAGCCTGCGGCCATAATCTTGCCCCACAGAGTGGTGAAAAAGGCAGGTGTGTCCATATTCGGCGCATACGCTACAACAAATGTGTAAGTGTCTCGGCCCAGTCTGCCCCACAGCAGTGCATATCGCCCCTCCTTATCAACCAACTCCCCATATCTGTGAAACGGTACAGTCCGGGCTATAAGGATAGCCACCCCCCTCGCATAAGTGGAGTACAAAGAAAAAATGCGGTCCCCAGCCCACCTGCTCGCAAAGGTGGTCCTATCTTGCGGTGGCAGATGAGTTTCTTGCAACATAACCACCTGAGCGTGGTGTCTATCAAGATAGGCAATGACACTACGACACTTTTTAGCATCGTTTAAACCCCGAACATTCCAGGACAAGCAAGTCAATTGTGTATTAGTATTCAGAGTAGCCATAAATAGGTCAACAACAGAAGCGATAGTGCCAGCCTAGCCAATGGGTCAGGGCCTGCACCGCCCCACCACCAAAGGCGCGCATACCATCGTAGAATCTGCATACATATTCCAAGCAAGAAAAGCCTCTTCGTATAACAACCCATCCCCCCTCCCACCCCAGCATCCCAATCATGCCAGTAGCCATTGTGTCCCACCCAACATCCCTCCCCCCACCCTACCAGTCCCAACCCACGTAGCAACAACCAAAACAGTAGCAGTTTTAAGGGGAACACCCTGTAGGGGTAAAACATAGAGTACGCACAGCCACTTCCCGGCCCATAGCTCCAGTCTGTATCGCCCTCGGTGGAGCCTAGAGCCAAGAGAGTGGGCCTTGGGTTATGGTACCACAGGCATGCCGAGGCCATGCAAGTCCGTTGCTTGTATTCAGTTCAGGCGCCACGGTCGGTGTGATGAGCGATATTCAGTCAGTGCAGGAGAGGCATCCAGCTAAATCAGTTTAAGCATTCACTGCTCATCTAATGCCGGTGGCGAGTCTCCGTCCCCCAGGTCTGCTGCAGTGTCATGCTCCTCCCTGCGCACCCTCCGGAGCGATTTTAGGAAGTCCTCCACCTTCTGCGGGTTCGTGAATAACCGTTGCTGTCCCTGATGTGTGATCCGCAGCTTCGCCGGGTATAGGACAGCATAGTCCACTTGGGCTTCCCATAGCTTTTTCTTCACTGGGAGAAATTTACGTCGCTCCTCCTGCACCATCGGTGTAAAGTCCGGATATATGGAAAAGGTGATACCATTGTACTGCAAGGCCCGTTGAGTTCGGGCCGCCCTCAATGCAGTGTCGCGGTCGCGATAGTTCAATAGTCTGGCAATAATAGGCCTGGGTGGCAATCCGGGTTTGGGCATAGGTGCCAAGGAGCGGTGTGCTCGCTCAACAATGAATTGGGGAGAAAAAGCGTTGTCTCCGATTGATCCTCTAAGCAGTTTCTCAACATATAGTTCCATCCTGCCCGTGTTGTAGATTCCGGCACATTCGTGACGCGTATATTGTTGCGGCGGCTGAGGGCCTCCAAGTCCTCGTTTTTAGTCGCTATGACCCTGAGCAGATTGTTCATCCAAGCCAGCTGCGTCGTGTGAGTCGCGGCGGTATCTTCGTTATCAGAGACACGTTGCTCCGCAGCCGTTAGCCGCTCCTCATGGCGATCCACCTTATGGACCAAGGCGTCCAGTCGTGCAGTGACGCCGTCAACCTTTTCGACCACCGTCGCAAACCCCTGTCTCATCTCCTGGAACAGAGTGTGAAGGTCAAGGTCTGTTGCGGGGGGTGCAGTGGCCTTCAAAGGCGCCTCGCTGGGGCCAGGGCCAGTAGGTACCGATTTCGCGCCTTTTTTGGCGCCATCAAAACTCAGATTCGCCTGGCGATTATCAAGGCGCCCCATGGTGGCAGCAGGTCGCAGCCCCCAGACGCCGCGCACCCCGTCGGCGCTATTTGTGCAGTGATCAAGTAAGCGGCCACTTAGGCAGGAGAGAGGTGCAATACACACCGGCAGCTTTCAGCGCGGTATCCGCTGGAGAAGATGATGACAGTATATGGCAGTAGCTGTCGGGGGAGGGCACAGGTCCCAGGCGCCCCCGAGTTCCCAGGTATGCCAGCGACGACGGGGTACCAGAGCCAGGGGGGCGGCGACGAGCAGGCGTAGGTTGTTTTGCGGCCCCAGCAGGTCTTGAGTGCAGCTCAGCAGCCCAACAGTCGGTGTAATGGCTGCCGGAGCCTGGCACAGGGGAGGGCAGCGTCCAGGATGAAGTCTGCCGTGGTCTGGTAGTGCGCAGCGTCAAGCCACAAAGCCCGCTAGTAGGAGCTAATAGAAGTCAGCCAGATCGAGGGAAATCAGCTCCGCTTCCAGCGGGACTAAAGGGGTATACAATCGTTCAGCGACTTACTCTGTGCCTCGTGCAGGGTCTGGGCATCGCATAGAAGAGCCGAGCGCCGCAGCCCTCCCCGCTCAGGTGGTCTAAGATGCGGGTGTCGTCGGCAGATCAGGGCACTCCGTGGTCTCCCCCACCTCGACGAGGGGTCCGGTACGTTGGTGGCCTCCAAAGTTGATACGGCGAGTGTCCCGCCACCCGGCGCCTCACCTGGCGTAAAAAGGCGGCTCACCCTTGGTCCCAGCTCCAGTAGTCAGCAACCGCGAAGGAGGGGGGAGAACCAACACAGGTGATGGGGTGACTGCACCTCGCCCCCAGCCGCAGGTTCCCACTCAGGTTCTTTCCCAACCTCGGGCGACCGCTTGGAAACGCGGCCTAACTCCTCGTGGCCGACCTCGGCATCGCGTAGAACGCCGCAGCCGGCTCCCTCCTCTCGCCGGCACCAGGACGATCCTCAGTGAATTTAGATTCGACGGTAACTTCGGCCCCGTACCTCGTAGCGGCTCCAAACTCAGGACGAGTGTAGACGATACCTTTATGCAGAATGTGAGGGGTATATATGGCGACTCGTCACCCTGTGGCAGAGGATAAGTGAAGGATAGTTAGCCAAGGCGCGGGAGCTACTTGCCTAAGCAGCCATTCCGCTTGCGCGCCCTCTAGCGCCCCCACTCCATAATCATTATATCAGATGCAACATGACAATATACAGGGGTGTCATTATAAGTAAGGCAGGTTAAACTGGCTTTGTCATGGGGTAACCACATCAACATATAAGGCTTTATCAAGAGGCCACTACATTAATACCAACAGTACTCACATGTTCACATCCATCATTAAAACTAATAAAATATATAATTCTATTAAAATACATTCATTACTAAATACACCTTTAAATGTTTGCCAGTTAAATTATTGATAAAGCATTTATTTACAAAAGAACCACCAACATGTGACAGAATCTTCGTTTATATTTTCCAGGCAACATATTGCAGCCATAGCACCAACCACTAGGGATCCATACACTCTAGAACCCAAGAAGAAACATTTGAACTCTAAGAGTGTGAAACCTTTCCTGGGGTTAAGAGTTCAATGACTCATGAGACTTCGCTCCCAGAACATTCGAACACTTACATCAGTTTTTGCTGGTGCCCCTGCCCCTCCTTGAGGTATCACAAAGAACAAATTGTTTGTGAGTGAATATGCTTTGGTTCCTCACATTGTGGGTGATTCCTTTTACTATCTTTTTTATATTTTGTGGGTGTCTCTGTCCCACCCGGGGCACCTATAACTTTAGGGGTAATAGGGGGCCTCTGGAAGGGGGCACCAAGTCCCTGCAGCTGACTCCCTTACTATGCTATAATGTGGCTCCATACATTTACATGAACTATGCTTTTGACATAAATAATTCTTTGTTGCAGATTCATTTTGATTTTTGTAAATTTTTGGGAAGGTGAACGTGTTGTTCAAGACGGTTTCTTTTCCTGTAATTGCTTTAATGAAAACTTGCAACAATTTTTTTTAAAATGTGGGTGTTTTATTTCATGTATTTATTTGCCTATTGCTCTCTCTAAATGTATTTAATTTTACAGTGTTTATAGTTCCAATATATGTAGAAGCTGTCAGGGACTCATCCAAGATGAACATTTTAGGATCCTTGATGCAGTCATTTTCTGCTGTCAACTTTGACTGACTCAATATGTTCTCCTACACAGGAGTACTGGACTCTAAATAATTACTTTTTCAACAACAACACACAGATCTTATCACGAGTACCTCTAAATGTTTATTGCGCAATTGCTGGCATTTATGTCACAGTCAAGTCCCTTGAGGAAGGTCCAAGTTAGATGTTTTAGTCATGTATTTTGTCTCTAACCAAAGGAGGAAAGAATGAAAATATCTGTTAGCCTGTGACTGAATATGACGCTGAAGGTTGTGCTAGGGAAGGCTTGTCTTTGCCAGTATCCTCCATCCCTCCTATTCCTGTGTCATCCTTTAAATACCAGTCACAAGTGAAGCAGGGATACACATAGGGCTGTAGACCCGAATATAAAGACGTCAGGTGTCATCTTGCTCCTATCCTCCCTCCTAGGTCCATCCAGTGTTGAGTCTCCACTGTACCATAAGACATGCACAAACACTGAACAAGCCCATGTTTAGTCTCCCAGTGTGACCCGGTTGTTATTGCTCCATGCCCATTCACTGTCTCTTCTAATGCACTACAAGGTGTGGAGGAAGGTACTATCTGTGTGTGTGCGACCCTGTAGTTATTGTTGCATGCCCATTCACTGTCTCCTCTGACACACTGTACATGAGGAGGAAGGTGCTATCTCTGAGTGCGACCCTGTAGTTATTGTTGCATGCCCATTCACTGTCTCCTCTGACACACTGCTATGTGTGGAGGAAGGTGCTATCTTTGAGTGTGACTCTGTAGTTATTGTAGCATGCCCAGTCACTGTCTCCTCTAATGCACTACAAGGTGTGGAGGAAGGTACTATCTGTGTGTGTGTGACCCTGTAGTTATTGCTGCATGCCCATTCACTGTCTCCTCTGACACACTGTACATGTGGAGGAAGGTGCTATCTCTGAGTGCGACCCTGTAGTTATTGTTGCATGCCCAGTCACTGTCTCCTCTGAAACACTGCTATGTGTGAAGGAAGGTGCTATCTCTGAGTGTGACTCTGTAGTTATTGTAGCATGCCCAGTCACTGTCTCCTCTAATGCTCCTATCTGAAGGTTGATACCTCTGCATGAAGCAGCTCTGCCATAAGGGATAAACACACTGCCAAAGACCATGTCTGCTGTTCTAAGGCAGCAGACACAGAGGATAATGTGGAGTGTTTCTCCTCTCCTTGGCTGGCTGAAGGACTCAGCATTTCATTGGGGTGCAGAATTGGAAAAGGGGAGAAAGAAGGGCATAGAGAAGGTAAAATGAAAGGTGCCATATTCTGCAAGGATTGTGGTCAGAAATTGAAATGAATTCAATGGTAATCCTATTCAGTATTACACACTTCTGCAAAATGTAGGTCATTTCAACCTTGTGGTGGCCAACAAGAAACGTGTCTAAAGGTCTCCAAAGAGGTCAAAGGGAAATATGTGCAAAAATGAAGCTGAATAAAGAGATCAGATGGCATTGTTAAGATCTAGCACCAAACGTGGAACATGAAAGAATGTTACTGAGGAAGGAAATGAGGAGACAGCGGCTACATTGTAACATGAGTTCAGAATTTGGCAAAAACAATACTTTACATGAAGTATTAAAATGGAAAAGTTCCCAACGTTTTTGTCATTTAGTATTGTAAAATTGGGTATGAATTGTCCATGAGCAGGCATAGCAAAAATTGAGTGAATCAGCTGGGATCATGTAAAACAACGATATGCTCCCCACACTACTGTACTGAGAACAGTTCCCTCCAAAACTCATATGTTGCATGACATATATGATGATATACCTGTACTGGAATTAAACAAGAGCTTCGTAAATTGCGCAAGAAAATCAAATGTTCAATATCCTTATAACCATTATAAAATATAATATTAAAGGTTGGAACTCCTGCTTGTCCACCCAGTTGAAACAATGTTTCTTATTGTGCTTCATTCCCAGTACCCAGAAAGGAACAATCTTGCTATCTCTATGTACACAAGCATGGGCAAAGTCAATAGCTGTCCAATTTATTCAGATTGTCTTATGGTTCATTATATAGTATTGCAAGCATGTGCCACAAAAATAAAAGGAAAAACACACCACCACTTAATTGTGATGGCCATATTCTTTTAATAAGGAGTGCCAATTGAAAAAAATGAATAAATAGCCATTGCCTGTAATTTGTGGCTTCTAAGAGACGGGTGTACTTAGAGAGGGTATAGATTTGGGACCAGATGTATCAAAAGAGCTTTTTTCGATTCTCAAATAGCAAATTTTACCGAATTGCTATTTGGGATTTGCAACATGCTATCTATGTAGGAATCACCAAAGATTTTGGAATTACTTTATATTACCTAATAGCGATTCAGTAAATAGCGCATCGCTATTAGGTAATATGTAACAATGCGTTCCTATGGGCCAAAAGGCCAATCTGTGCGAATGGTTATGCATTAGCTATTTTGCGATTAAGTAATTAGTAATCGCAAATAAGTAAATGACAACCAAGAACCCCCTAAAATGTAAATTGTGCACATGTAAAGCACACACATGTCCTACAGGCATGTGTGCACAACATAGCACTTTGGAAAAGACACTTTTTGGGCATTTTTCAAAATTTGCACATGGTTACCATCAACTTGAATTTGATGGTAATTATAGTTTTTCTAAATGCATAGTTCGCATTTAGGAAAGGCTTCTTTCATGTGAATTAGGGAATTGCCAAATTCCCTATTTGCATTCACAATTTAGGCAATCACAAAAAATTGCAATTACCTATAATGTGAATACAAAGCCTTTCATACATAATGAAAGGCCTTTTTGCACTATGATTCATATTGGTGCAAATAATTCACATTATAGCCTTTGAAATACTTCAACTTGAAGACAAATTATAAACATAGAAAATGTTAAAACAAACTAAAAAAATGTAAGACACAATTATATTGCTGAAGAAAAGCATTGCCCTACCAACTGTGACACATTTGAGTCAGAAGTGCACATGTGTTCAGGCACAATGGTAATACTTACTCAACAAGAGGGAGGTACCCTACTACTGACAATAGGGACTGGGTGGATTCATAAAACAAAAAACAAAGATGTCCCACTGCAATAAGTACAGCTATACATTAAAAACCATGAAAATGTCTTGTATGGCAAACATTATTCACACAATAAGGCCTAAACAATGTTGCGTCAGCAAACACTAAATGATGCACAAAAAACAATAATATAAAAAGCAATTTGTTCAATTTATTTCACATACAGTTAAAACACAATTATTCCATAAAAACATTTCATTATAGCAGATTTACAATACACTTTCAGAAAACAAAAGTCGACGCTGCGTTTCTGGATAATAGAGAATATTTGTATTATTGTTACATCCTCATGTTGCTGACGACAACCATTATGCTCCTTCTTATTCTAAAACATCTTTAGCTCTAACTAAAAACAATTACACATGATTACCTCACATTTCATAATACACATATCTGTTTACAAATAGACATTCTTCGATCAACAAAACCTCATATGGTGAGCAAAAGGCATCATAGCTTTAAACACATATTGGCTATCCCATTATTCTTTATTTATTAAAAATATGAACTCTTAACTAAAGATCCATTTCGATAAATAGACACGTTCCCGTCATTATACCCTATTTATCATGAGATTTGTACAATGTTATGTTATGTTATGTTATTTAAAATTTGTAAAGCGCGCGTACGCCCAAAAGCTTCTTGGCGCTGAAGAGAGGATAAAAAACATAACAGAAGAGTACCAAAAAGAGTCGCTATTTCAGATAGGCCTGAGCAAAAAGGAAAGTCTTGAATGCCTTCCTAAAGGCAAGGAGGTCGCTGCTCTGTCTCAGGGTCAAAGGGAGGGAGTTCCACAAGGAAGCGGCTAGAAAATGAAAACAGCTGCCTCCCTGTCGTTTTTTCTTGAATCGGGGGACCTCAAGTAGATCTTTATGAGCTGATCTCAAATTACGTAAGGGACTGTATCTCCCGATAAGCTGTCTAATGAACATTGGGCCCTTGCCCTGCAAGGCCTTAAAAATAATACAACCAGCCTTAAATGTGGCTCTCTGTGCCACAGGCAGCCAGTGTAAATTCTCAAGACCTGATCTAATTGACTCCCATTTAGGTACCTTGCAGATCAGTCTGGCAGCTTGATTGTGCAAGTATTGCAGTCTTCTAAGTTGACCAATCGGTAAACCCAGATAAAGACTGTTTGAGAAGTCAATATGGGAAAGAACTAGGGCGTTGACTACCTGAATTAAGGCCGAATCAGTCAGGAGATGTGCAATTTTTCTAATTTTCCTCAATTGGAAAAAACCAGAAGAAACTACAGTTCCAATCTGAGATTTTAAAGTGAGGTCCTCATTAATGGTCACTCCCAAGCTCTTTACTGTTAGGGATTTTTTTGGAGGAGAGCCCATGTCAGAAGGCCAGAAATGTGGGCTCCAGCTAATCTCGCTCTTCCCAGGCAAGATCAGTTCAGTTTTCCCTGGATTTAATTTAAGGTGATTTAGGGACATCCAACTTTGAATAAAGGTCATGGTTGCTTGAAAGTTCTCTGCAGCATTGGTTGAGTTTATTGCAAAAACCAGCTGCAGATCGTCTGCATAGTTATATACAGTAACTTTATGCTCTCTTAAAGAAAACAAAAGAGGCCGCATATATAAATTAAATAATAGAGGGGACAAGGAAGATCCTTGAGGAACCCCGCAGAAGGAATTATTTTTGGGGGCTGTGAAAGATCCTAGTCGAACAGACTGGGTGCGTTCGGATATAAAAGATTTCATCCAGGCCAATGCCGAATCCCGGAGGCCAGCCTGTTCGACACGGTTGACCAGAATGGTATAGTCAACCGTGTCGAACGCTGCAGACAGATCCAGAAGCACCAAGGCTTGATGTAAGTCATTATCGGCATTAGACCTTAAAGTGTTCTGAACGGCCAGTATTACTGCCTCAGTGGAATGACCAGCCCGAAAGTCTGCCTGGTTAGGTTGTAAATAGCCAGAGTCTTCCACAAAGTTTGAGAGGCTATTGGTGACATGAGCCTCCAAGATCTTAGATAAATAGGGCAGAAGTGATATAGGCCGATAATTAGAAAGGTCTGATGGATCAATACCTGATTTTTTTGTGAGGGGAATCAAAAGGGCCTGTTTGAAACTGTTGGGGACTATCCCCGATGTAAGAGAATTGTTAAGTAATGGAATCATACTGTCCGGAATTGTCCGGCCAATTTCTCTCATTATGTGAGGGGGGCAAGCGTCCTGAGGGGATCCTGACTTGACTCTAGTCAGTAAGTCTAAAAAATTGTTTTTATCAATTAAAGGGAAAGAATGTAGTGTTGAAGGATTAAGGAAGATATCATCCAGAGGGGCGCAAGCTGAAAGTTTGGATATATTATCCTTAATCAATAGTATCTTTTCCCTGAAAAAATCATTCAAGGAATTGCAGAGTGTTTGTGAAGGAACTACTGGGGGCGAGGTTCTATCATCGTTGCATAATTCAGTCACAATCCTGAAAATTTCTTTCGACTTGTTAGTCGCATTTGTAATTTTTGTGGAGAAATAGGCAGTCTTGTGATTGTGTAGAGTTTTTTGGTAAGCTTTCCTGATTGAACAGTAGACGGCCCTTGCTTGAGGGCAGTAATTAGTTCGCCAAATTCTCTCATGTTGCCTCACTTCCAGTTTTAGTTTTTTTAGCTCCGCCGTAAACCATTTATGTGCGTCCGCTCCATGCGAATTGCAAAAGCGGGTAAAAGGAGCATAAATGTCAATGGCATTGTTTAGCCATTCTCTGAGCCTATTGTCGGCTATCTCCACATTAGAACTCTGTAAAGGCAGAGAGCTCATTAAAAATTCTAAGAAAGCTGGCATATCCATGGAAGTCCATTTTCGCATAATATTACTGGATTGCAGCTTAAATTGAATGATTTTGTCAACACAAAAGGAGAAACTGATGCTAAAGTGGTCAGACCAACTGCAGGGTTTAATATCAATAAAAGAAACTGGTAAATTCAGAGACCAGATTTGGTCGAGACTGTGGCCCTTCTGATGAGTTGTAGTATCAATATGTTGTATCAAATTAATATCATTCAGAAGGTCCTTCATCTCAGCTGCTTGGGGGTCTAATGATATGTTGTCAAACCAAAAGTTCAAATCTCCTACCAAAAGTAGTTTGGAGTTGTTCGTGGCCAGCATAGCCAGTTGCTCTGCTAAGATGGAAGGAAATGTGGCCATTGTTTGAGGCGGCCGGTATAATAAGACCACTACAAGTGTTCCATTAGCTGTGTCTAATTTAGCAACTATATTTTCCACATTGGGTAGGGGTAAAGAAGATAGTTGTCTAAGTTGATGTTTTTTGTTAGCAATGATGGCTACTCCTCCCCCAGCTTTACCTGTCGGGCGTATTGCAGAAAGAATGTAATAATCTGCAGGCAGAGCAGCTAAAATGTCTGGGAGAGAGTCCGGAGTGAGCCATGTCTCGGTTAATAACAGCATATCCGGTTTCGTGTCAGTTAGTAGCAAAAGAGGCTAGAAGAAACAATCGTTCCAATTATCACCAAAGGTGTATACCTAAAATTTATAAAAACAAACTGGAAGGCAGGTGTCATGAATTATAAGTTAATCATCCAAGCCTGCTAGGGTTTATATGATATCATCCAAGCCTGCTAGGGTTTATATGATAGAGATCTGTCCTAGGGGAAAAATACTTGCATGGCAGATAAAAAAGAAACAAAAAATGTGTGTATATGTGGAGTTCTCTGCCATGGAGAGCTGTTTACAGTGGAAATGGAGTGCAAACATGAAAAGTTATTTGCCAAGAGATCCATATGGAAATCTGTGCAAGGGACAACATTGAAGGCAGATTCCAATCAAAATTAGCAAATTCCCAAAAGGAGTGAAACTACCCTTGAATGCAGATTATAAATCTGAGTGTCCTGCCCACATACATTTCCTATGAAATATGGTGCTGGCTTAAATTATTACTTTGTGCTTATTCTTTTTGATTTATGTTAATTTTTGTGAGACACTATCAGTTGTGGGATGCACAAAATTTGAGACTTTGATCAAACTGATATTGTTTTCATGTTATTATAATAATGAACATGGCAACAATTGTTTTCTTTTTTTAAATGGGCAAGTGTTTTATTTTGTTTATTTATTTATTCATAGGAGTGCCCATTGCTATGCGGAATTTATTTTCACGGAACGTAAAGTCCCAGTTACATTGTATGCTGTTGAATGTAATCAATGGTCAGCAAGCTACTGGTTACCTTATTTTCTTGAATAATTTTGCCTGGGATCCAAAAAGGCAGTTCCAGGGGTTGCAAGCGGTAAGTCCATGCTGTACGGTTTGAGGTCCCTGGTGCAGTACTCCTGTGCTGCTCTGATCATTATTTCAGCAGCTTCAACTGCCCCAATACGTTCTCCTGCACAGGAATACAGGACTCTGATGAAAGACTCTTTCCAGTAACAGCACATAGATCTTTCATGATCAAATCCATACAGAACGTTTTAAGGTTACATGCAGTATTCAACCATCTATTCAGTAGCTAATGAATGGAGGAAATAATAAAGAAAACTATTTTTTCTGTGAGTGTCTTTAATGCTGCAGGTTGTGGAAGGAATGGCTTTTAAACATCCCTGGCTGGTTTCCCTTCTTTGTTTGACAGTATCCTCCCTCCTTCTTTTCCTGCACCATCCTATAAATCCCAGGCACAGGTGCAGCAAGGATTCAGATATTACTGTAGACTCAATGATGAAGTCTCCAGGTGCCATCTTGCTCCTTTCCGCCTTCCTTGGGTCTTACGATGTGCATCCAGTCGAGGGGGAAGACAATCCTGCAGGTGAGTTCACAAGGATCATTCAGGCCTTAATCCCCAGACTGCAAAATTAATCTGAGAGTATGTCTTTTTCTAGAGTGCTGCATGGGGTATGCATTAAGCCACTGTGGTGTTTCCTGGTGGCATGTGCTGCGGGATACTATCATAGCGCGATAACTCTTAGGGGTTCTGCAGGGAGCTAGTACATGGAGTAACATAGTGAGAGCATGGTTATCACCAGCTGTGGCACACCTGTGCTGCACTACATGCCTGCAAGGTGCTCCCTCTAATATGTTCTGGTGAAAATTGTGCAAGTGAGAAAAATCATATTAGGCATCCAGAGGGTGGGTACTGTTTGTTCCCCCCTGTACAGTTAGACATGCACAAAAACTGAACAAGGCTATGTTTAGTCTCTGAGTGTGACCCTATAGTTATTGATGAATGCCTTTTCACTGTTTCCTCTGACACACTGATAAGTGTAGAGGAAGGTGTTACAGAACAGCTTTGCTCATATCTGTCATGTGAAAAATATGCTGGAATCAACACTGACATAAGGTGTTGTTACACTTCTGAATACCCTGGTTACTGTTACTGTTACTGTTCCAAGGCATCACATGCAGAAAATGGTCATAACTGAGGATGGAATTGAGGTTACAGTGAACATGTCATAAGAACGTTTCAGAAGAAGAATAAAACACATATGATGAATCACACTAAAAAATTCTCAAAGGAAAGGATGTGTAAATTGGATGTGAAGCCTCCAGGAACAGGGGATGTGGTTCAATTACTTGAAATAACCATGTGCGCCCTACACTCCTGTCCTGAGAGCAGTTCCCCCTGAAACTCAAGTGTTGTATGATTTAGGTGATGATATAACTGGACCTTAAAAAATCACAACCTACACCAATAGCACTAGAAAATAAAAATTCCCAACATCCTGATAAGATACCTATCACCATTATGAAACAGAATAATAAAGATTGGAGGGTTGTACGATCGAACAACGCAGAGAAATACATCGCAAACCTTAAAAGCTGATTTTTATCACACATTTCTTTACAACATGTATATTTTTACAACAGATGCCTTTACAACATATTTGTTATTTATTTAAAAACAATGTGTTTGTGGGGATGACCCCCGTACCCTCCAACTTACCTACATATGCGTGGTAAAGGCATCCATTATAAAAATATACATGTTGCAAAAACATGTGTGCTTACAAATTTGTAATTAAGTCACAACGTGATACAATCTAATTTTAAAGGGTGTTTCCCGATTGGAGAACCCTCTTGACCTCCCTGTCCAAATAATGTTTCTTGGTGGACTCTGGATTTGCTCAGGATGTATTTTACTTTTAGCTGGGTTAATTATTACTGACTGTTGAACCAGTCTGTCTGCACAAAAGGTCTAATGATTACCCATAATTAAAATGAATAATGACAGTGTAGAAACGAACAATTTGCTTTTGTATAAAAATCAATTAATAATGTTACTAAGAAATTCCATGGCCAGTATTTTGTTTGAAAAGAGAACACAAGGGCATAGCTTTGTTTAAAAGTCACGTAAGACTGATTCCATGAGAATATGTCTAGCTCCTGTGATTTACAGTTCATGTACGACATTGTCTGTTTGAACTATTGTACGTGAGGAAAAAGTATACAACATTTTTCACCAATGAAAAGTTGCAAAGTTTCCCCAAAATTGGAATAACAGAAATAACAAACAATGTTATTTTAGGGGATATTTGTAAAGTGCTTGCATACCAACAGGTCTCTTGGCGCTAATTGAGTGTTGACTTGTGGAACAGAAATATCACCCACTTTAGGACTCCTAAACTGAGAAAAATCCTAACTTTAAGACTTTCGGAATTCTCAGAAGGCATTTAGAAGTACTAAAGTTAGGAGTCCTAACTTTACTACTCCTAAACTGAGAAAAATCCTAACTTTAAGACTTTCGGTATTCACAGAAGACATTTAGGAGTCATAATTTTACTACTCCTAAACTGAGAAACATCCTATTTTTAAGACTTTCGTCATTCACAGAAGGCATTTAGGAGTCCTAAAGTTAGGACTCCTAACTTCTGTGAATACCGAAGTGAGTAAGAGCCTTCTGTAAATACCAAAATGAGTAAGAGCCTTCTGTGAATACCAAAATGGTAGTAAGGTCAGGATTTTGTCTCAAGTTAGTTCTGAGAATCGGGCCCTGCAATCCTGATTTAGATCTCAGCAGATGGGTTACACCCCACAACGGGGGTGAATTTCCTGTCCACTGAATTATAAATCCCATTATACCCTATTGGATTTATATTTCGGCAGATGGAATATCCATCACCACTGTAGCAGAGTAACCCATCCGCTGAGGTCTAAATTAAGCTCTACGTCTCTCAGTAATATAGATCTGTATGGTGGTTTGTTTCTGGGAAGTACACAAGGGAAAGCTCTGTGAATATGGGCCTTGGTCATGCATAGTCTTCAATCCTCTTTCTAATGAGTAAATCTTCTCCCAGTGCTCTGGTGACCATGGCCCATAAAGAATGCAGTAGTCTCTAGGAAACCCACCGGACTCAAGAGCATTGGGACACCAGAGATGAGAAACCAGAAGGAGCCTGAATTTGAGAAAGAAGAATCATTATGTGGAGATGCATCAGTGGAGATGTGTTGGCAATGGTTAGAGCGGCAGACCCTGATGCAGAGGCCTGGCCTGAGACCAGGGTTCTATTCCCGCCTCGGCGGGTCTTGTGCTCAATTTCCTCAGACCTGATAATTCTCACCTTTGTGCCTATTCTTATCATGGGTCCCACTCTGCAACTCTGGGCAATAGCTTGCTTAATCTCCACAATGGCCCCAACAGCGCTGGGATGCCTGGCTTCACCTTGGGGGTGCCCAGGAGTTGACATTTCACAGGGAAAAGCCAGGAAGGGTTCCACGGCGGTATGCGTACAGCACCAGGAAACCCCAGTTGGGGCATAAGTGCGTTTTACAAGTACAAATTCAAATTCAAATATAAACTCTGTGCTTAGTAATAAAATAAAATAAATATTTTATTAAAAAAAATATTGAAGTACCATAAGACAAACTCAAATAACTCAGATTAGGGAAAGGGGCTGGAGGGGGTAAGGGAAGCAAAACACAAAAGAGAGCAGGAAGGGAAAACAATGATTGTGTAGGAACAGAAGAGTGAACAAACGAATGCCAGCAGCAATCATAGAATCAACAAAGTTGTGCCACACCGCCCTTCAGGTAATGAGGGTTCTTATGATTCCCAGAAAGTGTTGCCTCGTGATATTGCTATTCTGATTTGCCTAATTCTTCCTTGGCCCCATAAGGACAACCTCCTGATTATGCCCTAGCTTCTTTCCCTGCCTCCATAGACTAGCCTTCCAAGTAACTTATTTAATATATATTTAGATCAGTGGATTCCATGCAGGTCATCTATAGGTCAGCAAGAGTTATAGCTCTGACCTCTCGCTCGCTCCTTGTAACTACTGGCACTGCCTTTCCGCCCCCTGGTCTTAGAGGTGGGAAAATTAGTGTTAGGAACACTGGAGTGGCTCCATTTTACTTGGTTTGTTCATGTTTTTGATTGCACTAATAGTGAATAATATTTTCTTATTCACTTTGAGTATGATAAATAATTAAGCCGACTTGACTGGAATGGGACATTTGTTGACAGCTGTGGCAAGTTCATATGGTTTTAGATGCATGATGTGTGCATACTTGGGGTTGGAGAGTGTGTTGAAGTGAGAGGGTGCATGTATATGTGAGCAAGTGCGTGTGAGTGAAAGTGAGTGAGAGTCAGTGACTACTATCTGTTGATACAAGCAACACTGCATCAAAGTTGCAGGACTGCCTGGTGCCAAAGGGAGAGAGAAGTAAAGTGTCATATCTACTAAGATATGGCACACTTTTTTCTCTCCCTATGTTTCTCTCACCCTATTGGCATCCATGTGCCAATGCACACACCTTTGTGCTGTAGTGCGCAGTGTGTGCATTTCTCTGAAGCATAGGTTTTGTACTGCAATGTGTCCCTTCCAGTACAAAAACTATGCTTTAAGGCATTTTTGACTTTGCACATGTACTGTACGATTCTGCACACATGTGAATCTACAAAAATGAAGAGAACACTTTTCCCTTCAGTACCCCTGCCTCAAGGATGCATACACTTTTGTTTATCAATGCTTGTATATAGGGATTTGCATGGAAACCCATGGGTGATTGCATGTGAACATTCATGTACCAACCATTGAATGTCCCCTTGACCCAAAATAACGCAAAGCAGTACATTGTGTAAATTTGGAATGCTAACCACTGCAAATCCTGATTTGTATTGGAAAATAAATCTCACTCTAATATTTTGCATCAAGTTTGAGTCACAAAATTAAAGCAAACTTGGTGCAAAGAATTAGTCAACCTGGACCAGAGTGTCAGTAAGTAGAGTGAGTGAAAATGAGTAAAACATAAGTGCAAGGGGAGTGTGATCAAGAATGAACCAGTAAGAGTAAGTGTGAGTGATGGAATAACTGTGAGTTAGTGAATGTGAGTAAGAATGTGATGTGATTCTTTCAACTTTGTCATTTTCCCTGGCACACTGAAGCTAAATATTGTCTCATAGATACCCAGGGTAAAGTACTTGGGTACTGGCACACTGGGGTAATTAAGGGCATAAAAGACGCCAGTGGCAAAATATTGGCACTGGCATACTGGATGTAATCCAGGTGTTTAGGGCATCCTTGGAAAAATATTGGCATACTTCACGAAATGCTTGGCATTTGGAAACCAGTGCTAGCACAATGAAGGTAATTCTTAGATTAAAGATGGACAACTGGGCATATGGGTGTGTGGCAACTATGACAATATACTGGCCTTGACATACTTAGGTGATTTCTGACAAACAGATAACCTATGATACCTGGTCGGCATAAATTTCCAAAATTCTGATAACAAAATCCTGGCAATTTCTGAAAAATGGGGGTACCCTTACTGTATTTTCTAAAAAACGTGCTCAGCTTCTGGGGAATGTCAATGTTTGATGGCTTGGTACACCATTGAATTATTTAAATAGTTAATGAGTACCCTTTCAGCACCTTTGTCATTTTAGCAAATATGTGAAATTGAGATTTAAAACATAACATTTGACTCAATTATTTTCAGAATTTTCTTGGGGAAGAGATGCCCCCTCAAAGAGCTCTAGCTTAATCACTTTGCTTGCTCACTATTATTCACAGTGGGTACTATGTTGTAGAACCTTTAGTGTTCAATTCAGCACCATAAGAGAGGCCTTTTTCTGTGTTATTTATTTTTGATTTATTTGAGAGGTTTTATAGCTTGAACATGACCCACCAGGGTATCAGAGCACAGGAAAGCAAGCAATTTAACCAGGAGGTACCCAGCAGTATAAAAAGCATTGTAGGACATTACAAAACAGTGCAGTAAAACAGGAAGTACAGATTGTTTGAATGATTCCAGCACTAATATTCCAAGTAGCTATTCAGGTTTGTCCAGCATTATGCCTAAAGATCTAGTGGAATCCACAATATGTGGAGTGCAATTGAGGGCTGTTAGCTGATTCAGCCAGTCTTGAATGGGGGCAGAATGTTTGTGGGGGCAATCAGTAGGAATTCAGTCTTTAGGGTATTTAGCATAAGGTGATTGTGAGTTAGCTTTTATACTAATTAAACAGTTATTGTAGAATTTCAGAGATGTAAATTGTTGTGCTGTTAGGGATAATGTGACATGCCTGCCTGCATAAAATCATGTCAAGGTTAATTTGATGTCACTTCCTGTGATGTCATTAAGGGCAAACAGTATATAATGTCACTTCCGCTCTCCCTGTTTTTTTGGTGAATGGATGCCCTTGAGCGTGTATTGAAAAAAAGTTAAAAAGAACTAGTATAGTCAGGCTCTAGTAGAAATAAGGGCACATCAACTTTTATCAAATAAGTGTAATGCAAAATCCAGCCAATAAACATGCTGGATAAAATTACCGTGAGTACCTATGTCTGTTTCAAGTATCACGCCGTCTGCAAGGTGGGCTCAAGAAGGAGAAATTCCCTCTATTTATGTCTTTAATAAAGGTCTTACTGATTGATATAGGTAGGAGTATTCACAAAGGTACCTCACATTTGTGAGTAATTTGCATGCGTAATGTACTCTTTCAGTTTTGAGTAACTTTATTACTTTTAGCTAATCACAGAATCAGAGTGGCAACCTGCTGAAAAGTGTAGATTTACAAATTAGTGTATGTTTCTACTGAAACAGAAGTAAATCAAGCACTACACATGACCAAACACTGATACTGCAGCACCCTCCCATAGAAAATAATGGTATATTAAATTACATGTGTTACATCTTAATGGTCAATTGTAGAAAAAGTAAAACAAGTTTATTTATCTTGAAAAAATGAGTACACATATTTGTATGCTAAATAATATTGTAAAGTCATTGTATATATTAATTTTAAATGTAGGACAAGGCAAAAATGCTACAGTACTATTATCTTAATTTTGGAATACATTGTAATTAATTTAAATATATGAATTTCAATATAGACATTCCTAAAGCTTAAGTCGGAAAACATATCACCATCTAAAGTACAAAAAACTTTTTTTAATACCCTGCCACCAATTTTTTCTATTGAAGGGTGTGTTGGACTGGGTATACTCCATCTCTGAGGTGCAGTTATTTACTACAGGTGTGGTCACTTTTTGGTTGCGGTAACATTAGAAGTGCAGTTCGTGATTAGCAATTGGCTTATTCTTTTGTGGTAAGTGTATGACCCTACCTAAATCCCTAAATAACCCTCCTAAAAGCTGTTCCTACTCCTCTCTATTCCCCCGCTTCAGTAGTAAGTGTTCCCCATTTTCTAGTCACTCCTCTGTCCCTTTGAAATTAACAACTAAAACATATAATATGAAAGACAGAGATGTAAACTCTATCTGTAAGTTTATGAAAAGCATTTTATAGCTTGTGTGTAGTTCTATTGTCATTCTGCAAAATGTACTACAAACTGCAGGGGTCTGTCTGCCTCATTAAGATACTGGTTGTTCTATCAACAGAAAGCTGCCTGTAAATTCCTAATCATGGCTGGATTACTCCTATTCTGTGCTGCATGAGCACAGGGTGCTCTATCTAATATATTCTGGCATTGCTCAAATCTGAAGATTGATACCTCTTCAGGAAACCAATTTGGTATAAGGCATTAGCACACTGCTGCAGAACCTGTCTGCTGTTCTGAAGCAGCATATACATATCATAAAGTGGGAGTCTTTGTCCTGTCTTTGACAGGCTGGAAACCTCTGAATTACAAAACAAAATATGAAGTACAGCATAGGAGTAAACCAGCCATGATCAGGCATTCACAGGCAGCTTTCTGTCGATAGAACAACCAATCTCTTGTTTGGACCTTCAGTTTGGCAGACAGAGTACTTTGTTATGTTTATGACTGACTACCCTGTCATAAAACTATAAAAAAAAGCCCTTAGTTGGCACGCTGTGTCAGCTGTTGCTTCGATCATGTAGATATTGAATTGAACACCGTGGGGCCTATTCATGAACTGCATTTTGTAGTACATTTTGCAGAATGACAATAGAACTACAAACAAGCTACACGATGCTATTCATAAACTTGCAGATAGAGTTTACATCTCTGTTGATGCAGAGCTGGAAAGTGAGAAAAAGAAGGGAACAGTGAAGGCAAAAGTAAAGATGCCATATTCTGCAAGGGGTGGGATCAGAAAATAGAAACTAAATTAAGGTTAATCCTATTCAGTTTTACTAAATTATAACAGAAAAATATAGGTGATTTAAACCCTGTGGTGGCCAACCTGAAACTAGTTTGAGCATGCCCTTAGAGGATGAAATGGAATAAGTGCTGACCCAGCTGCATAAGAAGATCAGATGGCACTATGTAAATCCAGCAGCTAATCTGAAAAGTGAAATAATGTTACTGAGGAAGTAATTGAGGACCCAAAGAAATACATTGTAACATAATTTCAGAATCTGAAGAAACAAGTTGCATTTTATATGTAGTATAAAAATGATAAAGTTCCGAATCTGTTTGGCATTTGATTGTGCATCAATTGTGTACAAAGAATCCACAGAGATGCATATCCAAACCTGGGAGAATCTGGTGTGTTTGCATGAAGGAAATATAGGGACCCTAGACCACTGTCCTGAGAGCAGTTCCTTCCAAAACTCACATGTTGTAATACATAGGTGATGATATACCTGGATCGGAAATAAATATGTGCCTTGCAAATTGCTCAAGACAGTTCAATGCCCAATGTCTAATAAGATGGCCATCACCATTATAAAACAGATTTATAAAGGGTGGAGAACCATCCTGTCCCCCCAGTTAAAAAATGTGTTTTTCAAGGACCTAATTCTAATACCCAGAAAGAAAGTATCTTGCTAGCTCTACGTAACAAGCACTGAAAATGTTATATTCGATATTGGTACCCTATATAGGCGCAGGTAAACACTGCAACCTTTCACCTATATCCTTCCCTACATGTAATACATAACAGTTCCTAGGGACTGACCTTTTACCTAGATACGGCACTGCATTCAGAACGCAGGTTTTTCCTGAAACTGTTTATGCAGAATTAGGCAGTGACAGTTTGAGTGTGAAAGCACTAAAACAACAGCTGATGGGCAGTCCTGAAAAGGACATTGCAAAGAAGACACCTGCTTCTTCTAAAAAGAAATGGGACAATAAAAAACAACACACATTTAAGGGAAACAGAACTCAATCCCGAGGTAGATCTCCTCCGCAACAAGGTATAAGCTCAGGAATCGGGATAATATTAGGGAACCTGATTACTGGTACACGTTTGACTCGTTCCTGTCAGGGTTCATCGAAAAACTCTGAGAGGTAAGGACGGTCAGAAAGACAAGAAGAACTCACAAAGTCCAGAGACAAGCAGTACGCTCAAGATTACACTTCCAAGAAAGAAGAAAAGCTAAAGCAAAAGCCAGAGTTCAAAAAGACGAAGGTTGCACGTCTAAAGATCAGACATGCCCAGAATTCTGAGGACTCGACTACTGAACGGGAAATGGGCTCTGACAATGCTAGACAATGAAGCAGAGGTAACAATAGCTCACCAGAACATGATGGAATTTCTGGTGACAGCGGACTTGAATGATTATATCACGGTGGAAACACCTGAAACTAGGGTAAGTGTCTCACATAAATTGTATGAAATAATGCTCCAAATGGAGGGGGACAAGAGTCGAAAAGTTAGAGGTCTCTTTTGGGAGAACCTTATGTTTGGCTATGCCATTCTATTAGCTGAAAAAGATTGGCAGCCTGCATTCGTCATGTATTGCCATAGAGGGGAAGTGGTAATTATGCCAGCATTCTCAGATTACATTCCCAGTAATTTACAAATACAGATATTCACGGAGTGCACGGTAGCCCAAGCTCCAGCATTATAAAAAAACACGTTGAGTGGGTTAAGGATTCAATCCACCACATAATTCCTATAACAAATACTCCTACTGCACAGAGGCAGTATCCAACAAAGCGAGGAGCTAAGAAACAGGTCAGGGAGATCTTAGATCGACTTGAATACCATGGGGTGATTGAAACATGCACCACTCAAATAAACAATCCTTTATTTCCAGTCATGAAACCCGACAATACGTATTGTCTAGATCTAGATTACAGACATTCAAACACTTGCACTAAGACGTTTGCAGTTCAGAATGTACACAGTGCCGCATTGATGAATAACATGTGAAGAAATACAAAACAACACTTGATATCTCAAATGGATTTTTCTGCCAAAATATAGCGCCTGAAAGAAGGTATTTAACAGCATTCTGAGCGCTAAGGTCTCACAGGCAATTTCAGCGACTCTCCCAAGGGTATAAGAACAGCCCAGGGTGTTTTTAGGCCAGAGAAACTGAAATAATTCAAAAATTGGATGAAGACACATTGTCCTATGTGGATGATATTTATCTGATGGATGCTGACCAAGAGGAACACTTGAACAGGGTGAATACAGGCTGAATACCATTATTTTTGGATTTGTATCTGAGGGCTATAAATTTGACTTAAATTTTTTTAAAATAGCCCACCTCAGTGTCCTGTTTTTAGGATATGAGCTTTCAAGTCAATGAAAAAGCCTGGCAGCCAATTTGTTTGAAAAATGTGCCCTGCTCCAACCTCCAAAATCATTGAATACTGGTATTCCTAAATTTTGGTCAAACATACATTTTGGATTATGCAGAAAGAGAAAAACCTTTCTACAACTTAATTAAACCTGATTTACCAGCAAGAAATTGGATACAGGATCACAGAGATTCACTACATTCCTTACAAGCTGACATGATAGCTTCCAAACACGTGTAAACGTACGCCACATGGTGATCCATATAATTGCGGGTCAATCAGGGTACACCTATCTCACATATAATGAAGGTGCCAATTGTATACAAATCACACCTGTACACAAACGCAGAGATACGTTCTACATCAACATAGAAAATTCGAACAGAAGTACAAACCGCTATAGCAAGAGAAAGAGCACTGGCTCAGGGAAAATGCATAATTGTCGTGACAACAGTACCAGCCTTAGAGGCTGTTACGAAGGCTAGCATTCCTAACGGATAAGCCTTACATCCGAGATGGACACAATGGGCTGATTCTCTTACTGCAACAGGTATTGAATATAGATTCAACCCTGATTTAAAGACACAAGCATTCCTGAAATACAAACAAGAATAACCTCTACCTAATAAAATCATGCCTCTAGATCAGTATGAGTATATCATTTACACTGATAGATTTGCTCAACCGGCCATAGAAAGTAAGCAACAATATAGCGAGGCTTTCCCAGATACCAAATGTACAAAATGTATGTACACAAAAGAGATATATATGTTTACATGCAGCAATGATAAGACTCAAGCAAATATAATATAGGACATCCTGCAAGAGATCAGAAAGATATATACAAACTAGATACATCAAATGATTACTTTGGATGTGCACCTCACTTAGTCACACATCACAAAGAAAACACCTCAAATGATTAAAGCCACTGGCCACACATCACAATGGCAATAATCAAAACTCAACCACCTCAAATGAGCAAAGTCACTGGCCAAATATCTCAATGGCAGTAATCAAAACTCAACGCTTTACCTGGTGCAAACACTGCATCTTAGCCCACTCCTGAACTGGGGATTAACAGCCGTGGTTAAGAGCCTCAGCAAACAGGGTCCCGTACCGAAGTAGACACGTCCATCCCCGTTCGGATTTCAAAATCCCAGTTTCTAGGTCAACAACTTTCAGCTTTATAATCTCAAAACACACTAGAAGGTTCGAGAGAAACCTTCCCCCCTGAGCCAAAAGGAATCTTACCAGAACTGGCCAGCTTCCAAGGAAGCATTCCCTGGCAGGATGGAGTTCCCACATCCCCTCTCCAATCACGCATGTTACAGCCTTTATCTTGGCGAAGCTCATGAAAGCCTTCTAGGGTACATTAAACGATCTCTCACAAAACAATCCTTGAACGTAATTAACCCAATCAACTTGCAAGCGTGGTTGTGCACGCAGATTAAGCTCAAGCTAGGCAGAGTCAGAATTCAGGATGAAATGAGGCCATGTCAAAGCCAATAGTAAAAACTTCATATTACTTCTAATATACAACACGTTGCACATTTGTGCACTACTGCACTTCGAGACCAACAAAGTGCATTCCACACCTCTCTCTCTCTCATGCTTTCAAATGCACATCCCACACATTCTGTTCTTGGCTAGGCTGTTCTACTCCATGACCGCTCTCACTGAAAAACAGCAAGATTAAAAGAAATACACTTTTAAGAGAAGCAGGGCATATGCAGGACCGTCGTACATTCAGGCTAGGATAAAATAACACACCAAAGTCAATTAAAATAATGGTAGTCAAAGGTCATCACAGGGTGTCACACCATAAGAGTGCCTCTAGCACTACAGCGGGCCCTTGAAAAGAGATGGGGCTAAAATGTATATCATGGTAGCAGTGGACTCCGGTTTGAGATTCCTATGGGTGTGGCCCCAGCGTTTGGCTGACGCTCAAACTGTTCTAAAAGATATGCGAGTCTTCATAGGGACATATGCAATTGGCACATTATATTCTGAGGACTTGACTACTGAACAGGAAATGGGCTCTGACAATGCTAGACAATGCAGCAGAGGTAACAATAGCTCACCAGAACATGATGGAATTTCTGGTGACAGCGGACTTGAATGATTATATCACGGTGGAAACACCTGAAACTAGGGTAAGTGTCTCACATAAATTGTATAAAATAATGCTCCAAATGGAGGGGGACAAGAGTCATAAAGTTAGAGGTCTCTTTTGGGAGAAACTTATGTTTGGATATGCCATTCTGTTAGCTGAACAAGATTGGCCGCCTGCATTCGTCATGGATTGCCATAGAGGGGAAGATGTAATTATGCCAGAATTCTCAGATTACATTCCCAGTAATTTACAATACAGATATTCACGGGAGTGCACGGTAGCCCAAGCTCCAGCATTATAAAAAACACATTGAGTGGGTTAAGGATTCAACCCACCACTTAATTCCTATAACAAATACTCCTACTGCACAGAGGCAGTATCCAACAAAGCAAAGAGCTAAAAATCAGGTCAGGGAGATCTTAGATCGACTTGAATACCAGGGGGTGATTGAAACATGCACAACTCCAATAAATAATCCTTTATTTCCAGTCATGAAACCCGACAATACATATTGTCTAGATCTAGATTACAGACATTTAAACACTTGCACTAAGACATTTGCAGTTTAAAATGTACACAGTGCCACATTGATGAATAACATTATGTGAAAAAATACAAAACAACACTTGATATCTCAAATGTATTTTTCTGCCAAAATATAGCGCCTAAAAGAATGTATTTAACAGCATTCTGAGCGCTAAGGTCTCACAGGCAATTTCAGCGACTCCCCCAAGGGTAAAATGTAAATTGATACTTGTATAGCGCACTACTCACCCGCAAGGGTCTCAAGGCGCTTGTACGAATACCGCTGTGGAACCCATCCTGGCTTTCCCTGTGAGGTGTCCACTCCTGAGTACTCCCAAGGTGGAGGCCAAGCATCCTTAGCGTTGTGGGGGCCGTTGTAGAGATTAAGCAAGCTATTGCCCAGAGTTGCAGAGTGGGACTCCATGATTGGAATAGGCAGCGATGCGAGAATTATCAGGTCCGTGGAATTTTGAGCCCAAGACCCGCCGAGGCGGGGAATTGAACCCTGGTCCCGGGCTAGACCTCTGCCTCAGGGTCTGCCGCTCTAACCATTGAGCCACACTTCTCCACCAAGGGTATAAGAACAGCCCAGGATTTTTTTAGGGCCAGAGAAACTGAGTTACTTCAAAAATTGGATGAAGACACATTGTCCTATGTGGATGATATTTATCTGATGGATGATGACCAAGAGTAACACTTGAACAGGGTGAATACAGGCTGAATACCATTATTTTTGGTTTTGTATCTGAGGGCTACAAATTTTACTTGAAAAAAATGTAAAATAGCCCACCTCAGCGTCCTGTTTTTAGGATATGAGCTTTCAAGTCAAGGAAAAAGCCTGGCAGCCAATTTGTTTGCAAAAATGTGCCCTGCTCCAACCTCCAAAATCATTGAATACTGGTATTCCTACATTTTGGTCAAACATACATTTTGGATTATGCAGAAAGAGAAAAACCTTTCTACAACTTAATTAAACCTGATTTACCAGCAAGAAATTGGATACAGGATCACAGAGATTCACTACATTCCTTACAAGCTGACATGATAGCTTCCAAACACTTACAAACATGTGTAAACGTATGCCACATGGTGATCCATATAATTGCGGGTCAATCAGGGTACACCTATCTCACATATAATGGAGGTGCCAATTGTATACAAATCACACCTGTACACAAACGCAGAGATACGTTCTACATCAACATAGAAAATTCGAACAGAAGTACAAACCGCTATAGCAAGAGAAAGAGCACTGGCTCAGGGAAAATGTATAATTGTTGTGACAACAGTACCAGCCTTAGAGGCTGTTACGAAGGCTAGCATTCCTAATGGTTAAGCCTCACATCCGAGATGGATACAATGGGCTGATTCTCTTACTGCAACAGGTGTTAAATATGGATTCAACCCTGATTTAAAGACACAAGCATTCCTGCAATACAAACAAGAATAACCTCTACCTAATAAAATCATGCCTCTAGATCAGTATGAGTATATCATTTACACTGATAGATTTGCTCAACCGGCCATAGGAAATAAGCAACAATATAGCGAGGCTTTCCCAGATACCAAATGTACAAAATGTATGTACACAAAAGAGATATATATGTTTACATGCAGCAATGATAAGACTCAAGCAAATATAATATAGGACATCCTGCAAGAGATCAGAAAGATATATACAAACTAGATACATCAAATGATTACTTTGGATGTGCACCTCACTTAGTCACACATCACAAAGAAAACACCTCAAATGATTAAAGCCACTGGCCACACATCACAATGGCAATAATCAAAACTCAACCACCTCAAATGAGCAAAGTCACTGGCCAAATATCTCAATGGCAGTAATCAAAACTCAACGCTTTACCTGGTGCAAACACTGCATCTTAGCCCACTCCTGAACTGGGGATTAACAGCCGTGGTTAAGAGCCTCAGCAAACAGGGTCCCGTACCGAAGTAGACACGTCCATCCCCGTTCGGATTTCAAAATCCCAGTTTCTAGGTCAACAACTTTCAGCTTTATAATCTCAAAACACACTAGAAGGTTCGAGAGAAACCTTCCCCCCTGAGCCAAAAGGAATCTTACCAGAACTGGCCAGCTTCCAAGGAAGCATTCCCTGGCAGGATGGAGTTCCCACATCCCCTCTCCAATCACGCATGTTACAGCCTTTATCTTGGCGAAGCTCATGAAAGCCTTCTAGGGTACATTAAACGATCTCTCACAAAACAATCCTTGAACGTAATTAACCCAATCAACTTGCAAGCGTGGTTGTGCACGCAGATTAAGCTCAAGCTAGGCAGAGTCAGAATTCAGGATGAAATGAGGCCATGTCAAAGCCAATAGTAAAAACTTCATATTACTTCTAATATACAACACGTTGCACATTTGTGCACTACTGCACTTCGAGACCAACAAAGTGCATTCCACACCTCTCTCTCTCTCATGCTTTCAAATGCACATCCCACACATTCTGTTCTTGGCTAGGCTGTTCTACTCCATGACCGCTCTCACTGAAAAACAGCAAGATTAAAAGAAATACACTTTTAAGAGAAGCAGGGCATATGCAGGACCGTCGTACATTCAGGCTAGGATAAAATAACACACCAAAGTCAATTAAAATAATGGTAGTCAAAGGTCATCACAGGGTGTCACACCATAAGAGTGCCTCTAGCACTACAGCGGGCCCTTGAAAAGAGATGGGGCTAAAATGTATATCATGGTAGCAGTGGACTCCGGTTTGAGATTCCTATGGGTGTGGCCCCAGCGTTTGGCTGACGCTCAAACTGTTCTAAAAGATATGCGAGTCTTCATAGGGACATATGCAATTGGCACATTATATTCTGAGGACTTGACTACTGAACAGGAAATGGGCTCTGACAATGCTAGACAATGCAGCAGAGGTAACAATAGCTCACCAGAACATGATGGAATTTCTGGTGACAGCGGACTTGAATGATTATATCACGGTGGAAACACCTGAAACTAGGGTAAGTGTCTCACATAAATTGTATAAAATAATGCTCCAAATGGAGGGGGACAAGAGTCATAAAGTTAGAGGTCTCTTTTGGGAGAAACTTATGTTTGGATATGCCATTCTGTTAGCTGAACAAGATTGGCCGCCTGCATTCGTCATGGATTGCCATAGAGGGGAAGATGTAATTATGCCAGAATTCTCAGATTACATTCCCAGTAATTTACAATACAGATATTCACGGGAGTGCACGGTAGCCCAAGCTCCAGCATTATAAAAAACACATTGAGTGGGTTAAGGATTCAACCCACCACATAATTCCTATAACAAATACTCCTACTGCACAGAGGCAGTATCCAACAAAGCAAAGAGCTAAAAATCAGGTCAGGGAGATCTTAGATCGACTTGAATACCAGGGGGTGATTGAAACATGCACAACTCCAATAAATAATCCTTTATTTCCAGTCATGAAACCCGACAATACATATTGTCTAGATCTAGATTACAGACATTTAAACACTTGCACTAAGACATTTGCAGTTTAAAATGTACACAGTGCCACATTGATGAATAACATTATGTGAAAAAATACAAAACAACACTTGATATCTCAAATGTATTTTTCTGCCAAAATATAGCGCCTAAAAGAATGTATTTAACAGCATTCTGAGCGCTAAGGTCTCACAGGCAATTTCAGCGACTCCCCCAAGGGTAAAATGTAAATTGATACTTGTATAGCGCACTACTCACCCGCAAGGGTCTCAAGGCGCTTGTACGAATACCGCTGTGGAACCCATCCTGGCTTTCCCTGTGAGGTGTCCACTCCTGAGTACTCCCAAGGTGGAGGCCAAGCATCCTTAGCGTTGTGGGGGCCGTTGTAGAGATTAAGCAAGCTATTGCCCAGAGTTGCAGAGTGGGACTCCATGATTGGAATAGGCAGCGAGGCGAGAATTATCAGGTCCGTGGAATTTTGAGCCCAAGACCCGCCGAGGCGGGGAATTGAACCCTGGTCCCGGGCTAGACCTCTGCCTCAGGGTCTGCCGCTCTAACCATTGAGCCACACTTCTCCACCAAGGGTATAAGAACAGCCCAGGATTTTTTTAGGGCCAGAGAAACTGAGTTACTTCAAAAATTGGATGAAGACACATTGTCCTATGTGGATGATATTTATCTGATGGATGATGACCAAGAGTAACACTTGAACAGGGTGAATACAGGCTGAATACCATTATTTTTGGTTTTGTATCTGAGGGCTACAAATTTTACTTGAAAAAAATGTAAAATAGCCCACCTCAGCGTCCTGTTTTTAGGATATGAGCTTTCAAGTCAAGGAAAAAGCCTGGCAGCCAATTTGTTTGAAAAATGTGCCCTGCTCCAACCTCCAAAATCATTGAATACTGGTATTCCTAAATTTTGGTCAAACATACATTTTGGATTATGCAGAAAGAGAAAAACCTTTCTACAACTTAATTAAACCTGATTTACCAGCAAGAAATTGGATACAGGATCACAGAGATTCACTACATTCCTTACAAGCTGACATGATAGCTTCCAAACACTTACAAACATGTGTAAACGTATGCCACATGGTGATCCATATAATTGCGGGTCAATCAGGGTACACCTATCTCACATATAATGGAGGTGCCAATTGTATACAAATCACACCTGTACACAAACGCAGAGATACGTTCTACATCAACATAGAAAATTCGAACAGAAGTACAAACCGCTATAGCAAGAGAAAGAGCACTGGCTCAGGGAAAATGTATAATTGTTGTGACAACAGTACCAGCCTTAGAGGCTGTTACGAAGGCTAGCATTCCTAATGGTTAAGCCTCACATCCGAGATGGATACAATGGGCTGATTCTCTTACTGCAACAGGTGTTAAATATGGATTCAACCCTGATTTAAAGACACAAGCATTCCTGCAATACAAACAAGAATAACCTCTACCTAATAAAATCATGCCTCTAGATCAGTATGAGTATATCATTTACACTGATAGATTTGCTCAACCGGCCATAGGAAGTAAGCAACAATATAGCGAGGCTTTCCCAGATACCAAATGTACAAAATGTATATACACAAAGAGATATATATGTTTATATGCAGCAATGATAAGACTCAAGCAAATATAATATATGACACCCTGCAAGAGATCAGAAAGATATATACACACTAGATACATCAAATGATTACTTTGGATGTGCACCTCACTTAGTCACACATCACAAAGAAAACACCTCAAATGATCAAAGCCACTGGCCACACATCACAATGGCAATAATCAAAACTCAACCACCTCAAATGAGCAAAGTCACCGGCCAAATATCTCAATGGCAGTAATCAAAACTCAACGCTTCACCTGGTGCAAACGCTGCATCTTAGCCCACTCCTGACCGGGGGATTAACAGCCGTGGTTAAGAGCCTCAGCAAACAGGGTCCTGTACCAAAGTAGACACGTCCATCCCCGTTCGGATTTCAAAATCCCAGTTTCTAAGTCAACAACTTTTAGCTTTATAATCTCAAAACACACTAAAAGGTTTGAGAGAAACCTTCCCCCCTGAGCCAAAAGGAATCTTACCAGAACTGGCCGGCTTCCAAGGAAGCATTCCCTGGCAGGATGGAGTTCCCACATCCCCTCTCCAATCACGCATGTTACAACCTTTATCTTGGCGAAGCTCATGAAAGCCTTCTAGGGTACATTAAACGATCTCTCACAAAACAATCCTTGAACGTACTTAACCCAATCAACTTGCAAGCGTGGCTGAGCACGAAGATTAAGCTCAAGCTAGGCAGAGTCAGAATTCAGGATGACATGAGGCCATGTCAAAGCCAATAGTAAAAACTTCAAAATACTTTTAATATACAACACGTTGCACATTTGTGCACTACTGCACTTCGAGACCAAAAAGTTCATTCCCCACCTCTCTCTCTCTCATGCTTTCAAATGCACATCCCACACATTCTGTTCTTGGCTAGGCTGTTCTTCTCCATGACCGCTCTCACTGAAAAACAGCAATATTAAAAGAAATAAACTTTTAAGAGAAGCGGGCATATGCAGGACCGTCGTAAATTCAGGCTAGGATAAAATAACACACCAAAGTCAATTAAAATAATGGTAGTCAAAGGTCATCACAGGGTGTCACACCATAAGAGTGCCTCTAGCACTACAGCAGGCCCTTGAAAAGAGATGAGGCTAAAATGTATATCATGGCAGCAGTAGACTCCGGTTTGAGATTCCTATGGGTGTGGCCCCAGCGTTTGGCTGACGCTCAAACTGTTCTAAAAGATTTGCGAGTCTTCATAGGGACATATGCAATTGGCACATTATATTTTGACCAGGACCCTGCGTTTAGCTCTCGGGCTTACAAGGAGCCAATAGAGAGTCTGGGTGCAGCATTGCGGTACTCATCTCCGTACCATCCAGAGGGAAATTCAGTAATGGAGAGAAGAAAATGAGACGTAAAGCAATCTTTAACAGCTAGAGTATTAGGCAAGGGAAAAAGCTGTATGGAGTCAAGCAATCTCTTAAAACATGAAAAGAAGTTCTCTAGGGGGGTCACTCCAAGTGAGTCCTATTTTGGACAAGATTGTGGGTACCTGATCTTGATTGTGAAGGCACAGTGGCGGATGAAAAGCCTTTTAGCATCCATGATCCTTTGGCTGTTTTACAGGATTTAAATGAATCCAGGACACAACTAAGTAATGTCCACCTGAAGCAGACCACCACTGGATAAGTCAAATCAGTCACGGCAAGACCTGTCTGGATCCCAAAAGTCAGGCATCTGGTCAGAGAGAAAATAGAGAACAAGAAAGAATTTGGGCCATCATACAGAAAACCTGTACCGGTCCTAGCCATTGAAGGAACAAGAATAGTACTTCTGCCGCCTTTTGCCGGAAAAAAGGAGAAGAGATTTTCTCAATTGATCTAAGCAAACCACACTATGTGGCCGATACTAAGCAGTAGGCCTTGTGGACTCCAAAGAAGCAGACGCCCTCCTCTCGCTTCTATTCAAGAAGTTCAAACTGAAAGACTCATCACATTCGAAGAGTCACCTATACGGAATGAAGGACTATGCAACAATGCTATGGAACTCAATCCCCTTGAACCTGAAATTCAACTTCAAAATGAAACTTAAAATTACGCTAAAGTTGTGATGTGACTAAATACAGACATATATGTCAACATGCCTCAACAAGAGCAATGTACGATTTCAACAAATCCTTATGCAATTCCAACAATTGGTCAAACTGCTTCTAGCTACTTCATAAACATTGATACTTTTTCTTTGGATCCAAGTGAACCTAAAACAATGCCAGCCCAAAAATCACGCAAGTAACAAGTTAAAGACTTTTTGAACTTTCTTAGGAAGACTTACCTGGTATCACCATGGGTAGAACTATGGGTATCTTCCAGGATTCTTTTCTTTATTTTCTGGTTAAGCCTATTGATAATTTTAAACATGCTAATTAGTGGACAATTCATTTGACAAAGCTCTGCAGCCCAAAAAGTTAATATGATTTTGAAACATCATTGATCATCTCATCAAGAAGAAAGAGACTGGTCGTCAGTGAACATTAGAGCAGTTCCTGTACCGGATGGTATAATTTGGGACAAGGTTAATTTCAAAATATTTGGCCCAACCGAACTTTTAAAAAATCCACATTTATTTAAAATATCATTAAGTGATATCATTACCTCAAGTACATTTTTGGATGATTGGGATTTCAAAACTGTGAATAACATGTCTGATTTAGAAACATTGGAGAGCTCAACAGATTATGAATTTATGTACTGTTATCAACATTATGGTCATAATTATTTGCTTAAATCTGCTAATCCTAAAAATGTGTTCACATATCACCGTGGAAACATTGTCCAAAACCGCAAAAAGGCAGTTCGAAAACAGTTGCACAAAAGTTTCCATATTTTTCGGGGTTCAATACGTCTGACCCAGCCTCATATTAATATAAGGTTGCACCAACATCAGCACAGCAAAATATGTTACCAAACACCCAACAGGTTTACTCTGCATCCTTTATTGCCCAGTTGTCTGAACAACGTTGGGAAAGACACCATAGACTTAAAATCGGTCTGAGGTACTAGAGAATGGCAAGTGCAGGAAACTGAAGCTTTATTTAGAGTATGCCTTATCCCCCAACAGATAATGTTTTTGAACAAGACAGTACAACAGACATCTTGCCTTGGCCTAGCCAAAAGCAAGGACTTGAACACACCTCGGATACCAACACCATCAGTAGCCGAGGGTAATGAAACATCACAAGAAGGGGTTACATTAGATGACATCAAACAATACAACAGATCAGCCCCCGATTGGAGGAAATGGTTGACTTGGCCCACAGAATCCAATAGCTGTCAATCTAGATTCTTGAGTTGGACTGAAGGGTTCAGTAGCCATAGTACAAGCTATGTGCAGAGACAACACCTACAGTGTTGGGAAGTTGTGCCTTTATTGGCTAGAAACCTCAATCCTCACAGAGGTGAAACAACACTTATCCTTACTCACACTGAACATGGATTGTAGTGATTTTTTACTAGGTCCCAGGAAACAACATCAGAAACATTTCATATATGGTGGCATTTACGCTGCCTACATTAAAATTTGGAAAATATCCCAACAAGAGGCCGCAGCGAGAATACAGTAAATTGACCGCCTCAATTTAGAGAAATCTCTAGCAGTGGTAGACAATGGGTTAACAACATAGACCTCCTGGATATATTCCACAGGCAACATTGTATCTTTGATAGACATCCTAGAACACGATTTGTTCATATTAAAACACAGGCAATCTCATCAATTATGTTCTATTATGTTATTGAGCTGGATGCTGCAATCTTTGCGTGCAGGCTATGTGCCTTGGCGTTTTATAAACAGTACATCTCTGTTTTCTGAATAATATCTAACAGATAAATAGATAGAAATGGCACATAGGGGAGCAAAATATACAATGCTGCGTATCAAAAAACTGGATAGATTTCCATTCACAGTGGCAGAATCACCGCACAAAGAATGGCTAATCCATGGCCAAATAACTCCACCGGTCACTACTGTTCAGTTTCAATATTGCCTTTAACAAAAGCAGGCAGGCAAATATAAAAAAATGGGTAAAGAATACATTAAGGAATCTTGGGAATTACCAAACAGATTTCGATGCCGGAAAGGGGATTGAGAAGTGTTTCTCAGTGGTACAAACTGGGAGAGGGCTTTAAGTGGATCGCTCATATGTCAGGACATTCTACTACACTGGGCGTGTAATGGTTCTGTGACAAACTTGTCCTGTCATCTAATGAGTGCCCCAGCTTCCGTGATTACTCCAGCTTTCGGGCTACTTTTGAACGGGAGTTACTTGATGCTGAACAGTCAAGGCTGCTGCGGAATGCTCCTAGGCATCGCATATCTGGTAACTGTGAGCTCCAGGGTTACTTGTTGTATGGCAGTATTGTTTCCCCGATACATACAGTCAGGGAGGCGCTGTTATGGCCTTCACTGAATGTTTCTTTGATATGATTTGATACTCTCAGCAGAATTAAAGCCATGCTTTTACAGAAGTCTGTGCCCTTAACCTCCACTCGAGATTGCAAGGTATTCAGCTGAGATACAGGTGCTTATTAATACAATTTGCCCTTTCCATTTCATAGAAATGGTAAATCGTATCATTAACATGTCTGATACGTCTAGCATTGTCCACCTATTTAAGAGTGGACTAACTCTTAAATAGGTCATATCTCTGAGACAAACGAAGTAAGCACGAGTGAATGAGCGAAAAGTACTATATTGTTTCCACGTTCCTGGGGGATCTGAGGTTGCCAGAAACTATTCTCTCCCTGATAAGAGGAGATTCTAGTGGTTCTGGGAGCTAGCTAACGCAAAACAGGCTAATATACTCGGGGGGTGCTCGGAACCAGTCTGACACCAAACCCATAGTTTATGTTATCCGAACGTGCAGATCCTGTATAGGATATATAGGAACTACACGCCGTTATAGCCTTCAGTGAATGTTTCCTTGATGCGGTTTGGTACTCTCGGCAGAATGAAAGCCATGCTTTTACAGAAGTCTGTGCCCTTAACCTCCACTCACGAGACTTTTGAACTCGAGATCGCAAGGTATTCAGCTGAGATACAGGCGCTTATTAATACAATTTGCCCTTTCCATTTCATAGAAATGGTAAATCATATCATTAACATATCTGATACGACAGATATTGTCCACCTATTTAAGACCATAGGTTTTGAACTTCTAAGCACCTTTTAGATAGTACTTGGAGTTATACCAAACTTCATATGGAGGACTTCCGCTGATCCTGTTTCTAATAGCAGGTATACTGATTGTCTTCTATCTGCTAAGCAGTGGATGTCCGAGTCACCAAGAAGATGGGAAAAGCACTTCTGGAACAGAAATACTGTGACTGAATGGTACAATACCTAAGCACACCTTGCCTGAGAGAACTGAGTGCATATTGGGTCCTGTCATTTCGATCAGTCTGGATGGACTGCATCTTACCTGTCCTCCGAGGCCTGTTGTGTGGAGAAGAATGCGTGTTAGACCTTTGTTTGACACTCCCATCATGTGCGCAACTGGACGTGAATGCTCTACCTGACCTGATAAGGGCCCAAGCTCTACAGTCTCCTCAGTGCATCCCAATGTTGTTGGCAGCATTCCTTGATCCACCATAGGCTGTAGCTATACTTGTTGGTATGTAAACCAGCTCCTCCACTAGCACCCGGGCTTTAGAAGGCACACAGGCTGCCCCAGCACCGGCTGCGGACAGAGTAGAAGATCATCTGTGCTCAATTGATGTACTCAGCAAGGTGTTACAAGGTCCGTTTACTGCGGCATCAAGCAACGGAAATGTTGCGTCTATCAGCCAGGACACATAAACAATTGAATCATTTTGTATCATCGTGTGCTGGAAGAAATTCACCCTTTTTAATAACAAGCTCAATTTGGATCTCAGATACAAAATTGACATTCCATTACAATTTTGGGGCATAAATGGCTTTATAACGCTTATAGTGTTTCGGACTATAACATCGGACAGTTTTAAACCTTTTTAGACGTTTTTAACATGTTTAACTGAAGAAATGTTTTTTACACTTTAGTGCGTACCAATGTCTAGTTGGAATGGTAGTACACCTATAAGTTACATATGTCGTCCAGTCGTAAGAGGAGTGGGTGTTATATTCCATATAGGTACCCTATATAGGCACAGGTAAACACTGCAACCTTTCACCTATATCCTTCCCTACATTTCATAAATACCATTTCATAGGGACTGGCCTTTTACTTAGATACAACACTACATTCAGACCCAGGTTTTTATATGGTTCGATACTCATACATTATGCATGAGGCTTCTTGGAAGCACAGCAGGACTCACAGCAGGACAAACATCTCCGGTATATTATCTATGTTAAAGTTCAAGCCTGACGTCATCCTTTGGGCTGACATACTAACAAAGCAAGGTAGGACCCCTGGGGAGACCTGTGGGTATATATACATCATATCTTGCTTGAACAGACAGAGGAGACCGTGACTTCCTGGCTGGTACACTGACCAGAGACGCTGAGGTTCCTGCATGCAGGCGCTCCAGCTAGCAGTGGTCTAGCACGGGGTCCCATATTCTCTCCTTACTCAGGTAATGGGGTTGACTAGACCTTAGAGGCATTCTTGGCATAACACCTACACCAATGCTAGGTGCATTTAGGTACATCTAGTTAGGGAGATATCGTAGGAGTACGCAATTTCTTATCATGTGTTTTATGTACTTGTATATATATTAATGATTACTGCAAGATGGTAGAACTGTACCATCCTTCTACTTTCGAAGTACTTCTAATCATATATCTCTGCTACTGTCTAATGGTTGTTACAGCAAATCTATTTTACACTAGAATAACAACTGTTCAATAAATCCTTATTGAAACGCCTAGACTGTTTATTCTGTGTATCTCTGAGACCAACGAAGTAAGCATGAGTGAATGAGCGAAAAGTAGTATATTGTTTCCACGTTCCTGGGGGATCAGGGGTGCCATGTCCTGAGGTTGCCAGAAACTATTCTCTACCTGGCAAGAGGAGATTCTAGTGGCACTGTGAGCTAGCTAACGCAAAACAGGCTAACATATCCGGTGGGGGTGCTCGGAACAGTCTGCCACCAAATCCAGTTTATGTTATCCGAACGTGCAGATCCTGTATAGAATATATAGGAACTACACAATACCAAAGCCAATAGCGGTCTAACTTTGTCATATTTTCTGATGGCTCATTATTTTATATTGCAAGCATGTGCAGCAAAAACAACCTCTTAACCGCATCGCTGCTAGAGCGATTCCCCTGCTGTGCTGGACAGCAATAAAAACGGGTGTGGTCATGACGAGCTCAGCTCGTCATGAGCACAGGAGCACTGTACTGCATGACGAGCTGAGCTCGTCATGAGCATGGTAGGGTTTAATTGTGATAGCCGTAATCTTTTATTAAGCGTTGCCAATAAAAAGAAAATAATTAACCATTGCCTATATTTTTAACAGTAAAAAAATGGGTTTCTCAAAAGACAGGTGTACTTAGAGCAGGTATAGAAATAGTTTTTCATTTTACTGCAGGTCTAGGGAAGGATGATTCATAATAGAGCAAAGAAGACACATTACAAGCATTGAATTACTTCCACTCAAAGATAACTTTCAACACAAAAGATTGCTTAAAATCTTTTTTAAATGTCAGAAAAAACAAAAACATTTGTGAGTTTACCTATTTGCCCACTAACTGTGACAAATCTCAGTCAGAAGTGTGCATGTGGTCAGACGCAATGGAATTACTGAAAGTGCAAGAGAGACAATGGCTAGAGAGGTTTTTACCCTTTGACGTATGTTGTAGTAAGTGGAAGCAAAAGGTGATTTTAGCTGAAAAGACCAGTGTATGAAGAGGGCTGACCTACAACCCTCTTTATATATGAGATAAAATGCCCTCTACCATATATTATGAGGATATTGCAATTCATCAAAGAGTTCCATGACATCAGGCTGGCTGCCTTTATAAGGTCATGAAACTACAAATTGACTTAAAATATCCTTATAATGTACAGTAGAGGGTACTTTATCCCTTATATTACTATGTATGCTTTTGGTAAAACATGTGTGGACAAAAAAGATGACTTTCCTACAACCTTGCTAGAGAGTGCCCTCTGAAGTACTTCAAAATATGGACTGATTGGAGTGGATATGGGAATAATACCAACCCTATGTGAACCTGGACTGTGGAGATCAGAATAAGAATAGCTTCTTTATGGAGGTTGATATTGAGAAATGCAAATGGTGTGCTCTTTGCTGTAATATATAAATGGTGTGACTCGTTGTTGGTGATTGCCATTGAAAGTACTATTGTGTACTGAATGTGGTGGATAGCTTTGAGTTCTGATGTAAAATCAATAAGAGTTTTATTCAAAAATAGTCATGATTTAAAGGTTCCCCAATAGGATACCTCAACAAGAAATGTACTGATAAGTCATATGGAGAGGAAGAAATATATTTAAAAAATAGTTGTTATGTCCACCTTTATTAATTGAGGTGGACCATGGGGCTTATTCACAAAAATGAATTCAATTATAAATGGTCCTTATTCTGCTTGCCAGGAATTCACAAAGGAATTCCTGGCAAGTGTAAACCCTTTTCCATAAGCTGAGATCCCTGCAATGAGTGTGGAGTTCTCTGCATCCATAAATTCTATTCAAGGTGTGTATGTTTGGCTGTTCCTGGGCATTCCAAGCTTGGTTTGTCTAAGATGCTTGTAAACACCAAGAAACTAGTAGCTGTGTTTATGACAAGCTGCTATTATGCATTTTTACTTCAGCCAAGTGGTAGTGTAAATCTCTGCCCAAGTTGGTAAGAAGAATCGATCACCAGCACATGTGGTGGGGGTGTAATAGAACAATTATACAAGGGAAGACATAGGTTTGTGGCAGAAATAAAAGGAACAAAAAGTGGGCATACGCAAAATAGGAAATCTATTTTCACTGTGTGGAGTTCTCTGCCATTTTTTATAATGTAAAGTTCCAGATCCAGTTCCATTGAAAGCTGTTGAAAGTAAACTGCTCAAAAAGTTACTAGTTACCTTCTTTTTTTTGACTGATTGTGTCATGGACCCTAAACGCAGTTCCTGGTGTCATACCCAGGTGATGCCCTGGTCATTATTTCACTAACTTCTACTGCACCAAAATGCTCTTCTGCATAGGAGTACCGAACTTTGATGAAAGACACTCTTCAGCAACAGCACATTGACCTTATTATTTGTAGACTTAAATGCTAATTGTGCAACTACTGGCATGTATTTCACCAGCAAAGCCCTCAAAGAAGTTTCACTGTTTATACAGTAGTCAAACATCTATTTTGTCTATAACCAAAGGAGGAAAGAATGAAGAAAACCAGTTTGGCTGGGAGTGTGTATGATGGTGAAGCATGTGACTGGGGCAGTTTTTAAACATCTTTGGCTGGTGTCCGGTTTGTCTTCCCTCCTTCTCATCCTAACTTATCCTATAAATGCCATCCACTGGTTCGAGGAATTCAGAAATGGCTGTCCCCATTATAATGACGACTCCATGTGCCATCTTGTTCCTTGCCACCCTCCTAGGGACCTATAAGGCACTTCCAGTGGAGGAAAAGGACTAACCTGCAGGTGAATACACAGAGAGCCTCTCACTGCACAATTCATCTGAGTGATCGAGATTGTGTCTTTTTCTGGAGGGCTGCAGAGGTCTCTGTTACGTCACTGTGGTGTATCCTGGCGGTGTGTGCTGCTGATACTATCATAGCTGGATTACTCCAACCTGCTCTGCTAGGTGCTAGCATGTGGAGTAACATGGTGGGACGTGATATTGTGAACATGGTTATCACCAGCTGTGGCACACCTGAGCTGTGCTACATGCATGCAAGGTGCTCCATCTTATTTGTTCTGGTGGAAATTTTGAATGTGAGACAAAATATTAGGCACACAGAGGGTAGACACTGTTCTGACCCCCTGTACTTTGCACAAACACTGATCATGCTAATATTTAGTCTCTGATTGTGACCCTTAAGTTATTGCTACATGCCCATTCACTGTACCCTCTGAGGCACTGCTAAGTGTGGAGGAAGAGACTATCTCTGAGAGAGACCCTGTAGGTATTGCTGCATGCCTATTCACTGTTTCCTCTGATGCACTGCTACATCATGTCATGTGATGCCTATGCAGGAATCAACTCTGATATAAGGTGTTGTTACACTTCTGAAGACCCTGTGTAATGTTCTGAGGCATCAAATGCAGAAGGTGATCCTATAGCTGAAGATGGAATTGAGGTTACAGTGAACATGTCATAAGAACGTTTCACAAGAAGAATACAACACATATATGATGCATCAAACAAACAAATTCTCAAAGGAAAGGATGTGTAAATTCGATGTGAAGATGTGAAGTCTCCAGGGACAAGGTTCTGGTTCAATTACTTGAAATAACTATGTGCACCCCATTCTCCTCTCCTGAGAGCAGTTCCCTCTGAAACTCATGTGTTGTATTATTTAAGTGATGATATACCTGGGCCTTGAAAAATCACAAACTACATAAATAGCACTAGAAAATTCCCAACATCCTCATAAGAGATCTGTCACCATTATGAAAGAAAATAATAAACACTGGAGAACTCTCTTTTCCTCCGAGTTCAAAGATCATTTCTTGATGGACCCTGGGTTTGCTCAGAATCTATTTTTCTTATAGCTGGGTTAATTATTTCTGACTGTTGGACCAGTCTGTCTGCACACAAGACCTAATGATTACCCATAATTGAAATTAACAATGACAATGAAGAAAGGAACATTTTGTTTTTTATAATACATGGGTCATACAGTTACTACTAAATTTCCTGGCCAGTATCTTGTTTGAAAAGAGAACACAAGAGCATAGCTGGATTCAAAAGTCACGCAAGACTGATCTATGAGAATATGTCTAGCTCCTGTGATTTACTGTTCACGTTCGACATTGTCTGCTTGAACTATTGTCCGTGAGGGAACATTTTACAAAATTGTTCACCAATGACATTTTGCAGAGTTTCACAAAAATTGGTGTAACAGTAAACACTTAGGAGCCGATTCACAGAACTAATCTGAGATAAAATACTACACTAACTACTTTTGGTATTCACAGAAGGCATTTAGTAGTAGTAAAGTTAGGACTCCTACCTTTACTACTACTAAACTGAGACAAAATCCTAACTTTGTGACTTTCGGTATTCACAAAAGGAATTTATTAGTAGTAAAGTTACTACTACTTAATGCCTTCAGTGAATATCAAAAGTAGTACGTTTAGGATTGTATCTCAGATGAGTTATGTGAATCTGCCCCTTATACTTAAAGAACATTCACTTTGTGTAACAGAAATGTCGCCCACAAACTGTATTCCATGAATACAGTGTTACATAGAATTGGTCATTATTGGTCCCAATGTCCCCCTTTCTTCCAGTGTGATCGAAAACCCTTTTAGTACATCTTGTTCCTAATGAGATCATCCAGTCCATTTTCAGCTGCACTCTGCAGTCACGTGGCACTATCCTGTAGAGGAAGTGGATACAATGTGACAGTAACTCTGATTCTAATCTTTCAATGATCCAAGCAGAAGAGACTTCAAACAGAGTGGAGGGTAAGACCCACTGCCGTAACCAGATCTGTCCCAGGGAAAATGGGCAGTAGGGCATAAGGAAGGAGAGAGAAACCCATTAGTATCACCTCATCTCTCACAGACCTCATTCCCTGACAATAGACTACGGGCCGACGTGTTACTCCATCACAACGGGGATAGGTATCCTGTCAACCGTAATATAAATCCCATTATATCCTATGGGATTTATATTTCAGCGGATGGTATATCCGTCATTATTGTGATTGAGTAACCAGTCCGCCAAGATCTAAATCAGGTTCTGTATCTCTCAGTGATACAGATCCCTAGGAAACAAACTGGACTCAGGAGCATTGGGACAGCAAAGATGAGGAATCAGGAGATGCATCAGTGCAGATGTGTTGGCAATATTTACTTGTAAACTCTGTGCTTAGTAATACAATAAAATAAACAAATATATTTTATTAAACAGAAGAAGCATTAGGCAAACACAAATAACACAGATTAGGGTACAGGGTTGTAGGCCGTAAGAGAAGGAAAATGCAAGAGAGCAGGAAGAGAAAACAATGATGGTGTGGGAACTGAATAGTGAACAAACTAATGCCAGCAGCAATCATACAATCCAAGAAAGTTGTGCCACAACTAGCCTGGGTATAGTTTGCAGACTTTTGCTACGCGGAAGTCTGCAAAGTTACAAAAAAACTCTGCGAAGTTCCGCGAGTGGCAGAGTGCAGTGCAAAACTGGAGTTTGTGCTGGTATTCCAGCTGGGTAGAAAGGCAGCTTGCGCTTGCAAACTTACCTTTCACGATCGCGATCTTACCATTTTCAATCGCAAGCGGGGAAAAAACTCTGCTGCGCATCGCAAAGTGGAGTTTCCGTCCCTCTGTGGGGTAGTGCAAAGGGGACTTGGGATCTAACCATCGCCCCTGCTTTATTTTTCTCTGGAGGTTAGTGAAAACCATGCATTGTAACCTGACAGTAACCAGGTCCCCTAGGAGATCAGTCTAAGACAGAGAAGTAGAGGCCAGCAGAGGTCTTGTCAGAGAAGGTTAGTGGATCTGCACATTTGTGTGTCTCATTTGTGTGTCAGACTCAGAATATTAAGGTCAACAGTAGCCCAGGATCAGAGCGAGTGCAGAGAGTGTCAATCCTGTTCACGGAGTAAGGCTCCACATTACTGAATGCCTCACTGCTGCATTTTATTTTTCACACAGAGGAGACAATGTATGTTTGTACCTCAGCAAAGAGTTAGCCAGAGCATGCAAGCAACAGAAAATGTGTGGAGACAGCATAAGCATTATAAATGGACTGTGATTGCCTTGCCTCAGCTGGTAGGAGATTCAATCAAATCAGGAGAGCGGCAATATCCTCCAGTGAGCTCTTACTGATCGCATGTTGAGCGGTGATGAGTAAGTCCCTAGATGTACGTTGGAGCCCAAAATAAAATCTTACTTGAGGTTGTTGGCCAGCTTTGTCGGTGCCTGTGCTAGATTAGAATGGTGGCCATCTTGCCAATCCCTTGGTGCATGCATTTGAGCTCAGAGGCCAAAATCCTCAGAATGCCCAAGTATTTCATCAATCGGGGTGATTTTTACATGCCTGGTGTTACACTCCCTGAATCTGTAGGGCATACTGCAGATTACAGGCTGCAGGATGTGGGAGCTTGGTATAGATGTCCCTGGTAGTAGGAGTAGCACAGTTAAGCTGCCATATGCTGCGCTGTCCAAGCCACACCCCATTACTTTGGAATATTAACCATTGCAAATTCTAATTTGCATTGGATAGTAAATCCTACTCTAACATTTTGCATTGGGTTTGCATCACAAAAGATTTGACAGAAGAATTTCCTTTCCCCCTCCTGAGGCGGAAGCCAGGAGGTCTCTCCTTTTCACTTTGTGCATTTTAATTAATTTGTGCGTTTTAAACATTGCATTTACTGTGGCTTGATTTAATAAGCTTTGTATTTTTGTCCTGAGACTTCCTTGTGCTTTGTGTCCCCTCCCCCCCTCCGTTCGCCACCGGACCGCTCTCGGCCGAGCATTGACGCTGAGGGTTAGTTCCTGGGTTTGGCGGCCATATTGGGTGTGGGCCGGGCAGGTGACGCGCTCTAGTTGCGCGTAAAAGAGGCTTAGAGAGCCCGGCGAACTGATTTGACTGAAGAATTTCCTTTCCCCCTCCTGAGGCGGAAGCCGGGAGGTCTCTCCTTTTCACTTTGTGCATTTTAATAATTTGTGCATTTTAAACATTGCATTTACTATGGCCTGATTTAATAAGCTTTGTATTTTTGTCTTGAGACTTCCTTGTGCTTTGTGTCCCCTCCCCCCCTCCCTTCGCCACCGGACCACTCTCGGCCGAGCATTGACGCGAGGGTTGGTTCCTGGTTTATATAGGGTGTGGGCCGGGCGGGTGACGCGCTCTAGTTGCGCTTCAAAGGGGACGGCCATGCCTCCGCGCAGCGGACGCGTACAGCGGACGCGTACAGCAGACGCGCCGGACCTGTGCCGGAGTCGTGCCAGAGTCCTGCCCGTCTGCGCCCGTCCACGCACAACTGGGCACTAGGGCCATCCTCCTGTTTGTCGTCTGATATATTCCTCTGGTGAGTTACACCAGCTAGATTCTAGTACTTTTACCTTAACTTCAAACACTTTAACTAAGTTAAAAGAGACTGGTATACTGTCCACTGATAGGAGCATGCCGGAGCGTCACCCCAGCCTGAGGTTAACTAGTCTGAATACCAGATCGCTACAAAAACACCATCTTGAAATTTGTACTCTTCTTCAAGATGAAGACACTGACATCCTAACTCTTACAGAAACGTGGCAGGGCGACAGCTCTCTACCTGATATCATTGCCTCCCTCCCTAACTAATATGATGCGATTTGGCATAATCGTGCAGACAATGCCCGTGGGGGCGGGGTGGCAATTCTCTTCAAAAAACACTTAACAGTTACCAAATTAATGGCCAAAACAGTGGATCTAGCGGACATACTTGGGGTGAAGATTACACTGAGAAACACCTGCCTTGTCATCCTTACAGTTTACGGCCCCCCAAAATCTACCGCTCTGTTTAATGACCTATTGACCCCAATCATCTCAGATTTATGCACACGTTATCAAAAGGTCCTAATAACAGGAGATTTTAATGTCCATTGAGACAAATTAAGCAAGGACGGGGCAACGCGACTGCTGGAAAATTCTATGACCTCACTTGGACTCAAACAATTAGTAGAGGCACCCACACATATTAAAGGTCATACTCTTGATCTTATTTGGACCTCCGATCCAGCTGTAGCGCTAACAGATATTCTACCTTGCGTATGGTCAGACCATTACATGATAAAATGCGTTATCCCTATTGATGGCCATTTGCCTCAACCACTACCCCTTAAATCTAAAAAAGTTCATCAATGGAGGAAAATTGACTCAGAAACCTTGAAGGACACCCTTCTCAAAGAGTCGCAGTTTTATGATACGCATGGGGACCTTGATCAGGAATATGCACATCTAATGCAAAATCTCGATCAGGCCATTGATCTAATTGCACCGGAAAGAAATCAGAAAATAAATAGAACGGTAAACGGAGCCCCATGGTTCAATTCGTCCTTGAGGGAACACAAAATAAAACTCCGCCTTTTAGAGAGACGCTGGAGGAAATCAAACGATCCCATTAACAGGGATCATTATAAATCTTTCCTTAAATTATACAAAACCTGTATTCGGTCAGCAAAAGCAGAATATTATAAATCCCGAATTAACAACGCGGATAATGTGCAAAAAGAAACTTTTAAGATCTTATCAGAGTTGAGCAAGAATGTAGAAAGATCAGAATCTATAATTGACTGTAACACCTTTCAACACTACTTCCTCGATAAGGTACAAACTATTCTTAATGACATCCAGAATACTTCCAGCAGCCACTCCTCTCCTCCCTATCCCCAATTCCCTCCGCCAAAACACACTATCTCTAAGTTTCCTCTGATTTATTCTACAGTCTTAGAACAGCTCATGAATCGAACAAAGTCTGGCTCTCCTGCAGATCCATGTCCCCCTAGCATCTTTCGCCTGGCGTCTCCCTACTAAATAAATCATTAGACACTGGCCAGCTTCCATCCAGTCTTAAAGAAGCATGAGTTAGGCCCCTAATAAAGAAGCTGGGGGCTGATCCCACCAACCTAAAAAATTAAAGGCCAATATCTCAGCTCCCTTTCTTGTCCAAGATTTTGGAACAGCATGTTTTGATGTCTCTTTCATCATTCCTATAGTCACACCATCTACTCCAGGAACGTCAAGCAGGTTTTCGGGCGCATCACAGCACCGAATTGGTGATGCTTTCGGTGCTTGATGAGCTCAGAGGTATGGCTGACAGTAAAAAACCGAGTGCCCTGATATTATTAGACTTGTCAGCGGCATTCGACACTGTCAGCCATACCTTGCTTTTGGACAGACTGGCTGCGTCTGGGATTCAAGACGTAGCCTATAAATGGCTCAAATCCTTTCTTTCTGGAAGATCTCAAAGGATTCAACTGGAGGACTGTATATCAAAATTGGGTATCCTGAAGTGTGGAGTCCCTCAGGGATCTGCCTTGTCCCCACTCCTTTTTAATCTTTATTTGCAGCCCTTAATCGACTCCTTGGTAAGCATGGGCTGTAAAACCTTCAACTATGCTGACGATACCCAGTTGTTATTCAGTATTGATAACACAGCATCCGCACAGACCCATGCTCAAGAAATACTTAGTCATACGGTGAGCTGGATGACAGCAAATTCATTGAAGATCAACCCAGAAAAAACTGAGGTCCTGGTGGTTTCAACCGAAGCGTCTCCTTGGGGTGATCTGTTTTGGCCTCAAGACCTTGGCCCGACCCCTAAACCCTGTTCCAACGTAAAAAGTCTAGGCATAAAGATCGACCATGAGTTGTCAATGGTCAGCCAGATCTCTTCAGTGGTCGGGACCTGCACTAATTTAATTAGACAGTTACGTAAGTTAGTCCCTCTGCTCTCCTCCTCCACGCTCTGTACAATTGTCACTGCTACAATAATCTCAAGATTAGAATATGGGAATGCCCTGTATTTGGGCCTCCCCAAAACACTGACAAATAGGCTGCAAGTAGTCTTGAACGATGCAGCTAGGCTAATCTTTAGGCTACCTAGACGCACTCATGCATCGACGTTGCTTTGTAAGCTACATTGGCTCCCCATAAAACAACGGGTGGAGTTTAAAAGTTTGTACATTGCCCACAAGGCAATCTATGGTCAAGAACCTGCTTACATTAAAGAACGTCTTGGAGTCTATAAACCTACATGATCACTAAGGTCCTCGAACGCTCAACTGCTGTCCTGCCCCCGCTATAAATTAGCAACGAAGGGCGGCAGATCTTTCTCAGTGGTGGTTCCACAGGTTTGGAATAAACTCGCAGAGTCTCTTTGTAAGGAACCCAACTTGTTGCAGTTTAGGAAATCCCTGAAAACACTCCTGTTTAGGGAAGCCCTAAGCTCCTATTAGTGCCAGGGCTCTACGTATCTGCTCTTCTGTTAGCATAGCTTTCCTTTGTCAAAAGCGTCTTGAGACCTGATGGTGATTTGGCGCTATACAAGCTGTAGTTAACAATAACAATAACAATAACAAATAATTAGTAAACCTGGGCCAGAGTGCCAGTAAGTAGAGTGAGTGAGGCAGAGTGAGATCAAGAATGAATAGAAGAAATGAAACATGAGTGTACGGGGGTGTAAGAGAGTGTGACTGAGAATGAATGAGTGACAGTAAGTGTGAGCGAGAGAATGACTGTCAGTGAGTGGATGCGAGTGTCGGCAAAAGTGTGATGTGATTATTCTGAGTTTGTCATTAGCCCCGGCATACTGAAGGTAATTATAGTCTAATAGATACCCAGGGTAAAATACTTGGGCCTGCATACTTGTAACAATTCTTGCCATGATGGACAAACCTGACAAAATTCTGACACATGCACTCTGGGGGTAGTTCCTGGCATTAATGGCACAAATGGTAAAATATTGATACTGGCATCCTAGGGTTAGTTCACAACATATAGGACATCCATGGAAAAATATTGACATACTTCAGGAAATAATTGGCATGTGGACACCAGTAGCAGAATGTTTGTACTATCACAATTTAGGTAATTCTTGACATAAAGGTGAACACCTGGGCATATTGAAGGGAGGCAACTATGACAAAATGATGGCCCTGATGTCATCTATGGTATATGGCTAGCATAAAATCAAAACTTCTGGCACTAGCATATTTTATTTCATGTTTTATATAATGGGGTACTCTTGACAAAATGCTGGCCCTGGCGCAGTGGATGTAATTTTAGAAATATGGGGGCATCTATACCACATTTTGAAAAAAATGGGGTTAGCTCCTGCAAACATCAGGTTTCATTGCCCTGACACATCATTAAAGGATTTGAGCATTTAATGTGACCTTTCAGTGATTGTGATTTAAAATGCACTATTTCACTCCATTTTTTCAACATTTTCTTAGGGTGGCAAACCCCCCAAAGAGAGGTCTTATTTATTCTCTTTGCTAGCTCACTATGAATCAGGGCAAGTATTATGCCGTAGAGTTTTTTAAAGCTCAAGTCAGCACCATAATATAGGTGGTATCTAAAATAGTCATTTTCTGAGTCATGCTTTTATACTAATCGTGACATTATTATAGAACTTCAGCGATGTCAATTGTTGTGATGCTAGAGTCATGTAATATGATTTAATAGAAACAATCAGAGTCAAGGGTCTTGGATGTCACTTCCTGTGAGAACATTAAGGTCAAACAGTATGTGATGTCACTTCTGCAACCCCTGGCATTTATTGACTCGATGCACATGGCCTTGTACAGCCCCAAACTTGAAAACAGATGGTAATGTCAGGCTCCAGTGGAAATAAGGGCACATCTCTGTGTTTTAAAGTTCATGCAATGCAAAACCCAACTAATAAACATGACTAATAAAATTAAAATGAGAGTAGTCAGTCATTATGCCTGTTTCATGCATCACATAATCTTCAATGTGGGCTCAGGAAGAATATTTCAGGAAGAATATTTTCAGCACCATCTACGTCTTTAATCAATTCCTTTCTGATTGATATAGGCGGGGCAGTTGAAAAAGCTAACTCACGCTTGTGAATAGTAATATACATTTGCACTTTTGAGTAATTCTACTTTTTTGGGCTATTCACCATATACGAGGGTAAAGCTACTCAGAAGTGTGGACTTACATGTTTCACCCCTTAAAAGAGGGGTGGAGCCAAATGTTCAATTATACTATTGCTAAAAAGAAACAGTAGCAAATCTTGCAGTGCATATGGCCACCACTGGTACAGCTCAACATTCTCTAGTAGAAAATAATGGAGGTAGGCACTTAAAATATAACAATAGGAAATAATGGTGAATTAACTTTTATTTGTTAAAATAGTTTGAAATCAAAATAAATATAATTGAATGTAAAAAACAAAACAAAACGCTGTATATATTTATTATTAACATATAAAATAATTTTCATTTTTATGATTTATTTTATTTTTTTAATTCAAAATCAGGTTAATAGTGTGGCAGCATAGGAAGACCTCCCCAACTGTTAAGTACCCCTAAGGTAAAATATAGGAAAACACTACATGTTTTATTTATCTTGAAAACAAAATTAAAAAATATTGTTTATGGTAAATATTATTTAAAATAATTGTATGCATTCATTTTAAATGATGGACAGTTTAAAAATGCTTACGTTTGAATTAAATCTTTAATTAATTTAAATATATGAATTTCAATAATTATTTTCCTGAAGCTTAAGTTTGAAAATAAAAAAATAGACTTTAATAATTATGATAAAATACGTATATATTTTATTGAAAGTAATGAAATAGTATTATAGTAAAAAGTAATGTTTTGATAATTTATTAATTTAATAAAGCTTGTTAAAATATTTTATAATGAAATAACAAATATGTTTCTTTTTTTATTTTTTTCTCCTTAAATTGTATTTAATTCAAAATTTCAATATTTAATTTCATTTCACTTTATTTCCCGTGGGATTTTATTTTAAGCCACTTACACTATTATTTTCTATGTGAGGGTGTGGCAGTCAGAGTGTTTGTCTAGGTGTGGTACTAGACATACTCCAGCTCAGAGCTGGAGCAATGTACTACAGCTTTGGGTTCCTTTTTGGTTGTAGTAACTTTAGAAGTGGAGTTTGTGAATACCAGTCTAACCCTCCAAAAACCCAATCTTACTCCTCTCTATCCCCCACCATTATTAGTAAGTACTGCCCATTTTCCAGTCCCTCCCCTGTGCCTTCACATTTACTACTAAAACTTTTAATAGGAGAGGAAGAGGAGTAAACTCTTCATGTAAGTTTGTGAATAGCATTTTGTAGTTTCTTTGTAGTACTATTGCTATACTGCAAAATGCACTCAATAATGCAGTTTATGAATTGGTCCCTCTATGCTCAATTTGATATCTACATGATCAAAGCAACAGCTGACAAATGGTGCCAACTAATGGATTTTTTAGAGCTTGGTGATAGGCTACTCAGTTGTAACTGGCATACTGTGTCTCCCAAACCTAAGGTCCGCCTGCCACATTGCGAGTCAGGCTGCTCCATTGACTGAAACCTACCTGTGAAGGCCCAAGAGATATGGGGCCTTCAGAGCAAAGAAAGCCATTACACTGCCAATTCTGTTTAGAGTGGATTGTCTACTTTTTTTTACCTGTTACCATTAGGAAATATATGTTAGTGGGTGAGAGAAAAATATGATCCTACACCCTGGGAGAAAACACCTTGGGGGTGGACCATTATTTATTTCAGTATATATATATTTTTTTAATAATTTTGGATGGCTGTCAAAACTGATGGCAGGCATCCAACAAATGTTTTGTACCTTGAGAAGAATCAGCACGATGAAGGATCCTGTCAAAATACAGAGCTTATCTCAGGGAAAGGGTTGATCCCTGAATATGGCAGGACAGACTGGTGCTCAAGCCTTACCGAGCCTGGCTGTTTTATCCTGGTTTCAGTCACCAGGGGCATGCGGATGTCTCATATAGTAGCCTCGCCTGCTGCTGATATTTGCAGAAAACACTGGTACCCATTTTGACTCTTGGCAAAGATACTCAAAACAATCTGTTAGAGAGATTGATTACTGCTGGATATTTCTATCTGCAGATTAATTACCTTTAGACTATTATTGTATGATAGAAGGAATCTAAAGCGTTTCTTCAGCAAACCTCCAGAATGCAGCAAGCTGGGCCGTATGACTACAAGGTGACTTCATACTACCCTGCAAGTGACAGAGCTGAGCGGTATATACTCACCACAACTGCATACCCTTCAACATGGAGCCAAAGATCCACTTCGAACTTTGTGGGTTTGCTAATGACTTCATATTTCATCCCAACAATGTGCAAAGAAGATGTCTCCCCAGAACAATAGGATGCTTGGGCTCTAATCATGAATAAAGTTTTCAGATAAGTGCACTCTCATATGCCTGAAGGTAATTAGATAACATGAAGCGAAGTTCTATGCTGATGATTATAAGAAGAGGTCAAATTTGAAACAGATGCTCTGCTCCAAGTCTTAGAGCGATTCTTGAGAAAGGTCACTGCATTGGTTCCACAAATTTCCTGTTCCCACTCAAAGTTGTCGGGCAAGTTGAAGTTGAAAATGTGCCATAAGTGCAAGAAAGTCAAGCAGTACTTAAACTTATCCCACACTTATCACACCACTCCAAGCCTGGAAAGAAGTTGCAAGGGTTACATTCCCAGGGCCCATCACTGCCATAGTCTTTTGAGTGTGACCTTGTCCTGCAAGTCGACCCAGTGTCACCTGATTTTCTCAGCTCATGGTCAACTTGGCGCACCTTTGCTCCACTGCTGCAGGGCCTTGCCATTGAACTTCCATTGCTGGGCCCTCCCCTGGCACTGATTGACTCTAGGGATCAAATTCAAGGCCTGTATTGCTTCAAATATCTGCCCCCTGCTTCTAGTGTACACCAGTGCCTTCCATGCCAATGCTGACTCCACTGGTACCTGACCCAGTTCCGCTATGATTTTCAACCTCAAACCATTGTGTTTGCCACCAATGAGCTAACAGTGATTGGGGATTGTTTACCCTTCATTGTATGTCAAGTATGGACAGTGTGATGTATACATTTTAGTCCACATCACTCTTTTTGGCTTCTCCTATCTACCCTGATAAAGACCTCTCAAGTGATGGAAATATGTTAAAACGTCAACATTTTTTGACATGTAGAATGCCAGTGATTGATTGTCATCTGAATTATAGTCAAATTCTGAGAGAAAACTGAAATCAGTATTGCAAATGTGTATACTGTGTTTCTAATTTGTTTGTTTTAATTTTTACTCTCAAATCCATTCACACATGTCACCCTGACTGCATCGGAGCAGCTATAGATCATCCATTTGTTTTATTTTGTTTCATCCCCATAGCATGACAGTGAACACTGTCAATATATGATGTATATGCATTTTATTTGTTACACCAGGGAAGTTGCCATTCCTGGGAAAAGAACATGTTTTCTTTTATTAACCTACCTTTACAATGTTTAAATTCAGTGTGCCTTTTGAGAAGGTACACCCGTGCTTTATGGGATATGGCAATCAAGATCTTACCGGCTATCCAGGAAGACCTAAGTGCTTCATTGGCTCAAGCAAATAAGACGGGCAGGTTGCAGCAAAATATGTGTTACATGCTACCTTGTGGAGAAGTGTGGCTCAATGGTTAGAGCGGCAGACCCTGATGCAGAGGTCTAGCCCGGGACCAGGGTTCAATTCCCTGCCTCGGCGGGTCTTGGGCTCAAAATTCCATGGACCTGATAATTCTTGCCTCAGTGCCTATTCCAATCATGGAGTCCCACTCTGCAACTCTGGACAATAGCTTGCTTAATCTCCACAACGGCCCCCCAACGCTAAGGATGCCTGGCCTCCACCTTGGGCGTGCCCAGGAGTGGACACCTCACAGGGAAAGCCAGGATGGGTTCCACAGCGGTATTCGTACAAGCACCTTGTGACCCTTGCGGGTGAGTAGTGCGCTATACTAGTATCAATTTATAATTTATACCTAGGACACCACTAACTGTATAGGTTGTGCAATACAATGGTCCCTGGTTATTCCAGTCACTAGTGTAGACATTCAAAGGCACAACTGGATGTAATCAATAGGGTTATCAGGTTAGGCCCAAGATTTCCTTATGGGCAACACCTTTCAATGGATCTAGACTGTAATGACAAATTCCTGACTTGTCGCTCGACCAATTCAAAGATAATTGCACCACAGCACAATCTTTGGTGTTATTTTACCCACCCGTTCTATTCCACCATCAGTAGGGGAAATTTAGGGGCTATTTACAAGGCCTAGCTTACAGGCATGGCTAGCATTCCCAGTTGGTGAAGCAGTGAACTCATTACTTTCTGGATAGGAGATGTGGTGGTAGCGGAAGCCATTTACACCAGAAGGGATGGCAGTCTGTCAGCTATTCCACTTCCACTGACCAGTAAGGGGTGGCATTTGGCATCTCTAACATGGCTGGAAATTCATCATGCCAGATTGATGAGTTGTGCAAATTGTTCAAATAGCTATGCTCTGGTTTTCACTTCTCCCCACCTCCTATTATCCCCACACAAAAGAGCGATTTTTGTGGATCCCACCACTGCACTGGTTCCAGACTTGGAGATGGGAGAGTGGTATGTTTGGTACTATTTCTTAGTACTCAAGGAAAATGGAAGTCCAGGCATATATTGGACCTCAGGCACTGAATGCCTTTCTGAAGTAGGACATATTCAAAATTCTTGCTTTGACTCAGGCCCTTCCTGCTTTAGATAGAGGGACTGAATAGGTACTCATCCTGTAGTCCCTCCGATGCTAGTAGCAGTTCAAAGTGGTGTTGATTTTTTTTATTTTGCCATTCTACCCATCAGCCTTATCTCAGCATCACAGGTTGTCAAGAAGGTTATTGTGGTTGTCGCAGGCCCCGCATACAAGTAGTCGCATACTTCATTGACTAGCTGCTCAAAGCTGGCTTGCGTAGTAGGTCACAGACCATCTCCAGACAATGGGCGAGCTCTTGATCATCTTGGAGTTTTCCATCACTGAGCTGAAGTTTATTTTTATTTCCTAGTTTGGAATTGATAGAGTGTGCAGCTGCCCTGGAATCGCGCCATCCCAGACCTATGGTGGCATCCCAGGACATGACAGGAGCTAGAAAATCCAGGCTTTTAGTTGTTTTTTAATGCAGCCTCTTACGGACCCTTTTGGATGAGTAAAAGTAGGCTGTTTCAGAGTTTAGTGGAGTTGTATCTGAAGGACCAACCTCCTTGTCTAGCCGAGCTGATTCGGGAGGAGGATAGCTACAAGTTGGGGATTACTAGAATGGAAGGTGCAGGGTGGTGTGTAAGATTGAACTAGATGTTTATTGTATTGGTATCCTGTTCAGGTGAGAACACTGTAGGTGAGGCAGAGAATTAAATGTAGTTCTCTTGGCAGCTTTTAGCCGAGGCATGATTTTTAGGTTTGTGGAGATAGAATAGTGTCTGATGCCATGGAGTAAGAGACAGGCTGCAGTCCACTTGTTTGCAAACCATGATTTGTTAGTAGTTGCAAGTTGGAGGTTACTGGGGTAGATGGTGCAGGCGATTTCCCACTACTTAAGTGACACCTAGAGATTCAGGATCTGATTGTGACAAATTGGGGCACAGTCTTTGCTCTTGTGAGGATGGATCTAAGGCTTCTTGGGCTCTTTTCCTCATACATTCTCCTCTACAAGTATACCATATTGCACATGCAGATCCTGCATTGGAACATTAGGTTTCAGTGGTTCTAGCACCTGGTTTGCATTTCTGACTTTTGAGATCTTAGAAGAGATGGCAAAGTACCTAATGTGGCGGCAGACGAGTGCACACCTGATTATTGACTGGTAACAGTCCCCTACTACCCTGGATGTCACAGTTAGAATTGTTTAACTTTTACTGGGTGGGGTTGGTCATCTGGGGAAGGTGGAATTCAAAGGCCTCTGCCCTACAGCAGAGAGCAAGCTCCACATTCACCTATTAGAGCTTTGTGCGATCAGTCTGTTCCTGAAAGCCTTCCTAGCCACCATCAAGGGATTGGGAGTCCAGGTCCCAATGGACAGCACGACTGACATGTGGTGCATCTACAGCTGGGCTGTATGAAGACCTAGATCCTGGTTCAAGAGGCACTATGACTCTGGAGGTCGGTGGACCAACAGAAGATCTTTCTGGTAACCAAGCACGTACTGGGGACTCAGAAACAGATGAGACGGACATGCCTGGCCTGTTAGACCACTGGGAGATATTCATGGCCAGATGTGAAAGCCATGGGAAGCGGCACTGGAGAGAATAGTGGTACAATGAGGAACTGTTTAGTGTAGAGGAAGGAACAATCGAGAGAGAAGCAATAAGTTAAGCAAAGTACAGTTATGAACAGTATGATGAAAAAAGGAATCGAGAAGCGAGCATTACACAGTGAAGAGCCAAAGAAAGGCAAGGATTAGAGTGAAGAGCTATAGGCAGAGAGTGGAAGAGTGAGTAGTATGAAGAGAATAGCGGGGAATGTAAAGAGGTAAAGGTAATTGAGGTGAAAGGATGTGAGAGAGGAGGTATAGTGAGGTGAAGATAGCGGTATTATGCCAGACAGGTTAACATGTCCCTCACAAATCATTTGAAGATTAACAACATCCTGTCAATGCAAAACGTTCTTATTCATGCTTATTAATAGCATTGTAATTTGCTCAATTTCTTGTTGTGGTGCACCTTTGCAGTGGTTTAACTTGTATATAATTCCGTTAGGAATCAGCACAGTAACGATGGGTGCTAGTCAGTGTGCACACACTTCCCTCTAGTTATCTTGGGGTTAATTATCAATTGGGGGCGAAAAATAGCCAGGTGCTGACATTAGGAAGGGTCCGTCGTTGAACTTTTGGTATTTATGTCCCTCACAATTGCTGGAAGTGTCATAAAACTGCACCACTGTGTAATCCCTTTATAGCAGCTTAACGCCATTCTATTCTCTGTTTCCAAGTGAGTCAAATCAACAGCTATAACAATATTTCAGAGTTTGCTATGTGCCTGTAACAGAAGTTTGGCGGTTAGCTCAAGAGAGCTGTCCTTCTAAATTTGGAGTGGGAGAGTGAATAGCAATAGTGAAGAGCAGTATATATTCTAGAATTGAGTGAAGAGCTGTAGAGCAAAGAGTGGCAGTGTGCTGAGCAGTAGGCAGAAGAGAAGTAGTATATTGAAAAGTGGTTTAGAGAGAAGCAGTAGAACCGGCAATGGTATAGAAATGAGCAGTAGAGTCAGGAGTGGTTTAGAGAAGAGATGTAGAGTCAAGAGAAGTATAGATAACAGTATGATACAGAACCGTATGGGAGGCTGGAGTTTTATAGAGATGAGAAGGAGAACAGAGAAGAGGTAGGGATGTTGTGAATCTATCTAGGACCCTAAATTCGATATTCCCGATTTATGCCCTTATGTGGTTATAACAAATAATATCCTTATAAAGGCATAAGAATCATGTCCATATTTAGGCATAGCCAATGCAGTCCAAATACGGCAAGGCTACTCCCATAGACTCCTAGAACGTACAAAGCGTTCTTTAAACAAACCAAGCCTCCAGCAGCCTGGGAATTCCCCCTGCTTTTGTTTTGATTTGCACAAGAACTCCTGGAGTCCAGAAAGAACTGTTAGTTCTTAGTGACGTCTTATGTCCAACCTTACGTCAAACCCGGAACCTTTCAGGTATAAATATACCAACGTTGCCTTAAGCAAACACGCGGTGGTTTGGAGCAGAGCGGCTATCTACTTGCCCGATGCCCTGCTAATGCGAGAGCCGAAGGAAGCCGACCCTCCCATTTGACGCACTGAGAGAGCCGCTGTCTTCTTCTCCAGCCGAGAAAATCCAGCTCCGGTGTTTCCAGTCACCCTTGTGGGTTGCTGGGAGATCAAGTCCTGAGAGAGAGATACAAGATCTCCTACATTCTAGAACCAAGGTACGGAGCTGATTAAACCCTTGAGAGAATTCTTGATTCAGATTCCTTGACAAAAACCAAATTAACTTAAACTGCAACTTACTTACTCCTTCCCACGTATTAGGCCTAGGTCAGGTACACCGGGGTAGGCGCATCCTAGGAGCACCAGTTGAGTACGTTAGTCAATGTTTTTATGTATGTATATATTTTATCCTTTTCTAAGTATCATATGGCTAAGAAACCATATCAATGCTTTTACAGTATTATTTCATAATACTCATTTTACTGTACGCACTTTACTTCATGATAAGTATTGCAATTGTGGCAACTCACTTCGAAAGGGGACTGCTCAATAAATAACAACTTTTATTGAAAACGCCCGTCTCTCTATTTCTCTGCACTCTGGTGAAACTAAGTATGCACGATTGAATGAGTGAAATAGCTGTCTATTGTTTTCACACGACTCTAGAGATATACTCTTTATTCTGAGGGAGCAAAGTTGTCATGTTAATGCGGTTGTCAGAAACTAATCCCTTCTCGTCTAATCAGGGAAGTTAACACCTCCTTGAACATTCGAGAAAGTTTCTAGTGATCTCTGAGCTATCTGGCAAAACTAATTAAGTCTAATATAGTCCGTAGAGACCTAGATGACCTCAGTCCTACGTCTACACTGCTGTTTATATTATTCCAATGCGCAGAGCCTATTGGGAATATAGGAACTACACTACAGGGAGTGGTATGGAGAAGAGGAGTAGAGTCAGGAGTGACACAGAGAAGAGCAGTATACGGAAAAGCAGTACAGATTAGAGTCAGAAGTGGTATAGAGAAGAGTAGTAGAATCAGGAGTGGTACAGAGAGGAACAGTAGAGCCAGAAGCATTGTAGAGATGTGCAGTAGAGTCAGGAGTGTCAAACAAAACAGTTGTAGAGTCAGGAGTGGTAACGCGAACAGTAGAAGAGGTAGGAGAGGTATAGAGAAAAGAAGTAGAGTCAGGAGTGATACAGAGAAGAGCAGTGGAGTCTGGAGTGATACAGAGAAGACCAGTAAGGTCAGGAGTGATGCAGGGAAGAGTGGTATACAGAATTGGGGTGCAGGGAGCAAGTGTACAGTCAGGAGTGGTATAGAAAAAAGAAGTAGAGTCAGGAGTGATTTAGAGAAGAGCAGTAGAGTCGGAAGTGGCATAGAGAAGTACAGTAAGGAATAGTAAGGAGAATATATGTAGAGTCAGGATTGGTATAGAAAAGAGCATTAGACTCTTGAGTTCTCTAGAGAAGAGCAGTAGTATCCAGGAGTTGTGTAGGGACGTGCAGTAGAGTCAGGAGTGGTAAACAGAATAGTTGTAGAGTTTGGAGTGGTGATGCGAACAGTAGAAGAGGTAGGAGTGGTAAAGAGAAAAGCAGTAGAGTCAATAGTTATACAGAGAAGAGCAGAAAAGTCAGGAGTGATACAGAGAAGAAGAGGTATGAGTGGTAAAGAGAACAGACGTAGAGTCAAGGGTTGCATAGAGAAGAGAAGTAAAGTCAGAAGTGGCATGGATAAGTGCAGTCCGGAGTAGTAAAGAGAATATATGTAGAGTTAGGAGTGGTATAGAGAAGAGTATTAGAGTGAAGCATGTAAAAAAGAGTAGCAATTGAGGTAAAAGTAAGAGAGCAAGGAATAGAAGAAAAGTAAAAGCAGAAAGAATATCAGCCAAAGTAACAGTTGACTCAGGAACTGTAGAGAGAAGAGTGATACTGTGAAACATGGTTAGGTGAATATAGTTGGAGAAAAGAGCTGTAGATAAAACACTGGAGAGTGAGGAGCAGTAGATAAGAGTGTCATAGAGAAGAGCAGTGGAGTCAGTAATGATACAGTGAGGAGCAGGGAGTGAGGAGACATAGACAAAAAAGTGGTAGGGAAATAAACTATAGAGGGAAAAAGAGTAGTTTAAGATGCAGTAGTGAGAAGAAAAAGAGAAACAATTGGGTAGAGTGAAGACCAGTAGAACTATTAGAAGTATAGAGGTGAGTGTCTATAGAAAGAAAGAAAGTAGAAAGAGGGGCGATAGATGAGGAAGGGTAGAGAGAAGAGAAGCAAAGAAAAGGATGGTAGGGAACTCCGGTACAGTGAAGAATGATAGAGTGAAGCATTGTTGAGTGAAGAGTAAGAGCAGGAAGAGCAATAGGCTGGAATGGTAGAGTGAAGAATGACAGAGTGAGAGGCATTAGTGTCAATTGCGGTAAAGACGAGTGTGATAGAGTGAAGACTAGTATAATAATCAGCAGCAGAGCTAAGGGTGTTAGAGTGAAGAATAAGCATGTGAAATATTATAGAATGAGCAACCGGAGAGAAAAGAGCTGTAAAGAAAAGCAGTGTAGCAAGGAGTGCCATAGAAAAGAGCAGGAGACTGAAGAGTTGTAGAGAGAATAGTGATAGGGAAAAAAGTGGTGAATTAAGAAGTGGTAGAGTGAAGAGTGTTGCTGCAAAGCGCTTTGAATGAAAAGCGCAAGAGTGAAAAATAATAAAGTGAGGAACAGCACAGAAGAGCAGTAGAGTAAAGAGGGACACTTCGAAGGTTAGTAAACTTAGGAGAGTTAGAAAGAAGGGGTGCAGGCTAATGGAGTGGAAAGTGGTAGAAAGAAGGGTGGTAGAATGAAAAGTGATAGAGTGGAAAATGGTAGAGGGAAGTTGTGGAGAGATGGGTAGACTGAAGAGAGGTACAGTGAGGAGCCTTAGAGTGAATAGTATGGAATAGAAAATGTAAGAGAAAAGAGAGGCTGACAGGAAAGGAGAAAGAAGATGATACTCTGTGGGATACCTTAATCTGACTTAAAAGGACCAGTAGTTTTGTAAAGCTGCGTCCGTGTGCAGTTCCTCTAAAGTTGTTGTGTGCTTCTTCAATCCCCTTAATTCAAAAGGAGTCAAACTATCTATGAGGATAATTCAGTGTGAAGATCTGTGAGCAGCTTGTGACAATTGTGCTGTTAGCACAAGAGAGATATGTTTCTAATACAGAATGTTAACAATCCTTATGGTGTGTTGCAGATGCGCCGCATCCGGGCACATGCCCCATCATGAATGTCATGTGCAAACTGCCTCTGCCTCCTCCACTGTGCCAGAAAGACAGAGAGTGTCTAAAGACCCAGAAGTGCTGCAACCGCTGCGGGAAAAAATGTTTGACTGCTGTGAGAGGTAAAGTATTTCCAGCAATCTACCTTCTTGGGGGTCAGGAGTCAATTACAAAGCTCTATTGCTTCATTAGATAGCATAACACAACATAACAATACCTTACATTTTCATTGGCCACACAAAGTCTAATCACTTTCTCCTGTTGTTCTTACCGTTTTCTTGCTTTACACCACTTAAAATTGAATAGGTGTGTCACTAAACCCAGTGCACTTGAATAGGAATTAAAAAATGCACTTTAAAATGCTTGAGTATTAATCTACTCATTCACCACATTTTCATTGGTTTAAGGAACAAAAGCATTCTATTCCATATTATCTTTTTTTTGTTTCAATTTGCTTCTTTATTATTAAATGGGAAGAAACAATGGAGGGCAGGTACAAACAATATACCCATGAGTAGGGCATCACAAAATATTATAGTCACTTAGGGTAGACAATGTCAATAAAACAGATACAAGAAGTGTCCAACATTGGGCAATCACCCACAAAAGTGCCAGTACTATCCCATCCATATGAACCCCCTGGAAAAATAAACCTGCCGGCAGAACACTTTTTAGAAACATTGTGAAGTACATAAATCACATGTACTGTCTTCCCAGAAGTAAAACAATATGGGAGAAAGGGATGAGAAATTGGGGGAAATGTTGATTGAAAAAGCAGGAACAAAGAGAAAATGAAACATGTCCTTGTTGGGTGATGGTAGTTCCCATGGGTTATCGGTATCGGTATTCAGAGGCACCAGGCACCTAAGAGCCCTGCCCCATAATTGCCCAGGTTTCCAGTCCCGCGGAGTAGCAAGCAATGGCAAAGGGGGTGAACGGGGGGCGGGGAGGGAAGGGAATGAGAACACATGCAGGCAGCTGCAACCATGTCAGTAGGGAAGGTGGGGGTGTGCATATCATGACCCATACAGGTAGGATCCTAAAACCATGTATATGTCAACACCTCTCACAGTGCGTACCCTGCTCTTCCTCTCAATGGTCACTGGAATAGGAGTGGTGTCAGTAGGTCAAGGGATACGGTTGTCTGTCTCAACCGACAACTCAGTCAAATATGCATCCCAGACATCTATTGGTAAAGGCGCTCCTCGCGTGTCTGAAAGTGTCTACAAGTTATCAGCTTCTCCTGGTCCATTTAAGGAGTTCAGTCAACCAGTGAGATAGCGGGGCACAGCAGTCCATTTTCAGGCCATGGCTATCTGGCGCTTAGAGGCACAAAAGACATGTCCAGGAAGCAAGAAGCATACATAGGGGACGATTCCAATCTCATCCGTAAAGCATTCCGACAGAATTGGTCCCGGAATGCTTTATGGATGTCTCGGATTGGGGGAGTCTGACCGAACAATTTCGAGGCATCCAGATACGATTCAGTCGGACTCCCATTGACTTCAATGGGAGCCTGTGTTCTGAACAAGACCACTGGGTGCCATTGAAGATAGTGGTGGCTGTGGAAAATCGTGCACCCTGTGGCAGGCACCTGTTACATCTTGCTCATGCTTTACATTTCCCTTACATAGTTTTCCTCATTGCTTAGCCACTGCATGTAATAGAATGTCTGATGTCATACTAGAATGTTAAGTACCTGACTGCTCTAGGTAGGGACAGTTGATGGCAGACAGGCTGAGCGAGAGAAGATCTGCTCCTGGTGGGACTTTTATCATTATATCTATTGATCTTATAACTTGGATTAATCAACAATAAATCATACCTATTTATACTTACTGGATTCAAGAACTTTATTTACTACAGCACCCCATGGTGCTTTCCACACAGTGCATGGTCTGGAAGGGGTGGACCCATGGGTACCCCCACTGGCCCGATTAGGAAGGCCCCGGGTGAAGTGGGGCTTTTACATGCCTCCAAAGACCGATTCCGACTGCCGTTTGGTTCAGTGCAAACCGAATCTGACTGGCTGTCCGAAACTGTCAAAGTAATCTCTCACTCAATACTGTGTCCATAGAGCTGTGCGAATCAGCTCCGAAAGGCTTGACCTATTCAAATAACTTTCAGAACCGATTCGGTCAGCCCTAACAGTTTACAGGCATCGATTGTTCGGAAGTGGGTACAAACGGTCGGAAACAAGGGCTCTGTATCAGATTCGGCAAACCCGAATCAAATACAAAGCCCTTCAGAGCATGATCAGAATTGGCTCCTTAGTCTTATATGTCTGCTTGAACAAGCTCAACAGGCAAATGAGGTCAGACTGCAGAGTTCGGTCCTTAATCTCCGCTAATGCTTGGGTAGCCTCCCATCACAGGCTTGCCATCTGCAGTCAGCCCCAGACCAATGGTAGAAGTTGTTGTGTGCTTCTTCAATCCCCTTAATTCCAAAGGAGTCAAATCCTCTATGAGGATAATTCAGTGTGAACATCTGTGAGCAGCTTGTGACAAATGTTCTGTTAGCACAGGATAGATACATTTCTAATTCAGAATGTTAACAATCTTTATGGTGTGTTGCAGATGTGCCGCATCTGGGCACATGCCCCATCATGAATGTCATGTGCAAGCAGCCTCTGCCTCCTCCACAGTGCCAGAAAGACAGAGATTGCCTGAAGACTCAGAAGTGCTGCAACCACTGTGGGAAAAAATGTTTGGCTGCTGTGAGAGGTAAAGTATTTCCAGCAATCTACCTTCTTAGGAATCAGGTGTCAATTATAAAACTCTATTGCTTCCTTAGATAGCATAACACAACATAACAATACCTTACATTTTCATTGGCCACACAAAGTCTAATCACTTTCTCCTGTTGTTCTTACCGTTTTCTTGCTTTACACCACTTAAAATTGAATAGTTGTGTCACTAAACTCAGTGCACTTGAATATGAATTAAAAAATGCACTTTAAAATGCTTGAGTATTAATCTACTCATTCACCACATTTTCATTGGTTTAAGGAACAAAAGCATTCTATTCCATATTATCTTTTTTTCTTTCAATTTGCTTCTTTATTATTAAATGGGAAGAAACAATGGAGGGCAGGTACAAACAATATACCCATGAGTAGGGCATCACAAAATGATATAGTCACTTAGGGTAGACAATGTCAATAAAACGGATGCAAGAAGTGTCCAACATTGGGCAATCACCAACAAAGTGCCAGTACTATCCCATCCATATGAACCCCCTGGAAAAATAAACCTGCTGGCAGAACACTTTTTAGAAACATCGTGAAGTACATAAATCACATGTACTGTCTTCCCAGAAGTAAAACAATATGGGAGAAAAGGATGAGAAATTGGGGAAAATATTGATTGAAAAAGCAGGAACAAAGAGAAAAGGAATCATGTCCTTGTTGGGTAATGGTAGTTCCCATGGGTTATCGGTATCAGTATTCAGAGGCACCAGGTCACAGGAAGGATGCACCTAAGAGCCCTGCCCCATAATTGCCCAGGTATCCAGTCCCGCGGAGTAGCAAGCAATGGCAAAGGGGGTGAGCGGGGACGGGGAGGGAAGGGAAGGAGAACACATGCAGGCAGCTGCAACCTTGTCAATAGGGAAGGTGGGGGCGTGCATATCATGACCCATACAGGTAGGATCCTAAAATCATGTATATATCACCACCTCTCACAGTGCGCACCCTGCTCTTCCTCTCAATGGTCACTGGAATAGGAGTGGTGTCAGTAGGTCAAGGGATACGGTTGTCTGTCTCAACCGACAACTCAGTCAAATATGCATCCCAGACATCTAGTGGTAAAGGCGCTCCTCGCGTGTCTGAAAGTGTCTACAAGTTATCAGCATGTCCGGGTCCATTTAAGGAGTTCAGTCAACCAGTGAGATAGCGGGGCACAGCAGTCCATTTTCAGGCCATGGCTATCTGGCGCTTAGAGGCACAAAAGACATGTCCAGGAAGCAAGAAGCATACTTAGGGGCCGATTCCAAGCTCATCCGTAAAGCATTCCGACAGAATTGGTCCCGGAATGCTTTATGGATGTCTCGGATTGGGGGAGTCTGACCGAACAATTTGGATGCATCCAGATACGATTCAGTCGGGCTCCCATTGACTTCAATGGGAGCCTATGTTCTGAACAAGAACACTGGGTGCCATTGAAGATAGTGGTGGCTGTGGAAAATCATGCACCCTGTGGCAGGCACCCCATGGTGCTTTCCACACTGTGCATGGTCTGGAAGGGGTGGACCCATGGGTACACCCACTGGCCCGATTAGGAAGGCCCTGGGTGAAGTGGGGCTTTTACAGGCCGCAAAAGACAGATTCCGACTACCGTTTGGTTCAGTGCAAACCGAATCTGACCGGCTGTCCGAAACTGTCATCGTAATCTCTCACTCAATACTGTGTCTATAGAGCTGTACGAATCAGCTCCGAAAGGCTTGACCTATACAAATAACTTTCAGAACCGATTCGGTCAGCCCTAACAGTTTCCAGGCATCGATTGTTCGGAAGTGGGTACAAACGGTCGGAAACAAGGGCTTTGTATCAGATTCGGCAAACCCGAATCAAATACAAAGCCCTTCAGAGCATGATCAGAATTGGCTCCTTAGTCTTATATGTCCGCATGAACAGGCTCAACAGGCAAATGAGGTCAGACTGCAAAGTTCAGTCAACAATCACCACTAATGCTTGGGTAGCCTCCCATCACAGGCTTGCCATCTGCAGTCAGCCCCAGACCAATGGTAGAAGTTGTTGTGTGCTTCTTCAATCCCCTTATTTCCAAAGGAGTCAAATCCTCTATGAGGATAATTCAGTGTGAACATCTGTGAGCAGCTTGTGACAAATGTTCTGTTAGTACAGGAGAGATGCATTTCTAATTCAGAATGTTAACAATCTTTATGGTGTGTTGCAGATGTGCCGCATCCGGGCACATGCCCCATCATGAATGTCATGTGCAAGCAGCCTCTGCCTCCTCCACAGTGCCATAAAGACAGAGATTGCCTGAAGACTCAGAAGTGCTGCAATCACTGTGGGAAAAAATGTTTGGCTGCTGTGAGAGGTAAAGTATTTCCAGCAATCTACCTTCTTAGGAATCAGGTGTCAATTACAAAACTCTATTGCTTCCTTAGATAGCATTACACAACATAACAAAACCTTACATTTTCATTGGCCACACACAGTCTGATCACTTTCTCATGTTGTTCTTATCTTTTTCTTGCTTTACACCACTTAAAATTGCCTAGTTGTGTCACTAAACCCCAGGATGTAGAAAGCAAAGTCCAGTCATTTCACTCTCAGGACCGAAGCAGCAGGCAGCAAGCCAGCACACAAAAGCAAAAGGCAATGTGGCAGTCCCTCCTGACAGCAACACAGCTCTTCTTCCTTGCAAAACATCCTTAATTCTGGAGTTTTATGAGTATTTCCTCAATTCAGGAGTTTTTTTTAGTATATGGTGTCAGTGGTCCAGTACTTATATTCAATTTGCCTTTGAAGTAGGCAAACTTGCTGAGCAAACAACCCTGCCCTTCCTAGCCATGGCTCCAGACACACTACAGAGGTGTGGAGACTGCTTTGTGAGGGGACAGGTACAGCCCTATTGAGGTGCAAGTGACAACTGGGGTGGCGAAGTGAGCTCAAGAATGATGATGGATACAACCCAGATCTGTGACTGGGGTTGATTGTCTGAAAAGTTTCAGCGCTCTGTCCATCATCTCCTTGTGTTTGCTTTGTTCATCCCAAGTTGGAAGGGTATGCCCAGACATGGGTGTCTTGCTCACTTTGCCACTAGATTCAAGCTAGCCTGGCTGATGAGGGGTGTTACCCCAAAACAATACCAGGATGCTCATTTCTGATTCATGGAAGACCTGGCTTGGCAGTTCTGACTTCCCATGAGGCATAGGACCAAAACTGATTTGGATATGGCTGGGTCTGAACTGGGGTGGCGAAATGAGCTAAAGAACGATGATGGATTCCTCCCAGATCTGTGAGTAAGGGGTGAGTGTCTGAAAAGTTTCAGTGCTCTGTACATCATCTCCTTTTGTTTGCTTTGTTCTTCCTAAGTTGGCAGGGTATACCCAGACATGCACCTTTGCTCACTTTGCCACTGGAGTCAAGCTAGCCTGGCTGATTACGGCTGTTACTCCGAAACATTACTAGGATGCTCGTTTCTGGTCCAGCGAAAGTGGCTTGACAGTCTGGCTGGACTCCATGAGGCACAGGGCCAAGACTGATTTGCAAATGGCTGTGTCTGAATTGGGGTGGCAAAGTGAGCTAAATAATGATGATGGAATAAATCCAGATCTGTGACTGGGGGTGAGTGTTTGAAAGGTTTCAGCGCTGCATCCATAATCTCCTTGTGGTTGCTTTGTTTGCCTTAAGTTGGCAGGGTATGCCCAGACGTGGGTCCATTGCTCACTTTGCCACTGGATTCAAGAAACTTGACTGAAGAGGGGTGTTTCCCCAAAGCCAATTCCATGACGCTTATTTGCAGTCCAGGAAAGACCTGACTTGGCAGTTCGGTCTAGACTGTTCCCATCAAGGAACCAGGTGATAGCCCCACTAAAGATTAAGATCTAAATTCCACAGCCCTGTGAGTGGCAGGCGTAGAACATATGTGAGACAGCGGTGGTTAAAAGCTAAACCCCTTAAACCACCCCTAACTTCATAGTCACACAACAAAATACCTACTGTTGCCATCCTTCAGCAAGGGGCAGCAAAAGTTTGTGGAACTGCAGGACCGGAGAACCGGGACTGCCTGGTGCACACTGCCGGAGGACTCTGTTGCGCACATGCAAGATTACTGTCATTGAAGGTGACTGCCTGCCCTTTCTGTGTAGTGGTTGGCCTGAGTTGAAGACCTGCTGAATTGTGGTGCCCTGAATTGTGATCTTCGAAGGCCCATCAGTGTACTTCCTCTTCTCCTCGAGATCTCAGGGACCTCCCATGTGAAGTCTCTTTTGTGACGCTCTGTTTATTTATTGTGAGTGACTGTTGTGCCTTTCTTTGCTTTACATATTGCCTTTGAGGAAAGCCTGACTGCTCAATGATTATACAGCAAATGCAAACACCTGCCCTTGACGGGAGCAGTAGGTTCTTCCTGGCTGGGGGCATCCCTTCAGCCAACCAGTTTTTGCAGAATCCAACAGATGTAAGTACAGCATTGCTGAACTTTCAATATCCGGTAGACTACACCCTCTTTTACCATTAAAAGGTCTAGTGCAAATTGGTTCTGCAAGATCATAGACCGTATCTCAATCATCTCAGTATTTATTAGTAAAAAGGGAATTTGCAGTTCTAGTAGCCAATTTGTCTACTACGTAAGACTGCTTTCTAATTTTCAAATCATTTAGAATTATTCCTAAAGACGGGATTATGGCACCAAAATATCTTCTATGACTTCTGCTGCACTAGCACCTCATTTGATTCTGCATTAATCTTTCCATCCAGTATCATTAAAATGTTCCACATGATAAATCTTTGGTAAAACTATGCCAAGATATCTGGGACCGTGCCATCCATATAGATTTTGAAATGTGCATTCTGCCCACAAATAGTGTGTTCTTTCGCCAGCAGTTTCTTGACCCTCCTTCACACATCATAGTACCTGTTCCGGATATCCTCCATTGTGCGCAGGCAAGGTGCTTCAGCATTCACCTTGTTGAATATCCTGTCCTACATCCTATTTCTTTGGGACGGGGGGTGGCCTGGCGGACTTGGTTCCCAAATATTTGTGTCTCATATCTGTGACAATCTCATCTGCAAGCACTTCCAACTCCTTCTCTGTGAAACGTGGCTGCTTCCTTGGGGCCATGGTGAGGGTGAGGGTGAGTGTGAGGGTGAGTGTGAAGGTGAGGGTGATTGTGAATAAGAAAAAGAGTGTGTTTTTGTGAGATTAGTTTTAACCAAACAAAAATCAGTGCAAGTTGTGTGGTAGGTGAAGTGTGAGTGTATGAGGTAGAGAGTAGGAAATGTTTGAAAAATCCAGTGGGCTAACAGCAGTTGTGTTGTAGCAAAGGATCATGGATATGTGTTTGGCCCTTTATATAGGTGGATTTGTGGGTGTGGCAATTTCCTTTTTTGGGGCATTGCCAATGGCTGTTTTAACTGTTTTTGACTTTTGAAAAACCAAAGGGGATGATTGACGGAGCGTTGACAATACAAACACTCACCCCCCAGTCAACTGATCTGGGTTTAATCCATCACCGTTCTTTAGCTCACTCGGCCACCCCAGTTCAGACATGGCCATATGCAAATAAAGAGTGAGCTAAAGAATGGTGATGGATTAAACCCAGATCAGTTGACTGGGGGTGAGTGCTTGTATTGTCAACGCTACGTCCATCATTTCCTTTGGTTTTGCTTTGTTCGCCATAAGTTGGCAGGGTATGCTCAGACGTGAGTCCCTTGCTCACTTTGCCACTGGATTCAAGCAAGCCCGGCTGAAGGCAGAGTGGGCTAAAGAATGGTGATGGATTAAACCCAGATCAGTTAACTGTGGGTGAGTGCTTGTATTGTCAATGCTCCGTCCATCATTTCCTTTGGTTTTGTTTTTGACTTTTCCCATTTGACATATGTTACACAGACTGACACGGTTCTGAAACCGCGTCAGATGTATTGCCATCTTATTGCGGGTTAAACTGAGTCTGATTTGTAATCCGAATGCTATTCTTGAGTGTTTCCGAACGAGTCAGTCGCATCGGGCCGGTTTCCGGATGGTTCGGTATGACAGATTGTGCTCCATATGACTCAGTTGGAGTTTAACATGCAATGCATTGTAATCTGCTGTTTGGTAAGCTTGCGGTCGAGTCGGTCGGAAAGCGTTCCAAAACCGATTAGTTTGGAATGCTTCACGAACTAGATCAGAATCGACCCCTTAGTGTTCAGCACTTTCAGCACTTTCCTTGAGTTAATGTAGGTTTCTGTGGTAATAGTACATCATATGTGTGTATTAATATAATAATTTATAACAGGTAGTCAATTTTAGTAAATGATTATATTGCAAGGATAATATATGTTAAAATAGAAAGTAGATAATTAAAAAGATTTATATTTATTTTTCAATTTATTTTATCCAACGAATGAGGAGAAGAATGTAGTGCACTTTATTTTATGTACAATATTTTTTATGCATTTTTATACAGCAACATAATAGGAAGGATGCACCTAAGAGCCCTGCCCCATAATGGCCCAGGTTTCCAGTCCCGCGAAGTAGCAAGCAATGGCAAAGGGGGTGAGCGGGGGGTGGGGAGGGAAGGGAAGGAGAACACATGCAGGCAGCTGCAACCATGTCAGTAGGGAAGGTGGGGGCGTGCATATCATGACCCATACAGGTAGGATCCTAAAACCATGTATATGTCAACACCTCTCACAGTGCGTACCCTGCTCTTCCTCTCAATGGTCACTGGAATAGGAGTGGTGTCAGTAGGTCAAGGGATACGGTTGTCTGTCTCAACCGACAACTCAGTCAAATATGCATCCCAGACATCTAGTGGTAAAGGCGCTCCTCGCGTGTCTGAAAGTGTCTACAAGTTATCAGCTTCTCCTGGTCCATTTAAGGAGTTCAGTCAACCAGTGAGATAGCGGGGCACAGCAGTCCATTTTCAGGCCATGGCTATCTGGCGCTTAGAGGCAAAAAAGACATGTCCAGGAAGCAAGAAGCATACATAGGGGACGATTCCAATCTCATCCGTAAAGCATTCCGACAGAATTGGTCCCGGAATGCTTTATGGATGTCTCGGATTGGGGGAGTCTGACAGAACAATTTCGAGGCATCCAGATACGATTCAGTCGGACTCCCATTGACTTCAATGGGAGCCTGTGTTCTGAACAAGACCACTGGGTGCCATTGAAGATAGTGGTGGCTGTGGAAAATCGTGCACCCTCTGGCAGGCACCCCATGGTGCTTGCAACACAGTGCATGGTCTGAATGGGGTGGACCCATGGGTACCCCCACTGGCCCGATTGGGAAGGCCCCGGGTGAAGTGGGGCTTTTACAGGCCTCCAAAGACCGATTCCGACTGCCGTTTGGTTCAGTGCAAACCGAATCTGACTGGCTGTCCGAAACTGTCAACGTAATCTCTCACTCAATACTGTGTCCATAGAGCTGTGCGAATCAGCTCCGAAAGGCTTGACCTATTCAAATAACTTTCAGAACCGATTCGGTCAGCCCTAACAGTTTACAGGCATCGATTGTTCGGAAGTGGGTACAAACGGTCGGAAACAAGGGCTCTGTATCAGATTCGGCAAACCCAAATCAAATACAAAGCCCTTCAGAGCATGATCAGAATTGGCTCCCTAGTCTTATATGTCCGCTTGAACAAGCTCAACAGGCAAATGAGGTCAGACTGCAGAGTTCGGTCCATAATCTCCGCTAATGCTTGGGTAGCCTCCCATCACAGGCTTGCCATCTGCAGTCAGCCCCAGACCAATGGTAGAAGTTGTTGTGTGCTTCTTCAATCCCCTTAATTCCAAAGGAGTCAAATCCTCTATGAGGATAATTCAGTGTGAACATCTGTGAGCAGCTTTTGACAAATGTTCTGTTAGCACAGGATAGATACATTTCTAATTCAGAATGTTAACAATCTTTATGGTGTGTTGCAGATGCGGCGCATCCGGGCCAATGCCCCATCATGAATGTCATGTGCAAGCAGCCTTTGCCTCCTCCAAAGTGCCAGAAAGACAGAGATTGCCTGAAGACTCAGAAGTGCTGCAATCACTGTGGGAAAAAATGTTTGACTGCTGTGAGAGGTAAAGTATTTCCAGCACTCTAGCTTCTTAGGAATCAGGTGTCAATTACAAAACTCTATTGCTTCCTTAGATAGCATTACACAACATAACAAAACCTTACATTTTCATTGGCCACACACAGTCTGATCACTTTCTCATGTTGTTCTTATCTTTTTCTTGCTTTACACCACTTAAAATTGCCTAGTTGTGTCACTAAACCCCAGGATGTAGAAAGCAAAGTCCAGTCATTTCACTCTCAGGACCGAAGCAGCAGGCAGCAAGCCAGCACACAAAAGCAAAAGGCAATGTGGCAGTCCCTCCTGACAGCAACACAGCTCTTCTTCCTTGCAAAACATCCTTAATTCTGGAGTTTTATGAGTATTTCCTCAATTCAGGAGTTTTTTTTAGTATATGGTGTCAGTGGTCCAGTACTTATATTCAATTTGCCTTTGAAGTAGGCAAACTTGCTGAGCAAACAACCCTGCCCTTCCTAGCCATGGCTCCAGACACACTACAGAGGTGTGGAGACTGCTTTGTGAGGGGACAGGTACAGCCCTATTCAGGTGCAAGTGACAACTGGGGTGGCGAAGTGAGCTCAAGAATGATGATGGATACAACCCAGATCTGTGACTGGGGTTGATTGTCTGAAAAGTTTCAGCGCTCTGTCCATCATCTCCTTGTGTTTGCTTTGTTCATCCCAAGTTGGAAGGGTATGCCCAGACATGGGTGTCTTGCTCACTTTGCCACTAGATTCAAGCTAGCCTGGCTGATGAGGGGTGTTACCCCAAAACAATACCAGGATGCTCATTTCTGATTCATGGAAGACCTGGCTTGGCAGTTCTGACTTCCCATGAGGCATAGGACCAAAACTGATTTGGATATGGCTGGGTCTGAACTGGGGTGGCGAAATGAGCTAAAGAACGATGATGGATTCCTCCCAGATCTGTGAGTAAGGGGTGAGTGTCTGAAAAGTTTCAGTGCTCTGTACATCATCTCCTTTTGTTTGCTTTGTTCTTCCTAAGTTGGCAGGGTATACCCAGACATGCACCTTTGCTCACTTTGCCACTGGAGTCAAGCTAGCCTGGCTGATTACGGCTGTTACTCCGAAACATTACTAGGATGCTCGTTTCTGGTCCAGCGAAAGTGGCTTGACAGTCTGGCTGGACTCCATGAGGCACAGGGCCAAGACTGATTTGCAAATGGCTGTGTCTGAATTGGGGTGGCAAAGTGAGCTAAAGAATGATGATGGATTAAATCCAGATCTGTGACTGGGGGTGAGTGTTTGAAAGGTTTCAGCGCTGCATCCATAATCTCCTTGTGGTTGCTTTGTTTGCCTTAAGTTGGCAGGGTATGCCCAGACGTGGGTCCATTGCTCACTTTGCCACTGGATTCAAGAAACTTGACTGAAGAGGGGTGTTTCCCCAAAGCCAATTCCACGACGCTTATTTGCAGTCCAGGAAAGACCTGACTTGGCAGTTCGGTCTAGACTGTTCCCATCTAGGAACCAGGTGATAGCCCCACTAAAGATTAAGATCTAAATTCCACAGCCCTGTGAGTGGCAGGCGTAGAACATATGTGAGACAGCGGTGGTTAAAAGCTAAACCCCTTAAACCACCCCTAACTTCATAGTCACACAACAAAATACCTACTGTTGCCATCCTTCAGCAAGGGGAAGCAAAAGTTTGTGGAACTGCAGGACCGGAGAACCGGGACTGCCTGGTGCACACTGCCGGAGGACTCTGTTGCGCACATGCAAGATTACTGTCATTGAAGGTGACTGCCTGCCCTTTCTGTGTAGTGGTTGGCCTGAGTTGAAGACCTGCTGAATTGTGGTGCCCTAAATTGTGATCTTCGAAGGCCCATCAGTGTACTTCCTCTTCTCCTCGAGATCTCAGGGACATCAAAAATTGCCCATTAGGGACCCAAACCATCTATCTGACATCTGGAGCGCTGTGCCCTCTCAAGTGCCCACGTCAGCTACTAAATCCCTACCGGTAGCGCAGAGTGAGTGTGGAACTAAGACTTGTGCTTTGAGACGGTATCTGGGAGGAGGGGATGGTTTTTTGCCATCCGCGGGTATGAGACAATCAGGGTGAATTAGAGGGTGGAGGGATGCTGGGGCCACGAAGTCTGCGGCGTGTTACCCATTGACCTGCTGGGTACCGGAGGCACCGCATTTTTTAGTGTTGAGTGCCTATGTGTGTAAGAGTGTTCCTTACAGACTAGACTGATACCTGTTGCACAGTGTAGCAGTGTGAAGTGAGTATGTGTGAAGTGAAGTGATATTCTGCAGACTGCCTGTGATTGACGACACTGGCCGGCGGTTCTACTTTATACGTTAATTTCATGCCAAAAGCACAATACATTTGACATTGAGTTTTCTGCTTGTCTCCAGCCTGTGGTGCTGCTAAAAAAACTTATAGTTTCATCTAAGTACATATCTTTGGGATCATTGATATCATTGTGACCCTGGGTGACCCTATAACAGTGTGGAATTGTATTATCAGAATCGCTGTGGTGGGTCTGGGGTGGATAGCATGTCCACTGCATAAGGGTGCTCTATCTGTGGGAGGTTTAGAACTGTCCCCAGTGTACATACTATTGATATCATACCAATACAAGTGGGCCTAGTACTGCTAGTAAAATTTCCAAATGTGATTTTTACATAAAAGTACCTGATGTTCAAGTTATCATGATTAAATATGTGTTTCAAATACACACATTATGTACATACCTCCCATGTGAAGTCTCTTTTGTGACGCTCTGTTTATTTATTGTGAGTGACTGTTGTGCCTTTCTTTGCTTTACATATTGCCTTTGAGGAAAGCCTGACTGCTCAATGATTATACAGCAAATGCAAACACCTGCCCTTGACGGGAGCAGTAGGTTCTTCCTGGCTGGGGGCATCCCTTCAGCCAACCAGTTTTTGCAGAATCCAACAGATGTAAGTACAGCATTGCTGAACTTTCAATATCCGGTAGACTACACCCTCTTTTACCATTAAAAGGTCTAGTGCAAATTGGTTCTGCAAGATCATAGACTGTATCTCAATCATCTCAGTATTTATTAGTAAAAAGGGAATTTGCAGTTCTAGTAGCCAATTTGTCCACTACGTAAGACTGCTTTCTAATTTTCAAATCATTTAGAATTATTCCTAAAGACGGGATTATGGCACCAAAATATCTTCTATGACTTCTGCTGCACTAGCACCTCATTTGATTCTGGATTAATCTTTCTATCCAGTATCATTAAAATGTTCCACATGATAAATCTTTGGTAAAACTATGCCAAGATATCTGGGACCGTGCCATCCATATAGATTTTGAAATGTGCATTCTGCCCACAAATAGTGTGTTCTTTCGCCAGCAGTTTCTTGACCCTCCTTCACACATCATAGTACCTGTTCCGGATATCCTCCATTGTGCGCAGGCAAGGTGCTTCAGCATTCACCTTGTTGAATATCCTGTCCTACATCCTATTTCTTTGGGACGGGGGTGGCCTGGCGGACTTGGTTCCCAAATATTTGTGTCTCATCTCTCTGACAATCTCATCTGCAAGCACTTCCAACTCCTTCTCTGTGAAACGTGGCTGCTTCCTTGGGGCCATGGTGAGGGTGAGGGTGAGTGTGAGGGTGAGTGTGAAGGTGAGGGTGATTGTGAATAAGAAAAAGAGTGTGTTTTTGTGAGATTAGTTTTAACCAAACAAAAATCAGTGCAAGTTGTGTGGTAGGTGAAGTGTGAGTGTATGAGGTAGAGAGTAGGAAATGTTTGAAAAATCCAGTGGGCTAACAGCAGTTGTGTTGTAGCAAAGGATCATGGATATGTGTTTGGCCCTTTATATAGGTGGATTTGTGGGTGTGGCAATTTCCTTTTTTGGGGCATTGCCAATGGCTGTTTTAACTGTTTTTGACTTTTGAAAAACCAAAGGGGATGATTGACGGAGCATTGACAATACAAACACTCACCCCCAGTCAACTGATCTGGGTTTAATCCATCACCGTTCTTTAGCTCACTCCGCCACCCCAGTTCAGACATGGCCATATGCAAATAAAGAGTGAGCTAAAGAATGGTGATGGATTAAACCCAGATCAGTTGACTGGGGGTGAGTGCTTGTATTGTCAACGCTCCGTCGATCATTTCCTTTGGTTTTGCTTAGTTCGCCATAAGTTGGCAGGGTATGCTCAGATGTGAGTCCCTTGCTCACTTTGCCACTGGATTCAAGCAAGCCCGGCTGAAGGCAGAGTGGGCTAAAGAATGGTGATGGATTAAACCCAGATCAGTTAACTGTGGGTGAGTGCTTGTATTGTCAATGCTCCGTCCATCATTTCCTTTGGTTTTGTTTTTGACTTTTCCCATTTGACATATGTTACACAGACTGACACGGTTCTGAAACCGCGTCAGATGTATTGCCATCTTATTGCGGGTTAAACTGAGTCTGATTTGTAATCCGAATGCTATTCTTGAGTGTTTCCGAACGAGTCAGTCGCATCGGGCCGGTTTCCGGATGGTTCGGTATGACAGATTGTGCTCCGTATGACTCAGTTGGAGTTTAACATGCAATGCATTGTAATCTGCTGTTTGGTAAGCGTGCGGTCGAGTCGGTCGGAAAGCGTTCCAAAACCGATTAGTTTGGAATGCTTCACGAACTAGATCAGAATCGACCCCTTAGTGTTCAGCACTTTCAGCACTTTCCTTGAGTTAATGTAGGTTTCTGTGGTAATAGTACATCATATGTGTGTATTAATATAATAATTTATAACAGGTAGTCAATTTTAGTAAATGATTATATTGCAAGGATAATATATGTTAAAATAGAAAGTAGATAAATAAAAAGTTTTATATTTATTTTTCAATTTATTTTATCCAACGAATGAAGAGAAGAATGTAGTGCACTTTATTTTATGTACAATATTTTTTATGCATTTTTATACAGCAACATAATAGGAAGGATGCACCTAAGAGCCCTGCCCCATAATTGCCCAGGTTTCCAGTCCCGCGGAGTAGCAAGCAATGGCAAAGGGGGTGAGCGGGGGGCGGGGAGGGAAGGGAAGGAGAACACATGCAGGCAGCTGCAACCATGTCAGTAGGGAAGGTGGGGGCGTGCATATCATGACCCATACAGGTAGGATCCTAAAACCATGTATATGTCAACACCTCTCACAGTGCGTACCCTGCTCTTCCTCTCAATGGTCACTGGAATAGGAGTGGTGTCAGTAGGTCAAGGGATACGGTTGTCTGTCTCAACCGACAACTCAGTCAAATATGCATCCCAGACATCTAGTGGTAAAGGCGCTCCTCGCGTGTCTGAAAGTGTCTACAAGTTATCAGCTTCTCCTGGTCCATTTAAGGAGTTCAGTCAACCAGTGAGATAGCGGGGCACAGCAGTCCATTTTCAGGCCATGGCTATCTGGCGCTTAGAGGCAAAAAAGACATGTCCAGGAAGCAAGAAGCATACATAGGGGACGATTCCAATCTCATCCGTAAAGCATTCCGACAGAATTGGTCCCGGAATGCTTTATGGATGTGTCGGATTGGGGGAGTCTGACCGAACAATTTCGAGGCATCCAGATACGATTCAGTCGGACTCCCATTGACTTCAATGGGAGCCTGTGTTCTGAACAAGACCACTGGGTGCCATTGAAGATAGTGGTGGCTGTGGAAAATCGTGCACCCTGTGGCAGGCACCCCATGGTGCTTGCAACACAGTGCATGGTCTGAATGGGGTGGACCCATGGGTACCCCCACTGGCCCGATTAGGAAGGCCCCGGGTGAAGTGGGGCTTTTACAGGCCTCCAAAGACCGATTCCGACTGCCGTTTGGTTCAGTGCAAACCGAATCTGACTGGCTGTCCGAAACTGTCAACGTAATCTCTCACTCAATACTGTGTCCATAGAGCTGTGCGAATCAGCTCCGAAAGGCTTGACCTATTCAAATAACTTTCAGAACCGATTCGGTCAGCCCTAACAGTTTACAGGCATCGATTGTTCGGAAGTGGGTACAAACGGTCGGAAACAAGGGCTCTGTATCAGATTCGGCAAACCCAAATCAAATACAAAGCCCTTCAGAGCATGATCAGAATTGGCTCCTTAGTCTTATATGTCCGCTTGAACAAGCTCAACAGGCAAATGAGGTCAGACTGCAGAGTTCGGTCCATAATCTCCGCTAATGCTTGGGTAGCCTCCCATCACAGGCTTGCCATCTGCAGTCAGCCCCAGACCAATGGTAGAAGTTGTTGTGTGCTTCTTCAATCCCCTTAATTCCAAAGGAGTCAAATCCTCTATGAGGATAATTCAGTGTGAACATCTGTGAGCAGCTTGTGACAAATGTTCTGTTAGCACAGGATAGATACATTTCTAATTCAGAATGTTAACAATCTTTATGGTGTGTTGCAGATGCGGCGCATCCGGGCCAATGCCCCATCCCCATCATGAATGTCATGTGCAAGCAGCCTTTGCCTCCTCCAAAGTGCCAGAAAGACAGAGATTGCCTGAAGACTCAGAAGTGCTGCAATCACTGTGGGGAAAAATGTTTGGCTGCTGTGACAGGTAAAGTATTTCCAGCAATCTACCTTCTTAGGAATCAGGTGTCAATTACAAAACTCTATTGCTTCCTTAGATAGCATTACACAACATAACAAAACCTTACATTTTCATTGGCCACACACAGTCTGATCACTTTCTCATGTTGTTCTTATCTTTTTCTTGCTTTACACCACTTAAAATTGCCTAGTTGTGTCACTAAACCCCAGGATGTAGAAAGCAAAGTCCAGTCATTTCACTCTCAGGACCGAAGCAGCGGGCAGCAAGCCAGTACACAAAAGCAAAAGGCAATGTGGCAGTCCCTCCTGACAGCAACACAGCTCTTCTTCTTTGCAAAACACCCTTAATTCTGGAGTTTTATGAGTATTTCCTCAATTCAGGAGTTTTATTTAGTATATGGTGTCAGTGGTCCAGTACTTATATTCAAATTGCCTTTGAAGTAGGCAAACTTGCTGAGCAAACAGCCCTGCCCTTCCTAGCCATGGCTCCAGACACACTACAGAGGTGTGGAGACTGCTTTGTGAGGGGACAGGTACAGCCCTATTCAGGTGCAAGTGACAACTGGGGTGGCGAAGTGAGCTCAAGAATGATGATGGATACAACCCAGATCTGTGACTGGGGTTGATTGTCTGAAAAGCTTCAGCGCTCTGTCCATCATCTCCTTGTGTTTGCTTTGTTCATCCCAAGTTGGAAGGGTATGCCCAGACATGGGTGTCTTGCTCACTTTGCCACTAGATTCAAGCTAGCCTGGCTGATGAGGGGTGTTACCCCAAAACAATACCAGGATGCTCATTGCTGATTCATGGAAGACCTGGCTTGGCAGTTCTGACTTCCCATGAGGCATAGGACCAAAACTGATTTGGATATGGCTGGGTCTGAACTGGGGTGGCGAAATGAGCTAAAGAACGATGATGGATTCCTCCCAGATCTGTGAGTAAGGGGTGAGTGTCTGAAAAGTTTCAGTGCTCTGTACATCATCTCCTTTTGTTTGCTTTGTTCTTCCTAAGTTGGCAGGGTATACCCAGACATGGACCTTTGCTCACTTTGCCACTGGAGTAAAGCTAGCCTGGCTGATTACGGCTGTTACTCTGAAACATTACTAGGATGCTCGTTTCTGGTCCAGCGAAAGTGGCTTGACAGTCTGGCTGGACTCCATGAGGCACAGGGCCAAGACTGATTTGCAAATGGCTGTGCCTGAATTGGGGTGGCAAAGTGAGCTAAAGAATGATGATGGAATAAATCCAGATCTGTGACTGGGGGTGAGTGTTTGAAAGGTTTCAGCGCTGCATCCATAATCTCCTTGTGGTTGCTTTGTTTGCCCTAAGTTGGCAGGGTATGCCCAGACGTGGGTCCATTGCTCACTTTGCCACTGGATTCAAGAAACTTGACTGAAGAGGGGTGTTTCCCCAAAGCCAATTCCACTACGCTTATTTGCAGTCCAGGAAAGACCTGACTTGGCAGTTCGGTCTAGACTGTTCCCATCTAGGAAACAGGTGATAGCCCCACTAAAGATTAAGATCTAAATTCCACAGCCCTGTGAGTGGCAGGCGTAGAACATATGTGAGACAGCGGTGGTTAAAAGCTAAACCCCTTAAACCACCCCTAACTTTATAGTCACACAACAAAATACCTACTGTTGCCATCCCTCAGCAAGGGGCAGCAAAAGTTTGTGGAACTGCAGGACCGGAGAACCGGGACTGCCTGGTGCACACTGCCGGAGGACTCTGTTGCACACATGCAAGATTACTGTCATTGAAGGTGACTGCCTGCCCTTTCTGTGTAGTGGTTGGACTGAGTTGAAGACCTGCTGAATTGTGGTGCCCTGAATTGTGATCTCCAAAGGCCCATCAGTGTACTCCCTCTTCTCCTCGAGATCTCAGGGACATCAAAAATTGCCCATTAGGGACCGAAACCATCTATCTGACATCTGGAGCGCTTTGCCCTCTCAAGTGCCCACGTCAGCTACTAAATCCCTACCGGTAGCGCAGAGTGAGTGTGGAACTAAGACTTGTGCTTTGAGACGGTATCTGGGAGGAGGGGATGGTTTTTTGCCATCCGCGGGTATGAGACAATCAGGGTGAATTAGAGGGTGGAGGGATGCTGGGGCCACGAAGTCTGCGCCGTGTTACCCATTGACCTGCTGGGTACCGGAGGCACCGCATTTTTTAGTGTTGAGTGCCTATGTGTGTAAGAGTGTTCCTTACAGACTAGACTGATACCTGTTGCACAGTGTAGCAGTGTGAAGTGAGTATGTGTGAAGTGAAGTGATATTCTGCAGACTGCCTGTGATTCACGACACTGGCCGGCGGTGCTGCTTTATACGTTAATTTCATGCCAAAAGCACAATACATTTGACATTGAGTTTTCTGCTTGTCTCCAGCCTGTGGTGCTGCTAAAAAAACTTATAGTTTCATCTAAGTACATATCTTTGGGATCATTGATATCATTGTGACCCTGGGTGACCCTATAACAGTGTGGAATTGTATTATCAGAATCGCTGTGGTGGGTCTGGGGTGGATAGCATGTCCACTGCATAAGGGTGCTCTATCTGTGGGAGGTTTAGAACTGTCCCCAGTGTACATACTATTGATATCATACCAATACAAGTGGGCCTAGTACTGCTAGTAAAATTTCCAAATGTGATTTTTACATAAAAGTACCTGATGTTCATGTTATCATGATTAAATATGTGTTTCAAATACACACGTTATGTACATACCTCCCATGTGAAGTCTCTTTTGTGACGCTCTGTTTATTTATTGTGAGTGACTGTTGTGCCTTTCTTTGCTTTACATATTGCCTTTGAGGAAAGACTGACTGCTCAATGATTATACAGCAAATGCAAACACCTGCCCTTGACGGGAGCAGTAGGTTCTTCCTGGCTGGGGGCATCCCTTCAGCCAACCAGTTTTTGCAGAATCCAACAGATGTAAGTACAGCATTGCTGAACTTTCAATATCCGGTAGACTACACCCTCTTTTCCATTAAAAGGTCTAGTGCAAATTGGTTCTGCAAGATCATAGACCGTTTCTCAATCATCTCAGTATTTATTAGTAAAAAGGGAATTTGCAGTTCTCGTAGCCAATTTGTCCACTACGTAAGACTGCTTTCTAATTTTCAAATCATTTAGAATTATTCCTAAAGACGGGATTATGGCACCAAAATATCTTCTATGACTTCTGCTGCACTAGCACCTCATTTGATTCTGGATTAATCTTTCCATCCAGTATCATTAAAATGTTCCACATGATAAATCTTTGGTAAAACTATGCCAAGATATCTGGGACCGTGCCATTCATATAGATTTTGAAATGTGCATTCTGCCCACAAATAGTGTGTTCTTTCGCCAGCAGTTTCTTGACCCTCCTTCACACATCATAGTACCTGTTCCGGATATCCTCCATTGTGCGCAGGCAAGGTGCTTCAGCATTCACCTTGTTGAATATCCTGTCCTACATCCTATTTCTTTGGGACGGGGGTGGTCTGGCGGACTTGGTTCCCAAATATTTGTGTCTCATCTCTCTGACAATCTCATCTGCAAGCACTTCCAACTCCTTCTCTGTGAAACGTGGCTGCTTCCTTGGGGCCATGGTGAGGGTGAGGGTGAGTGTGAGGGTGAGTGTGAAGGTGAGGGTGATTGTGAATAAGAAAAAGAGTGTGTTTTTGTGAGATTAGTTTTAACCAAACAAAAATCAGTGCAAGTTGTGTGGTAGGTGAAGTGTGAGTGTATGAGGTAGAGAGTAGGAAATGTTTGAAAAATCCAGTGGGCTAACAGCAGTTGTGTTGTAGCAAAGGATCATGGATATGTGTTTGGCCCTTTATATAGGTGGATTTGTGGGTGTGGCAATTTCCTTTTTTGGGGCATTGCCAATGGCTGTTTTAACTGTTTTTGACTTTTGAAAAACCAAAGGGGATGATTGACGGAGCGTTGACAATACAAACACTCACCCCCAGTCAACTGATCTGGGTTTAATCCATCACCGTTCTTTAGCTCACTTCGCCACCCCAGTTCAGACATGGCCATATGCAAATAAAGAGTGAGCTAAAGAATGGTGATGGATTAAACCCAGATCAGTTGACTGGGGGTGAGTGCTTGTATTGTCAACGCTCCGTCCATCATTTCCTTTGGTTTTGCTTTGTTCGCCATAAGTTGGCAGGGTATGCTCAGACGTGAGTCCCTTGCTCACTTTGCCACTGGATTCAAGCAAGCCCGGCTGAAGGCAGAGTGGGCTAAAGAATGGTGATGGATTAAACCCAGATCAGTTAACTGTGGGTGAGTGCTTGTATTGTCAATGCTCCGTCCATCATTTCCTTTGGTTTTGTTTTTGACTTTTCCCATTTGACATATGTTACACAGACTGACACGGTTCTGAAACCGCGTCAGATGTATTGCCATCTTATTGCGGGTTAAACTGAGTCTGATTTGTAATCCGAATGCTATTCTTGAGTGTTTCCGAACGAGTCATCGCATCGGGCCGGTTTCCGGATGGTTCGGTATGACAGATTGTGCTCCATATAACTCAGTTGGAGTTTAACATGCAATGCATTGTAATCTGCTGTTTGGTAAGCTTGCGGTCGAGTCTGTCGGAAAGCGTTCCAAAACCGATTAGTTTGGAATGCTTCACGAACTAGATCAGAATCGACCCCTTAGTGTTCAGCACTTTCAGCACTTTCCTTGAGTTAATGTAGATTTCTGTGGTAATAGTACATCATATGTGTGTATTAATATAATAATTTATAACAGGTAGTCAATTTTAGTAAATGATTATATTGCAAGGATAATATATGTTAAAATAGAAAGTAGATAAATAAAAAGATTTATATTTATTTTTCAATTTATTTTATCCAACGAATGAAGAGAAGAATGTAGTGCACTTTATTTTATGTACAATATTTTTTATGCATTTTTATACAGCAACATAATGTTTTATTTTTTGTAATGTAACATATATTTTAAAATTGATAATACCATTTTAAACCCAGCAATTATTCAACATTTTTTATTTATAAATGCAAAAGATGGTAAACATAATTATTTTTTCAAATGTAAGAAGAATGCATTGGGTGCTTTCCATACATGTATTCATTCACTAATTAATTTGTAACAGTTATACAATTTTTATTATTTTTAAAATATATATTAAATAATATATACAGTCTATATCATTATTTAATATATTTTTTCAAAACATGTTTGTTTATGAATTTTATATTGTATTAATATTAAATAATATAGTGTATATAATATTATTTTATGTATAAACACAAATAAACATTCTAAACCTAGAAAACCATTGTATGAAAATACTTTTTTAAACATTTTACAATGTTTCCATATTTAAATAAACAGTAAATAATAAGTTTTCATAACAAAAATACATGACTTTTTTTTATTAAGTTGTAAAAAATGTTATGTTTTTTTAAATATGTGTTACTATACAATGTACAATTTTTAACATAAGGTAAAAAAACATTTTTTAATTTGTAACATTGATATTGATATATATTTTTTATACATTTCTTTATTTAAGATTTTCATTTTACATTGAGTTTAATAGGAATAGTCTTTTTTAGTTCTATTAGGTGGCCAATTTTTTCAGTAGCTTATATTTTTTAGTCTATCCCTGTGTTTTTTGGTCATTTTTGAAGGGAAAAGCTAGTGGTTGGAAGCCGCATTGCATCTCTTAAGGTTAGTTTACTTTAATGACTTTTTAGGTAATTTAGGAGTGGGGGAACGTAGTTAAGTACTATTTAGTGTTTTTAAATTGTGTTTTTGGTTGTTGTGTGGTCTATTAGGTAGATTATTTTATGTGAAATGCAGTTAGTGCGTCAAAAGGTTAGCGTTATTGCATGTTGGAGATTGTTAATTATATATAGAGTAGTATTTGTTGGGGGACTGCGATTATGTTTTTGTTTGTTTTATAGTATTAATACTGTATGTTTGTGCAGGAGGGATTTGTGTCATTTTTTTGTACAGGTACCGTTCGTTCCATACTTGGAGCTGGAAGAAGGTTCCTTTTATTTAATTTTTCAAAGAAACGGTATTAGTTTCGATTAAACTAAGAATTATTTTACAATTCCTCTACTTTCTGGGTTTTCATGGAGCATTTCTTTTTTTCTTTTCTTTTTTTTATTGTTCGACACTATGGGTATTTTGTCAGAGGAGTCGTTTGAAACAGTTGTATTTTTCCATTTTGTTTTGGGTTATTTTTGTTTAAATATTGGATTTGCTAAAAGTTTGTTAAAGTTCTTTTAAATTATTTATAGTGGGTGAGAAGTGTTTTTTATTGATTTGTTATTGAAATATTTTTAAGTATATAATTACCTACTGGCGGTCGCCAGTTGGTAGTTAAAGTTAGGACCTAGTTTCCATAGGAAAATCATAACATTCTTTCCCCAATAACTTTGGCGCCGGTTGATGAATCTTTTCGAAATCTGTAAAACTTATGGCCCGTTCCAGTCCGCTCCTATCTTGAAAATGTCAGGGTGATGCGGCAAGTGGGGGCCGAGAAAAAAGGGGGTCCCAAAACATGTTTTCTCCATGTTAATTCCCATAGGAAACTTTAGACACGGCTACAGTCCGAATTGCAGAACGGAATTACACTAAATTTAGCAAAAAGGTAGCCCTTGTTTCAGAAAGAACTCTTTATATTAAATGGTGTAAATCCGTTCAGTAATTTTTAAAATATTAATGGAAAAATAAATATATATATCTGGGTGGAGCCTAACCACACATCTCATTGTGAGATCTGATTGGCTGTCAGCACTTCATCCAAGAAGTGTTGGCAGCCATCTTGGGACCAATGTACATGATAGCACCTCATTAAAAAGCATTGTAGCTAATGGAAGGTTTTAAGACTTTAGTTATATTATAAATCATTTGTTGATGGTACCAAACTCATTTTAGGAATTGTGGTGTGTTCTAAGGTGATTTTACCATGTGAAAAAGCCTTCTGCTGGGATATCATTTCTCATGCTTTTCCCACAAAGGTTTGAAAGGTGATCTGTAAACTAAAATGAGAGCATATTTTCTGTAAATTCACATTATCTTTCTCAATCATGTGAGAATGAAGTCTGACATTCTCAGTAAAACATGTACATCCAACAAGGGCAGAGACTGTCAGTTGATTCCTTTGTGTTCTACTGCAGCTTCCCAAACTGATCTAAAGAACAACTAGAGCGCTAACAGTCCTACTTATGATAAACTTACTGCACACCTGAGGCCATCTTGATTGGAATAAAGTGGTAACTCTTTGAAGCAAGATGGTGGCTGAGTAAGACCTGTGTCACTCACCTCTGCGCTGCTCCGGAGATCCATGCATCCTATCTTCCGAGATATGCACCCGGACGATATCAATTGGGATCGTAGCTCTTGGCACCGACATCTAGGAACACGGCTCCAGATTGAGATCAAGGAGGATCGAGACCGGGAATCCTGCTGCTGGCTGGGTCGAAGTACGCGCTGGGAGGCTCTTGCTAGGCTGCTCCTCAACGCGCTTGCCGACAGGAGCATACCTGTCATTCACGGAAGCGGGATCTGGTTGCTAAGCAAACCAGACGCTGAGGAGAAGGGGCTGAGGGAAGGAGCATGCACAATGGCAGCTGCCCGCGAAGGAGCCCGACCCAAGATCCGGTCCACTGCTCCCGATCAAGCAACAGCGATGACAACAGCGAATCGATCGTCCAAGACGGACACCCTGAAAGCGGAGCAGACAACACAGAAGCCCAGTCCTAATCCTAATCCCGGTAAGACTTTTAAAGACCCGGGTGGAAAGACCTCAAAACTCTCTCAAACTAAGGGAACCTTAACAGCTGGGGATAAGAGGCAACCAGTTATTCCTAAAATATTTTCAAAGAGACAAAATGCGGACCGGGGAATGGAGTGTGGGATTGAGCCTTTGACAAACACTGTTGCTACTACCGGAGGAGTCGGGGGAGACGAGCCAATTGATATTAATGACTTAAATGGCTTAAATCATTTAAATGACCCCCAACAAACAAATATCCTACCTAACAAATCGGTGTCAATTGAGGAAGCTCGAGTCTCATGGGGATCAAGTACTGAAACAACAGTCATGTCGATACCCGATGTGGAGGGCTTGACACCGAGAAGGGGCAAAGGGGATCTAGAGCAAAAACTGATCAAGGGCATATTTAATACTCCTGAGCCTGCACTAGAAGGTACTATGGATGGGGATAGAAGCACTCCCGAAGCAGCAATTTACAGAGAATGCAGCTGTTCTTCTAGATGCCACAGAGCAGGGGTATCAGTCTCCGACCCCCACGGAAAATTTATTTTCCCTAAACGAGGAGTCACTGTGCTCAGAATCCTCAGATCCTCATAGCTTCAGCAGTGAGGTTGAGGAAGCAGATACCTCCGGAAGCAGCCAGCATGGAGGGAGAAAAACCCAAAAGAAACGAAGGTTCTCTGACAGAAAGAAAGGGGCACAGAAGACTGATACAGAGGATGAGACTGATCTTCGATGGGACTACTCTGATGCTCAATTACTGCCAGTCAACAGCCAGGGAGATATGAGCACACTAGAGGAGGAAAACAAACGGAAGGTACTGGCACAAGCTCCCGAGCCTACTTTAGCTATGATAGTACAATCTTTGAGCACATTTCATAGCGAGGTTAAGTCAGAGAACCGGGTTGCTCGGGTGGCAGCAATGAAGCTACAGGGCTTCATGCATAAGATAGGCAAAACAAGCACGGAGATTGCCGAAAGAATGACCATGGTAGAGACCCGAACAGAAATATTAGAAACCACAGTAGACTCTTTGAAAACCCAGGTCACTTCCCAAGAAAAGACAGTCACCGACATCATGTGGAAGCTCGAAGAAGGAGAAAATCGACAGCGTCGGAATAACCTCCTTATCCTTGGGATACCAGAAAATAGTGAAGGAATTGATATTAGGGCATTTGTGATTAAACTATTTAAAAATGCATTCCCAGAACTAAATCAGTGGGAGTGGGACAAGGAGATACAACGAGTGCACATCTTTCCGCTTTCACTCTCCAAACAACCTTGCAAGGAACAAGCCTTTCCTAGGGTAATTTTGAATTTCTTTGGCAATTTTTTTGCTACGACAGGCGGTTTATGATCTGGCCCGACCAAATATAAAAAGGGTCCGGGAAGGATTCTCCTTCTTTGCAAAACCAGACTTTGCTCACGCCACGGTGGAAAGACGATGGAGACTACGGCAACTGATTACCCCCTTCCAGAATGCAGGAGCCCTTGCTTTATTACAAAATCCAGCTAAACTGAAAGTTGTGTCGAAGGGCCGGGCAATGTATTTCTCCTCTGAGATACAGGCCGAGCAAGCCCTTACAGATATTGTCTCAGAGGGGGCGACATAATCACTCTTTCTATATGGCTCTCTTTTGTAAATTTTTGTGTTTGATTTGAGAAACTAACAAAACTTACCAGATTAAGAGGCCCATTTTTCCTCTTTTTTTTTCTTTATGATTGTGTGTCTCCTTAGAAGGGCAAGCAAAAGAACGAGATCAGGACATTGACATTTACATAACATTTTTCCCTTATTACTTTGATTTAGTCCTCTGTTTTGATAATGTATACTTCCCTTATGAATCAATAAGGGGTGTTACTGCACTAGGTTAAAGAATGGAGCAAAGGAGGAGCGTAGAGGGAGGGTGTGGTTGGTCAGACGCTATCACTCAGGCTCAGGATTGAGCCTGTCAGCTTCAAAAGTGGTGGAGGGTGGGGTGTGGGGGAGTGATGGGGGGATGGGGAGGAGAGGGGAGGGGGAAGAGACCAAGGGAAGATAAAAACTCAAAGTGGTAGATATAGGGTCTGGAGCAGGGCTAATAAATCACAATGGTACAAAATGGTAAGGATAAGAATAGGGGTCAAAAATACAGTATCAGTAAAAGTTCAAAGAAAGAAAAAGAAGTGGGATGGCTAGATTAAGAATTGTTTCATTGAATATTTGCGGCCTCAATGATTTAAAAAGAGGCAAACGGTAGCGGTAGGACTGCAAGCTACGGAGGCCAATATAGTCTGCTTACAGGAGACACACATAGAGGGGGGACAGCAGTATTAGTTAAAACATTAGGGTACCAACTCATAATTGCCTCCTCTCATGGCGCACGAACAAAAGGGGAGGCCATCCTTGCGAAACGGGGGGCTTCAATTTATAAGATCAATCTCCGCTTAATTTGGAAGATGGGTCATTACGGAATGTCACTACAATAATGGGCAAAACATTTTGACATTATGCACAGTATATGGGAATGTGGGGGATGATCCAGATATTCTGCTGAGCATTTCTAATGAGTTGGAAAATTGGCCACAACCTCTGTGGGGACCTTAACCTACACTTACCAGGGGATTGGTCAATGGGCCCTGAGTTCAAATACCAAGGGAGGAACCCTAAGGTCTTCAGGGCATTTAAGGATGTCTGTGACTTACCTGGCCTGACTGATGGGTGGCAATTGGGTCACTGTGGTGACCATGGTTACACATACTTCTCTCACCCATATTCACGTCATGCACGGCTTGATTATATGCTCATCTCTAACTCACTAAAGGACATATGCACAGTAAGAAAGCTGCTGAGGGTATTATCAGACCATAACCCATTAGAACTAAATATAGCTTGTAGGAGGAGCAGCATCCCCACTTTAAGGACTTGGACATTTGAAAGAGCCTTTTTAAATAATGAGTACTGTCAACATATGAGGGAGTGGTTACCAACTTTTTTAGCAATAAATGTGGGCAGTGCACCAATTGAGGTAGTCTGGGATGCGATGTAGGCAAGCATTAGAGGTGAGGCACTTCAGTTCTCAGTCAGGACTAATCGAGAAGGCAATCAACGGCTAGCCACGCTACAACAGAATCTGATTAGAGCGGAGGCAGACCTGATCTGTGCTGCACAAACAGGGCAGGTTGCGGATGAATTACCACGAGTAGCTGTTGCTAGAAACTTGATATCAGAGATCTTTATGGAGAAAGATATCACCAAAGGTACTATATATAAAGAAAAATCGTATTAACTCAGCGAACAAGTGGGACACCAGCTAGCAGTTCGTACAAGGGAGGAGATGACAGCTAATATGGTCAAGTCTATTAAAGATATAGATGGTGGGCTGAGAACAGAGGCATCGGAAATCTGGGCAGCATTTCAAAGGTTCTACCAAGAATTGTATAAAGAGCCAGAGAGGGACCAAGAGGACCCCGAGGAATATCTAGGTCAAGGGTTGGGCACTTGTTTGTATCAAGGGGATCTAGATAGCTTAGACGCCCCCCTTGGCTGGGTCGAAATACTGTTATCCTTGAACTTATTGGCAGCTGGCAAAGCAGCAGGGGTGGATGGGATTCCAACAGAGTTTTTTTGTGAAATTCTCAGAACAACTTAAGTCAATCATGATGCAGCTATTCAATTGGATATTCCAGGGCGGGAATCCACCCCCCTCTTGGTCCACTGCTAAGATTATGGTTTTCTTGAAAAAAAAATAAGGACCCCCTGGAAATGGGTTCCTACCGTCCCATAACATTGATTAACGGGGTCTCAAAGATATACTCTTTTAGCTTTTCAAGAAAAATTGTATTGAAGGAAAACAAGGTGTCAATACAAAGTACATAAGCAGGTCAAAAGTAAAACGTTAAGTAAGCAAGTGAAAGCAAACATCAAAAGCATGTGTAAGGAACAAATCCAAAAGCGAAGAGCGGGTTTAAATCGAACAAAAATATACAATGGTTAACTGTAGAACAATGCATAAATGGGTGAATATAATATAATAATGAAGAAATAAAGAACAGCGAGGGTGATTAAGGATGTTTAGAAACCTCTTGTTTGTTATGTTGCAAATGGAAAAAACGCTTTGCACAGACATCCAAATGAAGCGTGACTGGGAGCCATTAATCCAAACGTTGTGTCACTAAATTAGCAGGGAAGACAAAAGCAGTGTCCAGTCTATGGTTATGACACACATTATACCACCATGCTTTAAAGGAGATATTTGAAGAGTCTTTCCAATTAACTGTAATCTGCTGGAAAACAACAGCTAACAACAGATCGACAATTCGAACATTCAGTGAAACTTCTTCCCAACAGGAGGAAAGACTGCCCAAGAAAATGTGAGTGTAAGAAAAAAAAAGTGTGAGTGTGAAAAGTTTCATTGAATTGGGTCCAAACTCGCACCCAGAAATCATGAACAAGTTTTCTAGAGAATAGCATATGGAATAGAGTAGCATGAGGAGAAGAGCAAGTCCAGCATAAATCAGAAATGGTTGAAAATCTCTTACTAAGGTCAAATTGTGTGAGGAGAAGCCTATTGTAAATGAAGAATAGGGATTGTGTCAAATTAGCTGCTCTAGAGGATTTACGTATTTTAGTCCATAGTTTAGTCCACAGGGACGTCGACCAAGATGTAGCAAAGTCACATTCCCATTGTTCCTCTACTTTGGTTTTAGTCCTAATAGGCTGTGTGGTGGAGGTATTTGTAGATGGCGGAAGCTTTAGATGTGGTGCGTAAGAATGAGTGAAGTTGTGAAGCAGGGTTAGGGGGTGATGAGGGATTACAAGGTTGCGAAAGTTGAGTGTAAGTGGACATTACTGCCTCTTTAAGCAAAAGAAATGTCTGAGCGGAAGAAGCAGGAAGATCAAAAGATTGACGAAGGGCGGAGAAAGGAAGAACTGTAGAGTGAGAGAATAATTGGGATACCCAAATTAAATCCTGCTGCCTCCACGACTTCCAAAAAAAAGGTTTACCATTGATTAGAATGTGTATATTATGCCAAATGGTGGAGCTAAGAAAATCAGCCAACGTGGTAATAGGAGGAGGGGTATGGGGCAGGAGCAATTTAGTGGTAAATTTGTGTAAGGGGGATGACAGTGAGGACGGTTTACGAGAAAAGGATAAATATTCAGCAAAAGAGAATGGGGAGAGTGAAAGACGTTCGATAGCGACCCAAAGAGGACAGGGATCATCACAATCTTGCAACCAGAAAGAGGCTTGTCGCAGGAGGAATGCTTTCTGATAAGTCGGAAAATCCGGGTAGTTGACTTCACCCTCCAACTTTGGTCGTATTAATCTGCTGAGGGACATCCGAGATTTCTTACTATTCCAAAGAAATGAGGACAGGATGGAGTTAATCTTCTTAAAGAATTTTGAGGGAGTGGGTACTGGGATGTTGGATATTGTGTAAAGAGCTATAGGGGACAGCATCATCTTAATAGTGTTGAGGCGACCCCACCAGGAAAGATAAAGAGGGTGCCTTCTGGACGTTAGGTCAGATAGTTTCTAGACACATTTGTTTAAGCATAAAGAAACAGTATCCGGGATTGAAGGAGTAACATGCAAACCTAGGTATTTAATATATGAGGAGCTCCATGTAAATTGGAAGCGCTAAAGTCAGACTTGAAAGTAAACTTTGTCAAGGGCAAGATTTCACATTTGTCGTTGTTAAGTTTATATCCAGAAATTAAGGAGTATTCATGGACTACGTCGAGAAAAGCGGGTATAGACTCGGAGGGGTTGGATATAAAAAGTAAAATATCATCAGCGTAAGCAGCCAATCTAACATCCAGCTGTGAAGTATGAAACCCTTAAATATGAGGGTGCTGACGAAGTTTGGAAAGGAATGGCTCTAAAGCTAGGTTAAAAAGGAACAGGGACAAGGGACACCCCTGACGGACACCTAGTTCTAGATCAAAAAAGGAGGAAATTAAGCCATTAGCACATACTGCTGCGCATGGACTGGAGTAAAGGAGGGAGATCAGAGAAATGAATTTGGGTCCAAAACCAAACCATTTGAGAGTCGCGAAAATGTAAGTCCATTCAACCCTATTAAACGCTTTCTCAGCATCTAACGCAATTGTTGCAAGAGAATGTCGTAAACGTGAGGACTTTGATAGGACATTGAAGAGAAGTCTGGTGTTATCAGTGATGAAGCGCCCTTTAACAAAGCCCGATTGTTCAGCTCCCAGCAAATTGGGCATATAGAGGTTCAATCTCGCCACGAGTGACTTGGCAAAAATTTTGTAGTCGATATTAACTAGAGAAATGGGTCTGTAATTTTTGCGATGTTTGGGATCTTTCCCTTCCTTGGGGATGAGGCAAATGTGAGCATCAGAAAATGAGCCAGAAGATTTACCTAAAGGTAGAAATGTACCTAAAAGGGAGTATAATTTTGGTATGAGGAGTTGTAAGAAGTGTGAATAGAATTCAACTGTGAAACCATCCGGTCCGGGGGCCTTATCCTTCTGGAGGTGTTGAAGTGCAACAAGTAACTCTTGGTGAGATATATCTGATTCAAGAGAAGTGAGGTCAAGAGGAAAATGTTGGGGTTTGTGAATGCTTGAAAAGAAATGGGATAAGGAATCAGGTGAAGGCTGAGTATCAGAGGAGTAAAGAGAGCTATAGAAATGGGAAAACTCAGTTAAAATGTCAACATCCTTATGTTGAAGCTTAGAATTAGTGTAATACATGGACTCAATGTTCAACGTATTGTGCTTAACTTTCAAATAATTAGCTAAAGGTTTCCCAGTTTTATTCCTACCCCCATAGAATTTAGCACTTCACTTCAGCAGATATAGGGAAGCATCTTCTGTAGATCTTTTATTAAATTGCATTTTGGCTTCAACTAGGGCTGTCAAACTGTCTTGAGAATGCAATGTATGATAAACGTATTCCAACCTCTTGAACTTCTGAAGAAGGTCACCCGTGAATTTCCGGGCCGCCTTCCGCTTTGTGGCTACATGCCTATTCACAAAGTCTCTTGCAGAGGCCTTGAAGGCATCCCAGATAGTATGCTTGGGTAGAGAGGGAGTTTTGTTAATTTCAAAAAATTCAGTGATGAAGTCAGTGAATGAGGTAGTGAACTTAGGATCTAGTAAAAGAGCATATTAAAGCGCCACCTCCTAGGGCCATCCACCTTTGGGAGAATATCAACAGAAATAAAGACAGGGGCATGGTCTGATAACAAAATGGGACCAATTTCAGCATTAGTGAGAGTCTGGACAATGTTATGGGAGACAAAAATGTAATCAATCCTCGATTGGGACTGGTGAGAGGGTGAGTAAAAGGTGAATTCTGTCGCTGTCGGATTACAAATACACCAGGCATCAGTGAGATTATGTTGCGAAATAGTCTGAACAAAAAGTTTATGAGATTTTTTTGGAATGAATGAAACTTTGGAATTCCTGTCGAGAAAGGGGTCAAGGGGCTGATTACAGTCTCCAGCCAAAATAAAATTGTCATCCGCAAATTTGGTAATATGGGTGGAAAAAGTGTGCCAAAAGGCAGGGTCACCAACCACCAGTAGGGGCATAAACATTAAGAAGAGAGATTGGTCCGCCTTTTAAAGACAGTTTGACGTGAGCCCATCTACCCTCCGTATCAGATTCATGAGCTAACACATTATAAGAAAGAGACTTGCGACATACAATTGCAACCCCATTACGCTTACCATCACCATGAGAATAAAAGACTTCACCCACCCAGCCCCTTTTGAGTTTAGTTGATTCTACATCTGAAAGATGAGTTTCCTGCAAAAATGCAAGATCCACATTCAATTTAGCTAAATGAGAGAGGATTCGTTGTCTCTTAATAGGAGAATTAACACCCTTAACGTTCCATGTAACTACTTTTAAAGACATGCAAAATAATATAAACAATGATAAACAAATTGAACAAATTCAAAAAAGAAACCCGGAAAAAGAGAACATGTAAAAGGCAAAAGAATGTGAGAGAGAGAAAAGTAAAGTAACATGAACATCGTGCTAAAACATGACACAACAGAAAAACAAAGTACAATAGAAAGATGAGCAGAAGAGTGAGGAGAAAAAGAGGACAGAGAAGTGAAAAAGAAGGATTCAATATTGAGAGCGGAAGACCTGGGGAGTGGATAATGAAGAGATAGACACGAAAGAGAAAGGAACAGAGAAAACGAGAAGAGGGAGGAAAACATGACACCTATTACTTGGAACGAATGAAGGAAAAACATACTTACAAGGGAGAAGGGTATGGAAACACAATCAGGAGTAAAACCAGAAGAAGGGAGAGTGGGGTTGGAACCACACGGAGCAGGCAAGGCGTCCAGGGTCAGCGAAACGCCACACCAGAGAACACCACATCAGTTCTTGATCTATAGAAACATGAGGAGAACAACGATGAAAAATGGCCAAATGGTGAACATGAAAAACGACAGTCAAAACATCAGTGAACTAGAAATACTAATAAACAATTAATATGAAACAGTCTTAGAAAACAGATAACTAGCGAAACAGAGCATACTCAGAGGAGAGAATAAATGATCAGAAGGTTCAAGGAGGGAATGAAGAAGGCGGACCAGAAAGGTCCATATCAGAAGTGCGACATGCATTCAAGAAACTTTGAAGGCGCACAGGATCTTCATATGTAGTGGTCCTGTTATTGTAGGTGATCTTGAAAAGGCAAGGATAGAAAAGTCCATATCTGGCTCCAATAGAGCGGAGATCAGCTCGCATGTCCAGGAAAGCCTTGCGACGGGTTGCTGTGGCCCTAGCATAGTCCTGCGCAAAGAACAAGGGAGAGCCTAACCAGGTAAGAAGGGGAGAGGCTCTAGCTGCTGACAGGACTTGGAGGAGATCCGTATATTCTAGGAAGTACATTATAACACCTCTCGGTCTTAGTGTAGTAGAAGTTGAGGTTGGAGCTCGACCCAGCCGGTGTGCCCGTTGGATATTGAGCATAGTACCTTCAGGCAAATGTAAGAGCTTCAGGAGGAAAGATTTGAAAAAAGCAATAGGATCATTCCCCTCACAACCCTCCACCAGGCCGTAGAGACGTAGGTCATTGCGCCTATTATGATTTTCAAGGTCCTCCACCTCTTTCTGAAGAGAGTGGACCTGCGATTTTAAATGGGGGACCATGGTGGACGACTCCTGAAGAGAAGAGACACTTTTCTCTACTGCGGTGACTCTTGCATCCTTCTGCGCCCAATTGTCAGTCAGGATTTGCAATTTAGCATTGGTTTCCTCCATAAAAGGGCGCCGGGGACCTTATTTCATCCAGCAGAAGCTCCATAGATACAGACGCTGTGGATTTAGGCGGTGAGGGAGGGTCTTTTTTTAACCTTTTGGAGGTAGCTTTCCCTGAAGTAATCACCGGTGGATCCATCTCGAGCTGTGAATCGCTGTCAGAGGAGGGGTGAGAGGCTCGGTATTCGGCAAACTTAGAGAACAGTGTGGAATTCTTGAGAAGAGTGTGACTCAGGTTGTCAGTAGAAGGGACCGCTGACTTCCTGCCCATAAGGTGAGATAGCACACAGAGTAAAATATCTGGGCGCACGAATGGACGCAAAGGGATACTATGGTGGAAGTAAGAATTTACGAGATGACAATAGATATGAGTGTAAACCACAGTATGACAAGCTCAAGTCACAAAAGCCTTGTGTTAAATGTTGCGCTGGAGGATTCAGGTAACCATAGACAAAATCCCAGGACCACAAGCATCACATGGCGCAAGCAACAACAAAAAAAAAAAGTCTTCAAAAGCAAGAGCACATCACCAAAGATCCAAATTCCTGAGAGAAGGCGGGAGCCAAAACAGTCCAAGGAGAAAACCAGGTGTGTACGTGAAAGTAGAGGCAGCAGGAAATACGGAGAAAGTCACAAAATGGCTGCCTTGCACTCAGGGGAGTAAAGCCTCAGAAGATGAAAAAGGGACAAAAAAGAAAAGCATTGGATATAGCAGGTGCTGAAAAATGATTGTGATGGCAGGCAGAGCAAAACAGAGTCACCCAAAAAGGCAGCCAGCATTATTGGTGTGCAGCATGTCGTATGGCGCTGTGACTGGAAACACGCTCTAGAGCGACAAAATGCCGGCCGCGGCCGAGAAGAGCCGCGACCGAAACGCCTTCCTCACAGAACAAAGCAGAACAGCTTCAAGGGGTATCCGAAGGAGCTTCTGAGCATACCTGGAGCATTCCTATCATCGAAGTTTCCATTGCCAAAGCTCGGACAGAACACCAACCGCGGATGTTCGCCGGCGCTGACGGAGCGCTCACGCTGGAGCCGCCATACTTGTCGTTCGCCAAGCCACGCCCCCTCAAAGATATACTCTAAACTCCTGGCTGGGCGATTAGCGCTGATTATCCATAAGATTGTCTCAACCCGCCAACACAGGTTTATCCCTGGTAGATCAACAACCGATCATGTACAGAGAGTGATTTCCCTATTCGATCATGCTGAGGCAACAGGAGACCCTATGGCCCTTATTCTACTTGACGCGGAAAAGGCGTTTGATAGGGTCTCCTGGAAGTTCCTTTGGGCAGCTATGAGGAATTGCGGAATCACTAGGGGATTCATAAAGGCCATTCAAGGACTCTATGCTAACCCGAGCGCTAGTGTTGTGATAAATGGGACTATGTCCGAGAACTTTCCCATTAGAAGGGGAACTAGACAGGGGTGTCCCTGTTCACCTCTTCTTTTCACGGTGTATATCGACTCTTTTAACCGCAAATTGGAAAGCCACCCTGTTGTGCCACCAATTCGGGTTAATAACCATGAAACAAAAATTCTAGCATACGCGGATGATATAGCTCTGGTCACCACCGATCCTAATGAGGCTATTAAGATTATTGAGGAGGAGGCTCAGAGGTTTGGAAATACCTCCGCATATAAACTGAACTCAGGGAAAACCCAGATTGTCAACAATGGTAAAGTACGGATGAGAGATAATAGGGTAGTGGATCATGCTGTGTATCCTGGCGTCAGTATAAGCGCAAAGGTAGATAATATTGTTAAGATAAATCTTGACCCACTGATAAGCCGCACTAGAAAAAAACTGATCAGACTGGATAATCTGCATCTTACCATCGGCGGGAGGTGCAATGTGATTAAAATGCTGTTTTTAATAGAAAAGGTCCTGAACGGATCCTGAAGTTTAAAGCGGGCAACACTGGGTGCCAACAAAGCCATTCATCATATTTAAACTCATTGAGTCAGCAATTCATTCATTATTCATTATTTCATTAGCATTTTTGGATTTCATGATTTTTCAATTAAAAGGCATTACACTACAAACATTACGTTTTTTTTTATATATAAACATATTCAATAGTATTTAATGTTCAAAATAGAGGATATAGTCCCACAAACACCACTCACATTAAACATTCATATCCACACTACTAACAATGCAGCTATCATTCCTCAAATCATTCATTCATCCATACAGCAAAAATCAAAGATAATACATCGCTGCCTTTAAGTAGAATCAAGATGGTCACTGATTAATTGACAAAGAGAGATGCAGGGCAGGTAGTAGATGGAGAGCAGAATTATGAGATGTATTATACTCCTGCCAACAATAAGAACCAAGCCGACGCGCGTTTCGGTGTTCCGGCCCTCATAGGCCACACCTTCGTCAGGGCGATGAGGAAACGTGGGGTAGGGGACAAAGAAGGCAATGGGGTTTCAATCTTTAACTTCGACAGACGCCCTGGTGCTCGAGAAAACTCAGAAAAAATGTCCTAATTTTAGTTTTTTAGAGCACTAACCATAATGTTGATGCAAATAAGCCCCTCTCATGTATGTAATTTCTAAAGGAAATGCTCTAGGTATTACAGTTTTGATTACATGAAGATTACGTCAAGCGTTCCACACTTTTGTAATAAATATAGAATGTTAGCATTCTAGTGGTTCATTAGGATACTGTTGAGAGGCAGAGGCCAGGTGCATGGACTCTGAAAATTGAAGGCAGGTAGGAGGGTGCAGAGGCAACCATTTGACCATACTGGGCAGGCAGGAAGGGCAGTGGCAGCACATCAGACTATGGAGGGCAGTGGAAAGGGGGGCAGGGACAACAAACCAACAATACAGGACTGGCAAGAGAGGCTACAATCTCCTCTTTTTCAATGTAAGTCAAAGGGGAAAATCAGTACCCCAGTTTGTTTTCAAATTCTCCCTCTTACCAAGTACAAAATGTTAGCAAGTATGGTACATTGGATCATGGAAGGCAGGGGGAATTGGGGTAGGGACATGGACTTGGATAACAGAGGACAGGAGGGAGATGGAGAGGCGCACCAAACTGACCCTACAGGGCAGTCATCAGGGTTTGCAGCAGCACAATACACCACACCGGGCATGCGGGACGGGATTGCAGCACAACAATCCATAGAAAGCAATAGAGAGGGGACAGGACCATGCACGTGGACAACAGAGAACAGAGGGGAAAGAGGCAATGGTAGCTAGCTGACCATAATGGACATACAGGAGAGAAAGCTGTAGCATAACGGACCATAAAAAGGCAGGAGGGACAGATAAGGGGCATTACAATGGAACAGACAAGCCAGGAGGGAGGGAATAGGGGTCTGCACATGGAAATAGAGGGCTGGGGGCAAGGGGGCAGGCCAGAAGCAACAAGATGGCCTTGGAGGTCAGGCAGGATGGGCACTATAAGCAAGACACACCATGGAGAGCAACATTGAGACTATAATGGCATACACACTGACAATGGAGGGAAGGTGGGAGGGGGTCAGGGGCAGCTAGCCGACCACACAGGGAAGGTTGGAGGGGCAGTGGCAGCACAGAAGACCATGCATGGCAAGCAGGAGGGTTAGTGGCAGCACAATGGCTATTATGGGCAAGAAGGAGGGTGCAGGGGCATGCACAAAGAACTATGGAGGATCGAAGGGAGGGTCAGGACCTGGGCACAGAAAAGAGAGTTCAGGGGAAGGGACCTCACAACAGACCAGGTGAGGCAGGCAGGAGGAACAGTTGCAGCACAACAGACCAGGGAGGGCAGAAAGGTGTGGCAGTAAAATGGTCCATGGTGGGCAGGAGGAATGGGATAGGGGTATGGAAGGTGGAGAGGGATGGTGGAGGTGACAAGGACAGGTTACAGTCATTTGACAATGCTAGGCATGTGGTAGGGGAGTGGCAGCTCAACAGAACACTCAGAGTAGATAGGAGTGGCAGGTCCATGGAACATGGTGGGCAAAAATGATGGATCAGGGGCAAGCACACAGATATCAGAGGGCAGGGGGGAGGAGAATAGGGGCAGCAATCTAAGCACAGAGGCTAAGCGGGAGATCAATGATGGGGCATAGAATTGGGTAATGAGGGCAGGAGGAGTGGACTGCTAAAGGGAGGGCAGTGACACACATCGGACCATGCATGGCAGGAGGGAGGAGGATAGTCCATGGATTCAGACAACAGAGGATAGGTAAGAGGTGGATGGGGCAGCAAGATAACTGTTCAGAGAAGGTGGGAAGGCCAGTGGCAGAACAACGGCCACACAGGGCTGTAATAAGGGAGCAGGGACATGGACTTGGACAATCGATGGCTAGGAGGAGGGAAGGCAGGAGCAGCAAGCTTGGGTGGGGGCAGCACAATGCCAGGCCCTGCTTCCAAAACCCCACCATCCATTGTGATATGCATCTTACTTAACATTAAAAAAAAACTAGAAATGTGTTGAAAAAAACAAAGATTACAGGGACGGTATAGTTAGACTCAGATTTCACTCATACACAACCAGTGAAATTCAGCAGTTATAGTTACCTGAGCTAACTATAACTTACGCCCACGCAATGTACTGCTAATGACCTCAGACATTACATCATTCATGGCATGGTCAGTTACATCACTCATGACATCACTCATGACATCTCAAATGAGCTGTGAATGGAATGGAACTATAATCGCTAGAACTTTATTTAGGGATAGTGTGTGTATATTAACACCCCTTTTTTTCCTTTTCTTTCAAGTAAGAACCATTATAATACGCAATGTGCCCAGATTATTTTTGGCCAATAGCCTTTCACTTTAAAGTAATGTATAGTCCATTGTTTATGTTGATGTTTGCAATCGTAAGTATGTTTATTATGAATAAGTCATGTTGACAAACATACAGGTACGGCGGTCACGGGGAAAGACATGCTGAAATGACATTGTGTGCATATTAACACTTGTTTTCTTTTCTTTATTGTATAAATTCTTGAATTTTCACATCGTGACCAGGCCAATATGGCCACCAGCTTTTTGGATTAAAGTAATATGTAGTCCTTTGTTAATGATGGCAACTGGAGGCATTTGTACATTTAAATAAGGATGCTACAATGACGTCTTATATCGTTATCAAGGTTCGGACGAGCCAAAACGCGTGGATCACGTCCTTTGCAGATTAAGTACTTCCAAACTACAGCCTGAGTGCTGATTCCTTCCTTGTAAGAGTGAGAGGAGATTAAATACATATATACAAAATTCACAGAAAAAAACACAAGTTTCAGGGACATTATAGTTAGAAATTAGCATTTAAAAAACCTCAGAAATTCACTGAAAAAACCACAGGTTTCATGGATGCCATAGTTAGTTGGACATTTCAACTCGTACAAAGTTGTGCTAACTATAACTAACTGCTTACTATAACTCGTGCCCCCGCAATGCACTGCTGATCACGTCACATATTACATCACTCATGACATGGTCAGTGACATCACTGATGACATCTCAAATGACATCACTGATGACATCATCCACATGATCATCTGATGCACCTCCTCACACCCTGAAATACAGACTACCATTTTTGAAACCATAGACACACCAATACTAGTACAGCTACAATATTCTGTGAACTATGCATGCAGACCTCTAATCAGCTATATAGCATTGATGCAGTATTTTAAATACTCAGTTAGTACCTATGCAGTCTAGGAATCCTTGTGTCTGTTTCATGCATTTGTCCACTCACCCATCCAGCACTATGTACGTATCCTATCGCTCTGCCAATACCTTATAAATTTAGCATGCACTCTCTTTACAGCACTGAAATTTCTCCAGTTATTAGTAATATACTTAAAGAATGGCCTAGCCACTAACCCAAGTACAGGTACAATGTGTTGTACACTATGCATGCAGATCTCTAACAAGCTACATACTATTAAAATGCTCTTTTAAATACCCAGTTAATACCTATGCAGTGTTGGAATCCTTCTGTCTGTGCCACGTATTTCTCCAATCACCGATCCAGCACTATCTGCATATACCTAAGCACTTAAAAATTCAACATGTACTCTCTTTGCAGAACTGAAATTATTCTAGTTACTAGTCATGTACCTAAGGAATGGCCTAGCCAGTAAAACTATTACATCTACAATATTCTGTGCACTATGCATGCAGACCTCTAATCAGCGACATAGCATTGATACAGTCTTTTAAATACTCCGCTAGTACTGATACAGTCTAGGAATCCTTCTGTCTGTCCCGTGCAATTCTACATTCAACCATTCAGCACTATCTACGTATCCTATCACTCTGCCAATACCTAAGCACTAATACATTTAGCATGCACTCTCTTTGCAGCACAGAAATGACTCCAGTTATTAGTCATATGCTTAAGGAATGGCTTAGCCACTAACAAAAGTGCAGGTACAATATGTTGTACACAATGCATGTAGATCTCTAACCAGCTACATACTATTGATACGCTCTTCTAAATACCCAGTTAGTACCTATGCAGTCTAGGAATCCTTCTGTCTGTCCCATGCTCTTCTCCATTCACCCATCCAGCACTATCTATGTATCCTATCAATCCACCAATACCTTAACACTTATAAATTCAGCACGTACTTTCTTTGCAACACTGAAATTACTCCAGTTATTAGTCGTATACTTAAGGAATGGCGTAGTCACTAACACAAGCGCAGGTACAATATTTTGAACACTATGCATGCACACCTCTAACCAGCTACAAACTATTGATACGCTCTTCTAAATACCCAGTTAGTACCAATGCAGTGTAGGAATCCTCCTGTCTGTCCCATGCATGTCTGCTATTACCCATTCAGCACTATCTACTTATCCTATTACTCCACCAATACCTAAGCACTTATAAATTCACTATACACTCTGTTTGTAATACTGTAATGATTCTAGTTACTAGTCATGAAATTATGGAATGGCCTAGCTACTAACACAAGTACAGCTATAATATTGCATGCACTATCCAAGCAGACCTCTAACTAGCTGCATACTATTGATACACTCTTCCTAAATACCCAGGGCCTTATTTATGAAGGTCTTGCGTCGCCGGTGCGTCACTTTTAAAATGGGATAAAGTGACGCACCGGTGGCGCAAGGCCTTCATAAATAGGGCCCCCAGTTAGTACTCATGCTGTGTAGGAATCGTCCAGTCTGTCCCATGCCCTTCTTTAATCACTTATCTACCACTATCAACGTATCCTAACACTCCACTAAGCACTTATAAGTTAAGTGTTCACTCTGGTTGCAGCACTGTCATCATTCCTGTTACTAGTGGTATTCTTTTAAAATGACCTAGGCACCAACACAAGTGCACACAAAATATTCTGTGCATAATCCCTACAAATCTCTAAGCAGATACATTATATTGGTCCACTCCATTAAATACTGAAGTAGTGCCCTTGCAGCGTTGGATACCTCCTGCCAGTCTCATGCAATTCTTCAATCACCCATCCAGCACTATGTTCTTATTGTATCAGTCTGCCAATACCTAAGCACTTATGGGGCAGATTTACAAGCACCTTGTGCCATCAGTACGTCACTTTTTGTAACGTAGTGATGGCGCCTGGCACTCCTTCATATTTACAAGGAGAGGAAAAGCCACCGTGCGTGGTTTTTCCTGTCCTTGTAAGTACGACCCCTTCATACACAGAACTTTGCGTTGAAGGGGCGTTCCATAGGTGTTGCTGTGGGTGTTCCCACGCAACACCCATAGAACAAGACACATCTCCAGATTTGTGAGAAATCGTAAATCTGGAGATGTGTGTGAATGCTGCACCATCCTAGAGATGGTGTAGCAAGGTGCAACAAGGAGAACTGTTTTAATCTCTCCTCATTTTTTCCTCTTTCAATGCATGCTGCATTCCACAGCATACATTGAAAGAGGAAAATGCCTTTACTGATTGTTTTTGTGCAAAAGGTGTCCCTTCCTGGCCAATAACAATCTCCGCGCAACACAGACATCCTTGCACCATGGTGCAAGGATGTCTGTGTCACCACATGGCTGCAGTTTGTGCAGCAGTGCAGAGGAAAGCACTGAGTTGTAACATATTCCTGTACATATGTCCGTGCTTCGGAAGTGCCACAGTGCAGTGCAGCTAAAGAGCTTACAGTGTCACGCTGCAGTACTTCCTCATAAATCTTCACCTACAAATTCACCATACACTACTAATGCATTCTTTAAGTCAATCATGCTTTATACATATATTGAACCAAACTTTCACACATTACCTTGCAATTATGGTTATTTCTTTTACCAGATAAGGTAGTTCTGATTATTTTTGAGTGTTATTTCAAAAAATGAACATAAAAAAGAAGGAATAAAACAGGAAACTTTTGGAATTACTTATCATTCCAAAAACAAACAAAAAACATTAACAACGATTGCTGCGTTGCGCAGCACAAACTGCATCCACCAACTGCTCACTGAAGCGTATAAGTTTCATACACTTCACGCAGTGTTGCTCGAGAAAGGCGAATTCTGGCCTAATGTCCATTGCAGGTGTTCCTGATGACGCTCCAGATGTACTTGCCACAGCATGTGAGGGGTTCAAATCAGCTCACCTCATTTCCTCCCGAGCAAAATTGAGAGGATGTGCAGTCCGGAAATGCTTGTACATAGAAGCAGTGCCACAAGAGTATTTTTTTTCACTGCCTTTTGACAGGACTGGGTCACAAATTTTGCACGTCACTTTTCTTGCATTTACGTTCTTCTCTCCAGGTGGAAAAGTGAGGAATTTCCACTGACAGATTCTGGCCTCTGTGGACGTGGTGCCTCCTGCAAGAATTTTTCTTCCTCCTGCTGCTGCTGCTGTCCAGATGCCATTTTGTTTGATATTTTTTGAAAAACACAAAAAAAACTATGCAAAAAGGGTTCTGGTAGGAAAAGAGATGTCTCTCTAAAGATGCTCCAACAAGAATTCTTTTTTTAGGTCACATGGTATCCGTGCACTCTGTGCTCACGAAGCAGGCACCCGACGCGACTTCGCAAAAATATATTTAAAAATAATATAAGTTTATTATAAGTACACATTTTGTATTTTTATGAATATCTTAGGTAATCTCTTGCCCTAATATGTATATTAGAGGCATATACATATCATTTTAGAACATAAAATAATTTCACCAGAGTCGCGCACCCAGCACGCCCCAGCACGTACATGATGTTACCCGGAACCCACCACCGCTCAAGTGTCACGTACCGTAATGTGCATGTGTCACAAATGCCCGGGAGCAGGAGTCGCGGACTGGTCGCATACCAATCATGCACATCACGTAATATTAAATGTATATGATGTAACTGAAAAACACGCAGCCATCGCACACCGTAGCTGGATGGTGGCTAGAATCCACGCATCCACCGTGATGTGTACGCTTTGGGTGCGCGACTCCGAATTATTATTTTTTTTTAAAGAAAATGATATGATATATATTAAAATAAAAAAAATAAAAAATTCAACAATATTTCAGTTTGAATTTGTTTGTACATCTTTTTTGCAATTTTCAGAAAAATATATAATGGTATTTAATGAATAAAATATTTATAAATAAACAGTTAAAAAACTGTAGATAATCAGGTATCACTACTATTACACTTAAAAGTTAGCATTTAAAAAACCTTTGTTTTTTTCTGTGAATATTTTTTATATGTCAATTTTTTTATAACAATATCTTATTTGACATGATATTTATTTTTTACATCTTTAAAAAATGTAAGATTTCGCTAGGAATTTAGTTTAGAAATTGGTGCTTTTTATGTAGGCGAGGAAATTATTTAGTATGGATTTGTCTATGGTTTGTAAGTATTCTAGTCCTTTAGCTTTTTGGTAGAGCCTTAGCGGCCTATTATGATCACGGGCGGATCGCCCGCCAGAACTCCCCGCCCAATGGCCATTTACCCCCAACACATTAGCATGGCGGGGTGTACCACGGCGGACGGAAAGACCATCCGCAACCTTTCCGCCGGTAGGCAGTCGTCACGATTTCCTGCTGGGCAGAAAAGACCCACAATATGGTGGCAGTGCCTTGCAGGCGCCGCCATCCATATTAGGATGGGTGCGTGAGGCATGTCTTTCGGAAAGACATGAAGAGAATACCTTTGGGAGCCTGTTGCAGGCCCCCTTGGCAGTGGATGCCTGCACTTAGGGGTCCCATGGTACCCCGTTCATTGGCAGGAACAGGGTGGTAGGCAGGCACAGTGAAATGCCTGTCACGTTGTGCATGCCAATGCACAACATGCACATTTTGCATTGCGGCGGGTGCTGCTGACAGCACCACCCGCTGCAATGCATAATATGCAGGATGCAACCACCAGGGTGACAGGCATATCCTAACTGGCATAGCGTGACTGCCGCACCTCTGGCGGTTGGTCCTGTTTACAGTTATGTTGAAGGGCGGACAAGGTCTGCCCACCATCATAATGGGGCCCTTAATTTGAATTGTAAATGCTCATACATTGTTTTAGTTTCTTTTGTTAATTTTGGACATAGTTGTGTTACAGATTACTCTAGTCTAAGTTGTTGGTAGCTTTGATTCTAGTAATTTGTGTAGGGTTGGCTGGGTTCTTCTCATTGTGGCTTGGAAGGCATTATGCCATCCTTCCACAGCGTTGTTAGTTTTTGCTTCCTTGTTTAGAGTACTGTTCTATACATTCCACCATGGAATCTGGGGTTTTGGTTCTCTTCTGTGTCCAGATCTTTGTAGTCTTCCCACCCATGTATCCTGAAATAGTCTAGTAGGAGACTTAGTTTATGCTAATACGTTTGGTAATAGGGAATTTCAATTAATAAATTATAGTGTTCAGCAACTTCTGTTATTAGGACATAGGCTATTGTAATTAGTTTTTTGTTTCATATGCAAAGTTGCTGTTAGTTGCATATTCTACACTAAGGGTAGGTTTCTGAAGGTGCCTCCATATGCTTTGATTAAAGTGGTAATAGCAACCTTGTATTGCTGTGTGAGGGTACGTTTTTAGGATGGCTTATTTGAAGTCTATGATACTTGTTGGTGGGTAGTATTTATTAGTTTCTTGCTATATTTTTGTTAACAGTTATACATAGGTAGTTGTTTGTTTGTTTGGTAACAGTGCATACATCAAGGGGATGTTGCTATTGTGACACTGTCCATATATTATGTATAATTGGCAAAATGGTTTGGGATGTATTTTAAATGTACTATCCACCATACATGTTTGTGGGAGTTGCAAATAATACAATCCTTTTTTCATTAGATTTGTTATCAAAAAGAAGGAAGTTTTCCTTGCTGTGAGTTAGAGTTAGTTCTGGTGGTATTTGAACTTTACTAAATGTTTTGGGGCAGATGGGATGTCAGTAATAGCTTTCTTAGCTCTAGCAATTAGTATTTGTAAAGTTGAGATGGAGGGTAATTGTCCAGTTACATGTTCAGGAACAAGGTAGTTTGTCCTATAGTATTTCAGTTGGAGGTTTCTGAGAGCTAGTACTAGTCTCTTTAAGAGTTCCTAAAAAAATCGCTAACGTCTCTCCCTACTATATTAGGGGGGGTGGTTATCTTCTTTGACATTTATTACAGTAGTTTCCTTTGTTGTTCCCCTAGCATAAGATGCATTGGAATAGTATTTGGTTCTGTAGACATATCCCATATAGCATAGTAAAATTCTTCCTTTTTGCAATGTTTTGCATCTCCAGCCATTTTGATATTTAAACTGTCATGTGAAATGTATTTAGAAAATGTTATATATATTATACATGTTTTTATTGTATTGCAAAAATTAAACTAATACCTAAACTTATATGCTTGGTTATGTAGCAAATTTTAGATTGTGGCATATTTTCTGTTGGTCTTTGGATGCAGTGTTTGTTTTTTTCTGTTGAAGAAAAGTATATTTTGAATTTATTTGTATAACGATTTTGGGGTGTGAGTAGTTAGTGGGGTTTTTGGGTTGAGAGTTTTAGTTGTTGGAAGAGTATCTTTTAATTTGTACTTACTTTTTTGGAGGAACTTCTTGGATGTTGTTTATAGTTAGTTGAGTGTAGTTTGGATATTCTGTAGAGGAGATATGATTTATCATAATATTAGGTTATTAGTTGAGTTTGTTAAAGATTACTTTAGTTTTATTTTTTTACATTATCAAATACTTGTACTTTGTAAAGTTGTAAAGTTTTGGATGTGCCAGTGTGCTATTGTAGAGAAAATCTGGCATAGATTTTGCCTTTTCTGGTCTTTGCTGGTGTATTACACATTTATGTTTTTGTTTATATATTGTTCATTTAATTGTTCTTTCATTTTTATTGGTTTATTGGTTAGGTAGTTGTTTTTCATTGGTTGTTAAGAATGGGTTTAAATTGTTTTGCCAGTTGTTTCCTTATTTGGTAAACACTACTGAATGGTATTTTTATTTTTTTTATTTCTATATTCAGTAATATTCTAGTATTTAATTTGTAATCTATAATGTGGTAAATGTATAATTTTTAGTTAATTTGTTTGTAAAAATTATTTATTTTTTGGTGTGGTTAATGTTAAATATTTTGTAGAGCTCTTTCATTTTAGTATTGATCTTATTTTTAGTTATTATTTATATTGTGTGTGTTTGCACTATTGTTTATATTCTTATTGTTATGTGTTGTGTTATTTTTATTATTTTAAAGTGTTGATATTTGTGTGTTTACGATAATGTTGTCTACATTTTTGATTTTTGAGATTAGATGTATCTATGATTTTACCGTTGATATTTTTATTTTGATATTTGTATAAAGTATAGGATGTCGATATTTTTGTGGTTGATATTGGTGTGTTGATAATGTTGTTGCTCAATAGTAGTTTCCTGCAGCCTTTATAAAGGATGTGCCAGATCCAGTGCCTTTAGGACAGTGACTGTTTGGTTACTTTCCTAGAGTTCTGAAAAAGTCACTACCGCGCCCCCGGAAATAGGATTGCCTGATTATAGCAAAGTCTTTTTGCTTTTGGGCATTGAAAGAGAGGGCAGCGCTCTTTCAGTGGTAACACAAAATCACAGAGGAGTCCGATGACAGTTGCGTACTTCTCAGCCACATTAGTTCCAGTGGTTGCTGTGTGTTATCCTCCAAATCCTCGGGATCAGTGTGATGCAAAATGAAGGCCACCTCCTGATCTATCCAAACCCTGAATGCTGTTATAGCCAAGGGTTAAGGACGGATCAGGCGAGGGCAATAAAGCCCGCGGGAAAGGAAGGGAACTGCAGGGAGGGAGATCTGAAATGACAAACAATAAAGATCGTTGAACCAGTTCTTTCTCTGTCCTATACAAGATACCTTGAAAGAATATGAAAGGCGCCGTAACTGTAGAAGATAAGACTCTTCACCCACATCAAGACCTAGGAAGACTGAGGACAACGCTATTTCCCACCTGTAACACATAAAGCATAACAAACCTTGCCCACTGTCCTAGTATGTGGCCAATGGATATGATATATGAATATCTATGGAATGTGTACGTAGCCCTCCTTTGCTAATGCTCTAACTGCGAAAGGGAGATCATGGAGTAACAACGTTGTTGGTTTAAATAACGATAATCAAAATAATCCAGAATGGGTTACGTCACCCGGTATTAATAATATATTTGAACAGTACCTTTTGCCAACCATGCACGAGTTGTCTGTGGGCACTTCCAATACGCTCCTATATCTAATCCGTATTGTATCAGTTGTATCCAAGGACTGGAATGTACAATCAGTGCTGTAGGGCCAAAAAAGATGTTCCTTAGCCAGGGCAGCAAGACGCCGACTCCTTCGAGGACAGACTTATTACCAAGCCTGGTAACGTCTGTATGTAGTATGTTGCGATTTCGTCCTCCGCATGAACCTTAGCTTCAGGCTCACCAACGGAGGGCAAAGGTTGCAATAAAAACTCAAGACGCCAGTATGATGAAACAAACAATAGTCGTCCTCCGCATGAGCCGTTACTGGCTCTTCCAACGGAGGGCAAGGCAGGCTCTGATAACGCCTTACAACTTATACGCAATCGTCCTCCGCATGAGTCTTCCAGGACTCGCCAACGGAGGACCAGACAACAAGAATATCGGCAGGATTGCCGATCGTAGGGAGAGCAAAGCTTTACAAGAAACGCTTTCCCAAGTCAAGAACAAGGAATCCACAGAACGGAGTCCGCCGACCTCCGCCGTCGGTCAGTAGCAAGATTGAATATCAGACACGGAGGACAGGACGTGGATCCCATATGTAACCTCCCATCGGCTTGCCGCTAAGGACTCTGGGAGATGTAGTTTCCATGGATGCAGCACCACAATGATCCCAAAGTTATCGGCTGCAATGGCGCTCTCCTGGGGAACATAACAGTCAATCAATCAATCAATCAATGACATTTATAGAGCGCACTACTTACCCGGAGGGTCTCAAGGCGCTTGGGGGGGGGGGTGCTGCTACTGCTCGAACAGCCAGGTCTTGAGCTTCTTCCTGAAGGAGAGGTGGTCTTGGGTCAGGCGCAGGTCGGTAGGGAGGGAGTTCCAGGTCTTGGCGGCCAGGTAGGAGAAGGACCTTCCTCCTGTTGTCGTTCTTCGGATGCGGGGGACTGCGGCGAGGGCGTGACTGGCTGATCGGAGGTGGCGTTTGGGAGCGTAGAAGTTGATGCGGTTGTTGAGGTAGCTCGGGCCTTGATCGTGTAGGGCTTTGTGTGCGTGGGTGAGGAGACGGAAGGTGATTCTTTTGTTGACGGGGAGCCAGTGCAGGTTTCTCAGATGTCCGGAGATGTGGCTGTGTCGTGGGATGTCGAGGATGAGTCTGGCCGAGGCGTTCTGGATCCGCTGGAGTCTCTTCTGGAGCTTGGCGGTGGTTCTGGCGTAGAGGGCGTTGCCGTAGTCCAGTCGGCTGGTGACGAGGGCTTGGGTGACCGTCTTCCTGGTCTCGGCGGGGATCCACCGGAAGATCTTCCGTAGCATGCGCAGGATGTTGAAGCACGACGAGGAGACGGCGTTGACCTGTCTGGTCATGGAGAGGGAGGAGTCCAGGATGAAGCCCAGGTTGCGTGCGTGGTCTGTCGGTTTGGGTGCGGTGCCCAGGGCGGGGGGCCACCAGGAGTCGTCCCAGGCGGAGGGCGAGGAGCCCAGGATGAGGACTTCCGTCTTGTCCGAGTTCAGTTTCAGGCGGCTGGTCGTCATCCACTCGGCTACGTCTTTCATCCCTTCGTGCAGGTTGGCTCTGGCGGCGGTGGGGTCGTTGGTCAGGGAGAGGATCAGCTGGGTGTCGTCGGCGTAGGAGATGATGTTGAGGTTGTGTTGGCGTGCAATGGCCGCGAGGGGGCTCATGTAGACGTTGAAGAGGGTGGGGCTCAGCGAGGATCCTTGAGGCACGCCGCAGATGATTCCGGTGGCCTCTGACTTGTACGGTGGTAGGCGGACTCTCTGTGTTCTTCCGTCGAGGAAGGAGATGATCCATTCCAGTGCCTTCTCCTGGATTCCGACGTTGCTGAGGCGCTGCACTAGGGTGCGGTGGCAGACAGTGTCGAATGCCGCGGAGAGGTCTAGGAGGATGAGGGCCGTTGTCCATCAGGTCTCGGATGTCGTCGGTGGCAGCGATGAGGGCGGTCTCTGTGCTGTGGTTGGCTCGGAAGCCCGACTGTGAGGGGTCGAGGGATCCATTCGTCTCGAGGAAGGCGGCCAGCTGTCTGTTGACGGTCTTCTCGATGACTTTGGCTGGAAACGGGAGGAGCGAGATGGGGCGGTAATTCTTGAGTTCGGTGGGGTCCGCTGATGGTTTCTTTAGTAGAGCGCTGAGTTCGGCGTGCTTCCAGCTCTCCGGGAAGGTGGCGGTATCGAAGGAGGTGTTGATGATGTCCCGCAGGTGGGGTGCGATGACAGCGTCGGCCTTGTTGAAGACGTGGTGAGGGCAGGGGTCGGTCGGAGATCCGGAGTGCATAGAGTTCATCGTGCTGATGGTGTCTTCTGTGTTGATCTGGGTCCAGGCGCGGAGGGTGGTGGTGGGGGGCGTTGGTGCGGTCGTGGCGTGCGTCGGTTGAGTGCTGAAGCTGTTGTGTATGTCCGCGATCTTGTTGTGGAAGTAGGAGGCGAGGGAGTTGCAGAGGTCTTGCGATGGGGTAATGTCGTTGTTTCCGGCGTTGGGGTTGGAGAGCTCTTTCACGATGTTGAAGAGTTCCTTGCAGTTGTGTGCGTTGTTGTCCAGCCGGTCCTTGAATGCAGTTTTCTTGGTGGCGCGGATCAGTTGGTGGTGCTTCCGGGTGGCAAGCTTGAGGGTGGTCATGTTGTCCGGTGTTGGTTCCCTTCTCCAGGCTTTCTCGAGGGCTCGGCAGTTCTTCTTGGAGCTCTTGAGTTCGTCGGTGAACCATGGGGCCTTCTTGCTGCCGGGTCTGCTGGACGGGGTCCTCAGTGGGGCGAGTACATCCCCCTCCTCACAAAGAGTGCCGCAAAGGCCCAGGACGCATGGGAAACCGCCTATGGTACAAGGACACCAGACGAGGTGCATGAATCCCAGACGTGGGCTCCCAAGTATTCTCCTTTGGGCCATACCCCTTCCAGGAGACCAGGTAACTGAGACCTCCCCCCTGCCATTTTGAGTCTAGGATGGCCCCCACCTCGTATTCCAACCCGTCCTGCACCACCAACGGCGGAGGGAGCCGCTGCACAGAGGACAGAGACGACTTCAGCAAGGACACATGGAACACTGGATGAACCCTCAGGTGTCTTGGGAGCTTCAGCTTCACGGCCACAGGATTGATACAACGCTCAATAGGGTATGGGCCGATGTAGCAAGGGTTAAACACGCTGTGTTTACGAAATTTGATGTTCCGGGTAGACAACCACACCATAGCCCCTACTTGATACAAAGGTCCAGGACGCCAAGGCTTGTCTGCCGTGCGTTTATACGCTGCCTTGGACGCATTCAGATTGCCCTGAACCCTCACCAATGTATCCTTGATGTGCAGAACCCTCCTTGCAGCCTCCGGCACCTCGTCCTCCTTATCTGGATGAAGAAAGGGAAGGAAACGTGGATGGTGCCCGTAAGGACAGTAAAAGGGAGACACCTGTGTAGCACTATGAGTAGCATTGTAATACGCCACCTCCGCAAGCCACAAATAGTCCACCCAATTGTCCTTTCCATGATCCACATACCATCTCAAAAACTGTTTCAGGGTCTGGTTGAGACACTCCGTCTGCCCATCCGTCTGAGGGTGGAAGCAGGTGGACAAGGCCGTCTTGATATGCAAAGAGGAACACCAAGACTTCCAGAACTGCGCGGTGAACTGGGAGCCCCTATCAAAGATGATGACAGCTGGCAACGCATGCAATCGAACGATGTACACCATCAATAGACGAGCCAATTGCCTAGCTGTGGGAACTTGTGGGCAGGCAATAAAATGTCCCATCTTAGTCAGGTAGTCGATCACCACCAGAATCGCAGTACACCCCTGGTCTCTGGGCAGGCCCACCACGAAATCCATCGATATACGCTCCCATGGAACAGTAGGCGTGGGCAAAGACTGCAGCAGCCCTGCAGGGCGACAATGATCCGCCTTGACTGTCGCACAGACCACACACTTTGACACCCATTTGGCGACATCAGCCCTCAGCGAAGGCCACCAACATCGTCGATTGATATGATCCACCGTTTTCTCCATGCCCAGATGACCAGCACTGGGGGAACAATGACACCACCGGTACACCTGCTTCTGAAGGGAAACTGTAGGAACCAAAAGCCGCCCTTTATTCACCGGATACCCATCCAACATCCTCCATTCACCGTGACCTCGCAGCCAAGTCTTCCAGTAGAAGGTGTTAATACCCTTCCGGATCCCCTCCAAGAAGGCATCAGGTTGTATAACACACACCCGCTTCGCTGGATCAATGATGGCGTTCTCCTCCACATGCGCAGGAGTTCGAGAAGAGGACTGGCGAGCCAATGTGTCAGCTTTCCTATTATCCGCCACAGGTCTGAATGTGATAGTGAAGTGGAACTCGCAAAAGAAAAGCATCTACCGAAGCTGTCTCGGCGTGAGATGTCTATATGCTGTCATGAACTGGAGGTTTCGATGGTCAGTGTAGACAGTAACCAGGTGTTTAACCCCCATCAAGAAATGCCTCCATTCAGTAAATGCAACTTTTATCGCCAGAAGCTCCTTTTCGGCGATACAATAATTGCTCTCAGCCCCGTTCAGCTTCCGGGACATGTACGCAACGGGATGTAATTGTCCTGTCTGATCATGTCTCTGTGACAGTACAGCTCCCAATGCAACATTAGAGGCATCAGCCTCCACGATAAAGGGCTTGTCAGGATTCGGATGAGAAAGTTCTGGGGCAGACACAAAGCCTCCTTCAAAGCTTTAAAAGCTTCATGGGCTTCAGAGTCCCATACAAAAGGATGTGCTTTTCTCAACAGTCTTGTGATGGGAGCGACTACTTGAGAAAACTGTTTAATGAAGCACCTGTAAAAGTTAGCGAAGCCGAAGAAGCATTGCACATCCTTCACATTTTGCGGTATATGCCACTCTTTCACTGCCTTGATCTTACGTTCCGCAATTTCCTGGCCATGAGGGCTGAGCATGACCCCTAGGAATTCCACTGTTGAGACATGAAAGTCACACTTGCTCAACTTGCAGTATAGGCTGTGCTCCTGCATATACTCAATACCTTTTTAACATGATGTACATGGACGTCCTCTGATTGAGAATAAATGAGAATGTCGTCTATGTAGACAACGACATAACGGTCCAAAATCTCACGCAAAACATCATTTAAAAAGTATTGGAACGCCACTGGGGCATTGCAGAGCCCAAATGGCATAACCAAATACTCGAAGAGCCCATACCTGGTCTTAAAGGCGGTCTTCCATTCATCCCCTTTTCTCATTCTCACCAAATGATAAGCACCTTTCAAATCTAACTTGGTGTAAATGGTGGCGGTCTTAACCTGTTCCAGCAATACACTGATCAAGGGAAGGGGATATCTGTTCTTAGTTGTTACTGCGTTTAAAGCCCTGAAGTCAACACACACCCTCAATTCCCCATTGGCCTTCGGGATAAAAAAAAGTGGAGAGGCCACCGGGGACATGGATGGACGAATGAAACCAAGCTTCAAAAGCTTATCCAGATAATCCCTTAAATGTACGTTTTCGGGTTCAGTTAAAGCATACAAGCGTCCACAGGGAACTACCGCACCAGGGACAAGATCGATTTGGCAATCATACTGCCTATGTGGAGGGAGGATTTCCGCTTGTATTTCATCGAAAACCCCTTCGTATTCCTTGTATACTTCCGGCAACTGTACCTCTTTTTCAGCTGCCGTGGTCACATACTCACTACATGCTAAAGCCGAAGAAGGCCTCTCAGTAACCTCGTAACAATTCTCCCAACAATACTAGGAGTTCAACGTGATGGTGCCTGTAACCCAGTCTATTTCAGGATTGTGTCTTTTCAGCCATGGGATACCCAGAATGACACCATATTGCGGTGCCTGGATTATGCTGAATTTGGCCCATTCTTTATGACACCCAAACATCATGTCCATATCGCCTGTATGGTACCCAACGGGGCCTATATCTAACTGTCTCCCATCCACAGCGTATATCACTTCACATGTCTCTCTAGGGACCATACCAATCCCAGCTCTCTTTGCTTCCATCAAATCCATGAACATGCCCGTAGCGCCTGAGTCTACCATAGCATGCATAGGTATCCATCTAGCCTGCACCAGCAACATAATTTCAATAAACAGGTGCTGAGCCCCCACGATATTCTTTAGCAGAGAAGGGATGTATTTCTGACTCCAAGGAACCCCTTCGTTCACCTCAGAGTCCTCTAGTTTTCCGAAGGTTTTTCAATAGCTGCTGAAACCCCTTTGGAAGTGCGGAATCTAGACATCTTGGGTTTAACGGGGCTTTCCCGCACGAAGTGCCCCTTTTTACCGCAATATAAACAAAGACCGTGTTTATGCCGCAGTTCTTTCTCTGATGTGGATAAGGCCGCCCTTACAGCCCCTATATCCATGGGTTCAGAAGTAGTGGCTGAGTCTTTGTCTAAGGGCTTTGAAGGCCCATATGAAGGGATCGTTCTCCCCTTAAGTTTATGATCACCTTTACGTTCTTTTAATCTGTGATCCAGACACAAGACCAGATTAATCAAATCCTCACAAGTCACTGGCTGAGGATCTATCTGCGCTGTAATATCCTTCATATCTTCATGTAATCCCTGATGGAATAAAGTAGCTTGTTTGGCTTCAGGCCACTTTGTTTCTGTAACAAGTCTCCTGAAAGAGTTCAAGTAGGTCAAAATGTCCTGATTACCCTGACGTAACTCTAACAACTCTCTGTCTGCTGTATAGGAATCCGCCCTTCGGTCAAACACCTTAACGAATTCTTCCTTAAATGCCTCCCAATCGTGTATGAGAGGGTCATCTCTATGTGGAGAAGTGTGGCTCACTGGTTAGAGGAGGCAGACCTGGAAGCAGATGTCAGCCCGGGACCAGGGTTCAATTCCCGGCTCGGCGGGGTCTTGAGTCCTAAAATGTCCATGGACTTGACAATTCTCGCTCCGGTGCCTACTTGATTCACGGGTTCACACTCTGCGACTCTGGGCAATAGCTTGCTTAATCTCCACAACGGCCCCTCGCGGTGGGATGCCTGGCTTTCACCTTGCGGATACCCTGCCGGGGTTATCTCACAGGGGAATACCAGGACGGGTTCCCTAAGCAAGCGCTTAGAAACCGCTTGGTGATTTGCGCTATATAAATTCCTGTACATGTACATTTACATTTATGTATCAGTGGTACCGCCCATTGGGCTGCATCACCTGCCAGGTATGAGATGAGGAACGCCACCTTAGCCTGATTAGTAGGAAAGGACCTAGGTTTACAAGAAAAATGCAGCATCACCTGCGTGAGAAACACTTGTACCGATCCTGCGTCCCCCTTAAAGCGTTCAGGATTAGCTAATGGAATGGTAACAGGCATGTTCACCACCACCAGACTTGGTGGTGTGGTACTGGAGGCCCCTGCATTAAATGGGTTCCTCTGGATGGTATCCAATAGATTGCGTAGATCCGCTGTCTCCTGTCTAGAGGTGATCAATTCTGACTGGACTAGCACTAGGGCTGCTAGCACATCATCAAGAGTGGCCATTTTAACATCCGCTGATCAGGAGGATGTATAATCGTGGGTCAGATATTCTGTTATCCTCCAAATCCTCGGGATCAGTGTGATGCAAAATGAAGGCCACCTCTTGATCTATCCAAACCCTGAATGCTGTTATAGCCAAGGTTTAAGGAAGGATCAGGCGAGGGCAATAAAGCCCGCGGGGAAGGACGGGAAATGCGGGGAGGGAGATCTCAAACGACAAACAATAAAGATTGTTGAACCAGTTCTTTCTCTGTCCTATACAGATAAAACAATGAGACATAAACCATCAATCTAGCCCCTCACACACTCTACCTGGAAAGAATATGAAAGGCGCGGTAACTGTAGAAGATAAGACTCTTCACCCACATCAAGACCTAGGAAGACTGAGGACAACGCTATTTCCCACCTGTAACACATAAAGCATAACAAACCTTACCCACTGTCCTAGTATGTGGCCAATGGATATGTTATATGAATATCTATGGAATGTGTACGTACCCCCCTTTGCTAATGCTCTAACTGTGAAAGGGAGATCATGGAGTAACAACGTTGTTGGTTTAAATAACGATAATCAAAATAATCCAGAACGGGTTACGTCACCTGGTATTAAAAATATATTTGAACAGTACCTTTTGCCAACCATGCACGAGTTGTCTGTGGGCACTTCCAATACGCTCCTATACCTAATCCGTATTGTATCAGTTGTATCCAAGGAGTGGAAGGTACAATCAGTGCTGTAGGGCCACAAAAGGTGTTCCTTAGCCAGGGCAGCAAGACGCCGACTCCTTCGAGGACAGACCTATTACCAAGCCTGGTAACGTCTGTATGTAGTATGTCGCGATTTCGTCCCCCGCATGAACCTTAGCTTCAGGCTCACCAACAGAGGGCAAAGGTTGCAATAAAAACTCAAGATGCCAGTATGATGAAACAAACAATAGTTGTCCTCCGCATGAGCCGTTACTGGCTCTTCCAACGGAGGGAAAGGCAGGCTCTGATAACGCCGTTTGCCGGGCTTGGTGCCTGGGGTGGGTCGCCATCTTTGAGTGGGGCAGAGGAGCTTCCATCCGCCTGCGTTGACTGCGCATGAGCCAGCGAGGGAGCGCCTACATAATGCTCCTCCCCTAGCGTAGCGGGATCGCGTAGCGGGCGCTCCCTCGCGTGGCGGGAGTCGTGCCAGAGTCCTGCCCGTCTGCGCCCGTCCGCGATAGGACGCGCTAGACGTGGCTGGGCTCTGACCCTATTCCTGGCTGTTCTCCTGGCCACAATGCTGTGCTATACTAGGGACAGACTTGTTGCTATCAACCAGTCACTTGGGACTTGCGGTACGTTGCGGGTGGACCCCTTATGCGGGCCCCTTCTTTGTGGCTGTGGGCGGTTTACTCTCTCCGCCCCCCTAAGAAGGGATTGTAAGGAATGTGTCACTGTGGCTGCTATCCCACATTCCTCTACCAGCATTTGGAATCTAAACGCCAGGTCGCTTGTCAAGCATCACCTGGATATTTTCGTTCTACTAGGCAACGATCCACCAGACTTATTTTGCCTGACAGAGACCTGGCTGCAGGATGCTGATACGGCCGTTGTCAACTTGGCCTTCCCACCTGAATACTCGGTATTCACTCTTAACCGAGCATCTAGAGGTGGTGGGATAGCCCTTGCAGTCAAGTCCTGCTACTCGTGCACTTGGCAGGGACAAGGCATCTCTGGCTGTGAGAGTGCAATGTTTAAGGTGGCTATTACGCCTAACTTTACCCTGTCGGGGCTATTGATCTATCGGCCCCCAGGGAGTGAAGTGGCCTTTAGAGCGGCTCTACCTGACGCCATCAGTAAGTTGGCTGTAGGATGTTCCAACTTCTCCATTATTGGGGATTTAAATCTGCACTTCGATAATCTATCTAGCCCTACGGTGTCCAGTTTTATGGCAGATCTTGAGGCGCTCCAGCTGTTTCAGCTGGTGTCACAGCCCACCCATATAGGGGGCCATACCCTCGATCCATTTTTTACCAACCTCGCGGAAGCGAGTATTTCTAGCCCTACACCGTTGGCATGGACTGATCATTATTTGATACAGATCCAGTGCCCTACACCGGCTATACAACGTCCTATCCCCAGACGTTGCTGGAATAAATTAAAGTTGGACGAGTTTTTCCATCTTCTGTCGTCCGACCCACTAGATACAACTGGGTCTGTAGATCAGGGCTATGATAGCTTCTGTAACGGGGTAACCAGGGCTTTGGACTCCCTTATCCCTATTGTTCGGTGTAAATCGGGGGCTAGTAAGTTCAGCCCATGGTATGATGACTCGTTGCGGGCACTTAAGACCATATGTAGGCGGGCAGAGCGGGCCTGGAGCAAAACCTATAACAGCGAGAAGAAGGCTTTGTATTTGGCCACTGTGAAGTTCTATCGTCGGGCAGTGTGCAGAACCCGCGCCGCCTTCTATGCCTTGCAATTTTGGTCTAGCTCTAACCCCTTCAAGGCTATCTTCAAGGTGCTGAAAGATCTCACTGCCAAAAAGGTGACTGCGACCTACCAGAGCTCCGTTGAGCACTGTGAAATATTGGCGGATTTCTTTCTGGAAAAGGTTAATGCTATTTATCGGGCTTTTCCGTCGGCTACTCCTTTTGCCGACACACCTTGTAAGCCTCTGATATCAGAGGAGTTGTACTCCTTCCCGAATTTAACACCTGAAAGCCTCGGCAAGCTGGCTCATCAAGTGAAGCCGGGGTCCCCGGCGGATCCGCTCTGTCCGGCTGTGTTTAAAGACTTAGCTGAACATGACATCTCACCGCTATGTTCTCTGATTAATACGTCGCTTACATCTGGCGTAGTTCCACTGAAGTGGAAACAGGCCATGGTTCGGCCTATTCTTAAGAAACCTAACTTGGATGGTAGCAAGCCCGAGAGCTATCGGCCAATTTCTCTCCTACCGTGGCCTGCCAAGGTGACTGAGGCGCACGTCAACGCGGTCCTCTCGGAACATCTACTTCACGCTGGTGTCCTAGATATGACGCAGAATGGGTTTCGGGCTGGTCATAGCACGGAGACGGCTCTACTGTATATGGTGGAGCATTTACGCTCCGTGCTCGATGCGGGTCAAACGGCGGCGCTGGGGCTATTAGATCTGAGCGCCGCCTTTGACACCGTATCGCACCCTATCCTTCTGCGTCGTCTAGAGGAGGCTGGTGTCGCTGGCATCGCTCTCCAATGGTTCCGGTCCTTTTTAGCCAATCGGGCCTTTAGCGTGACCGTCCCGCCGTATCAGTCCAAATACCATCTGCTGGGTCTGGGGGTTCCCCAAGGCTCCTCGCTGAGTCCTACGTTATTTAATCTATACGTAAGGCCGCTAGCTGAGGTTGTCAGGCAATGGGGTATGACAATGGTGTCATACGCCGACGATACCCAGTTAGCGGTCACGATCAGCGGGGATGCCGATGTGGATGCCCCCATATTCCAACAAGGACTGCGGGCGGTCGCCGGCTGGATGACGTCCAACTGTCTCCAGCTGAACGCTAGTAAGACCGAGGTCATGATTTTTGGCAAACAACCGGAACTTTGGGGAGAGAGATGGTGGCCAGGGGATTTGGGTCTTACACCCACCCCAGTCTCTGAGCTCAAAAACCTCGGGGTCTGGCTGGACCCTTCCCTCACGTTTGCCTGTCATACCAAACGGACGGCGGCCTGCTGTTTTGGCATCCTACGTGGGCTTCGTCCGGTGCTTACGTTTTTTGATGCTTCTACTAGGCAACTCGTGATCCAAGCCACTGTCATCTCCAGGCTGGATTACACGAGCTCCCTATTAGTAGGCCTGAATCAGGCAGAGATTGGACGCCTGCAGCGGATCCAGAATGCCGCAGCAAGATCGGTGGTAGGACTACCTAGATCGTGCCCCACTTCCAGTACCCTGTGCTCGTTGCACTGGCTTCCGGTGGCTCAGCGGATTCGGTTTAAGGTCCTCTGTGTCGCCTATAAAATTCTTAAGGGGTCTTCAGCTGCGATTCTTTCCAACCTTCTGGTCCTTTACACTCCAGCCCGAGCCTTAAGATCTGCTGATTTAGAACTGGATGTTGTCCCTCGCTTTAAGCGGAGCAGGGCTGGTGGACGTTCCTTTCAAGTTCGTGCGGCGGTGCTCTGGAACTCCCTTCCCCCGGCGATTTGCGCCCTTAGGGATTTGCTTTCCTTTCGTCGTGCGGTGAAAACTTTCCTATTTCCTTAGTTTTAAAATTGTCTGATTTATTGTTTCGTTGTGTTGTGCTGCTACCTTGTCGGGCGCCAGGACGCTCCTTTGCTGGAGCATCTGTGCGCCGAATAAAAACGCATAACATAACATAACATAACATAACTTACACGCAATCGTCCTCCACATGAGTCTTCCAGGACTCGCCAACGGAGGACCAGACAACAAGAATATCGGCAGGATTGCCGATCGTAGGGAGAGCAAAACTTTTCAAGAAACGCTTTCCCAAGTCAAGAACAAGGAATCCACAGAACGGAGTCCGCCGACCTCCGCTTTCGGTCAGTAGCAAGATTGAATATCCGACACGGAGAACAGGAAGTGGATCCCATATGTAACCTCCCATGGATGCAGCACCACAACGATCCCAAAGTTATCGGCTGCAACGGCGCTCTCCTGGGGAAAATAACACTGTGCTACCTGGCTGCCATAAAGCAGTGGCGATGACAGATGTTACCATCAAATGGTGCGAAAATATAATAATGGGTCATCCTTTGACTGTGTTCCTATTTCTGTTGAGATTTTGTTAACTAGAATGAGGATACAGCACCTTAGGAACAGTCACGTCACCCAGTAGGAGCAAATCATACTGACATTTGAGAATCTATCACTAAAGAGGTATCTGTTTTGTATCCTGGCACTTTGCTAACCCTTCCAATTAATGACAATGAGGATGGTAAATAGAGCAAGACTTTCCCGATGTTACAGAACTTCTCACCTAGCTGAGATTAACAAGATGAACCTTTACCTGAATCTGATTAAGTATTGTTTGTGGATGGCTCATGTTTATGAGATCCCAAGGGTTATTTGAGAGCTACCTATGAAGTATGTACCATTTCAGGAGTAGTGGAATCTGCTTGGCGATAAGGAGTAGTCTCCGCACAGGTATCTCAACTGATTACTCTTATCTGAGCATGCCAAGTTTCATATTGTTTACAGGTGACTATATTTACAGATAGTCAGTACAGCTTTGGTGTGGCACATGTCTTCGGACAGTTGTGACCCCAGATGGAATTTATGACATCATCAGTAAGCGTGGGCGTAAAATCCGTTTCGCGGGTGAATTTGCGGATTTTTGACTACTTCGCGATCCGCGAATCGCGCAAATTTACCCAATAATCCGCAAATTCGCAAGCAGCGAATTATTTTGCTTGGTCGCGCTTGAAAAATACAATATCGCGCGCGCGGCGTTGACTCTGGACCTTCCGAGTTGTTTTTATCCCGGTTTTGCATGTGCTGCGCCATTTTCGATCTTGCTGCGTGATCGCGCGGGAGTTTTTCGAATGCAATTACGTCATCGCGGCTTGCCATCTTGCACGGCGAGAGTTTGGCAAAAATTGCAATTCTGCACAAGAAATCGACCGCAGGAAGCATAAACCTTGTGAAAATGATGATTTTGATCAGAATAACTCCTCAGATTGACATTTTGGCTGCACTTTTTGGTGCAAGAGTCCATTTTTTGGGGTGGGGTGGGAGGAAGGAAGTGCCCCAGAGTCTCCAACTTCCTGTTCCTGTCCAGCAGGCTCCTCCCAGTGCTTCGTCCATGTCCTGGTCACTTTTCATTTGGCTGTGTAGCTGGAAGGATTACTTTTTCTTGATGCTGGTGGATTTTTGTATCTAAGGACTTTTTGGACTTTGGAGTTTGGATCACTTTTGGACTTCAGATTTTACAAGTAAGTTGGTATTGTTTGTATGGGGCATTGTAGTCTAGGCAACTCCAGTTCTAAAACTTTTTTCACAACTTTAACAAAATATATATTGTGGTGGGTAGCTAGCCACAGTATCCAGTAGGCCCAGGGTTAGTCATGGGTGCATGATACAACTGTTTCTCTGATTTTCTTTTTACTTAATTCTCATTTATGTCATGGAATTTTAGCTCACTGTTATATGTTTTTATTTTTTTATTTTGGGGTGCCTGTAAGGCCTCGCTAGCCAGTAGGCCCAGGGGTAGTGAGTGGTGCATGTACCAAGTCTTTCTGTGGGGTGTCTTGAATTTAAACATCATTGAGGGCTTGGATGGCATGGGATTGTGGTGATTTTTATGTGTTTTACGATTTTTTGGGGTGTTGTTGGGGACTGGCCACGTGGGTGGGGGCCATTTTGAGGGCTGGTACAGGCAGGGCCTGGCCATGTGCTGGGGGTCAAGGGGCCATTTTGAAGGCAGGCAGTGTGCTCAGGCCTGCACACATTTTGCCTAGCTTTCATCCATTATGCACAGGGGTACTCAGTGGTGCATGGGCCTAGTCTTTCTGTGGGGTGTCTTGAATTTAAACATCATTGAGGGCATGGATGGCATAGGATTGTGATTATTTTTATGGGTTTTTTGATTTTTGGGGTGTTGTTGGGGACTGGCCATGTGGGTGGGGGCCATTTTGAGGGCTGGTACAGGCAGGGCCTGGCCATGTGCTGTGGGTCAAGGGGCCATTTTGAAGGCAGGCAGTGTGCTCAGGCCTGCACCCATTTTGCCTAGCTTTCATCCATTATGCCTAGGGGTACTCAGTGATGCATAGGCCTAGTCTTTCTGTGGGGTGTCTTGAATTTAAACATCATTGAGGGCATGGATGGCATGGGATTGTGGTGATTTTTATGTGTTTTTCGATTTTTTGGGGTGTTGTTTGGGACTGGCCATATGGGTGGGGGCCATTTTGAGGGCTGGTACAGGCAGGGCCTGGCCATGTGCTGGGGTTCAAGGGGCCATTTTGAAGGCAGGCAGTGTGCTCAGGCCTGCACCCATTTTGCCTTGCTTTCATCCATTATGCCCAGGGGTACTCAGTGGTGCATGGGCCAAGTCTTTAAGTGGGGTGTCTTGAATGTAAACATCATTGAGGGCATGGATGGCATTGGATTGTGGTGATTTTTATGTGTTTTTCGATTTTTGGGGGTGTTGATGGGGCATGGCCATGTGGATGGGGGCCATTTTGAGGGCTGGTACAGGCAGGGCCTGGCCATGTGCTGGGGGTCAAGGGGCCATTTTGAAGGCAGGCAGTGTGCTCAGGCCTGCACCCGTGTTGCCTTACTTTCATCCATTATGCCCAGGGTTACTCAGTGTGCATGGGCCTAGTCTTTCTGTTGGGTGTGTGGAAAAGTAAATTTTGCCATGTTCTGTGTCCCTACGTGTTCCTCACCCTATGTTATATGTGCATGATCAATATGCATGTGTATTCCCTTATGATCGATTAAAGACGCAATTCTAGTTGTGTCCCACTCTAGTATGCCAGTTCCAGTTCTCGTGAAAGCTACGAGTATTAGGCCTATGTAAAGTTACGTTGCCACGTTTTACAGTGTGCACGTTAATTCAGTAAAAGTCCCCGTTTCTAGGCCTCAAAAGGGCCCGGACACCAGACTCAGCTCCTGTCTCCTGAAACCCTCTCCGAGGAGCGATACAGCCCCCACCTGCATCCCTGACCCTTCACTTACTTCCTGCCTCACAGTGCCCGGCTCGGCCTGGCTCTGCTTGCCAGTCTGCCAAGAGTATGTTATGATTCCAGTTATCAGTCCAGCTCTCCTTCTCTGCATTCCTAAGCTACTGAATCGCATCAATAGTTTCAGTCATAGTCTAGCCTTTACGTCTCCATGTTAGAGAAATACTGTATTAATGGTCATTTAATATTCCTCAACACACACTACATGTAGAATAATGCATGCACCAGTCTTAGAGTCTGTTAGCCTTTGCCCTGATAACTTTTGGATTCTATCAACATGTTCTCTAAACATCAGATACTAGATAGTGTTTAGGTACATGTCGCTCTGACTCTCCAGACTTTCGTCTCCTCTTCTAGTGCAGAAGTCATAGCCCCCAGTTCTCCCTAGTAACACGTCATTGCCAGCTTGCGCGCACCACTAGGTCAGAGGCCCCGGCTCCTCAGGTAGCCCCCTCCATGTTTCCGCCCCATTTCATGACACTTCTGTTACGTTTGTATCACATGTCTATGTATACGCCCTGTTCACACCTCTTGTTACACCTACTTTCTGCCTTATCTTTCGCGACTGTTACAAGCCCCGCCTACTGCTACGCCTACTGTACTGAATGCTATGTATTTTGTTTAACTATATATGCTTGTGCACTGTTATTAAAAGTTAGCTTTTTTTCCCGATCCTCCCCCCCGGCAGCTGCCCTCCTATTCCCGTGCAGGTTGTCCTGTTCCTGTCCTTTACGCTGTATTAAAACCTGCAAACTCAAGATACCTCGAATCTTGACTCTTATTTATTGAGCTATCTGTTATTGTATATCCTGAAAAATAGATCCGGTATTTAATTATTTATTTACCACATAATGGCGCCCGAATAGGGACTTGCCCTTTCCCCACGCGCCGGAGAAGCCACGCAAGCCCCCTGACCATCTGCAGCCGTGACGGAACCATACCGGCCACGTGCAGATATTTCTGCTTCAAGTATCCCTCAGGCCCACGGAGGAGACGGAGGTTGCGGTCCAGCATCCAGACGAGGCGGTGGAGGAACGCGGCGAGTCCCGACCAGAGCCCAAGCCGAGAGTCCAAGGTCCGAGGTATCCGGAGGCCCACCCGTAACTGAAGTCCGAAGTTCGTAGTCCGTCGTCGTAGCAGTCCAGTCCAGTCCGAGGCCTTCCGTTCTTGCTGCCCGGTGAGTACCGTTGCTGGGGTAGTATCTAGACAGGGTCAATTAATTTGTCTCTGGTCCGTGGGTTTGGGTACGCAAATCCAACACGAAGTGTCCACCTAGGTGGATGCGGGTCCTGACGTGTCTCTTTATGGGACCGGTATGTTTCGTACTGTTTCAGCAGTGCATCTAGTAATTCTAGTAAGTTCTGTTCTCGAGAAAATTCATGTGTTTCTGTTCTCAAGTATTCCAGGTAATGTTTCTGTAATGTTTTTGTCCGAACTGTTACTCTAATGTTATTCATGTATTTTTATGTCGTGGTATGAATGATCTGTTATTCAATTTATCATCGTGTTTATTGTGTATTGTATTGTGTCTAGATTCTAGAAATCATGCCTCTGTTCTCCAAATTACGTCAGGTAAAAACTAGAAAAGGGCTGCTCGAGGAAGCAGTCCCTGTCCCTCCTAGGGACAGTCCAGGTCATTTTATGTATCACAAGCATGGCTTAAGTGCCATAATATATCTAGATTTATGGTCTGATTATACCAGACATCTCGAAGAGAAATATAGATGGCCTGCATCAGGCACATGGGATGCCGAGTGCATCATGCGAGTAGAAGAAGCATTATGGAAAAAGAAAGCTAGACAGTCACAGAAAGATGCCATCGAGTTATGGCGCAAAGAATCTCATAAAAGAACCGAAAAAGAAATCAGAAAGTCAGAATTAAGTAGAGAATCCTCAGAAAGAGCCCAAGAAAGGGAATTAATCGAAATAGGTGAACAAGTTAAAACCGAACAGTCAGACAGACAGAGGAATGCCCTCATTAAGGGTATGTACCCTCTTCTTGCCGAGGGCTTGCCAAAAGCAACCCCGGAGGCATCCAGTAATTTTCCGCCACCACTAGTTCCGACCAAGCTACGTCACAAACCGACCGCAGCTGATATTTTTCTCTCGTCCTATTTGGACGACACAGTCCCCGAATATGCAAATCCTGCTCAGCCAGCTCCTGTAAATAATGTAATTTCTGCTCCTCCAGCCACCGGGGCACCCGTTACGGTACCCCCGGTCCAGCCTACATTACAAGTACCCGCTACATCGGTCACTCTGCCAGCACGAAGAGTATCAGTCGACGATTCCAGTTTAGGGGCCGCGGGAGGAGGTCCCCCGGGAACCCCACCGCCACACAAGCGTGTAACATCAGTTGAGTTACATGAACGTGCGTTACAGCGCACTCCCAAACATCAGTCTGTTGCAGATATCAGGCGAGCTCTTACCGAATGCCGTTATGATCCAGTCCCAGGTGATGATAGTATGGTTATATATTCATTGCGTGTAAGACGGGTGACCGAGTACTTGGACACCCTACCAAATATGAAAGAAGATCTAGACAGAATATATCGTTTCATTCGTACAGGAACAGATTCAGAAAGTATTGGTGAGGTCATGTCTCTAAGGAAAGCTGAGATTCAGCTCATGCTATTAAAGTTTCTAATTAATTGTTTAATAAGGGAACAAGATTATCCAGATAAAGATCCGACCGAAATGAGAGTCCTGACTAAATGGAGAGATCATATAGCCGAGGGAAGACACAAGACACTCAGTAGTATAGAGAGTATGTACAAGAAAATTCGTAAGGAAATAATAAGGTTACACGAGAAACGCAAAGCAGCACAAGTAAGCGAGAAAGAAGACGACTCTCCTACCGAAGAGGTAGACGACGAGAATACTTCCAGAATAGCGTATGTAGGTAGAACTAGACTTCCCGACCGACATTCACGCCTAGAACACAAGAAAGTTTTCTCTCTTCCAGCACCAGAACAAGGTTCTCTAGAGCAAGTATTTCAAGCTACCGATCACATTCTGAAATCACGAATCGGTTATAGTGAACTTAGTACTATGCATGAACAAGAACTAGCCCGATCAGCAGTCCGATGGGCTACTGATTCTACCACTTTTCCAGACGAAATAGTGGCACAAATGTTTCTGAAACTGCCCCCAGCCGAGCAGCGATTGGTGGGTATGTATATGATCCAGCACCTCATTACACTGTATGAGGGTCAGCATTCTGATCCAGGTCCGTTACATGATGTTCTGAACGAGTTACTCCAGTATAGATGGAAAGGTCTAGGTACCGATTTAATTAGTATCATTCTAGAACAGCGCCACAAATATAGAACGTTTCTAAATCCGCATTTTGTTCACGTCTCACCCCCAGACAGTAAACCATTCTACATAGACAGACAGCATCCGTTACGAGAAGTCCACCCAGTTAGAACAGCGGGTGGTGAAATGCAACGAGTATTTGTTTACACCCTGATTACAAAGATGGAACTCTTAGAGATGAAAAAGTTAATTCCCTGTCATGATAAAGATCCAGCAGGGTTCCACCGTGAATTAAAAGACATGCTCCGTATGGGAGAATACACGTATCCAGATATCATTAAAATGTTAAAGGTCCTGTTGCCTGCGGGCATATATGAAAAACTCAAGGAAAAAGAATGGGAGGTGGGAGAGAAAAAGATAGATTGGGCAGCTCTAGAAGCTGAAGATAATATACGTGTACCAGGTACCGGTTTAGGAGATAAATGTAAAGAATTACCTGAACTGTTAATACAAGTTTTGCCAAGATTACTAGCCACGAAAAAGGAAGACTGGGATGCAATCTCAGCCTGTAAACAGAAACCAGACGAAGATACTAGTGATTTTTATTATAGATTCGAGAAATGTTTTATCATCAACAGTGGTTTGAAGACGAGTAGCGAGTCATACCCTCATCTTTTTGTTACTAAACTAGTCGAGAATTCAAGTCCACAAGTTAAAAATAGAGTTTTAAAAGTCGAAAGTACCTGGCAAGCTAATACTCCGTCCCAAATGCTTCAGATGCTTCAGTATCACCAGAATAGAATCAGAGAAGAGCAAGATCATGAAAGGAAACGTATGAAAGACACGAAAATGAAAGTATTAGTTGCACAATCTGTTCCTCAAGACAGTCAGAAGAGGGGTACGAATCAAGCCAGTCATCCTGCAGTTCCTGTTAAAGGGACCTGCAATTATTGTAAACAACCAGGTCATTTTATAAACGAGTGTGCAGTTCTGAAACACAACATAGCTACCGGTAAGACTAAAGAAAGACCACGTCCGCCTAGACAAGAACAAGTTTCACAGACTTCTCAGCCACCGCAGAATGCACAACAGACAGTTCTAGCACAGCAGCCTATAGCTGCAACACAGCATGTTACACAGCAGATGTACCAGTATGCACAGTCCGAGTATCCAGAGTACCAGCAGTATTCATGAAACAGCCTAGAGAGGGAGGTAGGCTTGCCTCTCATCGAGATACCTGTAGATCAAGAGGGTCCCTATGTTCACAGTCAAGTATTAGGGAAAGACAGAAAGTATTCTGATTGATACAGGGGCAAGTAGGACTACTATCAGTCATGACGAGGTTCCAGGGGCTCCGCTCTCAGGCTCTAGAAATGTTTCCCTTGGATTTTCAGGAAAGCCAATAGTTAACGAGATTTCCAAACCAGTTACTCTAGAAGTAGGTCCATTGTGCCGAACTACTGATTTATTACTTACAACATCATGTCCAGAAAATGTGTTAGGTATTAAGACATTAAAAGAATTAGGTGCAGTTATTTGTTGCTCCCCAGAAGGAATACGTTTGTTCTTACGTGACTTTAAGGGTCACTATGTATTACGTGATTTTGATCCAAGATTATTGAATGTCCCGCAGCATCTATGGGCACAAGGTCCAACGGATGTTGGTTTTATGCAAATCACACCCCATCGTGTGACTCTTAAGCCAGGTGTAGTGTTACCACGAATCAGACAGTACAGATTGCCACCTGAGGCTGTAGCAGCCTTATCCAAAATTATTGACGAGCTCATCGCTCAAGGAGTGGTTGTAGAAACTGACTCCAATGTATGTAATTCTCCTATCATTCCAGTCATGAAACGTACTGATCCAAATGCACCTCCAGTATATCGATTAGTGATTGACCTTCGAGAACTTAATAAATGTATCATACCCCAGTACCCAGTTGTCCCAGATATTTCTTCCCTATTGACAGCCATTGATTCTGAAGCTACGTTTTTCACTGTCATAGACCTCAAGAATGCATTTTTCAGTGTTCCCATTCATCCAGACAGCCAGTTCCTTTTCGGATTCTGTTTAAATGGAAGGAGCTATAAATTTACACGAGCTCCTCAAGGTTTCACAGAAAGTCCTAGTATTTATAGTCAAGCATTTAAGAGACAACTAGACAATATTCACATGCCAACTGACACTACCCTGCTCCAGTATGTCGATGATCTACTGATAACAGCCCGTTCTGAACGTGACTGCGAGCGAGCGTCACTTACAGTTCTGTATTTCCTAGCCGAGATGGGGCACAAGGTGTCCCCTTCAAAGCTTCAATTCTGTGTCCAGCAAGTGATCTATTTAGGCCACTTACTGTCCAAGAGGGGTAGGCAGTTGACACCTGACCGTATCCAGTTAATAGCGAGTCTTCCTCAGCCCAAGACCCAGAAAGAGGTACGAGCTTTTATCGGCCTCACTTCTTATTGCAGACAATGGATTCCTCAGTATGCATTTCTAGCCAAGCCACTGATACAGTTAACGACACAGGAGGCAGCCGTATCGACTGTCCTCCCTTGGACATCTGAACATACACTTGCTTTTAATGAATTAAAGAAAGCCCTATGTCAAGCACCTGTTCTAGCTACACCGAACTACAGTAAGCCTTTTACACTTTTCGTCACAGAACGCGAAGGTACTGCATTATCTGTTCTCACACAAGATCAAGCAGGACAATACAAGCCTTGTGCTTATTTTTCGAGCACATTAGATCCAGTAGCCCAGGCTCTGCCTGCGTGCCTCAAGTCAGTTGCAGCCACAGCACTAGCTATCAGACAAAGTGATTCCATAGTGTTAGGACACTCCCTGACAGTACAAGTCCCACACTCCGTGGAAGTTCTTTTAAACCGAACACAGACTCAGCACTTGACAATTGCACGTTTAACAGGTTATGAACTGACACTGTTCCAGCCACACATAGAAATCAGACGCTGCAACGTTTTAAATCCTGCTACACTGTTACCGTCAGTTACTTCAAATCCTGCCACACATGACTGTGTGGAAGTTGTTAACACTATGACAAAGCCAAGACAAGACCTGACAGATATTCCATTACCAGATCCCGACTTGACACTTTATGTGGATGGTTCATGTATGAGAACAAGTACAGGAGAACTAGTAGCCGCGTATGCAGTGACTACTGAAACCGAAGTTATAGAGACACACCGTATTGACACCCTGTCCGCTCAAGCAGCAGAGCTAGTCGCTCTGACCCAAGCCTGCATACGTGCCAAGAACCTGAAAGTAAATATTTACACAGATTCACGTTATGCATTCGGAGTCGTACACGACTTTGGAGTGCTCTGGCAAGAAAGAGGTTTTATGACTTCTCATGGAACCAAGATTCAGCATGGTCTCCTCATTCAAGCTCTGTTAGATGCAATACATTTACCGACAGCTATCGCTATCATGAAGTGCAAAGCACATACGAAAGTCACTGACATCATCTCCCAAGGTAACGATCTAGCAGACCAAACAGCCAAGCTTACAGCTCAGACTCCAGACATTCCAGTTAACACGACACAGACATTCATTCCAGATCCGATTACATGTATGACAGTTAAGGACCCCACTCAAGATGTCATAGATATCCAGTTACATGCTACTCCCGAGGAAATCAAGAAATGGTCCGAACAAGGAGGGGTCCAGACAGATCAGGGATGGTTGACGAAGGGAAAAGCCACATGGTTTCTCCCCGACTCAATGGTCCAAGTCATTATTAATACCGCACATAGTCCTGCACATTTAGGAGAAAAAGCTATGTTAGACAGTATCCAGAACATTTGGTTCAACAAGCATTTACGAGCTGCAGCCAAGCAGAAAGTCCGTACCTGTATGATATGTTGTCAGTTCAATCCAGGTAAAAGTGTCCCGGTGGAACAAGGGGGATTCCAGCCTCCTGACCACCCTTTTGAAGTCCTCCAGATGGATTATATCCAGATGGAGCGATGTCGAGGTTTCAAGTATGTCCTTGTAGTTGTATGCGCTTTGTCCAGGTGGACAGAGGCATATCCAGTCCCAGATTACACAGCCGCGACCACTGCCAAGCAGTTGGTTCGTGAATTTTTCCCCCGTTATGGACTCCCTAGGGTCGTGTATTCAGACAACGGCCAGCCATTCTCATCAGAGTTAATGAAGCATGTTTCCCTTCTGTTAGGGTACCAGTGGAAGTTTCATTGTGTACGCCATCCTGAAGCAGCAGGTCTCGTAGAGAGACATAATCAGACCCTGAAAATCCGCATCGCCAAAGTCTGTAAAGAGAAAGGTGTAGACTGGCTAGTAGCTCTGCCAGTCGCCCTATTTTATATGCGCATGGTTGCACATTCCAGATCAGGTCTGTCCCCTTATGAGGTCGTATTCGGCCGCCCTCCTAATATGTGGGTAGTCCTAGACCCCGAAGTATTACAGATGTTTCCAGTAATATGCTGACAGATTACCTAGCTTCCTTGATGTCTGCCCTACACTCTTGTCGTTCACAGGTTGCTGCCGCATTTCCAGACAATACCGAGGTGAAACCGCATGAAATCGTTCCAGGAAGTCTGGTTCTTGTCCGGAATTTTGATCGTTCAAGTCCGCTGGAGCCCCGCTGGAAACAGCCTCAACTTGTCCTTCTGTCCACCCGCACGGCCGTGAAGCTGGAAGGCCGCAAGGGCTGGGTGCATCTGTCTCACGTCAAGAAGTTTCATGGACTCAGAGAAAAGACTTTTGCCAAGAACATTTTCAAGGACTGCCAGAATTTTAAAAACTGCCCTATTCTCAAGGACTGTCCCGCTACAAACTTTGATTCCAAGCCTCCCCTGTTAGAGGAAACTCCGCAGCAGGAGTATAAACAGAAGCTCCGGTCTAGTAAAATAAGTCAGCCAGTTTAATTGTCTAAGTCCCCCTCGGGTGAAACGGTTAGACAGGTTTCTGACATGTATGAGATAGACCCCCATAGTGAGAGAGTTAGTCAAAACTCTATCAGATGTATCGTTATTCTATGTTTTCTTCTATTTTTGAGTTTGATGGTTACCTGCACAAGTTATGCATTACATTTATGTTTTTCAATTTCTTATGTAAATACGTTTTCTAATGCTACAGTAGAGCACACATTTAGTGATCTGCCTCCTCACGAGCTATCCTATCGTCTTGCTATGAGAAATAACACGTTTATCAGAATGCTACACTATTCACACCAGACCAGCAATGCCACTAATTGTTGGGTGTGTGGTCGACTCCCCCCTTTCCAGACACCGAAGGGAGTTCTGCCACTCTTTCCTTATCCGTTTTCACATAATGGTTCGTGTGGAGCATGGTCCACGTTAACGTCATCCTCAACTGATATGTCCCTTCTGAATAGTACATGTTTTCCAGAAAAGAAAGGTCTTTCCCATAGAACCGGGTTAGATCTAGAAAATGAAGTTTATAATTTAGGTAATTATTCTTCGAATTTTATGGTCCTGAATGTTCAGTCTGATACTACTCCAGATTTACCTGCTATTTCAGTACTACCAGTCAAAGGCGAATTATGTGTCCGAAAGAATGGTTCTGCACAGGTAGGACATAGTGATTGTACTACTATTGTTAAGTATAGTGACAGTGGGAAATCTATTTTTAAAGCCTCACGTCATTCATATTTTGTTTGTGGTCAGACCGCATATGTTCGTCTGCCCCTCGATTGGGATGGAACATGTTACATTGCCTTCCTACTGCCACCAGTTTTCCTAGCCCCATCCGATTATCATAGAAACACACATCTAGTACAAATTAGACATAGAAGGGAGATCGAGTCCCCGATTGTCGATCAAACTGAAACTACTCTAGAACAGTATCAAGATTTTAATAAAGGATTCTTCTTCTTTATAGGACCTGTCCAGAATAGTAAGCTAATCCGTAGATTAACCAGAACCCTTGAAGCAGTAGTGAATGAGACTACTTCTGCTCTAGGTAACTTAACCGAAGAGCAATCTGCTATGAGATTTGTTGTGCTCCAAAATCGTCTCGTTCTTGACGTCATACTGGCTGATAGAGGAGGAGCATGTAGAGTCATCGGATCTAGTTGCTGCATTTTCATTCCTAATAACGCGCCGTCTGTTTATTCAGCTATAACCAGACTTCATAAAATTGCCCATCAGTTACACCAGAATCCAGGCACCTGGACATGGTCCGGCTGGCTCTGGAGTATAATTTCTGCCTGGGGATGGAAAGTATTGTCATTCCTAGGTATAGCAGTAATGATCATTTTCAGTTGCTGCCTCTGTTTACAATGTAGCCTAGATAAACAACAATAAAGCCAAATTCTGGAATAATTTTTCAATTTTTTCAAAAAGCGCTGCTTTGTTTAAAGCAAAAACAACCTGTTTGTAATTAACACCATCAAGGTTTATTCATAATTATGACATGATTATTTTTCATATTAGCACACTATTTGTCGTGCTTGGAAAATACAACATACAAAATGCACTACTGTTTTTATATACAATATATACAAGAATATACAATTTCAAACATACTTAGCCATTCATTCATTCACAATCCTTACAAAACAGTGAAGACAATAAAGAATACAAAAACAATGCGTCCCAACATCGGTTAGTAAATCAGTCCTAAATATTTCTTTTCAAATTTTGACAATTTGTTGCAGTTTGTAATAATCACAAGCACTCTCGTGAAGCCAAATATATACAAAACAAGATTAGGGGTAACCAGATGTTGGACTGAAAGGTGGTCGACGCGTTTCAAACCCCTATCATTAGGGTGGGGTTCTCCTCAGGACCGAATGGTTCTGAAACAATAAAGATTGCTGGGTTTAGCGCAAATGTCTAGAACATAGACAGCTAACTACAAAAAGGGATCAACTCCCTGTGCTCCAATGGGGTCTCCTACCTTAATCCAATAGTCACAGCGTAATAGATAATAGGCAGTGAAGTATCCCAAAGGTATGGTATGGTATTTCCCACAAACGTGATAACAGCAGCTGTGCAGAAAAAACGCGACAACAATTACAGGTGTGTCACATTTTCCCATACTTTCATTCTGTACTTTCATTCTGTACACATGCGGGTCGTGCGGGGGGCACTGGTACTTACCGGCTGTGTTACAGCTGGCTGCTCGCAAAAGATAATCCAACTGGCATCTGCTTAAGAACTTGCACGAAGATTTCTCAGTGCCACCACTTTTCGCGTATAAAAAGGACAAAAGTGTGGCCAATTACGTTGTCAGGGCGGCACTACCAACTATTAAGGCACCGACAATACAAAGTTTGTTCGGATTACCTCCAGCCAAAGGACACCATAAGTGCGGTACATGCACCTGCTGTGCAGAGACTATTGAGGACTCAGTTTTTACGTTCGATGATGTTCATTGGAAACATGACATCTTTACTAATTGCAAGTCCAAGAACGTTGTATACGCCATAGTGTGCCCATGCCCTCTAGTTTACATTGGAAAAACAACGCAAGAAGTCAGGAGTAGGATCACGCAACACAAATCGCGTATCCGCAGGGGAGTGGAGAATGCCCCTTTGGTCAATCATTGGGCGAAGTGTAATCATGTAAATACTGATATCCGCTGGACCGTTCTGTCCAAAATTGAAAAAAATCCGAGGGGCGGCGATTTGGATGCCCAACTGTCTCAACGAGAGGCAATGCTTATAATGAGGTTCAACACCGCCACGCGGGGGTTAAACGAAATTTCGGAAATCTATAAGCCCACAGTCTAAGGCGACAACCACCATCATAACATCCACTCCAGGCCTGGTTTTGCTTCACAGTTCTGGTATACTTCCCTTGAAACTACATATCCCAGAAAACCCTGGGACCTGTTAACAACCAGGAAGTAGAGACACTTCCACTCGAGGACTCGAGGACTACAGCGGTTTCAATCTGACAAGCCGCCCTAGGAGAAGGAGTCAAGACTTCTTGCTTACATTGGTACGTGACCCCGCATTGCGTTTTGATCACAACAGTGGCGCTCAGTGCGCCAGACATCTAACGCGCCTCTCGCTCCATTTTTGTAGGAAAGGAGCAGACGCATTATATTATCTTTTGCGAGCAGCCAGCTGTAACACAGCCGGTAAGTACCAGTGCCCCCCGCACGACCCGCATGTGTACAGAATGAAAGTACAGAATGAAAGTATGGGAAAATGTGACACACCTGTAATTGTTGTCGCGTTTTTTCTGCACAGCTGCTGTTATCACGTTTGTGGGAAATACCATACCATACCTTTGGGATACTTCACTGCCTATTATCTATTACGCTGTGACTATTGGATTAAGGTAGGAGACCCCATTGGAGCACAGGGAGTTGATCCCTTTTTGTAGTTAGCTGTCTATGTTCTAGACATTTGCGCTAAACCCAGCAATCTTTATTGTTTCAGAACCATTCGGTCCTGAGGAGAACCGCACCCTAATGATAGGGGTTTGAAACGCGTCGACCACCTTTCAGTCCAACATCTGGTTACCCCTAATCTTGTTTTGTATATATTTGGCTTCACGAGAGTGCTTGTGATTATTACAAACTGCAACAAATTGTCAAAATTTGAAAAGAAATATTTAGGACTGATTTACTAACCGATGTTGGGACGCATTGTTTTTGTATTCTTTATTGTCTTCACTGTTTTGTAAGGAGTGTGCATGAATGAATGGCTAAGTATGTTTGAAATTGTATATTCTTGTATATATTGTATATAAAAACAGTAGTGCATTTTGTATGTTGTATTTTCCAAGCACGACAAATAGTGTGCTAATATGAAAAATAATCATGTCATAATTATGAATAAACCTTGATGGTGTTAATTACAAACAGGTTGTTTTTGCTTTAATCAAAGCAGCGCTTTTTGAAAAAATTGAAAAATTATTCCAGAATTTGGCTTTATTGTTGTTTATCTAGTCTGGTTGGACTCAGCCTTTCTGAGTAAGGAGTCAAGGCCCTTTTTGATTCTCATCTGTTTACAATGTGGCCCTGCGATTTGCAGCATTTGGGCTACATCCTGTATTCTAAGTCCTAGTCCTAAGTCCCGTTCCAAGACAATTCGAGACGAGCAAATGATACTGTATGAAATGATAGATGGTATCATGAATATTGATGTTTCCTGATGGAAACGTAGTGACAAGGAGGGAATGTGGAAAAGTAAATTTTGCCATGTTCAGTGTCCCTACGTGTTCCCCACCCTATGTTATATGTGCATGATCAATATGCATGTGTATTCCCTTATGATCGATTAAAGACGCAATTCTAGTTGTGTCCCACTCTAGTATGCCAGTTCCAGTTCTCGTGAAAGCTACGAGTATTAGGCCTATGTAAAGTTACGTTGCCACGTTTTACAGTGTGCACGTTAATTCAGTAAAAGTCCCCGTTTCTAGGCCTCAAAAGGGCCCGGACACCAGACTCAGCTCCTGTCTCCTGAAACCCTCTCCGAGGAGCGATACAGCCCCCACCTGCATCCCTGACCCTTCACTTACTTCCTGCCTCACAGTGCCCGGCTCGGCCTGGCTCTGCTTGCCAGTCTGCCAAGAGTATGTTATGATTCCAGTTATCAGTCCAGCTCTCCTTCTCTGCATTCCTAAGCTACTGAATCGCATCAATAGTTTCAGTCATAGTCTAGCCTTTACGTCTCCATGTTAGAGAAATACTGTATTAATGGTCATTTAATATTCCTCAACACACACTACATGTAGAATAATACATGCACCAGTCTTAGAGTCTGTTAGCCTTTGCCCTGATAACTTTTGGATTCTATCAACATGTTCTCTAAACATCAGATACTAGATAGTGTTTAGGTACATGTCGCTCTGACTCTCCAGACTTTCGTCTCCTCTTCTAGTGCAGAAGTCATAGCCCCCAGTTCTCCCTAGTAACACGTCATTGCCAGCTTGCGCGCACCACTAGGTCAGAGGCCCCGGCTCCTCAGGTAGCCCCCTCCATGTTTCCGCCCCATTTCATGACACTTCTGTTACGTTTGTATCACATGTCTATGTATACGCCCTGTTCACACCTCTTGTTACACCTACTTTCTGCCTTATCTTTCGCGACTGTTACAAGCCCCGCCTACTGCTACGCCTACTGTACTGAATGCTATGTATTTTGTTTAACTATATATGCTTGTGCACTGTTATTAAAAGTTAGCTTTTTGTCCCGATCCTGCCCCCCGGCAGCTGCCCTCCTATTCCCGTGCAGGTTGTCCTGTTCCTGTCCTTTACGCTGTATTAAAACCTGCAAACTCAAGATACCTCGAATCTTGACTCTTATTTATTGAGCTATCTGTTATTGTATATCCTGAAAAATAGATCCGGTATTTAATTATTTATTTACCACAGGTGTCTTGAATTTAAACATCATTGAGGGCATGGATGGGATTGGATTGTGGTGATTTTTGAGTGTTTTTTGACTTTTTGGGGTGTTGATGGGGCATGGCCATGTGGGTGGGGGCCATTTTGAGGGCTGGTACAGGCAGGGCCTGGCCATGTGGTGAGAGTCAAGGGGCCATGTTGAAGGCAGGCAGTGTGCTCAGGCCTGCACCCATTTTGCCTTGCTTTCATCCATTATGCCCAGGGTTACTCAGTGGTGCATGGGCCTAGTCTTTCTGTGGGGTGTCTTGAATTTAAACATCATTGAGGGCATGGATGGCATTGGATTGTGGTAATTTTTGAGTGTTTTTTTACTTTTTGGGGTATTTAACTGATGTTCCTCTGGCTTCCATTGCTTTTAGGTGCACAAGAGAACCACCAGTGCCAGGAAGAAGTCCTGCAGCGGTGTGTGCAGCACAACGTCACGTGACGTCACGTGTGGCCACAGACAAGACAACTCTGCAGCTCGTGCAACTGCGGCCTGCTGTTCTGAGTTGACATCTGAAGAAGATGGGCCCAAAGAAAGGTGGCCGTAGCGCCTCAGCGAAAAAAGTTGCTAGTGCCACTGCCAGTAAGAAGGAGCAGAAGAAGCAAGTGGCACCAAGGAGACTGCTGTGCCAACCGACACCTTTTTTGGGAAAAAAAACTACGCCTGCAGCAGCAGCGGTGTCCGCCGGGGACTGTCTTTGGGGTGCTCTTTGGGGGGCTTCTAGGTTTTTGTGGGTGGGTTTTGGGGTCTGGGAGCACTGCTGGCACAGTCTAATGTTGATTGCATTTGTTTTTCAGGAAATCCATGGTGGAAAAGGGGACTTAAGGCCTAGCTGCACAGCGCATTTGGACTGAATTCCTGGTAGGCCCGAAATTTGCTAAGTCTCTCTTTTTGTGGTTTTGCTTTTTGGCTGTTTGGGGGTGTTAAACTTGTTTCCGCCTGGGTTGACGGGTCTGGAGGCATTGCTGTGAATGTCTAATACCGGATAAAAGTGGTTTGGAAAAAATCTGAGGTGAAAAAGTTTTTCAATTTTCAGGCATTTTGCTCACTTTATCGTTTTCGGGGGCTGTTTGGGGGGGTTCCTGGTGTTTGTGGGTGGGTTTTGGGGTCTTGGAGCAACCCTGGGTATGGATACTTTTGATTGCAAGAGGTTTGAATCAAATCCATGGTGGCAAAGGGGAGTTAGGGCCTAGCTGCAGAGCGCGCACGGAGTGATTTTGGAAATGTGCCTAAAAATGTCTAAGTCCCCATTTTTGTATTTTTGCTTTTTGGCTGTTTGGGGGTCTTCTACTTGTTTTCGCCTGGGTTGACGGGTCTGGGGGCATTGCTGGGAAGGTCTAATACCGGATAAAAGTGTTTTGGATAAAATCCGTGGTGAAAAAGTTTTTCACTTTACAGAGTTTGGGCTCACTTTCGTATTTTCAGATGCCTGCTTGGGGGGTTCCTGGTGTTTGGGGGGTGTTGGTGGGTCTTGGAGCAACGCTGGGTATGGATACTTTTGATTGCAAGTGGTTTGAAGAAAATCCATGGTAGCAAAGGGGAGTTAGGGCCTAGCTGCAGAGCGCGGACGGAGTGATTTTGGAAATGTGCCTAAAAATGTCTAAGTCCCCATTTTTGTATTTTTCTTTTTGGCTGTTTGGGGGTCTTCTACTTGTTTTCGCCTGGGTTGACGGGTCTGGGGGCATTGCTGGGAAGGTCTAATACCGGATAAAAGTGTTTTGGAGAAAATCGGAGGTGAAAACGTTTTTGCGTTTTTGCTCACTTGCTTGTCTTTGGGGTGCTGTTTGGGGGGTTCCTGGTGTTTGGGCATGGGTTTTGGGGTCGGGGAGCACTGCTGGCACAGTCTAATGTTGATTGCATTTGTTTTTCAGGAAATCCATGGTGGAAAAGGGGAGTTATGGCATAGCTGCACAGCGCATTTGGACTGAATTCCAGGTAGACCCGAAATGCTTGAGGGGGTTCCTGGTCTTTGTGGGTGGGCTTTGGGGTCTTGGAGCAATGCTGGGTATGGATACTTTTGATTGCAAGAGGTTTGAAGCAAATCCATGGTGGCAAAGGGGAGTTAGGGCCTAGTTGAAGAAAGCGTTTGACACTATTTTTAACTTAGGGCTAGTTAGGGTTAGCAGTATTGCATGTATTTGGGGGTGTTCGAGATTTTGCCAACTGGGTTCTGGGATCTACTCTTGGAGCACTTGTCGAGAAATTTCTAATTTTGGTTGCAAGTTGTTTGAAGAACATCCATGGTGGGAAAGGGGGGATTTGGGCCTACTTTACTTTCAAAGTACGTTTTGTCACCATTTTCCACTAGGCCTCAGACAGGTAGCAGTATCGCTCGTTTTTGGGGTCTGTTTGGGGTATTCTACATTTTAGCGTCTGTGTTTAAGGGTCTGGGAGCACTGCTGGGAAGGTCTAATTTTGTTCTAAATCGTAGTTTACACTACACCTAGCTTGAGGGGAAAGATCCGCAAAATTCGCCCATACTTATTTATCCTTCAAAAGGAGACTCAGAGTAGGCCCTTTCGAAACTATTGTACTGTTGATTCTGAAACTGAAAGTGTGACTTTTTGCACTACACAGCGTACGTACCTTATATTTTTTTCTCGGTGGTGTTTTAATATCACTTCCTGTTTTTCCACAACATTTACAGGGCGGCTTTCACCCTGTGCAATGGAACAAAGGATGAAGTCAGGCTTCACATTAGCGACCCGCAATTCAGCATCCGCCAGGCAGGCAGTGGACAGGGTGTCTCTGGTCACCAACATTGATCTACGGAGCGTCAGATGGAACGGAGGAGTACAGCAAATAAGAGGAATGGCTTGATACATGCAACTTCCCAAATTCAACAGGACAAGTACAACAACATACAGTAACAGTATCCATTCATTTCTACTTATCTTTTAAGTAATGTTATTGCTGTGAACTTCTTTGAGTGTGACTCGTCATTTCTTTGCTCTCTGCTTCTAAATTCATCCCTCCAGCCATTGAATACTTTTACTTTGCTATTTTTCAAACTAATTTAATGAACAAAGTGTTTCTCCGAGTGCAGAGATAGGAAAGTGAAAATGCATAATTACTGCAGCCCTGTACTGTCGCATTCTTTCATTCATTAGAAAGTACTACTTAGTTAAAGTAACCTAACCATCCATGTAGCAATCAACTTCTTGCCTGCAGAAGTGCAAGCACTTCCTTTATGCCCCTTTATGGATATCTTCGTATCCAAAGATTTGTTTATCTTCATTTGTTGTTTGTCCATGCTGTGTTTTTTTTTCCTCTCACAACAAAACTTTCCCAAAAAAAACCATTCCCATCCAATTTCCAAACCCTAACCCTCTTCCCTCGGGCTGTGTGGTTTTAATTGATGTGTGAGTAAATGACAGAAATAATTCCACACACTTGCTGGGGAGGATAAGGTCATAGCAACTGAAAATGAATTACATTTCAAGGCTGGTGAAGGAATCAAAGGATATATTCTTAGTCAGCTTGACACAGACCCATGACTATTGGCAAATCAAAGCAGATTTTCATGGGCGCCAGTAAATGGATTGATAATGAAGAACATCCTCCTCCCACATGTGGCAAATGATTACGCTGCTGTGTCCTTCACCTTCAGTACTATTTCTTGTAGTAGTAGCCAATGTCAAATTCCACGCACGTATTAGTTATACTTTCAATACTTTGGCATTTGTAAGGCTACATTTTGGCACTGTTCTAATGTACTGTCACGTGCTATAGTATCTATCGTACCGTTCTAATGCTCCGCTAAGGCCAATCAAGGTTTCAATTTCTTTTTTTTCATATGCTGCAACTGCCACTATGTACCACCACTAGTACCACCGCAATGATGCCATTTCAACCGCCAAGGATTGCCAACCTTAATCGCCATTTGCCATGCAGCCAGCACTGGGCCTAGCCCTAATTTCAAACACGAATTACAGGTAAGATAAGCGTTTGGGGGGAGCAAGAATAATGGAGTAGTATGAGAGACGAGAGATTGGCGGTAGTACTAGTAAAGTCCTAGGGCAATTAAATTCACTAACTCTGTGAGAGGCACTTACTTTTGTAAACATTTGGGCAATTACTTACACAATTTGAATCAAGAAACCACTTAAGTTTCCGGAAAACAAACTTACAGTTAACCCCCCCCCTCCAGCCTCAAATGCAGTAAAAACACGTATGCTATGTTTAAGTTGAAAGTAATAATTATTTATATCCCTAACAAAAATAAACTATCCCGCAAGACCCGACCCACCCCCACTCCCTAACCCCAAAGAATGTCCGTGAAATAAAAAGTCCCCAAAAACATTAAAAACTTGGCTTTTTATTTAGGAATTGTGATGTCTTTTATTCTCAGTTATGTCTTCTTTTCCAATAAAGGCCCTCTTCGCCAAAGCGCCGGGACACTCCATTGCGAGTAGCCGTTGCGCTCTAGAAGAGCCCAATTAACATAACATAACATAACATAACAAAGTCCAAAAAAACCAACTCCCAATTCCCACCCCCCAAAAGTCTTTAAAAAAGGGGCAAGGGACAGTCTCTCCTTCTCTAATGCCACCGGCGGCGTACTTTCTGGGCCAGGTGGTCATGCTCCTTGCGGAGGTTCTTGAGCAGGATTCTCAGTTTCTTCTGCTCCTGCTCAAGGTAGGACACCCTGAGTGTTAGGCGGTGCACGCGTGCCTTGCACCTGCTGTGGGGGGCAGCTGATTTTTTGGCTGCTTGGCGGTGGTGGGTGGCTGCGGTACCATGGCTCCATACCGCTGGAGGCCTACGCTAACTGGCTGACCCAGGGAGCATGGAGGAGGATGCAGCTGTCCCTGTAGATGTTGTGGGGTCTGTGACTGCGTTTCCTCCTCCTCCTGGGCCACCATCCGCCGATATTCGGTGACAGTCGCCTCCAGTTTCCTTTGCCGGGCCCGGCTAGCCAGCTCCTTCCATGACAGTTTGGAAGGAGCATCTACATGAAGAAAGAAAAATATAATCTGTAACCAATGCTCTTTAAGATTAACACAAAATAATTCAGCAGAAAGTTGTGTCACAGTAGAACTAGCAACTTGCAAGCACAGTACATAACATTTGTGGCCTGTACCTATCTAACCTCCCACTTCTTCAGCCTTGCTCCACCATTAGTGGGAGTTTCAGGAATCAATTCTATGAGCACTATGGACTCACTACATTAGAGTCGACTATGACAGTACACCAGTCTTATTCTTATTCTTCTCTCTTGTTTAGCGAAATTGGTACGTAAACTTCTGGAAGCCGGCATAATGCCAGCGCAGTCAAGTTGCACCCGAGAAAACGCACGCCATGATGACACGGGCTTGCATTACTGTACCAGTCCAGTACATGCAGGTGGTGAAGCTCTTACTTTTCTATTACGGGTGGCACTGAGAATACTCTGTTACAAGGGCTACTGCTTAATTAATTTAACTTTCACCCTACAGTGCCAATGACTACTAGAAAAGGAAAATGAAGAAGATAAATAATATGATTATCTATCCCTTCACAGGATATTTATTTGATTACATATGGGATGACTTTAGGTGATTTGTTTTTTATTGAGTGAACACTGATAGGCCACACATGAATGACAGAGTTGTACTAAAATTATTAACAGAGGTAGTGAGTGGCCCCCGTAATCGCCGGATATATGCTGTGCTAGCAATACAAAGTACTGCTACTATTCATGGTAGTATTCAGAAAAATGACAACTTCTTTTTCTTGCCTTTCTTACACTGGAACGGACGTGTGGGTGCGGTGTTACATGCTCTTCAAAGTAACACTTAGTTCTTCCAGTGACCGTCTACTCTCTCTACATACACATATGCTATCTATGAGTCAGATAGTACCATGATCCAGGCATCCATCCATTCAAAGTAAATGTCAATCATTCTTCTTAATGTCTCAAGTGGACAAACCTTACTTTTTCTCACGGGAAAACAACATTTTCATTTTATTTTGGAAACCGCAAGCCATGCATACATGCTTGACTTACATTTGAATTTCAACCAAAGGATATATTGCGCACACATACAGTTTCTGTTTCACCCACCCAGGCAGCCCTCTTTCCCTTCTCCTTCCACCCATCCTTGCTTCATTCTTCAACCGGCCATGCATCATATTCCCAGCCACCTCGGGCAGCATTGAAAAACACGTATCATTCTTTGCGAGTCATCATTACTTTTAACTCGCTCGTCCTTCCACACTTACTTACACCCTTCTTTCCCTTTTCGTTCATCCCATCCATTAAGTTCATCTCTGAACTGACTTGGATTCTCGAAGAAACTTTCACAGCTGAGTTGAAGTCAATTTAGAGGAGGCTACTGCCTGGTTAATAAAAACTTAGTTCAAAATTTTTAAGTCTTTTTAACAGTATAGTATACTTGTCCTGTACAACATATACACCCGTGCAGAGAGCACACTCTGCAGTCTGCTATCTCAATAAGTAAGGAATATAATAGCTTACCACTGTCCGCCACTACCGTGGCATCCCCCACAGCAGCTTCCGCTGGCTGTTGCACCGCCTCCGCCCCAGGAGTACCTACCTCCGCGCTGGCCCCGGCACCGGTGGATGGTTGTGCCGATGTTCCGCCTAGAAAATACATTTCAGATTCTTAGATGCCCACTCTCTAGTATTTTGTCTAGGAATGAAAAAATGTCACTACGACTACACAAACAAATGTAATAATTTGTGACTATCTAGTCAACTCAAAACTAAAAATTTCACTTTTTTTCAGGGAAGGGTGTTGCTTGTCTTGCTACAGTTTTTGGCACAACTGATGAATGCTTGCTTTTTAACATGCGCCATTTTTCTCATAACAGACAGAAGCTTCCCTTCTAAGAACAAGAGCAAAATCAGATCATCGTCACTAGGAAGGAGTCAGCAACGATTCAGCACCACAAAGAAGATTTGAAGTTCCAACCAGGTGAGGGCTCGCCCACAATTAATGTGTGAAATCACTAAGCACTTTTCCATTTTCAATCCACCGTTTATGTTGTATGATGAACTTGATTTTAATAAATGTTTTTACTTTTAATAAAGCTTTAAAACTTACATAGACTCTGTGGTTTTTATAGTCATGAGTGAGTGAGCGAAAGGGTTTGCAATTTGCAAGCATGAGTCCGTGGCTCTGACAGTTCTGGACTCTGACTCCGTAGTCTTATGTCCTGGGTTGGAGAATCATCATTTGGGATCAATCACCGATGATTTAATGTTAATGTTAATGTTACTGGTGTTTTATATAGCGCTCGGCTACTCCGAGGAGTTTCCCGGCGCTTTATGACCTACAACAGAAAAAAAGGGGCAGGCGAGAAAAAGGTATGGCCTACTGAACAAATAACCAAGATTTCAGGTCTTTTCTAAAAGCCAACAAATGCCAGAAACCGGTCCCCGGAAGCTTGTTTCCTTCCCAGTGAAAGAATTGGCTTTTGTAGTCTGGTCTGCCCTGTTCCCATGATGCACTGGGCCAGGGACAGACTAATTTGCATACAGCCAGGTTCTGAAACTGGGATGGTGCAATGAGCTAAAAAACGGTGTTGGATCTAGCCCTGATCTCTTGACTCGGTGAGAGTATTCTGCTTAATTCAGAGACTCTGTCCCTCACCACCCCTTGTTGTAAATATTTTTGTCCACCCTAAGCGTGGAAGGGTATACTCAGACATGAGTCCCTTGCTCATTGCACCATCAGGATTCAAGCAAGCCGGGCCGAAGACGGCTGTAATGCCAGAAACCGGTCCCCGGAAGCTTGTTTCCTTCCCACTGAAAGAATTGGCTTTTGTAGTCTGGTCTGCCCTGTTCCCATGATGCACTGGGCCAGGGACAGACTAATTTGCATACAGCCAGGTTCTGAAACTGGGATGGTGCAATGAGCTAAAAAACGGTGTTGGATCTAGCCCTGATCTCTTGACTGGGTGAGAGTACTCTGCTTAATTCAGAGACTCTGTCCATCACCACCCCTTGTTGTAAATAATTTTGTCCACCCTAAGCGTGGAAGGGTATACTCAGATGTGAGTCCCTTGCTCACTGCACCATCAGGATTCAAGCAAGCCGGGCCGAAGACGGCTGTAATGCCAGAAACCGGTCCCCGGAAGCTTGTTTCCTTCCCAGTGTAAGAATTGGCTTTTGTAGTCTGGTCTGCCCTGTTCCCATGATGCACTGGGCCAGGGACAGACTAATTTGCATACAGCCAGGTTCTGAAACTGGGATGGTGCAATGAGCTAAAAAACGGTGTTGGATCTAGCCCTGATCTCTTGACTGGGTGAGAGTACTCTGCTTAATTCAGAGACTCTGTCCATCACCACCCCTTGTTGTAAATAATTTTGTCCACCCTAAGAGTGGAAGGGTATACTCAGATGTGAGTCCCTTGCTCATTGCACCATCAGGATTCAAGCAAGCCGGGCCGAAGACGGCTGTAATGCCAGAAACCGGTCCCCAGAAGCTTGTTTCCTTCCCAGTGTAAGAATTGGCTTTTGTAGTCTGGTCTGCCCTGTTCCCATGATGCACTGGGCCAGGGACAGACTAATTTGCATACAGCCAGGTTCTGAAACTGGGATGGTGCAATGAGCTAAAAAACGGTGTTGGATCTAGCCCTGATCTCTTGACTGGGTGAGAGTACTCTGCTTAATTCAGAGACTCTGTCCATCACCACCCCTTGTTGTAAATAATTTTGTCCACCCTAAGCGTGGAAGGGTATACTCAGATGTGAGTCCCTTGCTCATTGCACCATCAGGATTCAAGCAAGCTGGGCCGAAGACGGCTGTAATGCCAGAAACCGGTCCCCGGAAGCTTGTTTCCTTCCCAGTGTAAGAATTGGCTTTTGTAGTCTGGTCTGCCCTGTTCCCATGATGCACTGGGCTAGGGACAGACTAATTTGCATACAGCCAGGTTCTGAAACTGGGATGGTGCAATGAGCTAAAAAACGGTGTTGGATCTAGCCCTGATCTTTTGACTGGGTGAGAGTACTCTGCTTAATTCAGAGACTCTGTCCATCACCACCCCTTGTTGTAAATAATTGCGACCCAATAAGGGCCTGCACCGTAATTTTCCTTTGCGCCAGCGGGAGCAGAGGGAGAAACTTACGGATTTTCTTGAGGAGGCCAAAACATGTTCCAGTGATGCCAAGAATCTGGGACTTCAGTGCCAAGCCATTATCGATTTTAACACCGAGGTTCTTGGCTATCATAGATGCAGCCGACGGAGGAAACATGTTTACAGGCCACCAGTCCTGCCAGCTTGGATCTGACCGACAACCGAAAAAGAGCACCTCAGATTTATCCGAGTTGCATTTGAGGCCGTTTAGCTGGACCCATTTAGAATTCCGCCCCAAGGCACCCTCGGATGCTCTCTCCGTCGAACTCAGACCCCTTCCCACAAGTGAAGAGGAGCTGGGTATCATCGGCGTATGATACGATCTGGGCCCCAAAAGACTCCTCTAGTGTCGCCAGAGGGGTCAGGAAGATGTTAAAAAGAGTAGGGCTCAAAACAGAGCCCTGGGGAACTCCGACCTCCAATGGCGGCACAACCGCAGAGCAAGGCGGGGCCCGGACCATTTGACAGCGGCCAGCTAGAAAAGATCTAAACCAGCTGAACACCCTTCCCCGCAGACCGATTTCACTGAGTCTGATGAGGAGACCCTCATGAGGGACGATGTCAAAGGCCGCCGACAGGTCAAGCATCACCAGCATGGCCTTGCCTCCTACATCCAATACCTCCTTGATCGCCTCCGTAACTTCAAACAGCGGCGTCTCGGTGCTCAAGTTGGTACGGAAGCCGGATTGAGTAGAGTGTAACAGATTGTGGGATTCAAGAAAAATGGAGAGGGATGTGTATACATGTTTCTCCACGATTTTGGCGAGAGCTATCAGGAGAGAAATAGGCCTATAGTTGGCAAAGACCTCAGGATCCAGACTGGGCTTTTTCAGTAATGAAATAACCATAGCTTGCTTCCAAACTGAAGGTACCACCCCACTGCTTAGAGAGAGGTTCAGCAAGGGATTGACAAGGGGATTTATTACCTCCGCCATTTTCGCCAAAAATTTGGCAGGGCAGGGATTTAGGGAGCTAAATGACTCTGTCACACTAGCTAGTCAGTAAGGAGATGGGGGTTCAAATTCTGTTATGACTGAGGTATGTGGCAAGTCTAACTGCGCCTATTATAATTGATAAACAATGCACTATTTAGTGTCCATAGTTCTGTTTGTGCAGAATTGTCCCTGCAACAATAGTAGTATGGATTGTCCTCCTATCCATACAAAAAGTAAACTAGTATCTTATTCTTTCTTGGTGGTCATTGTAAGTTTCTTGTTGGGAATTGTCAAAGCATAAACATTTAGAAGACTTCATAAGACATTATGGACAACCCAGAGGACTGCTCTCAGTGCATAGAGCTATTGATGAATAGAATGGGAGTTTCGTTTAACACCTTTTGCCAACTGTGCAATCTTAGTTAGCTACACAGACAGACTAATAATAATAATCTAGTAGTACCACAGGGAGTCATACTAGAGGCAGGATAAGAATTTAGAAACAGTCTACAAGACGATGTAGGAAAATGGAATGAGGAACGTTAGTTAAAAATAGGTACTCTAAAAGGTAGGGAAGTATAATTATTAATATTAACATGAAAACTTACTGGGGCCAGCAGAGGAGCCCTCACCTGACCGATCCTGGCCTTCCTGGTCCTCAGCCGCCGGTGCCGCTACCTCCTCCTCTTCTGTCCTCTTGCCCCTGGGGGGAGCTGATGTACAACATGAAAGAAAGACCCAAACATGGATGACTGTTGTCAACCAAATCAAACATTTCAAAAGAACAATAAAAATTATTTCGGGGAAATAGCAAATAGACAACAATTGCACTACATTTATTGACCCATCTGGTGTGGTCTACTAGGATATTAGTATTGCTGGATTCGCGGACCGTCGACTTGGAAAGTTATGTAACTCACTAAACCAACTACAAAAAGGTTCGACTAGGACTGGCAGGCAGCACTCCGCAGCACGCGAAGTGACAGACAAAGTCCATCGTGATTGCAGACCAGTGAGAACATTAAAGTAAGTTTCCTACTACATAACCAGTCATTAAAATACTCAAACTATCAATCCACCACCACTCTTATTAGTGGCAGGTGTACAAAGGAAGGACTGGATTTGAGTCTCTAGGGGCAGATTTACAAGTCCCTTGCAGCTCTTTTGCTCCGTCGTTGCGTGACTTTTGTGACGCAGTGGCAGCGCAAAAGAGGCGCCATGGTGGGGGGTATTTTAACAACGTGACGCATCTGGGAGATGCATCACGTTGTAAAGCCCTGTGCCATCAGGGGGCGTTCCGGCGCAAGGGAGGGCGTTCCTGCGCAGGAACGCATCCTAAAAGTGGCTGAGTGAAATCTACAAGATTTCACTCAGTCACTTTTAGGCCAATGCTGCGTCACTCGAAACCCTGCGGCAGCTTGAAGCAGATGTAAGGCTTGACGCAGCATTGGGGAGATAGGGCACCCAAGAGCATTGCTGGAGCTGCGTCGTGGTTGTGACGCAACTCCAGCAATGTTCTGAGTTTAGTGCACAGATGCGTGACGCTTCTGTGTCATTTTTGCCCCATGGTGCGCCGCATTGTAAATGCGGCGCACCATGGGTGGTGGAGGCGTGTGCACAATTACTGGCGCATCCCTGCTAATTTGCAGGGATGCGCCAGTAATTGTAAATCTGCCCCTTGGTGTCTAGCATTATGCAGTCTGTCAAGTACACTCATACATATTTACTCAGGCCAATGAAATCAACACAAAAAATCGAAAACAAATAAGCATAGTAGCACCGCCACTGAGCAGGAGACCAGTGCACCTGAAATGCAATCACAGAACATTTTGAAACATAATTTACCTACAATGTAATCGACAGCATTATTGCTCTTTGGAAAAAAAAAGAATTTGCAATATGATAACACATAGAGCAGGAGAAAACAGAGTAGTGATTAAATAGCTACTACTACTCACCAAGCCAGAGGATCTCGATGCCTAGCAGGTCGAGCAGGTCGCGTTCACGGTCCAGGAGGTCGGACCACCGGTGCGTGGCCTGGTTGTAGGTGCACTGGACCCGAGAGTGTTGATACATGGCTCGGCACACCTTCTCCCACCGCTTCCGACGCTCCCGGAGCCCGTACCCATCAGCGATCCTGCCACCTGCCGCGATGGTCTTGGGGAGGTGGCGCTGGGCATGAAAAACCAGTGCGGCCACCTCCTCCGCGTTAAAGATCTCCCGGACTGTGACATTCTCCCCCCGCAATCGCCCGCATGGGAGCTGGGTACGGGGTGCGGGACCCTTCCCCTTCTCCTTCCTGGCTCCCTTTGCCATGGTCCTGTAGAGCAAGAAAAAAAAAGGAAAGAATAGGGAAAAAGTAAAGTACATTTTTTTTAAAAAAGAAGTAGCTTTAAAAGTAACGAAAAGTTGAAAAAAACACAACATATAGATCTAGAAAAAAAGAGGGATAGATATAGAGTAGAAAAGATAAAAAAGGTCCAAAGAAACAAAGGATTGAACAGATGAAAGGAGGATTAGAAAGCATGCACAGAACCATAGCAGTGAATGAAAAACAAGATGGCCGCGTGCTGTGATGAACCAGAGGGTGGCAGTGATGAACCAGAGAGTGGCAATGGTGAACCAGAGGCTGGCAGTGATGAACCAGAGGGTGGCACTGCTGAACCAGAGGGTTCTGTGATGAACCAGAGGGTGGCAGTGATGAACCAGAGGGTTCTGTGATGAACCAGAGGGTGGCAGTGATGAACCAGAGGGTGGCAGTGGCAAACCAGAGGGTGGCAGTGATGAACCAGAGGGTGACAGTGGTGAACCAGAGGGTGCTGTGATGAACCAGAGGGTGGCAGTGATGAACCAGAGGGTGGCAGTGGTGAACCAGAGGGTGGCAGTGATGAACCAGAGGGGGACAGTGATGATCCAGAGGGTGGCAGTGGCAAACCAGAGGGTGGCAGTGATGAACCAGGGGGTGACACCGGTGAACCAGAGGGTGCTGTGATGAACCAGAGGGTGGCAGTGATGAACCAGAGGGTGACAATGGTGAACCAGAGGGTGGCAGTGATGAACCAGAGGGTGGCACTGGTGAACCAGAGGGTGCTGTGATGAACCAGAGGGTGGCAGTGGCAAACCAGAGGGTGGCAGTGATGAGCCCAAGGGTGGCAGTGGTGAGTGCTGAACCTGAGGGTGGCAGGGGTGAACCAGAGGGTGTCAGTGGTGAACCAGAGGGTGCTGTGATGAACCAGAGGGTGGCAGTGATGAACCAGAGGGTGGCAGTGATGAACCAGAGGGGGACAGTGATGATCCAGTGGGTGGCAGTGGCAAACCAGAGGGTGGCAGTGATGAACCAGAGGGTGGCAGTGGTGAGTGCTGAACCTGAGGGTGGCTGGGGTGAACTAGAGGGTGTCAGTGGTGAACCAGAGGGTGCTGTGATGAACCAGAGGGTGGCAGTGATGAACCAGAGGGTGGCAGTGGTGAACCAGAGGGTGACAGGGGTGAACCAGAGGGTGACAGTGGTGAACCAGAGAGTGGCAGTGGTGAACCAGAGGGTGGCAGTGGTGAACCAGAGGGTGCTGTGCCCATACACGACCGCATGGGTAACTTCGCTGTGCTAGCGGCTCGGGAACACGCACAAAGCCCCGCAAACACGCAAAAAAACCCGCAAACACGCAAAACAACCAAAATTCGCAATTTCGCACGAATTCGCAAATTTTGCGGATCGGGAATTCGCTTTTGCACGATTTCGCGGACCGCGATTTTGCAGATTTCGCCCATACTTAATCATCAGGATACCCTATCCACAAAGGAGAGTAGGCAATAAAATTGTTGGAGGCTTTGCAATTGCCTGTGCAAGTTGCAGTCATAAAATGTTCTGCACATTGCAAGGGAGATAATTTTGTGACACTTGGCAAACAGACATGCTGACCAAGTCACAAGTACTGTGGTTCAAATGCATGTACATTTAATGGAGAGTATTTAAACAAAGGAAAAGATTAGACCAATTACAACCTTTTGCTCACAACAGCTGATACCTAGGAGGAAGTTAACAGGTTACAAGAAGAGGTGTCAGTAGCAGAACAGCAGAGCAGGGAAAATGCAGGTTGTGTTAAAAGAGATGTTGATGAAATATAGGTTTCAGGAGATGGCAGGCCTGCGGTGCCAAATAGTTTGTTGCCGCCAATGGCTACAGATTACCATGGCCCGACTCATGTAGGAAGGGATGACATGGTCAGATTGTTTAGCCAAACATGGTTTAATCCAAAGTTCAGACTGATGGCAGAAGCGTTATGTCACTGATGAATTGTGTGCCAACAGAACAATGTAGGGAAAAGAACCGCAGTGACATTGAGCCACAAAGGGAGGTCAAGCGGTCCTTTCAACATGATGCACAATAACTTTACTGATATGCCTGTGTGGAACGGGCTGATACATGTATTGGTTGTTGTGTGGATATTTTCACGATGGGTTGAAGCATATCCCACAAGACGGAATGATAGCCTCACAGCAGGCTACTAGTAGGCCTGCAGCCATATTAGTAGCCCCCTAACCATGTTGTAGGCCTGCCACTGTGAAGCCTGTGTGAGCACTTTTACACTGACATATCAACCTGGCAAGAAAACCCTCCTGCCAGGCCTAAAGGGTCCCTTTTTATACTGACCAGACACCCCTAAGATAGACCTTGTATAGCCTATAGGGCAGCGTGAATTGTAATTAAAAGCCAGGACATGTACTTTAAGTTTTACATGTCTTGCTAGTGAAAAACAACAACTTTGATGTTTCACTATTGCTGGGTCTGTCTCTTCAATAGGATAACAATGGGATTGGCTTATTACATATTTTAAATGTGATTCCAAATTGTTAAGAGATAGACTTTTTAAGTTTGCTGTCGCTAGGCTCACAATTTAAAGTCACACCTTATGGTGAAGCTGGATTTTTAAATTACAGGTTAGAAAACACAGCTTTTTGAAAGTTGGCATTTACTTACTTCAGTATCTGTTGCCTGCTGACTGTCTCTGTCAGTCTGGGTTGGGTGACAGCTGGGTGTTGTGCATTCCCTCCAGACAGACACACAAAAAGGCTCTTAGGTGTGAATGCGGACCTCACTGGGAGGGAGGAGATGGGCAGAGACACACACTTATACCTGAAATGGGCTGGCCCTGCCTACACACAAAGGGATGCATACCCCCATGTAGTGAGTCTACAGCCAGCGCAGAAAGGGTGGATCTCTATGCACTTCAAAGCTTTCTTTGAAGTCTTCCCCACTTCAAAGGCATAACTGGGTATAAGCCCTGGACCTCTGACACCATACCTTCAGTACACTTCTGAATCTGTAACCACTCTGCCAGGGAGAAGAAGAACTGCTGCTGCTCAAGGACTGTCACTCTCCTAGAAATACTGTTTTCTGACCTCCTGCCTTGTTGTGTTGCCCTGCTGCCTTCTGCTCTCTATGGCCTGGGTGAGAAGGACTGAACCTACAGCACTTGGACCCAGAGTGGCCCTAAGGGCTTTCTGGCTTGCCTCCTGCTTTCTCAGGGACACAAAATAATAACCACCTTCCTGTTCCAACCGTTTGACTCTACTACTTGTGAGTCTGTCCTGCCCTTTTGTGGCAACCCAGTACTGGACCCTTAGAAGAACCTATGGATCCTCTGCTGCAAGAACAGAACTGATGCATCGCCTTTGTTTCTGGAACTGGATTGGCGCATCACACTCTGAATCACCATATAGCACCCGGAACTGCTGCTTTGGAACCAATGCAGTGCATTCACTGCATGGAGAAGATCAACACATTTGCGTAGAGAAATGCAGCTCATGGCCTTCAGAACCATTGCATCGCCACCACTGCGTGGAGAAATCTGGCACATCACACCAACTGTGTGGGGATCACCGAAGCATTGCTTGGCGGCCCCCCCTATCTTTGTTGACGCAACCACAGGATCAAGGTACGTCTGTTCAGCGGGCCTAAGTGAGTCCCTGTATCCAGCCCGGGCTCCATCGTGGTCAGCCTAAACTTTTGCTTTGTCCTGGTAAGGCACGATCAATTAAGTCTTTAGTTACTTCTTGCTTATAAGAACTATTTTTGCATCTAATCTTGGTGTGGTATATTTGTATGTGGTGCCTTTACTGTTTTACTGTCTAATTGTTACACAAATACTTTATACATTGCCTCTTAAGTTAAGCGGGACCCCAGGTCACCCTTTACAGTGAGGTGGGATGCTGGTCTTTTCTTACCTCAAGGGACCACTGTGCATACTGCAAGGATTGTGATGACGTTGATGACACTAATGTGTGATATCCAATGGTAATGTAGTGTGTGTGTGGGGCTGCTATGTCATTCGGTGTTTGTAGCCAAACTGTTTTTTTTTTCTTAAGGATCAGAATATTAGAGAGTAAAGATGGCTCACAGGATACTTCCACACGGGAGTTGGGTATAACTTTCTTGATCCCTCTGTGTAAGTGGAAATATACGTCATGTATTTGTACATGAATTATTCCAATGACTCGATTCCATCTGAGACCAAGGAATGTTTCAAAATAGAGCATTTTAAGTGCAAATGTTAGACATATTAATGAAATGTACTAAGGGGCATTTTTATGAGCCAATTGTGCCGCTCTTGCACCATGCAATGTTGTGCCTGAGCGACGCAACTTAAAAATGATATTTATGAAGCCACACAAGATCACCTTGCATGGCCATGAGTTACTTCATAAGTCTTGAGTAACTCAAGGCATCACAAATTGATGCATTGCATTACTCCGCTCAGTTGATGTGAGATACCACCAGGAGAACGTTGGTCCAGTCCTTAGTTTTAAGCAGGCTGGACTACTGCAACGGGTTAATGCTAGCTGCCAATGAGGGCATCTTTGCTAGATTGCAGGTTGTGCAAAATACGGCTGCACGACTGGTACTGAATGTCCCGCCCCGCACTCCCTCAAAACCACTGTTGGCCAAACTGCACTGGCTTCCAGTTAGGCAGAGGGTGATGTTTAAGATCTGCTGCATCATCCACAAATGCCTAACTGGAACTGGTCCCGGTTACCTCACTGAGAAATTTATCCCCTATGTGCCGTCCAGATTCCTGAGATCGGGAGATCAGGAACTATTATGTGTTCCTAGGGCCATGAAGGCAAGAAAGGGGGAAAGAGCCCTATCGGTAGCAGGTCCAAAGCTGTGGAACCTACTCCCTAAGGAAATCAGAGTATGTAGGGAACATTTCCCTTTTAGGAAAAAGCTGAAAACATTCCTCTTCAAATCCCTAACTGACTGATCTCCTGCCTAGTTTATTAAAATGTTGACGAGTCTTTTCTGTTCTTTGGTTGTGCCAAAGGCGCGGAGATATTCCTTCGGGAATCGATTCATAGCGCCATACAAACCTGGAAATAAATAAATAAATGTGCTTCCATAGGCATTACATTGGTTTTCCCATGGAACACCCTTGGATTTCAATGCATTCCCAGAGTTACCAGAGTGGTAGTAGTCCTGGGAATCCACTAAGAACATTTTCCTCCCCAGGTGATGCGTAACAAGGAGAAATATCTGCAGCACACATAGAAAGAGGAAACAACCTCAGTGGATGGCTCTTAGGCAGGAAGGTGCCACTTCCGGCAGAAAAACAATCCTCCTTTCAACACAATGGTTCAAGGGTGACTGCATCAATGTTAGGGAGCCAAAAGGGTGCCAGTGGAGGGGAAAAGGCAGCAATGCACAGTATTGACTTACAATACAGTATATTATTACCCTTTCCCTGTCATGCAGTGCAGCACAGAAAGGTGACTTGCTTTGCTTTGCTGCACTGCTTGACTTGGCCATAATGGCAGCCGCACACGCCCATTCCGCGCCTGGAGGTGCTTAAGAACTGTGGAGAGCCCCGCGTCGAGGGACGCGCGCGGCGGTGTCGGGCTAAGCCCGGGCAAAGGGCGGGCCGTCTGGGGCCGTCCGGGGCAGACCGAGGCAGGGCTGGGCCACCCCCCTAAAAGAACATGTACCACGGCCAAGTAACTGTCTCCATGTGAGTAATACATGTACCATGAACACTGTTAATAAGTGGAAAGCCGTACTTGGAACTTTGCACCTGTGGCTTTCTGTTGTTATACACAGAATAATATTATGATTATTTAAAGTTTGAACCGCAAGCCAATATTACATTGGTAAAGACTACATTACTATCACAGTAACGGTCACATTAACAGTCATTTACTTTTTTGTCACAGCATCCATTTTATACCAAAGCACAAATCTTGTACAGCTAACATATATTAGAATTAAGGTGACGTACTGAATAGTTGCTTTTAATTTTTCCTTGAGATCAGAGTTGTTTATTGCTATCAACCTCTGAGTACTAGGTCCTATTTTTAATTGATAGTGTTTTCTAAATGGCAAGAAGGAAAGTTGGTGGTGGACCAGGGATGGTTGGGACTTTAGATACCTATCTGACTAGGGCAGAATCAGTCATTAACAAGGAAATCATATTGACTGATCGCAGGCTATCCTTGGACCCTGCCTACAGTAGGTTATCTGCTACTCCAGTCCTCTCAGATATTCAGACGCTATTTACCCCTCTCCCAGGTTAAGCTAGGTCCCCCCAGATACAGACGTCCCAACCAAATGATAGTATGCTCTCCGGGACTCCAGAATTGATACATAGCCCGGTTAAGTATAAACTTCGGGGAAGAACACAGAAGCAAAAGATGGCTTCTCCTCGCCCTAAGAAACCCAGTAATATCCCTAAAAAAACCAGGGCACCCAAGCAGGGTCATACAGGATTAGGGAACAAAGTAACAGTGGACATACATGCCACGGGAAAGGGGGATCGAAGAGACCTATCCAATACTACCCAGTGTGATGGGGCTACAACAAATACTGAGCTTGGCGAGGGAGATTTCTGGGGGAAACTGGAGGGTATTGTAAAAAATTGTCTGGAACCCATCGTATCAAAACTGTGTGGCGTTGAATCTAGGTTACAGTCTCTGGAGTCTTCGCTGGCTAATTTTCGGGACATAACCGGCACAGGAGACTCCCACAATATCAACTCCAAACCTTTAAGTGTGATGGAAAGAATAGCTGGCAATAATGACAAAGTGGCTGATCCAGCGCTAACTTATACTTGGCCAACTGTTAAAAGTAGTGCCAGCAATCGGTCTGAAATATCAAAAAACAAATCACCCCCAGTGCAACCCGTAGTCACCAGGAGGAAATCTCCCACACCAGACCTATCTCAGAGGTCTGGTGAGGGACCCCGTGTGACCCGTAGACCTATGGTTATTGACCTCCCGCCTGAGGCCACCCAATATGTTGTTATTTTGGGCCACGTCCCTGCTCTTCCATCAGGAGAGACTGAAAGTTATGAACAGCTGTTTAATAGACAGTGTTCTGGCTCAGCCAAAATACCCCTGAGGGAGCGAACACTATTAATAACATAATAATGGTACGTAGGGTTAACTGGATTGGTAGCTCTAACAAGGCAGGGAGTGGGGATTGTATCATTATCAACTTTGACAATCATCACACTGCGGCTGCTTGTTATCAAGAGGACCCCGTCCACAGTTGTTGCAGGGCACTGATATTAAATTATTACCTTTAGGGTTTTTCTATAGGCCACTACCAGGGAGAAAGCCAGGAAGATCTTACCAGGAGGAAAAATGGCGGTCAGGAGATTGGATTAGGGTGAGATCCTTCTCCGACCATGTTCCCCCTCAGCTACCCCAGAACATACATAGTAACCTAATTACCAACAGGCACAGGTTTTCAGTCCATAACAGGTAAGAAACGCTGTCTGGCCTGGAAACCTGCGATTCACTCGAAGAGACCAGTGACTTGGGTAGAGGGAGGCATGATGTCTCAGGTACCGTAATGGCTGAAACACTTAGGGGAGGTTTGAATAACCTTATCTCCTGGAACATTGCAGGGCTAGCTGACAAGTTAGAGAACCCTAGTTGGATTGCTTATATTAAGCAATTTCTGATAATCTGTTTGCAAGAAACCTGGTCGGTTGAATGTGATCTCCTCCTGGAGGGATACACGGCACATTTTGTGCCAGCAGCTATTTCAACCAGGGGTAGATCCAAGGGGGGTTTGGTTATTTACGTCTCTGTAGCTTTGGCATGCAGAGTACGTACAGTTATTACCTCCAATCCGGGTATTCTTGCTTTAACTTTAACAAAAGGGAATTGCACGATTGTTCTGGTAAACATTTATAATTCACTTACTTCACGCTCGGATCATAGTCATTTATTTGCTCTGAATGCTTTTATTAATAAGTCCATGAGTCATAGCCTACAAAATCTTATGGTTATGGGTGATTTTAATATACATCCTTATGGTAACCCCCTGTCTGTATGTATTTCTCATTTGAGCTGCTACCGAATTCAAGGATTTCATCGTGAGCACTCGACCGAGGGGGAGTTGCTCAATGATCTAATTAATGATCTTGATTTAACATCCTTCAGGGCTCTGACGGACCCTTATACCACATTTGAAGTACCCACATTTAAGGGCCATGGGAAGGGGACATTTATTGACTTTATGCTGATCTCGTCCCCTATGCAGTCCTTTGTGGACACTTTCTTAATTGAGGAGAACGAATTCAGTGATCACAATTCCCTCTCATTGCACCTAACAGGTCCTTGGGTCACAAAGATAGAATCAAACACTAACCAGGGACAATTGAGTACAACAGATGGAAAGCGCAGACTTAGATGGACTCAAGTTGCCCCTGAGCTGTTTTATAATGATATCAAATCTGTGTGTGCAGAAGAAATTAGTACCTGCGCACAGGGGTGCAACAACATTCTAAGGTGTTAGCAGCTTTCCAGATTATCTCCGATAGGGTCAGGGAACTGCTATCTGTACCAACCAAGAAACAGTGTAATGTGGGTCCCAAATGGTTTGACGAGCATTGTTCAAAATCAGCTCGAAATTTAAGGGCAGCCCTAGCCTCTAACCCTAGAGTGCAAGCTGATGTAATAGTTTATTGTAAGGACTTCAAAAAAGCATTAGCTAAACGTAAGGAGACCCTAAGGAATGAGACATGGAATGAGTTATTAGATCCTGAAACCCTTAAGTTCTGGGGTATATTAAAAAAACATTTCTTGTCCAGGAGACAGGAGATGGTCTTGAATGTCATATAGCTAAGGAGGCTTGGGAGGCTCACTTTGAGCATATGTACGACTCCCCCTTGGATGAACAGTCTGGTACCTGACCCTAATGGCAATAAAATTATAATTGACAGGGTTGAAATATACAAAGGAACTCTCGGCTTAACAGCCGGGAAAGCACCAGGACAGAGGGAATTCCCCCTGACTTATACAAGTCTGACCCTTCTTTTGGGAACCAATTCTTGAATCTGTTTTTAATGCTGCGGTTCATAGTGGATGCCCACAGTCTTGGGGGGTTTCCACTATTGTACCTGTTTTTAAAAAAGGGGTTAAAAGCGGTCCGCACTGCTATCGATCCATATCACTCTTAGACTCTATGGTGAAAGTTATGGGAAGGGTTCTTCTGCAGAGACTTACTACATGGGTTGAAGACAATAACATCATGTCTGTCTCCCAGTATAGTTTCTGCAGGGGACGTTCTACGGCTACCCAATGCCTTAATCTCTTTTTAATCTTAAGCAAATACACAGTGGCATATAAGGGGACCATCCACCTTGCCTTCATAGACCTGTCCTCAGCCTTTGACTGTGTAAACAGGCGGAAGCTGTGGCGGTCCATGAGGGCTAAGGAGGTTGATGCCGGTATCGTGAACTTCCTTGAAGATCTACATAGATACACCAGAGCAAGTGTCAGATTTTCTCAAGACTTGAGTGTGACGAAGGATTTTAATATCAAAAGGGGAGTCCGTCAAGGATGTATTTGGCCCCCTTTTGTTTAACTTTTATATTAATGACTTAGATAGCGTTTTACAGGAGGTGGGGGCTGACTCCCCCAGAGTTGGACATCGGGGTTTTCCAGTCCTATTATACGTGGACGATGCGGTCCTCGTTTCTAGGACCTACAAGCTCTTTTAACTGCTTTCCAGTCCTTCATGACAGACAGGGATCTAACAATAAATAATTCCAAATCATATATCATGCAGTAGGCAAGCCACCAAGAGGGAATTTTCATTTTAATGTGGGTGGTACAATAATTCCCTTATCTAGCACATTCTCCTATCTCGGAGTCCTCTTTGATAATAAATTAAATTGGGGCCCGCATGTTTTAAAAAGGAAAGGGGATTTTGCAAAGGTGAATGCTTCAATTTTTAATTTCTCATCTAAATTGGGGAAAAAGCCTACTGGTGCAATGTTGCAACTATACAACGCTAAATCAGTAGCCATAGCAACATTTGGCAGCAAAATATGGGGGTATATCCGGGGAGAGCACCTCCAGACTGTGGAGAATAAGTTTTTAAAACGACTACTGTGTCTCCCGCAAGGTGTGTCCAACCTAGCTGTTCACGGAGAACTGGGGGTCCAGTATGTCAGTGATATTTTCTCCCTGCGTCCACTGTCTTGCTGGCTAAAATTATGGTTAACCCCTGACATCCCCCTGACACATATGATTTTAAACGATTGCCTGCCTATGGATAACTCATCTGCTATACCCTGGCTGAAATATCTGCAGACAATCTAGGGTGGAATGAGCTATTTGAAACTCCTGATTGCATTACCATGAAGGACGTGGAGGCACTCAAAATGGCATTCCTCATGGAAAGGAGAACATTGAGGGAAGCCATAGAGGTTCAGAAACCGAGTGTTAGATCATATGTTATTTAAAAACAACCCCACTTATTGAACCTTACTTAATGGGCTCATTATCCTCTTATGAGAAATTTGTATTAACTAGATTCCGAATGAATCCATTATATTATTTGCTTGTTAGGCCACAATAAAACTATTTTTAACAAAGAAGCAGCTCCTTGCGGCTGCGACGGAAAGTCTCCGCAGGATATGCTGCATTTTATGTTTTTATGTAAATTTTATGAATTTACCAAAATCTAAAATGGAGAAACTCTCTCATGGAAGATCAGGCTAAGCCAACCCACTGGTGTGGCTTAGTTCCCTTAACACTCCCCTTCCAGCCCCAGTGCTAATCTCATGACTGGGGCTCTTGTCTGGTTGGGGGTTCAGGATGTGGGGGTGAGTTTGTGCTGCCCTATATTGGCATACCCTCTTTGAAGACCAGTTTGACTACTCCACCCCCATCCTGCCTTTTGCTCTCCAGCTTGCAGTTCTCTTCCCACATGAAATCATTTGTCTATGGTAAGGCCACTTCACAACTTATTAAGACAGCTTAGCTCAGCCTGGCAGATGCTTGCCAATCAGAGCAGGGCTGCTGAAAGGGTAAATTTAGGCTTGCAGAAAAGAAAGGGGCATATTAGCAAGGGTGATATTGCCACTTCAGCAGGACTTTTTCCCGCGAAAGCGGCAATATTTTTATCACCCTATTAGCAAGCTGTCGCTAACAGCAGTTAGCGACAGCTTATAGGCGATAGCTACAGGTTTGGGGCACACTTTGCATGTCAGCGATATTTTTCGCTAATGACATGCAAAGTGGGCGTACCCAACCTGTTAGCAAAAGCAGTCGCTAACACAGCTATCACCCATTAGTAAGGCAGGCGTAGTGATAAAAAAACTTGCCAAAACTTAACGCCTGCTCACACCACTTCTTAACCTGTATATCCAATGGGAGGTGGATATTCAGGTTAAGTCTCCATTACCAATAATGCCTGCATATCGCTGGATTTCCCGCCAAATTCACGCATTGAACCGCTACCGCTGGATATTTTATTGCATTGGAGATAGATGTTGCTAATAGCACGTTATCTCTGCGATAATATCCGGCGATTACGGGCAATAAATAAAATGTGCTAAGCATATCTAGCAATAACATTTGTTGCTAATATGCCCCCCGGTTCTATAACTTCCTTTCTACAATAGTTATAATTCTAACAGTGACAAGTTGTTGGATTTATTCTAAATAACATTTTGGTACCTTGTAGTAGCTTTTCAGCTCACTCATATCAACAGTTATACTTTATTAAATTATTCTCATTTTACCCTATAGAGCCATCATACTGTAATGGGGGAAAAAGAAATTAGCAGTGTGTCCTTCCCTAGGACATCTTATTTAATTTCCCTGCTTGTAGTTACATAGCATCCCACCCCATAGTTGAATATGCATATACTTTTAATGAAAAGCCAGCCTTAAAAGCAGGGCTGTCTTTAAAATGACATACAGCAAGCAGCAGTGCACACTTAAGTGCATTAAGTCTACTGGGTCGCTAAACCTATATGCCCTATCATATACCTGGGACTTACAGCTCGGCTGTCAGTAACAATTCCAATTATACCTACTTACCATGTACTTTGTATCAAAGCACAGGCACTGGGACTGGATAGCAGAGCCGAGGGTGCAATCAGAGTCAAAATACCAGCACCCAGTAGTTAAAATGAGGGCAAAATGGTGGGGGCACTGCAAACAGGTCCTGGTTATTCACAAAAAGTGTCACTAAACCCAAGTGCACTAGAATGTGAATTAAAAAAAATCTTTGAAATGCTCGAGTATTACTCTACCTATTCACCACAAAGTTTTCCCTGAGTTTAATAAACAAAAGCATTCTATTCCATTTCATCTTCCTTTATACAGTTGCAGTCACCATTGTGTAGTTATGGTTGAGCCACACTTTCCATAACGTAGGCCCTCTTAAGTGAGTATGCATGAAATTTGGCACTCGCCACTGCAGCCAGCTAAGGTCCTGCATGTAACATTTCATGCAAATCTGTGCACAGAAAAAAAGGTTATGGTTGTAGAGCCTCAAAAACTATGTCCTTTCCCATTTTAGCACCCATAGGAAATTTGCTCACAGCTACAGCAAAAATAGCTGGACACATTTACACCATGAAAATAAAATTTTCTCACAAAGCATGCTTTTGTTGGTTTCAGTAAATCTTTTCAGTAGTTTTTAGATATTGATATTAAAAAGGTGATGGTGGGCTTCAAACTGTTTGAAATACAGATGTATTGACTATTTAAAGTCACACTTTTGAAAAACAATTTCTGCTAATCAGATTTGGACTTTTTGAGAAATATGATTGTCTGATTAAGGCTATGAAATGTTTTCTCCTAAAGATTTGATAATCACATTTTTGTAAAAAAAAATACATTGGTGCTGTGTAAAAATAATGTCCAAAGCAATGGGAGGGGACTGTGAGAGGTGCCACATTATGTTTTTAGCTCAACAGCAAAGGTTTCTGCAAAAGAGGATAGAAGATTCAAACTTTAGCTACAATATGTTTCTTCAATTTCATTTGTAGACTATTTTAATGCCAGCACTAGCATTACTTTGCCTCTAGAAGGAGCATATGCAGACTTGCAGGCAGAAGCACAACTACAGACACAACATTATTTCAATGATTTTTCTGTGACAATTCACCACAAATGATATGAGGGATGTTTGCTGACCCCAAACAGTTCTTTTCTGGCAAATCTGTGAGTAGATCAGGGTTGTTTTCATTTCTTCTTACAATGCCTTACCTACATTCCTAGTACGCCAAATTTCTATAGACAAGTTTAGGTTGAGATTTACTTAGATTCTGTAATGGAGTTGATTTATGTTTTTTGACACACCAAGAAGGAAAAGGTATTTCAGGATTTACTAAGCCAAACACAGTGCAATTTGCATGGTGTGCTAAATAAAACAACATAGTAGCGCAGTACATAGCACTGATGTGCAATACCTTGTGTCTGGGAGCCTTTTTTTTACAGGAGCATATGCACTCCCTGCATCCACCCACGTATTTTTGACACAAATAAGATTTATTAAAGTCTGTAAACCCGGATTAGAGCCACAATGGTGTGCCTATGCAAGCTTGGCATAATGAGGAGAAATATTAATTTTACCTTCTTTCTTCCTCTTCCCATAAGTGCTTCACCTTTGCAGCACACATGCAAGGAGAAATGTGTTTCCAATGATTGCTTTTGTGCAGAAAGCATGCTAACAAGGTGAACAAAGGGTCATAGTAGACTATGGGCCATCATATAGAAAGTGCCGCAGGGTGCAAATGGCATATGTGCCAGCTTTGTGAGCCCCAGGGATACCTGGATGTCACAGACGGGGCCATAAACACTTGTTCGGCACATTCTGTAATACTGATATCGCTGGTGGACATGTAGCTCCAATGCTATTTCAAGAGGGAGTTCTCTCATTTGCACGTGTGATTGATCTTTACCTCTGCACCGGCACCATATTATGGATGTGGACTAAAAGAAGCTGTTCAGGAGATGCACTTACAGTGTGACAAATAAAGGTGGGGCACTGTCATTCATCCCTCTGATGGCACCCCTCTTAAACGGGCAGGCCAGTTGCTGCCTGCACAGTAAAACATGGAGCGGATTTGAAGCAGCCACTCCCTATTTCACTTGAATGCACTGCCCCCAGGGCAAAACGAGTTCACAGGTGGTGTCTCGCTTGGCCCAAAGAGATATGTTCCGCAGAGGGAAAATCCTTATGGATCCCAGTTGTACCACAAACAGGTCTGAGGAAATTGGCCCCAGTAAAACCCATTTGGCCAGAGGCACATGTTCCCCAAATATACCACAAAGCTAGATTCCACATGTAGATAAAAACACTCAGCCAATCGGACACAACATGCACATTGCACGTAGTGATCACGCTCTTGCCACACTAGACATCTAGACTCATACACACTGGCCCACGCTAGCTTTCCCCAAGGTCAAAAGCCCTCCGCCCCCATATTAGATGAATAACATTGTTATTTATGACTGAGATGCTTTTCCAAGAATGCAGAATTGTTTTATTTTACCTCATTAGATACATATATTGTTGGCCAAAACTTTGTACAGCGAGAGACATTCTTCAGACTCAACTCTGTCAACTCTCTCCCAGTCACTGTCTTTATTCGAACAAACTTGTTTCTATTTGGCCAAATTCCTCTTGTATTTTCATTTATTTAAGGTAAATTCATATTTGAGCAACACAACACTGACTGAAAAAAAGTAGTAATTTTAGAACTGCATTTGATAAAGTCATCACCATCCACCTGGGGATACTATGAACTTACTTTTTAATAAGGCAAGCTTGTTAGCAGCACAGAAGAGCAAAAACAGAACAACAGCAACATAAAAAAATACCAAAAATGTTATGGATGGTTGGTTGTTAGTTGACTGAGGTGTGAGCCCTGGTCAAGCAACAGCCTTAATCATGACAGGGTGACCCACTAAAAGTCACTTAATCAACCTGCCCTTAACCATGGGTTGATTGGAGGAAAGAACAGCCAATCCTAATTTGTGTAAAGCATTTATACAGCACCTAAGCAGTAATAAAGTGAAAAACCACAAGAATAATCATGAAACAATTTAGAAAAATGCAAAATTCAAGTTAAAATGAAGATGTAGAAACTCTAAGAGGTTTAAGATGAATTAAGTGTAATGAAGTAAACATTATCCCATCCATCCAGCAGCCAGTGTCAGATGCAACTTATAGTATTCATCAGCATCACCACTTCCCCAGGTTCATTCACCATGGTGCAGCTTCAAGTACACACAAGATGGATCAGAACTGTACTGAGGTAAAACATAGGTAATTACACAATACTACACAACTTCCCCCTTTACACTAAACCAAAGGAAGGTCGAGCCAAACACAAAACATATATACATAATATAATGAAGCATTCAACATTTTAAATGTAAAAAATAACTATTAAAAACATCTATACTACATCTGATAATCATCAAATTACACTGGTAGTCTGGTAATTCTTTTGTCTCTTGGATTATTACTAACTTTACTTTCCTCTGCAATGTTTGTAGGAGAAACATGAGAAAGAGAACCTCCTTCATAAACTTTTAATTTACTATTCTTAATGATGACAACTATGTTTAAGTTCCAAATGCGTGAGTCTTCAGTTTTGATTGCATTTGTTAACACCTTGATTACTCTATGAGGTTTTTGAAACACGTTTGAAGTCTTCCTGCCAAATGGAGCTCTGATCATAACCAAGTCACCCACCCTGACAGGAGTGACTTTCACAGCTTTTCTTAGATTATAGTGAACCTTGCGTGCTTTGATTCTTTCATTCTCCTTTAACCTCCAATCATCACCAGAGACTTTCTCACCTCTTTTGGATTCAGCGCCATTGATCCAGAACGGTGCAACCAATGTGCTGGCACACCTACCTTTCAGCAACTCAAAAGGAGTGCGTCCTGTAATGGCATGAGGGGATATTCTGTATATTTCAAACTTTCTGACAATTTCTTCCTTCCAATCTAGGCAATTCTGTTTGGACAAGTCAATAGTTTCCCTCAAAACACTGTTGAATCGTTCAGGGCTAAACTCTGGGCTTCTGACATCTCTCACTCATGCAACACGGTATGCAATCTCTTACAAGGCGTTCCACCTGCAAGTCCATGCCCGGCCACCAGTAAGTAAGTCTGAGCCGCTCTTTAGTTTTCGACATGCCTTGATGTCCTTCATGGGCTATCTCAAGGAGTTCTTGACGAAGGGCACCTGGAGAAACTAACCCGGTGCCTCTAAAGATAAGAACGTCACTCTCAGATAATTTATCCTTAGCCAACCAAAACTTCTCACACACACCTTTAACTTTATTGTTCCATCCTTTCTTGTGCAATGCGGTTAACTCAAGAAATTCTTTATCAATAGCACTCTCTTCTCGCCATCTGCTCTCTTTCATCCCACTACTGTCAATAGCACAAACCCATTCTTTCAAATCATGCTCTTCTGAATAGGAGGTATCATCATTTTGGACCACCAGCCTGGAAAGCGTATCAGCAATATTGTTCTTGGCAACATATTCAACCTTAAAATTGTATCCCTGAAGAGCTACTACCCACTTGGAAATTCTTCCAGAAAGGGCATCAATTCCTTTCTTGTTGAAAATTTGACGTAGTGGCTTGTGATTAGTGCACACCTCACATTTCAATCCCCACAGAAGATTCTTAAATTTCTTCACAGAACAGTGAACATCTAAGACTTCTATTTCGATAACAGAGTAACGCAGTTCTGCACCTCTTAAGCTACGTGACAAGAATAAAATTACATTCTCAGTATCCCCATCTCTCTGTTGTAAAACCGCTCCTAGGCCCTTCATACTGGCATCAGTAACAAGAACTGCTCTTTCAGTGGGATCGAAACTTTTTAGCTTAGGAGTTTTCTTAAGCATTGCCTTTATCATGTTGAACTTCTTTTCACAATCTTCCGACCAAAGGAACTCCACACCTTTACATAACAATTTACGCATATTCAAGCACATTCCAGCAACATTTGTCATAAATTTACTGTAATATTCTGACATTCCAAGGAATTTTATTAGCTTCTCTTTGTTGGTGGGAGACGCAAGATTTTGAACAGTACCAACCAGTTCAGCCTTGGGTTGAACACCTTGACCCGAGATGGTGTGTCCTAGATAATCTATGGATGACTTTTTGAACTTGTATTTGTCTATTCTTACTATCAAATTCAAATCTTGAAATCTCTTAAAACCTCTCTGAGTATGGCATCATGTTCACCTTCATTCTTACCAAAGATAAGGACATCATCCTGGTAAATTTTCATCCCCACATCACCTTCCAAGACTATTTCTAGAGCTCTCTGAAACACAGATGCCGCTGACACCAGTCCAAACGACAGTCTGACAAATCTGTAAGTGCCATAGGGCATAATTAATGCAGTTAAGCCTTTGGACATATCATCCAGTTTTATCTGATGATAAGCAGACTTCAAATCTACAGTTGAGAAAACCTTGGCTCCTTGTAAGAGCCTCAACATATCTGAAATTTTTGGAAGCGGATATTTGTCTATTATAACTTGCTTGTTTAGTTCTCTCAAGTCGATGCATAAACGAAGGCTACCATTTGACTTGCGAGCAGCTACTAACTGGGCCAAGCACTTGTTTCCTTCTACCTCTTCAATTGTGACATCACTTTTAAGTTTCTCTAGTTCCTTTTTCATATCATCCCTCACCGATAAGGGTACAGTAAGAATTTTACTAGCTATGGGTATAGCTCTAGGAATAAGCCTTATTTTGTGAGCATAACCACGTAAACAGCCTAACTCATCTTTAAAGACATTAGGAATCTCACTCTTAAGAAGTGTGGTGAAATCACAATCAACATTCTGAGCCAATACAACATTAGGTTGGAAACCCTCTTTTCAAATGATGGGAGGATCTGAGTATGGGTCTAACATAACACCAAGATCTCTTTGGTGAAACCAGCTCAGAATGCTGTCACCCTTTTGTACCGCTTTTGGCCGCCATAAGTGTGGCAGGGTATGCTCAGACGTGAGTCCCTTGCTCACTTTGCCACTGGATTCAAGCAAGCCGGGCTGAAGACGGCTGGAATGTCAGAAACCGGTCCTCTGAAGCTTGTTTCCGGTCCAGGGAAGGCATGGCTTGGCAGTTCAGGCTGGACTGTTCCCATGAGGCACAGGGTCAGACTGATTTGCATATAGCCATGTCTGAACTGGGGTGGCAGAGTGGGCTAAAGAACGGTGATGGATTAAACCCAGATCTTTTGACTGGGTGTGAGTGTTTGATTGTTTCAGATGCTCCGTCCATCACCACCCCCTTTTGTACCGCTTTTGGCCGCCATAAGTGTGGCAGGGTATGCTCAGACGTGAGTCCCTTGCTCACTTTGCCACTGGATTCAAGCAAGCCGGGCTGAAGATGGCTGGAATGCCAGAAACCGGTCTTCGGAAGCTTGTTTCCGGTCCAGGGAAGGCATGGCTTGGCAGTTCGGGCTGGACTGTTCCCATGAGGCACAGGGTCAGACTGATTTGCATATAGCAATGTCTGAACTGGGGTGGCAGAGTGGGCTAAAGAACGGTGATGGATTAAACCCACATCTTTTGACTGGGTGTGAGTGTTTGATTGATTCAGATGCTCCGTCCATCACCACCCCCTTTTGTACCGCTTTTGGCCGCCATAAGTGTGGCAGGGTATGCTCAGACGTGAGTCCCTTGCTCACTTTGCCACCAGATTCAAGCAAGCCGGGCTGAAGACGGCTGGAATGCCAGAAACCGGTCCTCGGAAGCTTGTTTCTGGTCCAGGGAAGGCATGGCTTGGCAGTTCGGGCTGGACTGTTCCCATGAGGCACAGGGTCAGACTGATTTGCATATAGCCATGTCTGAACTGGGGTGGCAGAGTGGGCTAAAGAACAGTGATGGATTAAACCCAGATCTTTTGATGGGTGTGAGTGTTTGATTGATTCAGATGCTCCGTCCATCACCACCCCCTTTTGTACTGCTTTTGGCCGCCATAAGTGTGGCAGGGTATGCTCAGACGTGAGTCCCTTGCTCACTTTGCCACTGGATTCAAGCAAGCCGGGCTGAAGATGGCTGGAATGCCAGAAACCGGTCCTCGGAAGCTTGTTTTCGGTCCAAGGAAGGCATGGCTTGGCAGTTCGGGCTGGACTGTTCCCATGAGGCACAGGGTCAGACTGATTTGCATATAGCCATGTCTGAACTGGGGTGGCAGAGTGGGCTAAATAACGGTGATGGATTAAACCCAGATCTTTTGACTGGGTGTGAGTGTTTGATTAATTCAGATGCTCCGTCCATCACCACCCCATTTTGTACCGCTTTTGGCCACCATAAGTGTGGCAGGGTATGCTCAGACGTGAGTCCCTTGCTCACTTTGCCACTGGATTCAAGCAAGCCGGGCTGAAGACCGCTGGAATACCAGAAACCGGTCCTTGGAAGCTTGTTTCCGGTCCAGGGAAGGCATGGCTTGGCAGTTCGGGCTGGGCTGGACTGTTCCCATGAGGCACAGGGTCAGACTGATTTGCATGTAGCCATGTCTGAACTGGGGTGGCAGAGTGGGCTAAAGAACGGTGATGGATTAAACCCAAATCTTTTGACTGGGTGTGAGTGTTTGATTGTTTCAGATGCTCCGTCCATCACCACCCCCATTTGTACCGTCACCTTTATGTGAGGCATGGATTTTCCCTGAAACATATCTGCCTTTATATTCTATCAACCCTGAGAAATAACCTAACAATGTTATGGGTTCGCCTCCATAGGCGCTGGGTTTAATGTCCGCTTTTAACAATTTTACAGACTTGACCAGTTTACTCATAAAAAATTGTTTAGAAAATATGGTTATTTTAGCTCCCAAATCGAACAACACTTTGGTAGTCTCACCTTCCACACTTATATCATCCAAAGTCCCCCTTTTTTGATTATTGGAAACTTGTGATACAATTTGACCACAATACTTTCACTGCTGCTGTTGTTCACAATGGCAAGAACTTTCTTCTTGCTTTTCTTGAAATTGCAAGCTGAGGTAAAATGACCTGTCTTTTTATAATTCGAACAAATTGATTTTAGCCTTGGGCATTTCTTATCATTCGCCAAATGATTCTCACTTTCACATCTATAACACTTAAGTTTTACATCCCTCATAGTTTTCCTCTAAGCCTTCACAAAAGTATTTCTTTTAAAATCTTTAACTTTTGTACTTACTTTTACAGAATGGACACTGTTATCTTTGTTTTCACACTTAGAGATTATATCAACACATTTCAATGAGTGTTCAATTCGTTTAGCAATAGATATAACTAACTCAAGCAGAGGTTCATCCTTTTGCAACAAATCATTCCTAACATTCTCAACATTGCATTCCAACATAAACTGGTCCTAAATTCTTTCATCAAGAAGAGCCATCATTTTATATCGTCCTACCAAAGTGATATCGTTCGAGAATAGTGATGCGGTAAATAGTGCTTATCAAGTTTTAGAATGCAAATTTCATATTCATTTAAAGTTTGATCATCAACATCGGGTAGATGATCAAACACTTCTTGTCCTTCAGATCCAAGACAATGAAGAAGAAGCGCAGATCTTCTTTCAGCACTAAGGTTAGTGCCCCATTCCCTGGCATATCTCACAAACACCTTCTTCCACTTCTGCCATTTAATCGGCGGATCTCCAGGGGAGTATAAGAAGAATGGAGTAGTTGCCACATTTTGCACAATGAGGTATACACTTCAAAAACACCGAAAGAAAATAAGAATACCAACGAATATGAATAACTTAGTCCATCCAGGAAGAGTGTTTAAACACACTGAAAAGATAAGCCTATCTAAATAGAGTTATTAACCTTGTAATGCTAAAATGTTCTGATAAAATAATAAAACAACATTCAACAAGGTCAAAAGGTACAGTAAGTGCCTAATATTAAGGATTTTAACAGACGCAAAGCATTAGTTGAAATGATAGCACTAATATTTGAAACAACAAGATGGCGCTGTCGTACAGTAAATGCATTTGAGTGTGCTCCACTCGATGAATAACACGATAATTATTTGAAGATTTAAAACGTTGCCACAAAGAGAGATAAACACCTACTTGAAGACTCCGATAATCAATGTAAGGCCATACGAAAATATTGTACAGCCATAGATGCGTCTTTAAAATCCCCTTCACACATGAAGTAACTGTGGATAGTAGTTGTTGTGCCACTTGAAGAAATTAAAAATGTCTGCTACGTTGCGCACTCAAGGTACGGTGCGTCAGATTACGTGATGAAGTAACCTCTTGATGAACTATGCGGCCAGATGAATCAAGTGTTTGTTGACGAAGTCGAATGTATTGGTGTCCAGGAAACAAGGTAATGACACATGAGATAACGAGCAGATTTCAATAGATACGGTTTTTATGAATTCAAAAGTTTTCAGATAGATGATGGCAGTTTTGTTTTCAGTTAGTGTAGTGTAAACAATCCAAATGTACGCTAACAGATGTAGGCGGTTTCCCTTTTAAAACAAATGCACTTTAGGGAAAACCAAAATATGTTTATAGGTAGCAGAAAAGGCAAACCATGACGTGAAAAGTTGCTCCTTGATGTACTATATTCCACAAACTCCCAAACAACAGGAAAGTTGTAGATTTGATGCAGAAACAAATAATTAATTAGAGCCTTGAAGAGATCATTACAATTTTCACTGCCACTTCTTAGTGTTTGATGAATGATACTCTAAAATCACTAGCGCCTCATAGAAGTCTTTAAAATACACAGTAGCAGTTTGTAATCTGCAGATTAATAACACAATATTATCAGCAACTCACAGAGATCATCAACATGATTGTGCTTTGCAGAGATCATGAAGGTGATAAGTCACTAAATATTAATTGTCCATGAATCATCACCAAACTGTCATCTTACTGCGCAAGATTAACCTCCCTGATAAAAGCTTAATTGAATAGAGAGCCCGCACCGAAGTTTCCCAACCACAAATAAATGATGAGGGTGAGACGTGCTGCAGTTGCTCTAGACAGTGAGCTCAAACAGCGACCTTGGACAAAGGTGTGTGTGTATAAAGCTCAACTTAAAGTCAATTCTCTCGAAGTAAAGAAAGTGCACTGTTGAAAAGAAGAGGAATTTTATCCAATCCACACTACACTTGAGGTAGTTGTAGAAAATGTTGTTGGATGTTGAGATCAAGTTCTTGTTGCAAGGGTTCTAACCAGTCCTCGTCGCCAATGTAAAATTGAAGTTAAAATGAAGATGTAGAAAATCTTAGAGGTTAAAGATGGGTTAAGTTTAATGAAGTAAAAATGATCCCATTCATCCAGCAGCCAGCGTCAGATGCAACTGACAGTATTCAACAACATCACCACTTCCCCAGGTTCTATCACTATGGTGTAGCTTCAAGTACACCCAAGATGGATACAGAACTGTGCTGAGGTAAAACGGAGGGAATTACACAATACTACAAAAAACAGAGTATATTTTTATAAATTACCTGACATACAAACATCAGTCAGTAGAATTTTTAAATTGTAAAGTACAAAATAGCACCTAAAAGATCAAATCGCCAACCACGGACATCTCATATTGCAAGACCTGGTCAAATTCGAACGTTATGGCCAACTGCGATGGAGCCAGTTTAGAAACAAGAATTGGTTTGGGCCAGTAAGCACTTGCCTTTGGACTTATAAACATTTCTGAAGAAAAATGTCTGAGAACGTAAGATACAGCTTGGCAAGGCTGCAGGATGTGTCCGATAAGTGAGTGCTCTCATCAGATGACTGTGGATCAAAGATACATTGAAGATTTCTATGTTCAGACATAGTCACCGAAATAGAAGTTGAAAAACTCCAGTGGGAGGAGGCAGAAGGCTGTAGCTGAAGACAATTTAACACAATCAAATAGTCTGTTGGCAAAACAGATTTACTGTTGTGGAGAAGAATATTTTGGGATATCCCAACGTCAATCTGACCGGTGATGCACCCAGGGTGGAAAGGCAAAGAGGATGGTCCCAGTCTCCTCCTGGCCAAATTTTGTCTAAGTCCTCAGTTTTGGAAAATGCCAATCTGGACACCTTTAGCACCACAACCAAGGATCCAGGACTGGTGGGACACCTCTTGGGGGTTTGGGATTCACTCAGGCTGGGCCTATGTGTGGATTCAAGATGGTGGGAGCCTCTTATGTCCCTGTGGCTCTGAACAGGAGGCCAGCAAACGAGCCCTTTTAACCACTTTTTCATATGGTGGAACCCCTGTGTTGAAAGGTGGGAGATGCTTCAGGAAGGGGTCTTTCAATTTCCTGACTCCCCTGCTCTTCCATCAAGCTGGCTACAGTGACTATAAAGGGCCGCCAGGCCCTTTGTGTGAAGGCAGAGCATTAGCTATTCCGGTGTAATTGGGGTTGTGCTCAGCTCTGCCTCAATCCTTCCAGCAGATGGGCCATTCAATCACATCAAATCCCTCTATTGCGTTACTGTCTGGGAGGAATTCACAAAGTCACATTCAATCATGTGACCCAGACCAGGTTACTGGTTACAAAATGGACAAGTGCAGGAATATGCCAACGTTTAAAAAGCGGAATTTTCAGAATTATAATGAAAAATCTGAAAATATTTAAAAATGATTTACCAAACATGATATATCTTCTTCCTCTCAATTAGTAATCATTGCGTATTAAATTTAATAAAGACTCCCGAATGTTATCCTATAGGAGGGTTAGGGCTCACAGTAATTAAAAATGAATTTGGGAAGTTTTTTTACCAGGACATGTTAAACCTTTAATTACACAGCACCCTGTCCTATAGACAACAAAGGGCCCACCCTAGGGGTTACTTATATGCAATAAAAGGGGAGTTTAAATGCCAAGCCTTCATGGCATTGAGACACTGATTTCAGGATACATTGGGAGGTCTGGGGCATGTTTTATGGATGGCACATTGGGTGCTGCAGGCCCACTGGTAGCATTTCATTTACAACCCTGGGTACATGACATACCACTCTACAAGGTGCATATAAGGCAAATGCCAGTCAAACCATGTGTAGGGGAGTGAGCACAAGTACTCTGGCACTGGTTAGCAGAGTCCTCATGTAAAAAAAAACAAATTTCAGTAAAAAGTGAAGGATAAACGGTAAAAGATTTGGGGGTGGCCCTGCAAAGAGGGCCAGGTTTAATAGATGAAAATGTGCTATGAGACATTGGCATGTAAAAGAAGAGAAGTAACAGCTCACTATATATTTATGACAAAAATCATGATGGGGTGGTTTATTACACCAGATAAAATATTCAGGATTTTTCCTTGAAGCCCAAGTGCATGTTGGAGAGGGTACAGCACCACATACACATGGTGGAAGTGACCCACGTTTCAAATGTACAGGAAATAATACCTGTCAGTCATAAAGGATAATATGTGGTTGCCAGTCCTAAGAAACACAGCTGTGATTATTGGGATTAAAACTTAAGACAAGAGAAGGAATGTAGGGATAAGTTGGGAACTGCTTTCCAAAGTATTGGTATCTGAAAGAATGGTGATAGCCTGTTTGGGAAACAATGACCATGGAAAGGTTATCAACAACCTTAATAAAAGAGAGCCAATTTCCTGCCTGGGTGGTAACTAGTTCGGGATGCCGTTGGGTGAGACTGCATAGTAGTAACATGCCCACTTAAGCTTCAGCCATTACACCTGTTTTATGATCCACATACAGGCAAGACAAATAAGGCATTCTCATAGATTGAAGCAAAAGGAACTATATAGATCAAAATAACTAGGATCACAATGGAAATGATTAGAGGAGTTGGGAGAAAATATATACATTCTATGATAAAAATATTTGTAGAATGACATCCAATATTAACTCAAGATAATATAATAAATAGTGAGGAGTGGTAATGTCGAATCAACTGAACAAGTGTTGAAGTATAAGGCTTTCCATGAATACAATATTTTATTGCATTGTTTTAATATACATGGTTTGCCTAACTGGGACTGTGATGAAAGGGTGTTGAGATGTACACAACTCTTTAGTTTCTATGTTAATAATTTCAACCAGGGAATGAAACTGGTAAGTACTGATTTTATAAGGAATTTATAGGATGATTTTGCTACTGAAAATCTATATTTGATGACATTGTGCAGTTCTCAGAGGAAATTCACAGTTGGTGATATTTTATTTAGTTGGTGTTTTTAATTTACATTATCAGGTCATTTAATTTTTCTGCAAATGTTCTTTTACTTACAGAGAAGTCAGGTGTGTGCCCTAAGGTAACATATACATGTGAGATATATCCTCTGCCCAGAACTTGCAACAGTGACAACAACTGTGATGGGATCCAGAAGTGCTGCCAGCAGTCTTGTGGCTTCCATTGTACAGACCCTGCACGCCCAGGTACAGTACAAGAGCAAGCCTGTCTACAAACAGGACACAGATTCAGTGCTCAAACCCTATCACAGCTTGTTAGATAATGCAATGTTTTGATGTGCATGCCCTAGAGATATGTTGGGAAGCTACAAGCTGAATCTCAGTGGTCCATAATCCGACCTTTAAATTTACAAACATTGTAACACAGTTACCAAACTAATTGTAGCCCTGATGCAAGTTTTAGAAAGAACCTAGACATTGTACATAGAGTATTGCTCATTTATAAAATGTACACTTTACCATTCCAAATTAGTTATCAGTAGAAGCACTGCATCAGGTGTGGGGCTCTTGTTAGATGGAATAAAAAGTGTTTCTTGGTGTACCTTGTAGACTTGCATCTGGTTTGAGATCCTTTTATTAGCTATGACAGTCTCTGAACTGGAGCATAGAGCTGCACTATGTAAGGAAGAAAGAAGAGATGAACTGCCATCATAAGAGAAGGTGCTTATTCCCACGTCATACCATAAGTAACATTACACTCTTACCCACTCATAAAGCAGTATTCCCATTTCATAAGCATGCAGCTGCCTGCAGAATCCACCTAAGATAAGAGAAACTGCACAGTAAAAAAGTGATAGCCCCAACCCAGGCTTCAGCACAGAGTCACACCACTCAGTCAACAGAAGAGATGAATTGCCATCTTAAGAACAGGCGTGCAATCTTAATAAAAGGCATTCATCATATGACACCCTCCTGCAGTGCCATCACCATCTCATGCCTCCTGTGAAGAAGCATAGTCACTGATCTGAGCCACAACACCCTTCACCAGTCAAATACTGTGATTAGCAAACAACGCAAGCAGTTTTGCCATAAAAGTACGATTGGCCACAATTTCCTTTCAGTTCCAGTATCCTTTGCAGGCTGCACAGATCCTCAACCACCAAGGGGGTATGCTTCACCTTTAGGTCTTGCTCCTTGTTCGGCTTAAGCTGCAATGACCAATAGTGTCCACCAGTTGGCTCTTTTCCAAAGATCTTTTCCTGTCTGCTTATCTGATGGTGTTCAGTCTCAAAACAGTTGTTCTTTTGTCCTGACAGGGTGAATTTAAGAGTAAGATCAAGGTGTTGATGATCAGTAAAATGATCTAAGAACACCAAAATCAGTTTTATTCTGGGACGATGTCCTTATTAATGTTAAAAAAGCAATATTTTGACCATCTGGTATGTCAGCTGTCCCAGGGTACAGTATGTGGCACTATATAGAGAGTCAAAGCAAATCAATCATGACTAAAAACAAAGGGCCTGATGTATCAACCTTGCATTTGGCCAATCAATAATAGCGAATTTTACAGATTCGCTAAATATAGAATCGCAAAATGCAATGTATGTAGGTTTCGCAAAAGAAATAGAAATTCCTACATATTCCTTAATAGCGAATTGCAAATTGAGATTCGCTATTAAGGAATGCCTTCCCATTCATTCGCTTGGGCCTAGAGGCCCATAGGAATGAATGGTAAGGCATTCGCAATTTGTGATTTCCAAATTGGTAATCACAAATTGCGACTGCAATTTCAAGGGTGATACAGGGCCAAAATGCCACCCTGGTGCACCACTAAAAATGACATGTGTGCACATGTGGCGCACCAACACGCCATAACGGCATGTCTATTCGCCACATGGCACTTGGAAAAATGCAATTTTGTTCAGTTTTCTAAGGATTTGCACATTACCTCCAACTTGAAGTTGGTGGTAATTTGCGATTCCTTAACGCAAAATTGCATTCCGAAAATTCTTCTCGCATTGTATTTAGGTAATCGCAAAATGCGATTCCCTAACTGCAATCACAAAGATTGTGATTACCTGTTTTGCAAATGCCTTTTGGGATGATACATCCCAAAAGGCTTTTTACCGTTCGCAAACGGGCTGATTCTACAAATCTGCGAATCAGCCCCTTTTCGACCGGTACAATCCTTGATACATCTGGCCCAAAAAATCCTAATCTACTATGAGTGGCACCCCAAAGTGCAGAGGTGGTGCCCACTGTAACATAAGTAGGATTGTTTAGTTATGTATATAAGATAACCCACATCTTCTTATGTATGTGACCTGAAAGATAAAAATAATGACATATGACCAACACATATTAAAAACTTGCAAGATTGTTTTTTCACTGTAAGATGTGAACCATGCCACCCAACCTCGTCCACACATACTTAGGGTCTGGTTACGATGTCGGTCAGAAAGCCTCTGAATGACAGTTGGATTCCCCTAGACTGTGTCGGGAACCCATCCGCCCGAGTCGGTCTGAAACAATTCCAACCGACCGATTACGATGCTCGCGGTCAGAAAGGGAACCGCTCAGTCATTCAGAATCAGTTCCGACTGGCATTAAGAATCCGAGTTAATCGGAGCCATCTTCTACAGCTCAATGGGTAGCGTTTCTGACTAACCAATTACGATGTCAGATTCCAACAGCCTTTCCGACTCAGTCTGTCCGACACAAAAAGGCTGTCAGAAACTGACTATGGGGGCATCTAACTGCCCCCCTTCATCCCGAGTTCACCGGTTTGGGGTCGAGGTGAATCAAAGGGAATCCCCTGTAACACCAAGCACAGTGTGGCAGACGCATGAGATGCCCGCGACAGGGTGCAAGGTTTTCCGCAGACACCCATTTTCCCCACAGGAGGCTGTGTTGTCGGTCAGAACACAGGCTTCAATTGAAGCCAATGGGAGTACTTCCGAATGCTGTTCTCAAGCATCATAATTAGTCAGGTGGAATTGCTGACCGCGAGTCACTCAGAATGGAGAAAGGAGACGGGCGGTTTGGTTTCTGACCTATATCATAATCAGGCCCTAGGTGTCATGGCAAGCACATAAACAAAGGAAGAGTGTCCATTGGAGAAGCATTTAGAACTGATTATAGCACGTAAAATATGAGGCCAGATGTAAGTGGTCAGGTGACTAGACCAAATTTCAAGAAAAAATGCTGGATTTTTTCAGGAAACCCTCACTCACCCTAGTGGTGACATGCTTCATCATCGGGTCCACCGGGTGAGATCGAATACCTCCCCGGTATGCTGCGACGCCAGGAGACTGCGGAGCAGGTTTTGTGAGAGTGAAGAGTGAAAAAAGTTAAGTGTGGTTAAAAATGTCTAAAGTTGTACCAAAAAATAATTTATTAACTGGTTAACCCGACATAATAAAATTGAATTAACTATGTGCAGGGAAAACTAGCCAAATAAAATATACTGGTGTTTCCCTGTTAGGGGAAGGTCAACATGTTTCTGCCCTTTGTATGTGTGAATTTACAGTGCTTTCATCAGGACCAATTTGCGAGTGTTTACCTTGACAGGTGTGGGCGCGCTAAGGCCCACCCTGCCAAAGGTTGTGAAAGTTAAAAATAGCACTATGTGTAAAATTGGTGCATAAAAAGTACAAACCAGTAGGCTTGGGGAATTACCTCTGTTGCGAGGAACCTAGAAGTCTGTGAACAGATAATTAGACAGACAGACAAAAACACACAAAACATAGAAACATAGAAATCAATCAATATTGATCATTTCTCATGGCCATTATTCCAATATAGTGGCGTGATACGTGCTAGCAAACCTATCAATGGCCGTGGCCGAGATGGATGAAATACAAAGTAATGGTTGTGCCCAAAGCCGGAGTGATGGGCCTCAACTAGCGCAAAGAAGTGTCATCCAGCGCAATCCGTTGCACATTGGTGAGGCAACAAGTGTGTAAATGGAGACTTACAGTGTTAAGTCCAACCGTGTGGGAAGCCAGGCGGCTGCCCGTGATTAAAAGACTACCTATAGTAGGGCGACGGAGAAATAATCCCGAGGTGTAAAGCGGAAAAGCAGGGCTACAGTGTAAATACCAGTAGCATTGCTGGCTGTGACTTTGAGTACTAATTAGGCACACAAAATACCGGAGCGTAAAAGTGAAACAATCCTCACTTGTACATAAGGTGAACCACGCCCCATAGATTCAGGAGGGGGGTGGGAGCGACAATGGCACACCCTAATTAGGGGAGGAAAGCAAACACAGACGGAGGATTAGGAGACCTGGCAGGATCTCAAACACATATACTTATCTTAGGAAGATGTCCAAAGAAGCGATCTTACGCCCGCAACGCTCTGCACCCTCTCGGCACCTAGCTGTCCCTCGCTGGATCTCGTGGATCCTGAGCGAAGGGCGAGCCCGGCGCTAAGAGGGAGGGGGCAGGGCGTCTGCCAATCGGAAGCGTTAAACCAAAACGAGGCTTGGAGTACAAGCCCCGTAGTCCCGCGAGCAGACAGCTCGAGGCGGGATTCAACAACGGCCCCACACCGTTGTTTTACCAGCAACCCCAGTTCCCGATGATGAACTGGAACCCATATATGCAACCTCTTTTTCCCCAAAACCACCCACCCATGCCTTTTTTAGGGAGAGGCGGACGGGGACGGGGACGGAGCAGAGGCAACACGCAAGTGACCTGGGAAGACGAAGATGCAGTGGGGAAACACACTCGCAGCCGAACAGCAACAGCCAGCACGAGTGCAATTTGAGTCTTGTGACTAATCTCTCAAAGAAAGTTCTAACGCCAGAAGAGACGAAAGTCCTGGAAAAAGGTTTAGGTTTTGTCCCTACCTCACGTCCGGACAAATTCCGACTCCATTGCGAACTCGCACAATTCTTTAGAAAACTCAAATTAAAGGCGTTTTTGAGTCAAAATACCAGTCTGTAACAAATGAACAGGAGTTCGACACCAATTTCAGACTAAAATCTACTTTCATGCCACCACCACATACAATACCCGCAGCAATTACTGCTTTTGAACAGGCTGTTACAAAAGACCTAGAAACCACTGAAAATCCTAAACGGTTCAATAATTTCACGGCTGCGGAACATAAAGCCCTCGAGAACCTAAAAAACGACAAAGAAATTACCATCAAACCAGCCGACAAGGGCGGCGGGATCGTAATTCAGGATACGTCTGAATATGATAAAGTGTGTATGACACTTCTGAACGACAGAACCAATTACACGATCCTTACTACAGACCCGACCTCAGAAATGAAAGCACGAATAGCCACTTTTGTCCGAGAGGCAGAGATGAATGAGCATATCTCCCCACATGAAGCGGCATACCTTATGGCAGGGGGTCCAACAATCCCCTATTTTTACACTTTGCCAAAAACACATAAAAATGTGTTACCACCTCCAGGCCGCCCCATCGTGTCTGGTATCGGTTCAGTGTTGGAACCCTTATCCACTTTCTGTGATCACTTTCTGAAACCGATAGTGCAGAACTCCAGCACTTACTTGAAGGACACAAAAAGTCTCCTCAGGTTACTGAATGACATCTCTTTTGCACAAGACTCTGTTATACTGGTCACCATGGACATAGAGAGTCTTTACACCAGTATCCCCCAGGAAGAAACACTACGGGTACTGGCACAAGCACTAGATACAGTAAACTGGGAGTACACCACGCCAAAGGAATTCATTTTACAATGTGCTAGGATGGCACTCAGAGAAAATTATTTTGAATACAAAGGACAACTGTACCTCCAATGCACAGGGACCTCAATGGGGAGTACCTTTGCTCCTAGCATAGCGGGGTTGTACGTGTATGATTTTGAAACCAAGCATATCTTACCTGCAACCAACCCTTTTGCCTCCTCCATAGGACTATGGAGGAGGTATATTGATGACATTCTCCTTCTGTGGACTGGAAATCAAGACAGTCTTACTGAGTTCCTGAGCTGGGTCAATACTCTTGACCCTTATTTGAGATTTACTCACAATCACAGTAAAGAATCAATTGTCTTCCTTGACGTAGTAATAAGGATAGAGGGAACATCTCTCACTACTGTGACTCATCATAAACCTACGGCAAAGAACAATCTTTTGGAGTTCAGCAGTTTCCATCCAAGACCCCTGCGAGAAAACCTGCCCTATGGGCAATTCCTCCGCTTGAGAAGAAATTGCAGCAATACTACTGACTATAAAATCCAGGCCAAAGATCTGACCGAAAAATTGAAACAAAGGGGTTATCCGCAAGGAATCCTCAACAAAGGCCAGAACAGGGCCCGTAACCAACCTCGCGATGCCCTCCTTGAAGAAAACGTGAAAACAAACACTGATGTGCCACTCACATGTGTGACTACCTATAGCACGCTTTCTGATAATGTCAAAAAATCTATCAATAAAAACTGGGGAATTATCACCAGCAACATGAGTGATTGGGAAAAACCGCTTTTTTCCTTTAAAAAGGGCAGGAGCCTTAAAGATGCCCTGGTTCATACAAGACCCTTATCATGCTCATTACCATCCACACTCACTAGGTCTGTCACAGAACCCTGGCACCTACCTCCCATTACAGGCCATTTTCCCTGTACTGACTGTAGTGTTTGTCATCTTACCACCCACACCAAACAACTCAATTTGGAACCTGGCAAAGTATGGATCCAAAAATCTCATACCAACTGTAACTCTGCCAATGTTATATATTTGATTACCTGCCCATGTGCTAAACGCTATGTGGGTATGACAACACGTAAAGTCAAGACACGCATTGGTGAACACCGCAGCAATATTCGTTGTAAAAAGGTGACTACTAAACTTAGCGAACATTTTTTGCAGGCACATCACACCCCCAATGACATGACCTGGACAGTTATCGAACAGGTCAGCAACCCCAGGAACAGAGATAACATCCTGTTTGAGAAAGAACAGCGCTGGGTATATAGACTCAGCACACACGTCCTGGGATTGAATGATCAAATACCTTGGGCCAGTGTTCTAAAACATTAGCACCACCATGAATCAACTACTGTGCCTTTTTCCTTTCACCTGTAGCTAGAGCCTGGGTTACACACATTTTTTAAGACCTGGCGTTTATAACTACGCACTTAGATGGCATGGGCATTTATGAGCACCCACTCTGCAGTATGTTGATTGGTTTTGTATGGTACATATCTCAGCTCTACCAGCGCTGAGATCGATAGCTATTTAATCTAAAAATTTATTTTTAGATAATAATTTAGCGGTGCCAGAATATTCAACCTTTTCATTTCTGCTCCAAATGAGGGGTACTGCCTTCTTTTTTATTGTTTTGTGCCATGGTTTTGTGAAACAGAAACAGAGACGGACTCTCGCTCTCTAAGCCTCTTCTTCACTCCCATTTCATAGGCTTGCTTGTAAAGCCTCGTTTCCATTCTATAACAGAATCCCGCCTCGAGCTGTCTGCTCGCGGGACTACGGGGCTTGTACTCCAAGCCTCGTTTTGGTTTAACGCTTCCGATTGGCAGACGCCCTGCCCCCTCCCTCTTAGCGCCGGGCTCGCCCTTCGCTCAGGATCCACGAGATCCAGCGAGGGACAGCTAGGTGCCGAGAGGGTGCAGAGCGTTGCGGGCGTAACATCGCTTCTTTGGACATCTTCCTAGGATAAGTTTATGTGTTTGAGATCCTGCCAGGTCTCCTAATCCTCCGTCTGTGTTTGCTTTCCTCCCCTAATTAGGGTGTGCCATTGTCGCTCCCACCCCCCTCCTGAATCTATGGGGCGTGGTTCACCTTATGTACAAGTGAGGATTGTTTCACTTTTACGCTCCGGTATTTTGTGTGCCTAATTAGTACTCAAAGTCACGGCCAGCAGTGCTACTGGTATTTACACTGTAGCCCTGCTTTTACGCTTTACACCTCGGGGATTATTTCTCCGTCGCCCTACTATAGGTAGTCTTTTAATCACGGGCAGCCGCCTGGCTTCCCACACGGTTGGACTTAACACTGTAAGTCTCCTTTTACACACTTGTTGCCTCACCAATGTGCAACGTATTGCGCTGGATGACACTTCTTTGCGCTAGTTGAGGCCCATCACTCCGGCTTTGGGCACAACCATTACTTTGTATTTCATCCATCTCGGCCACGGCCATTGATAGGTTTGCTAGCACGTATCACGCCACTATATTGGAATAATGGCCATGAGAAATGATCAATATTGATTGATTTCTATGTTTCTATGTTTTGTGTGTTTTTGTCTGTCTGTCTAATTATCTGTTCACAGACTTCTAGGTTCCTCGCAACAGAGGTAATTCCCCAAGCCTACTGGTTTGTACTTTTTATGCACCAATTTTACACATAGTGCTATTTTTAACTTTCACAACCTTTGGCAGGGTGGGCCTTAGCGCGCCCACACCTGTCAAGGTAAACACTCGCAAATTGGTCCTGATGAAAGCCCTGTAAATTCACACATACAAAGGGCAGAAACATGTTGACCTTCCCCTAACAGGGAAACACCAGTATATTTTATTTGGCTAGTTTTCCCTGCACATAGTTAATTCAATTTTAATATGTCGGGTTGACCAGTTAATAAATTATTTTTTGGTACAACTTTAGACATTTTTAACCACACTTAACTTTTTTCACTCTTCACTCTCACAAAACCTGCTCCGCAGTCTCCTGGCGTCGCAGCACACCGGGGAGGTATTCGATCTCTCCCGGTGGACCCGATGATGAAGCATGTCACCACTAGGGTGAGTGAGGGTTTCCTGAAAAAATCCAGCATTTTTTCTTGAAATTTGGTCTAGTCACCTGACCACTTACATCTGGCCTCATATTTTACGTGCTATAATCAGTTCTAAATGCTTCTCCAACGGACACTCTTCCTTTGTTTATTTGCTTACTGACTGGGGACTAAGAGTGCCCTTGAACCCTTTCTCTCCCTTTGTTGATTGATGTCATGGCAAGCACAGCACATTTCACTCAGTGGCAAATGTGACCTGCTTAAAGTACAAAGCCAAGATTTGATTGGTAAGGAAAAAATACCATTTGTTCACTAATTCCCCAAGTTGTTCTGGCCCCCAGGGTATACATGTATGAAAGATCTGCATCCGAAAAATCAAACATGGGTTGCCGCAGGGTGATCAACGTCTTCCTGGAGGCAGGCCTTCCTCATATAGGCACATTACATACCCACATGAGCATGTGAAGTAATTATGCCTCAGAACATTCCAGCACGTCTATTATGTAACACCATGGACTAAGTTAAAATGGACTGTCTAAGTCTAAAACACAATAGGTTGGTATATTTATGCACCATCGTTGAAATGTCAAGGGATATATGGAAATGTATATCTGCATGTGCATGCTGCTATGATGTGACTAATGTGCATTATTTTTAGACTATCAAGGTGTAGCTGAGTCTCAAGGGCTACTGTCCCTTGTTATTATGCATAAATATCAGTTCATGTTGATGGAATTTTGGCCCAGACCTGCAGCTAACCCCCGCCCCTCATGGACAAAATGATTCAGAAAAGGGGGTGGTGATGAACAGAGTGTCTGAATTAAGCAGACCACTCTTACCCAGTCCAAAGATCAGGGCTTGATCCATCACCGTTATTTAGCTCACTGCCCCATCCCAGCTCAGAACCTGGCTATATGCAAATTAGTCTGTCCCTGGCCCAGTGCATCATGGGAACAGGGCAGACCAAACTACCAAGCCAATTCTTCACCAGAAAGGAGACAAGCTACCGGGGACCGGTTTCTGGCATTTCAGCCTCGTCGGCCCGGCTTGCTTAAATCCTGATGGAACAGTGAGCAAGGGACTCATGTCTGAGTATACCCTTCCACGCTTATGGTGGACAAAATGATTCAGAAAAGGGGGTGGTGATGAACAGAGTGTCTGAATTAAGCAGACCACTCTTACCCAGTCCAAAGATCAGGGCTTGATCCATCACCGTTATTTAGCTCACTGCCCCATCCCAGCTCAGAACCTGGCTATATGCAAATTAGTCTGTCCCTGGCCCAGTGCATCATGGGAATAGGGCAGACCAAACTACCAAGCCAATTCTTCACCAGAAAGGAGACAAGCTACCGGGGACCGGTTTCTGGCATTTCAGCCTCGTCGGCCCGGCTTGCTTGAATCCTGATGGAACAGTGAGCAAGGGACTCATGTCTGAGTATACCCTTCCACGCTTATGGTGGACAAAATGATTCAGAAAAGGGGGTGGTGATGAACAGAGTGTCTGAATTAAGCAGACCACTCTTACCCAGTCCAAAGATGAGGGCTTGATCCATCACCGTTATTTAGCTCACTGCCCCATCCCAGCTCAGAACCTGGCTATATGCAAATTAGTCTGTCCCTGGCCCAGTGCATCATGGGAACAGGGCAGACCAAACTACCAAGACAATTCTTCACCAGAAAGGAGACAAGCTACCGGGGACCGGTTTCTGGCATTTCAGCCTCGTCGGCCCGGCTTGCTTGAATCCTGATGGAACAGTGAGCAAGGGACTCATGTCTGAGTATACCCTTCCACGCTTATGGTGGACAAAATGATTCAGAAAAGGGGGTGGTGATGAACAGAGTGTCTGAATTAAGCAGACCACTCTTACCCAGTCCAAATATCAGGGCTTGATCCATCACCGTTATGTAGCTCACTGCCCCATCCCAGCTCAGAACCTGGCTATATGCAAATTAGTCTGTCCCTGGCCCAGTGCATCATGGGAACAGGGCAGACCAAACTACCAAGCCAATTCTTCACCAGAAAGGAGACAAGCTACCTGGGACCGGTTTCTGGCATTTCAGCCTCGTCGGCCCGGCTTGCTTGAATCCTAATGGAACAGTGAGCAAGGGACTCATGTCTGAGTATACCCTTCCACGCTTATGGTGGACAAAATGATTCAGAAAAGGGGGTGGTGATGAACAGAGTGTCTGAATTAAGCAGACCACTCTTACCCAGTCCAAAGATCAGGGCTTGATCCATCACCGTTATTTAGCTCACTGCCCCATCCCAGCTCAGAACCTGGCTATATGCAAATTAGTCTGTCCCTGGCCCAGTGCATCATGGGAACAGGGCAGACCAAACTACCAAGCCAATTCTTCACCAGAAAGGAGACAAGCTACCGGGGACCGGTTTCTGGCATTTCAGGCTCGTCGGCCCGGCTTGCTTGAATCCTGATGGAACAGTGAGCAAGGGACTCATGTCTGAGTATACCCTTCCACGCTTATGGTGGACAAAATGATTCAAAAAAGGGGGTGGTGATGAACAGAGTGTCTGAATTAAGCAGACCACTCTTACCCAGTCCAAAGATCAGGGCTTGATCCATCACCGTTATTTAGCTCACTGCCCCATTCCAGCTCAGAACCTGGCTATATGCAAATTAGTCTGTCCCTGGCCCAGTGCATCATGGGAACAGGGCAGACCAAACTACCAAGCCAATTCTTCACCAGAAAGGAGACAAGCTACCGGGGACCGGTTTCTGGCATTTCAGCCTCGTCGGCCCGGCTTGCTTGAATCCTGATGGAACAGTGAGCAAGGGACTCATGTCTGAGTATACCCTTCCACGCTTATGGTGGACAAAATGATTCAGAAAAGGGGGTGGTGAGGAACAGAGTGTCTGAATTAAGCAGACCACTCTTACCCAGTCCAGAGATCAGGGCTTGATCCATCACCGTTATTTAGCTCACTGCCCCATCCCAGCTCAGAACCTGGCTATATGCAAATTAGTCTGTCCCTGGCCCAGTGCATCATGGGAACAGGGCAGACCAAACCACCAAGCCAATTCTTCACCAGAAAGGAGACAAGCTACCGGGGACCGGTTTCTGGCGTTTCAGCCTCGTCGGCCCGGCTTGCTTGAATCCTGATGGAACAGTGAGCAAGGGACTCATGTCTGAGTATACCCTTCCACGCTTATGGTGGACAAAATGATTCAGAAAAGGGGATGGTGATGAACAGAGTGTCTGAATTAAGCAGACCACTCTTACCCAGTCCAAAGATCAGGGCTTGATCCATCACCGTTATTTAGCTCACTTCCCCATCCCAGCTCAGAACCTGGCTATATGCAAATTAGTCTGTCCCTGGCCCAGTGCATCATGGGAACAGGGCAGACCAAACTACCAAGCCAATTCTTCACCAGAAAGGAGACATGCTACCGGGGACCGGTTTCTGGCATTTTAGCCTCGTCGGCCCGGCTTGCTTGAATCCTGATGGAACAGTGAGCAAGGGACTCATGTCTGAGTATACCCTTCCACGCTTATGGTGGACAAAATGATTCAGAAAAGGGGGTGGTGATGAACAGAGTGTCTGAATTAAGCAGACCACTCTTACCCAGTCCAAAGATCAGGGCTTGATCCATCACCGTTATTTAGCTCACTGCCCCATCCCAGCTCAAAACCTGGCTATATGCAAATTAGTCTGTCCCTGGCCCAGTGCATCATGGGAACAGGGCAGACCAAACTACCAAGCCAATTCTTCACCAGAAAGGAGACAAGCTACCGGGGACCGGTTTCTGGCATTTCAGCCTCGTCGGCCCGGCTTGCTTGAATCCTGATGGAACAGTGAGCAAGGGACTCATGTCTGAGTATACCCTTCCACGCTTATGGTGGACAAAATGATTCAGAAAAGGGGGTGGTGATGAACAGAGTGTCTGAATTAAGCAGACCACTCTTACCCAGTCCAAAGATCAGGGCTTGATCCATCACCGTTATTTAGCTCACTGCCCCATCCCAGCTCAGAACCTGGCTATATGCAAATTAGTCTGTCCCTGGCCCAGTGCATCATGGGAACAGGGCAGACCAAACTACCAAGCCAATTCTTCACCAGAAAGGAGACAAGCTACCGGGGACCGGTTTCTGGCATTTCAGCCTCGTCGGCCCGGCTTGCTTGAATCCTGATGGAACAGTGAGCAAGGGACTCATGTCTGAGTATACCCTTCCACGCTTATGGTGGACAAAATGATTCAGAAAAGGGGGTGGTGATGAACAGAGTGTCTGAAATAAGAAGACCACTCTTACCCAGTCCAAAGATCAGGGCTTGATCCATCACCGTTATTTAGCTCACTGCCCCATCCCAGCTCAGAACCTGGCAATATGCAAATTAGTCTGTCCCTGGCCCAGTGCATCATGGGAACAGGGCAGACCAAACTACCAAGCCAATTCTTCACCAGAAAGGAGACAAGCTACCGGGGACCGGTTTCTGGCATTTCAGCCTCGTCGGCCCGGCTTGCTTGAATCCTGATGGAACAGTGAGCAAGGGACTCATGTCTGAGTATACCCTTCCACGCTTATGGTGGACAAAATGATTCAGAAAAGGGGGTGGTGATGAACAGAGTGTCTGAATTAAGCAGACCACTCTTACCCAGTCCAAAGATCAGGGCTTAATCCATCACCGTTATGTAGCTCACTGCCCCATCCCAGCTCAGAACCTGGCTATATGCAAATTAGTCTGTCCCTGGCCCAGTGCATCATGGGAACAGGGCAGACCAAACTACCAAGCCAATTCTTCACCAGAAAGGAGACAAGCTACCGGGGACCGGTTTCTGGCATTTCAGCCTCGTCGGCCCGGCTTGCTTGAATCCTAATGGAACAGTGAGCAAGGGACTCATGTCTGAGTATACCCTTCCACGCTTATGGTGGACAAAATGATTCAGAAAAGGGGGTGGTGATGAACAGAATGTCTGAATTAAGCTGACCACTCTTACCCAGTCCAAATATCAGGGCTTGATCCATCACCGTTAGGCCAAAAGGCGTTCATGACGAGGGGTTGCCTGCCCTCAGGTGATTGAGTGAAGAGCTTGGCCCCAGGCCAAGCCCTGTGGTCAAATCTTGCCATGCATAGCCTAAGGCTGTTCTCGTTGAGTAGCGGGCTATCTGTGTGGGATTTACCCCAGCCCAAAATGTAAACATTGACAGTTAGATTTTAACTTACCTCAAAAAAACAACCCTCAAAATTCACTAAAAAAGCACTACCTTTAACAGTGGAAACAGATGAAATTCATCAGGCTGTGCGGCTGCTGTTAGATAGAAAATACATATATCTTGCTGTACCATATCTACTGTGGCTGGAGGACTTGCTTCTGGTGTGGGATCAGTCCAATAGCTTTACTGCAGCAAAGAGACGCACTACACAAGGCAGTAGTGTAGTTAATGGGTTCTCCCCTTTTAGTCCCCTTGTATTTTTCTGCTTTCTGACTACCTGGTTTTGGACATTTGCTGTGAGTTAGCCTCACTCTCCATGTCCCACTCATGGTAAATCTGTTTAAACGGACAGAGGGCTAACCACCTGTGAGAGCCCTTGGACTAGTTACATGTGAACCCATGAGCACGTACCTTTCTGCAATTGGCCAGACAGCGCTCTTGAGACTACTGTCTTTTGTAACCCATCATATGTGCAAAGGTAGCTGAGGGATGATGTGGCTTCTAGATCTTTCCACCCCCACACAAAACTCCTGCTCAAGGAAGAGACTGATAAGAAGACATTGGACTTGGGATCGTTGCCATCAAAACAAAGTCCAACTGAAATGAAAAGTCACCTGATGCCTTTGTAAGGATGGATTGAAGGACTAGGAAGGGTCTCTTCAGGGCCATTTGCACTTTATTAACTCCTGAGGAAAGGTTGGAGTAATGGACCCGCTGGATGATCCCAGAAAGTTTGCTTGGGGATTCTGTAGACTACTCCAGCTGCTGGCTGACACTGATCAGGATGGTTGCTACTTACTCCGCTGACACACAGGTGCCCTATTAGATGGCTAAATCCAGGGGGCCTTCAGCTAGCATGGCCAGGGGAATCTGCATTGCTCTTGCCTGAGGGCTGAAGCTGAAGAGGATAGTGGCTCCCACTGAAGGGGGAATGCTCCCAATGGGCCTCAACTGGAAAATGAGGCTTTGCGTGCCAAAATGCTACTGCGCAAGTTTGGTGCCAGGAATGTCTCATAATCCCTTGTGAGGGCTCTTTCAATGGAAATCCTGCTTCGTTGTAGAGCCCCGCAGAGTGCAGGAACATCACCAACAGTTTAGGAATGTGCTATGGAATACTGCATGGAGTGCAGTATCTCCCCAGAAGAGTCCCATTCAAAAGTCGCCCTAACTATCCCATGGGGTTTTAGTTATGCAACCAGGGGAGGTGTTGCTACCTTTCAAACCTTTCAAGAGTTTAGGCCCATGGGCTTTACAGTATTTTATCCTTTTTGGAATTTTCTAGTGCTACAGCAGCAGTTTAGCAAAAGTTAAGACAGACTCCATGACACATGTTTCTGCAATCAAATATTTTGTTGACTATATTGATGATTAACGATTTTAATGGAAGTCAATATTGTACCACCTTGCTTACATTCTTTTATATTGTAAAGTAAGATCTTATAACCATTGTCTGTGGCCAATGCCTGTGCACAGGCATAGGCCGTAAAGGGTAAGGCGTTGATTGTAGGGCCAGACCGAGCCCAACCCCACATAGGTACCTAACCCCCACTGCACACAGGCTGTCGATCATGTGTGCCATGGGGTTGGACGCAAAGCCTGGCATGTGGAAAGGCCCTACTCCACCCCATGGGTAGGCAACCCCCTGCACACACAGCCTTTAGCCATATTCAGCTTGGGGATGACCACAAGTCCTACATTTTGATAGTCTCTGGCGCCAACCCAACATGAGTGGTCAGCCTCCCACAGACCCTGAAAGAACATTTTCCTTTATTAAAACTTTTTTAGCCCTGTAGCACTCAAATGGGAGCACAGGGTAGTCTGTGCTAGCTCCTGCAGAAGTCCAATGGGACCACACAGGAGCATCACTGGTTCCTTCTGGCCTCCGCAGGAGTTTTCAGGAGCAATCAAATCACTATATATTGTTAATTTGTGGTTCCACTTGACTACTGCGTAACTCCCAATGGAACAAAGAACCCAGAAATCTTTATGTTTTGAATGTTAATATCTCAAAAATGACTGAATCAATAAAGCAGGTTTTATAAAGCAAGGCCACTCATTCATGAGAGGATTCAGGTCCTGTGAAGCATGGCTAAAAACCAATGGCAAAGCCAATAGGTCACAAAGGTGAGATCTATTGGTTATGTCATTGCTTGCTTTTATTAGCTGCAAGAATTGAGAAGAGTCAAACATTAGTTATTGACCATATTAACCCATTGCGTGCTGGCGTTGGCCAACAGCCGTCGCAAGCACTACCTACGGAGTGCTGCGCTCGTCCGTTGGTCCACGCGGCCCCGCCCGCGCATGGAAACATCCGCACTGCGGCGGATTCCACGCCGTGGTAAAGGGGTTAAAGAGAAGTAATGATTCACAGCCCAACTGATATAAACATGACTTGATAAAACCCAAGTATATTTATTATTCATGACTAACCTTGTACACTGAAATGATTACTCGATTTAATCCAAATCATATGTATACAGTTATTATTGCAGCAGAGGAGCCTTTAGTCATATGCAGCATTTTGTTTAGCACTTGTGACTACTACAAAAGGCTCCATATATCATGCAGAGACCCAACAAAAGAGAATTTGATTTTTGAAGTTCCACTTACCTTACCTAAACTTGATTGAACGACTGACTGTTGATTGGGAAGTAAAACACAGACATAATCTGGGTTCGGTGTTTCCCTTGAGCATCTGGACGCCAGCCCCCTTGTAACTGCTGCACACAATTGATACAACATATTTATCTGAAATCAACCTAAGGAGCTGGGCAATATTCTCTCAGTGAGTTACTCCTTTTTGAGATACATAATAGAAAAGTATGTTTCCCATAACATTTGCCTTAGAAACAATGTATTTGTTTTTCATGCTCATGTTTGACAGCCATACTTTGATTGGGCAGAAGTTGTGTGCTTCCACAGAAGAAACGCTTGCCCTCCACCCATTTATGACAATTTTGTGTATTTATCCAGCTGCCTGAGAATGAACTTTTAGGGCTACATACATGGCTTTGTGGTGCTATTAAGCTATCAGGATTGCAATCCCATCATCCTCCACTTCCATCACTGACATTTAGACTTTAGAGTGTCAAAATGTATTCGAGAGCATTATGGGTTAGCCAGGACTATACTAATCTACAGGGAATATTTAGGGCTGGTTTGACAGTGCAACTGTTGCCTGACTTTATGTGATCAACAAAAATAACTTTCAGAGTACTACTGAGAGAGGGTTCAAGGCTTCACCCCTGTATTTGCTCCCCTGATTATAAGAATTTCTTTGGCCACATTTGTGTACTTTCACCCCAAAAAATTGCTTATATGGCACTTTTTCGATTGTGGTAGGACTTATACTCGACGTAGAAGAACTGGATTGGTTCTAGGCTTCATCACTTTATTATGATGCATTTTGATAAAGGCTCAAGGTCAGATATGAATACTGTGAAATGCATACATTAAAGTCAGTAAACATTTGACTGTGGATTTCTGTTACTCTTTGTTAAAGCTTACCTGATAGGTCTTTTGTTACGTGTAATCTCATGTATTACTTTAATACACCAGGGCTTTGGCCTCCCACAATCCCTTGAGTTTTCCATTGTGATGATTCTCGTTAGGCCCTTTTGAACGAGATTGTATATTGGTTAGCCACTTAACTGTGGCGGCAATTCCGCTGTGGTGCGGTGGTTTAGCAGAGTAGGAGGGGCCACGTCGGCCAAAAGACGTTCGCAGCACTGCTGAGTTAGTGCTCGCGACAGACATTGGCCGATGAACGCATGGGTGGGGTTAACATGCTCTATTATATTTACAATTCCCTAATTTTATGACTGTATGCATGATCTTTTGAAGTAAGTTGGACTTGAATAGATCTGTTTAAGGAAAGTGTAAAACCACATCTAAAGTCTATAAGCTTCATTGGAAAATGTCATGCTACCCTTCAGAGGTTTGATCTCTCTATTATGCAGTGGTATAACAAAGCCTGGCCTATTTATTGTGAAAAGCAGGCAGTAAAGGCAACAGGCTTTAAGGATGTATGGTTATTACACTGCAAAGTCCTCTGGACAGGTATTTTGTTACATGGACCATCACGGATTACCATAGTAGGCAACGAGTTTAGTTTGGGGAATCATCTGAACAAACTGCAGTGATAGAAGACATGCACTACAGTAATCCTTGTTAGACTCTCTTTGTAGAGATTGTTTATAGTGACAAAGAGATGTAGCTTTGCCAACTTTAATTTTGTATGTATTTGTAATTTTATGACTGTGCGTCAGATGATGGACTTGTAGAAAGTGTATTCTCAGTACAGTCGGCTTGAGTTGTTTGGTGACATGCCAATGATAAAGGCTATAGGCTGGACTGACGATAAAGACATGGCATATTGATTGCAAAAAGCATATGTTTAAGTCAGTAGGCGTTTAAACGTAGATTTTTATTACTCTGAATTAAAGCCTACAGATTCCAATTGTTATTACATGTAATCACACAGACTACTTTAGTAGGCAAGGGATTTAGTGTTGGTTACTCTCTCTGACAAACCAAGAGTTGCACTGTGAGAATCCCATTAAACCTGTTGGAAGGCCTTGGATTTAGGATTTAGTTCCACTTCGACTTGTGGGAAAGTGAAAGACATTCTGCAGCGCACATAGAAATAGGAAAATGCCTCAGGGTATTGCTTTTGTTCAGGAAGATGCCCCTGGCTACAATGCAGGCTCCCTTGCACTTTGGTGTGCCAGCACTGGGAAAAGGAAGGAATGCAACGAGATAGTATAAATGCAGAGCATTCCTGCCCTTTCCCTGTAACGTAGCCCAGCAAGGTGATTGCTCCTTGGACATTGTGGATGCACCAGTGGCTGTAAGTAACTTTCTTTGCTAGCCACCAGTACTGATGGTGCATTTGGGTTCAGTGTCACACTGTGCTCTGCAGAACTCTACATCATAGACTATGTGTATGGTGTCCTTTTTACTGCTGCACATGCCATACAGTCCAGGCACTGACATCACCACTTCTATTGATGCCACCCAGGCCTGGCATTAGCTGTGCCACTTCTATCACTGCCATCCAAGACAGAGAGTGACAGCGCCGCATCTATTAATGTCATCGAGGCCAGGCACTGACAGCAACACTTCTAATGATGCCGCCCACTCCAGGCACTGACAGCGCCACTTCTATTGAGGCCATCCAGGCCAGGCACTGACAGCAACACTTCTACTGAGGCCATCCAGTTCAGGCACTGATAACACCACTTCTATTGATGTCATCCAGGCCAGGCTCTGACAGCAACACTTCTATTGATGCCATCCACTCCAGGCACTGACAGGGCACTTCTATTGAGGCCATCCAGTTCAGGCACTGACAGCGCCACTTCTATTGATGCCATCCAGGCCAGGGACTGACAGTGCCACTTCTATTGATGCTATCCAGGCCAGGCACTGACAGTGCCACTTCTAATAATGCCATCCAGGCCAGGCACTGGCAGCGACACTTCTATAGATGCCATCCAGGTCAGGCACTGACAGTGCCACTTCTACTGAGACCATCCAGTTCAGGCACTGATAACACCACTTCTATTGATGTCATCCAGGCCAGGCTCTGACAGCAACACTTCTATTGATGCCATCCACTCCAGGCACTGACAGGGCACTTCTATTGAGGCCATCCAGTTCAGGCACTGACAGCGCCACTTCTATTGATGCCATCCAGGCCAGGGACTGACAGTGCCACTTCTATTGATGCCATCCAGGCCAGGCACTGACAGTGCCACTTCTAATAATGCGATCCAGGCCAGGCACTGGCAGTGACACTTCTATAGATGCCATCCACTTCAGGCACTGACAGCCTCACGTCTATTGATGCAACCCAGGCCAAGCACTGACAGCTCTACTTCTATTAATGCCATTGAGGCCAGACACTGACAGCACCACTCCTACTGAGGCTGTCCAGTCCAGGCACTGACAGCGCCACTTCTATTGATGCAATCCATGCCGGGCACTGAATGCACCACTTCTATTAGTGCCATTCAGGCCAGGCACTGGCAGCGACACTTCTATTGAGGCCATCCAGGCCATTCACTGACAGCGCCACTTCTACTGAGGCTGTCCAGTCCAGGCACTGACAGCGCCACTTCTGATGATGCCATCCAGGCCAAGCACTGACAGCGCCACTTCTATTGATGCTATCCAGTCCAGGCACCGACAGCAATTCTTCTATTGCCTTTATAGCCTTGGCTGCTGTAGATGTTCCCCGGTGTGAGGGTCAGATTGCACCAGGTATCTGTTGTGCTTGTATTTCTTCCATCTCATTATGCAGCATGCAGGTGGTGGCAGGTTGATTCACCTAGGTGTAGAAGATGTCTGAACTTTCCTCTGCCCCTTTTTGACACAATAAGGAATAGTCATAATTTTGGTTTGCAAATCATGCACCCTAAAAATTGACTCATGATTCGGTGAAAGAGGAAAGGAAAAAAAAAGAAATTGAAAGTGGATAAGGAAAAGTAGGGGCGAGCGATAACAGTAACAGGAATTAGAGGCAAGAGAGGAAAACAAAAAGAATGATGAATGAAAGAAGAATGACAGTGAACAGTAGAAACCAAGGAAACAAACCAGAGAGATCCACAGAGAGAAGAGAGGTTAACGGAAGAGAAGTACAGGGAAGTAGGAAGGGGAAAATGCGAATGTAGCAATGAGAAGACAAAGCAACAGAAGAGAAGAGAAAAGTCAGGAACATGAGACAAAGAAAAAGAGGAGGAAGGGAACTGAAATAGGAGAGAATCAGATAGGATTCTGAGAAGAAGACAGGAAATAAGGATAGAAGAAGAAAGATGGAGAAAACAAGAATTCATAAGTCAGAGGGAGGGAAGAGCTATGGGTGGCAGAGAAGAAGAGGGAAGAACTGCAGAGGGAAGAGAGGCAGAAAAATAGAGATGCACAGAGAAGATGGGCAGAGGAGGAAAGACAGAGGAACATGAGGCAAAGAGGCAAAATGTATTGAGAGTAGAGACAAAGAATAAAGAGGTATAATTACAGGGAAGAGAGGCAGAGAGAAAATAGCCTATGAGAAGAATGAGAAATAGGCTGCTGTGCTTTGTGTGCTGTTTAAAGGAATCAATGCTTTGTTTTGATAAATACCGAGCTTGTAAAATCTACATTTTAATCTTTACCTCATTTCTGTAGTTTCAGTTCATGCTGGTTCCTGTCCTAAAGTATATTTTGGTCAGATTGGTATAGTGTGTCACCCAAGTATGACAAATAACACCTGCCAAGATGACTCAAGCTGTGCTGATGATGAGAAGTGCTGCGCGAAAGCAATCTGTAGCACAGCATGTTTGAAGTCCATATGAGGTAAGTCTCCAACTTTCAATCATTTATCCATTAGTGTTTCTACTAATGTATAAATAGCTTTATAAGAGTAGGCAAACAGACAGCTGGGGTAGGGAGCCAGAGCCGTGGAATGGTGAGCTGACATGTCTTCTGCAGAGAGATGAGGCAGGATGATATGGCATCAGACAGAGTGAGGCTGAGATGGGATTGGAGTAGAATGTATGAGACATGAGTGGAATCAGAGTGAGACGATGATGACCTGTGGGTGGAATCAGAGTGCGACAATGGTGAGCTCTCGGTGGAATCAGAGTAGGACAGGATTTTCCTTGTGTGGAATCAGAGTGAGACGATGGTGAACTGTGGGTAGAATCTGAATGAGGTGATTTTGAGCTTTAAGAGAAATCGGAGTGAGATGATATTGAGCATTGGATGGATTTGGAGTGAGACGATGGTGAGCTCTAGTTGGAATCAGAGTAAGCTAGGATGATCGTTTGGTGGAATCTAAGTGAGATGACAGTAAACTTTGGGTGAAATCATAGGGAGACAATGATGAGCCTTGTGTGGAATCTAAGTGAGACAATGGGGAGATGTGGATGGAATCGGAGTGAGATGATAGTGAGATTTCGGTGGAATCAGAGTGAGACAATAGTGAACCTTGGGTAGCATCAGAGTGAGACGTGAGTGTGAGACCTTGATGGGATCAGAGTATGGTGGTCTAGGGTGGGTCTTGGGTGGCTCTTGGGTGAGATCACAGTTGACTGTAGAAGGAGTAGAGGACATGGGAGCAGAAAGGAGTGACTCCAGCCTGATGTGTGGGTCTGCGTTTGTACAAGTCTGTCTTCCTATGTGTCTGGTACCTTGTGAGCACTTAGCTGCTCAGGCTGTGGCTTTTTGGGACTTTCCTTGTTCTGCATTTGCCGTCAAACACTGCAGGTGGAAAGGTATGGCTCTTGGAGGGTGTGGAAAGGAAGGGGCTTCAATTAGATAAAGTCAGGACAGGACCTAATAGGATGTACATTTGGAGGTGGCAAGATCATTTTCAGATTCCTTTACAGAGCTGTTGATAAAGCGGTTCAGTTACAGCCTATAAATATAAGACTGTGTCACTCCAGAATCCAGAGATTGGGGTGAGTGGAGTAGAGAATAAAACTTGGCCATGATCCATGCCATCCATTGGCTTTCCATGGGGTACAACCCCTGATCTTACTCACCCACCGCAATGCTAACTGTTGCCCATCATGCCTCAACAAGGAAAGCTGTACTATGTCCGGGGAATGATTCTGGCTCATTCCCTTGCCTTGTAGGCTGGCCATATATTACATTCCATTAGACCATTAATGTTAACGTGAAGCACTGGGAGACCCAATAAGTCCGGCTTTACTATGCTAGTATATGCAAATAAAATACACCTGTATGCACATTTTAGCACATTTCCCCCTCATCCCCATTAATTACTTGTTATTTTATGTTATGTTAAATAATTTTATATAGCGCACAGCTGCCTCAGCGAAGAGGCATCCCGGTGCTAGTGTCAATGGAGAGGAACAGGATTAAGCCACGGGAAAAAGAAAGGTCTTGGCGGCCTTCCGGATAGACATCTAGCTGTCCAGACAGCATATCTGCGTAGGCAGGCAATTCCACAATTAAGCCGCCAGGCAGCGAAAAGATCGTCCACCAGCTCGAAGACGCTTCACTTGGGGGACCATAGCTAGGTGTTGCCCAGCTGATCATAGTTGGCGCATAGGTACAAAGGGTACCAGTAAATTGGACAGACTCTCAGGGAAAGAGAATTGTGAGATTTTAAAAGTCAGGCACAGGGTTTTAAATTCGATCCTTTTAGTCAAAGGCAGCCAATGAAGGCGACGAATCGCCCCAGTCACAGAACAAGTTCTAGGAATCCTTAGCAGGACACAAGCTGCTGTGTTTTGAACACGCTGCAGACGAGTCGGTTCTGCCTTATTTGCCCCTAACAGGAGCGAATTAGCATAGTCCAATCTGAACAGGATGGCTGCCTGTACTATCGTCTAGCCAGTAGAAGGATCAAAGAACCCCAACAAGGGTCTCAGCCCTCGTCGTAGGCCAAAGCAGGTACCTGCCAATTTCTTGGTATGGTAAATCCAGCTAAACGCCAAAATTGTTTACTGCCAACTTGGGGGTGGGAGTGCAGCCCAAGGTCTTGGGCCACCAATGCTTGCTGCATAGTCCCTGATCTCTCCCCACCAACAACACCTCGGATTTGTTGGCATTGATCTGAAGGCAGTTGGTGGTCATCCACTCTGCGACCGCCTCTAGGCCATTCCGAAATTTGGTAGCGCCCTGCGTAGGGTCGTCGGAGAGGGCCACCATCAACTGCGTATCATCAGCATATGAGACCATGGTGAGACTGTTGTCCCTCGCCACCGTGGCTAGGGGTTGGACGTACATATTGAAAAGTATGGGGCTGAGGGAAGAGCCCTGAGGGACACCCTGCCTGATGGCCTGGTCGCGGGAGAGAAAGGGGGGAGCAGATACTTGGAAAGTTCTATCTGACAAAAATGATTTAAACCATTCCAAGGCTGGACCTACAACACCGGCCTCTTCCAGATTATCTAGAAGGATCCTGTGGGAGACTGTGTCAAATTCGGGGCTAAGATCAAGTAATATCAGCGCGGTGCGCCCTCCATCCAGAATGGTCCGCAGATGTTCGGTCACAGCTAGGAGAGCAGTTTCCGTGCTGTGATCATGGCGGAAACCATTCTGGGACAAATCCAAGAAGCCGGTGTTATTCAAAAAGCATGTGAGGGTGTTATTCATGTGGGCCTAGGCTATTTTAGCTACCCAAGGCAATAACGATATGGGACGGAAATTTTCCAATTTTGCTGGATCCAGCGAGGGTTTCTTAGGTAGAGGAACTACCCTAGCCTGCTTCCACGTCCCAGGAACAGTACAGATAGGGAGTCCCTAACTGAGCAGGTTTCATAAGATCCATAGGCGACCCCGATTTGACTTTCTTACTTAACAGGAGAACCTCATCCTGTGAGATAGAGGGAATTGCTGCCAGAGTATGCATATGGGGGGGGGACACCATGTGAGCCAGGAAAACATGTGGTGGCCCCAGGAAAGGACTTATAAATCACTTCTACCTTATTCACAAAAAAGTAGCCAGGTCCTCAAACTGCTGCTCAGATGTAATTACAGAATCTTTCCTGCTTTTAAGATCGCTAAGAATTTTAAAAATATATTTGGCAGGGTTCTTTCTGGACTTGATTTCCTTAGTAAAATAGGCCACCCGTGCAGAGTGTATGGCCCTATGATAGGTCTTTATGGCATCCTGTTAGCCTTTTTTGGACACCCAATCATAGCCCCTACGCCAGACCACTTCTAGTCATTTACAGGATTTGCGCATGGTGGCCAAAGAATCATTGAACCATGGATTGGAATTAGTACAACGGTCCTTGGACCATTTAGCTGAAATAAGTGAATTCAGGGCAAATAGAATCCAGTCACAAAGAGATTTGTATGCCAGGTCGGGGTCACTGGCTAAAATAGGGGGACTAAGTGAGAGAATAGCATGAAACCCCTCCAGATTGAATGTGTGCCACCGTTGTTGAAAGGAAGCTGTTGGATCAACTCTGTACACAGGCTTGTGCAGCGGAAGTCACATGGAGACCACGAAATGGGCCAACCAGAACACTGGGCTGGGAGCCTTGACAGTAAGGGACGGGATGTTAGAGAACACGGGGTCGAGCAGGTGACCAGCACTATGGGTCGGGCCCACCACAAGCTGATTTAATTGACAAGCAGTGAACTCAGCAAGTAAATTGATGATTTCCGATTCAGCAGAACAATCAAAGTGTAGATGTAAATCGCCTATGACACTGAAATTAGCAGCCGTCAAGGTCAGGGAGCCTACAGCCTCAAGGATAGCAGTTTTGAGTTCCTTGGCTGTCCCCGGAGGGCGATTAATTAACAGCCCTGTCATAGTAAAATGAGCGCTAAAGGAGATACCGAAGCAAGCGCATACACAGCCCGCCACATCCTCCTTATCGAATGAGCAGCGAAAGATAGATGATAGATTTAAAAATAACGGCTATTTACATGTCTCTAGATTCCCTATTTAAAGTCAGAATGCTAAACCCGGGGGGGAAGCGCCAAATTAGGTTCGGCCACCATCGCATCTGACAACCAAGTTTCAGTTAAAAAGAAAACATCTGGAACTTCGTCCTGTATTACATCATAGATTTCTATATAGTGTTTAGCCAGAGAATGCACATTAGGATACAAGATTTTCATAGAGGGAATGAGCGGGGACCGCGGATGATAGGGGGTAGCCCAGGATGAGAATCAAATCCACAGATGGAGCAACAGAAAGGCCTCTCCAGAGAATCCCCCAGTCACTGGTTGCATGTGCTTACCAGATTGCTGATGGACAGTAAGTCCTCTCTAGTGTACAAAGGCACGCCTAGCTCAATTCCACCAGCGTTCTGGCATTCGGCACCCCGCTGGCTCACCCGCTACGTGCGTCCACTGTGCGCCCGCGCCATGTGCTATTTAAATAGAGTCTCCAATGCAGGCTAGGAATAGAAATAGAGCGCCGCCCAAAGCAAAATGGCAACTAAAAAACTGCCCACCGGAAGAAGGTTCCCCCAGCTGATGCTTTCCAGTGCTCCCTCCACACAAACAGCAAAACACACAAGATGATAGACGGAATGTTGCACATTGGCAAAACATTCACCCCCAGTCACAGATCTGTGTTTAATCCATCGTTATTTTTCTCACCATGCCCCCCCCAGTTCAGATATGGCCATATGCAAATCAGTCTTGACCCTGTGCCTCATGGGAACAGTCCAGCCCGAATTGCCAAGCCATGTCTTCCCTGGCCCGGAATCAAGCATCTTAGGACCGGTTTCTGGCTATCAGTCGTCATCAGCCAGGATAGCTTGACTCCAGTGGCGTAGTGAGCACAGGACCCACGTCTGGGCATACCCTTCCCAAAAGGGCGAACAGCAAAACACACAAGATGATGGACGGAATGTTGCACATCCGCAAAACATTCACCCCCAGTCACAGATCTGGGTTTAATTAATCGTTATTTTTCTCTCCACGCCCCCCCAGTTCAGACATGGCCATATGCAAATCAGTCTGACACTGTGCCTCATGGGAACAGTCCAGCCCGAACTGCCAAGCCATGTCTTCCCTGGACGAGAATCAAGCATCCTAGGACCTCCACACAAACAGCCCGCTAATGACTGTGGTGAATCAGGGAGGTGGAAAGCAGCTTGAAGAGTAAAAGACCAAGAAACAGGTAGTAGCGTTATAAAACAATAAAAAAAGCAATATAGCCCCACGAAAGAAATGTGATTTTACAATTTAGAAAAACAGGCAAAGATAATGTGAGCAGAGCGTGCAGCGAGGATTAAGCGCTCCGCTTTCAAAACAGATGCTACTTTTCCTACTACTTAATGCAGTAATGAGACCCTGCCCAACACTAAGCTCTCCTCCTGAAGCATCTTTCTTCCATGTCAATTGTCTGATGACCCAGCCCCTTTACTAATAAAAGGCAATGCTGTTAGCCACACTTTCTGCAGTATCCAAGCTCGAAACCTCAACAAAAACTTTAGTATGAGAAAATTCACTTTATATGAGTTTTGCTCTGTCAAGCAACCATGCATCGAGCCAGTGACACACTGAAAGAATTTGAGAGAAAGACAGTGGGCACCTGATAATTCTGCGGTCAGGAATGATTCGGAGAAGTAAATCTGATCTTTTGTTGTCTCCATCACTGAGTGATCTTTTCTTAATTGTCATGTTCTGTGAAGCGGTAAACTCTATGGATAACTGAAGGGCATGTATTGTTGTTCATCTTTATGGAGATGTGCCCTAATCAACTTATAGAGATTCTCACTTATCATGACCACTAAAATCTTTGACAGCTCTATGGATTGACTCAGCCTTTTGAATAAGATGAAAGGTCTGCATCAATTCCAATCTTGATGTTCAATGGACATGTGCATGCTCCGAGCCCCTGGTGGCTAAACACTCATCCACTCTGTCTGTCCCAGGGTTCACATCAGGCTGTACTTTTCTTGAAAGGATGAAAATATGATGATCACATAGAACCGAATTGTGCTTCCGCAAGTGCACTGAGATGCCGGGGACCTCAGAAGTTGGAAGACCATTCATCACAGGATGAGCCATGTACCCAAAGATGGCCTCTGCCAAGATGATTGACACTGGCCCTAGTAAACATACGGGCTGTAATGTGCATCAGTCAGATGACCCTGCTAATAAAAGGGAGTTGGGTGCACCTGCCTTCATTTCAATTCCACCAACTACGCAGAGTGCTTGTTCTTGACGCTGTCCATCCTGCGCCACCTGTGACTCCTCAATGTTGATGAGGACCTGAAGACCCCACCTGTTACTGCCACACAAGAGAAGGAAGCCCATCCCGGGGGCCTTCAAGATAGGCCTGCCTAACACTTACAGCCATATTGCTCATCTACTTGCTCAGTGATTGTAAACTCAGAAAATATGTAAAGCAATAATGGTAACAGTTAATATGAAGCGCACAGCGTGTATAAGCAGGTAAACACAATTTCAAGTCCAATTGGTGCTCTAAGTGGAGACAGTAGGTTACCACTACTCAATAAATGTCATAAATGACTGAACATAGGCAATAATCCACCAAGCACTCGTCTTCAAATATAGTCTGTAAGATCCCAATGTTCAAAATTTGTTTATTCCATCAATTCTTCATCAGATTTCTTCATCCAATATATGACAAAATAACAGCCAACACGTGTTTCGTCTGATCAGTATATGATATACAGACTTCTTCAGGGCTGTAATTAATACAGTAACCAAAATTACAAAAAGTAGTACTGGACTCAATATTCACAATAGAATACACCGAATCCGTGTAATAAGGAAAGGTAAGTCAAAGAAGTACCCGTCACCAAGAATAAAGCTTGAAAACCCAAAGTGTATCCATCAATATCTAGTACCCGAGTCTGAGTACATTTCAACATATATTTTAGATCGTATAATTATAAGTAACCTAAAATACCAGATAGGACCCAGTCACCAACCACAACAGCAGATTGGTCAACATGCTAGTATTATTACATCCTCAGTAACTCACCATTACTCTTAATGCGAATAATTGTAATTCATAATCCTCACGGTAAAATCAAATTCTTCAGTCCAAACCAATCGAAGTAATAATCTGTAAGTAAAGCTAGTGTCTATTAATATACACTATATTTATATTGTAGCGCTCATACGTCAAACTGAGGCTAAACACACTCCACTATCTTCCTGCCCAATTGCTGTATACTCCAAATTGGCCAGCACATCGCATAAGTATTAGCTACTGATATATATACAGTTCTCTCAATAACTTCTCTGTTTACAAAAGGTATACAGTCTGTGATTAACTAATATACAGTTGTATCATTATCCAGTAAATACCTTAATGTATGAGTAGAATCGCCTTCCAATAGTTTGCTTCGTCTCAAAGTTACAAAATCGGCATGGTCAAAGTCAGACCCTCGTAAATATTCCACAGTATCTCGCTATCCTTTTATCTATAGACCGAAATCAGTATAGTAAGTGCATTAGCGTGCGCCCTTGTATCAATAGCGTCACATATAATGCGTATTCAAATCTCTAAGTATCTGTATTGATATCAGTAACCAATAAATACCTCAGTCTTTAAGTAGATTCTCAATCCAATGTAAGGCTTCCCTGTTTACTTCGTTTCCAGTCAGCAATAAGAGACTCTCAAAAGTATTCCGAAGTATCTCGCTATCCTCATAACAGTGGGCTGTAAACAAATTAATAAGGTGCATTAGCGAGCGCCCTTCTATCAAATAGGCATCTCACGCCCAGCGCTGGTTATGACTTTCAACTCACCGCATATCTGCTCCTCGCTCATCCATAGACGGTCGCGTTTGGCAAGCGCGCCATCTTAGAGTAGCAATAAATAGTCTAAACCGCGGGCGCCATCTTTGAGTGGTGTGTCACAATGTATACGCACAATCCAACAGAGTATTCCCAGTCCTAACTATAATATGCAGCACATCTATATGCATTTAGTTCCCCAGCGTTAAATCTGTTAATACTCGCCGCGTAATTGTTCATAGATCATCCTGAGGCTATCGCGTTGTACACGCGCGCCCTGTTTGAGTAGTAATATCTAACCACATACGCAGGCGCCATCTTGTAGTAGTAATTTACGAGTACGTAGTCATAATACTTTAGAATATTATCAATTCTAGGATCGGGTTACTGCTAGACCACTTTGTCAGTAAGTACCATAAACTCATAGTTAATTATAATCCATTATTTCAATGTGGCGTAAGAAACGAAAAATAAGTGCTATTAATTATAAGCGCAACCCCCTGCGCTGTTTACATTCATTAATGTTTACACCCCACTGTTATGGGTATCTCAGATCGTATGTACGTGTATTAATGAAGTCTACGCATATTTCCACTAGTGTTCCTCATTATGTATATATTCCATTATACCAACATATTATATTACTACAATGAGTAATTCTCAATTTTCATTGGTCAATCTTATCAAGGTCCAATCGACCTACATCTGGCAGTGTGTGTCAGTTAAAAGGGTCCAAGTGGTATTATCATTCTGCTCTGGTTTAGCAGAGTTCTTACGTATATCCAGGAGTCAGGAAGATTATGAAAGGAGGACAGGGTAAGAATTACAGTAACAAACATAGTACATTCTATTCATCTGTACATCATTTAAGCTCTATCAGAGTAAAGCCATATACTTTGCTCAAACTCCATGAGTCATTATTGTCCTAGATAGTATTCAAATTCGTGGTCAATGTTCAGACCACGTTCAACTGCCTTAAGCTTTAATAGCCACATGACTTCTCTGCGTCTTAACTGTAATTGCCTATTCCCACCTCTAACATCAGATTTGATGTGATCGATTCCATGATATTTAAAAACATGTTTCTCTTTTTCATGAAAATTCCTAACGATGTGGGAGGCTATGGGATAGCGAGTATCCCCTGTTTTCAGTGCTCGGAAATGTTCAACCATTCTGTCTTTCAATTTTCTGATGGTGCTACCAACATAAATCTGTTTACAAGAACAAACTATAACATAAACAACAAAAGTAGTATCACAGTTAATAAACATGTTAATCTGATGTTCACCTGTATTGTTATAGTTGAAAGTTCTGATCTTGTTTACCGCCCACCTACAGGAGCTACATCTTCCACATTTGTGGAAGCCTGTAGATCTCCCAGTGAGCCAGTCAGGAACTGTTTTCTTCAAAGGGTAGCTAGGACTGACAAAGTTAGAAAGAGTGCGACCCCTTCTAAAAGTAAGTCCAGGTTTGTCTCCAATAAAAGGTATTAGGTCTCTATCCATCTGTAAAAGATGCCAGTGTTTATTCAGGATTTTATACAGTTGGGCACTATCAGTACCATAATTTGTAATTAGGCGAATCTTTTCATCTTTACGTACACTAGACTTGTCTTTGAGGGTTGTTGTCCTCTTCAGTTTCTTGGCTCTAGTCACTGCCTCCTCAACCACTTTACTCTGATAGCCACGTTTCAGGAATCTTTTTGTAAGGTCATTGAGATTATGCTCAAAGTCGTTATCCATCGAACAGTTTCGTCTCGCCCTTACCATCTCACCATAAGGTATCGCATTTACTTGGCTAGCTGGATGACAACTTTGAGCATGCAAAACTGCATTGCAGCTAGTAGGTTTACGAAACATGCGACTACAAATTTTCCCATCTTTAATAAACAATTCAATATCTAGGAAATTGATGCTACTTTTGTCATAGTGGGTAGTAAATGACAGATTCAGTACATTGTCATTTAGGTAGTCAAAGAAACCTTTAAGTTCATCAACTGAACCTGTCCAGATTAGGAGGCAGTCGTCTATGTACCGCCCCCAATAGTGGATATATTGTATCCATTTGTTACCGGATGGGCCCCAGATTCTCTCCGCCTCAAAGAACCCCAAGAAGAGGTTCGCAAAGGACGGAGCAAATCTAGAACCCATCGCGGTACCAAGGCGCTGTCTGTACCAATTTCCATTGAAGAGAAAAACATTATTTTGAAGCACTAATCTAGTCATCTTCAAAATCATCTGATTGTGATCATAGTATTCTGCACTTCTTTTACTTAAAAAGAAGTCAATTGCGTGGATTCCTAATTCATGATCGATGTTGGTATACAAAGATACCACATCGAGGGTAACCAGTGTCATTCTGTCATCCCATACCAGATCGTTCATCAAATTAAGTACATGCTTAGAATCCTCAATAAATGAGGGTAAGTTTTTGACATATAGCTGTAAAAAGGTGTCAATATATTGGGAAAGACGTTCCGTCGGTCCCCCAATGCCAGAAATTATTGGCCTGCCTGGTGGTTTAACCATAGATTTATGAATCTTTGGCAGCGTATACATGCATGGTGCCCGCGGTGTAATAACTTGCAAATACAAAAATTCATCACGATCAATAAGAGTTTCATCATACCATATTTTCAGATGATCATTAATAACCTTCGACAGGCTTGTGAGTGGATTACTATACAGTTTTTCATAGTACACAGTGTCATTCAGTTGAGAATATACTTCTTCTTTGTAATCTATAGTATTCAAAATTACTATATTCCCACCTTTATCCGCTCTACGTATGGTGATGTCAGGGTTATTCTTAAGTTCTTTCAGTGCCACCCTCTCCCCAGGCGATAAATTGTCTATGTACTTCTTAGTCTTAGCTGAAAATTTAGCATCAGTAATTCTGTCTATGTCTTGGTTCACCGCTTTGGAGAAGGCTTCAATTGTACTCCCAGATGCCACCTGAGGTGTCCATTTAGATCGTTCCTTCAACCCACTGTCTTCACTCAAGAACCTGTCTATCCCCAAATCATCCAATAACTTGAGTAATGTCACTGGATCTACCTCTCTCTCAGTAAGAGACAACAAAAGTTGCGTTTCTTTAAGTTCTTGAATTGTGATTTCACTTACGGGTTTTATTTTTGCATATCTAGGTTTATCTGGTACATTAGCAAAGTGTTTTTTCAGTTTCAACCTTCTAACAAATTTGAACACATCAATTTTAATCGAGTACCAATCAGACATAGTCATAGGGCAAAAGCCCATTCCTTTTGCAAGTAAACTGATCATATTCTCAGATAACTCAGTTGATGACAGATTAACAATTTCAATATTATTTACATCATTAGCATCATCTTCAATTATGGTTTCCAGGATCTTGTTCGCATGCCTACCCTTCCTCCCTGTCCTCCTGCCGCCTCTGCCCCCTCTCCTGGTTTTTTTACAGTTGCCACTCGGTTCCTCTCTGAGTCCCTGTTTCCACGGCGCAACCTGTGCACCTCTACTAAAAAATTATTTTCAAGGGATTGAATGGAAGTGGTCTCAGAGTTTTCCTCAGATTCACTACTAGAGATATTACTTGAACCAGGGTCACTGTCACTAGGTGATGGGGTGCCGCCCTTTTGTTTCTCAGTATTAGATTTAGTAATTAGATAATCAAATTTCCTTGCAAAGGTATATACACGACCTGACCGATAGTCCTTTTCGTCGCGTTTTATCTTTCTTGCTTTCCTTTGCTTAATGTCATTTTGTAGGTCATTTAATTTCTCATCCAAAACAGTATAGTTTTTAATTGTTGCTTCGGGGAGATTCATTTCTTTAATTTCATCCTCTACTTTTTGTATTTCTACAAGTAGTTTCGCTATTTTTCTCTCAGCGTTTTCAATGAGGATATTAATTAAGTTTCTGGAGCTAGTGTTAAGTTCCTTCTCCCATGTAACATAGAGATCAGGTTCCAGATCCTCGTAAGTAGGTATAATCTGGGACCTGAGACCTCGTGGGATTCGATTAAGCTTAAGGTATTGTTTTAAAGTGGCGGCATCCCACCATTTATTTAATTCCGTGCGTTTGAGGGATTCAAGTTTCACAAACTTGGCTCTCAGGCCTTCTTTTTTCGTCTCTTTAGGTGGTCCCATGGCAGCTCCTATTGTACCTCCTGCCACTAATTTATCAAATAATTGCTCAGCTTCTTTATCTCTATTCATCTTTGCTTATGCGGCTGCTCCTTAACCATAAAATACTAAAGCAATAATGGTAACAGTTAATATGAAGCGCACAGCGTGTATAAGCAGGTAAACACAATTTCAAGTCCAATTGGTGCTCTAAGTGGAGAGAGTAGGTTACCACTACTCAATAAATGTCATAAATGACTGAACATAGGCAATAATCCACCAAGCACTCGTCTTCAAATATAGTCTGTAAGATCCCAATGTTCAAAATTCGTTTATTCCATCAATTCTTCATCAGATTTCTTCATCCAATATATGACAAAATAACAGCCAACACGTGTTTCGTCTGATCAGTATATGATATACAGACTTCTTCAGGGCTGTAATTAATACAGTAACCAAAATTACAAAAAGTAGTACTGGACTCAATATTCACAATAGAATACACCGAATCCGTGTAATAAGGAAAGGTAAGTCAAAGAAGTACCCGTCACCAAGAATAAAGCTTGAAAACCCAAAGTGTATCCATCAATATCTAGTACCCGAGTCTGAGTACATTTCAACATATATTTTAGATCGTATAATTATAAGTAACCTAAAATACCAGATAGGACCCAGTCACCAACCACAACAGCAGATTGGTCAACATGCTAGTATTATTACATCCTCAGTAACTCACCATTACTCTTAATGCGAATAATTGTAATTCATAATCCTCACGGTAAAATCAAATTCTTCAGTCCAAACCAATCGAAGTAATAATCTGTAAGTAAAGCTAGTGTCTATTAATATACACTATATTTATATTGTAGCGCTCATACGTCAAACTGAGGCTAAACACACTCCACTATCTTCCTGCCCAATTGCTGTATACTCCAAATTGGCCAGCACATCGCATAAGTATTAGCTACTGATATATATACAGTTCTCTCAATAACTTCTCTGTTTACAAAAGGTATACAGTCTGTGATTAACTAATATACAGTTGTATCATTATCCAGTAAATACCTTAATGTATGAGTAGAATCGCCTTCTAATAGTTTGCTTCGTCTCAAAGTTACAAAATCGGCATGGTCAAAGTCAGACCCTCGTAAATATTCCACAGTATCTCGCTATCCTTTTATCTATAGACCGAAATCAGTATAGTAAGTGCATTAGCGTGCGCCCTTGTATCAATAGCGTCACATATAATGCGTATTCAAATCTCTAAGTATCTGTATTGATATCAGTAACCAATAAATACCTCAGTCTTTAAGTAGATTCTCAATCCAATGTAAGGCTTCCCTGTTTACTTCGTTTCCAGTCAGCAATAAGAGACTCTCAAAAGTATTCCGAAGTATCTCGCTATCCTCATAACAGTGGGCTGTAAACAAATTAATAAGGTGCATTAGCGAGCGCCCTTCTATCAAATAGGCATCTCACGCCCAGCGCTGGTTATGACTTTCAACTCACCGCATATCTGCTCCTCGCTCATCCATAGACGGTCGCGTTTGGCAAGCGCGCCATCTTAGAGTAGCAATAAATAGTCTAAACCGCGGGCGCCATCTTTGAGTGGTGTGTCACAATGTATACGCACAATCCAACAGAGTATTCCCAGTCCTAACTATAATATGCAGCACATCTATATGCATTTAGTTCCCCAGCGTTAAATCTGTTAATACTCGCCGCGTAATTGTTCATAGATCATCCTGAGGCTATCGCGTTGTACACGCGCGCCCTGTTTGAGTAGTAATATCTAACCACATACGCAGGCGCCATCTTGTAGTAGTAATTTACGAGTACGTAGTCATAATACTTTAGAATATTATCAATTCTAGGATCGGGTTACTGCTAGACCACTTTGTCAGTAAGTACCATAAACTCATAGTTAATTATAATCCATTATTTCAATGTGGCGTAAGAAACGAAAAATAAGTGCTATTAATTATAAGCGCAACCCCCTGCGCTGTTTACATTCATTAATGTTTACACCCCACTGTTATGGGTATCTCAGATCGTATGTACGTGTATTAATGAAGTCTACGCATATTTCCACTAGTGTTCCTCATTATGTATATATTCCATTATACCAACATATTATATTACTACAATGAGTAATTCTCAATTTTCATTGGTCAATCTTATCAAGGTCCAATCGACCTACATCTGGCAGTGTGTGTCAGTTAAAAGGGTCCAAGTGGTATTATCATTCTGCTCTGGTTTAGCAGAGTTCTTACGTATATCCAGGAGTCAGGAAGATTATGAAAGGAGGACAGGGTAAGAATTACAGTAACAAACATAGTACATTCTATTCATCTGTACATCATTTAAGCTCTATCAGAGTAAAGCCATATACTTTGCTCAAACTCCATGAGTCATTCTTGTCCTAGATAGTATTCAAATTCGTGGTCAATGTTCAGACCACGTTCAACTGCCTTAAGCTTTAATAGCCACATGACTTCTCTGCGTCTTAACTGTAATTGCCTATTCCCACCTCTAACATCAGATTTGATGTGATCGATTCCATGATATTTAAAAACATGTTTCTCTTTTTCATGAAAATTCCTAACGATGTGGGAGGCTATGGGACTCAGAGAGGAACCGAGTGGCAACTGTAAAAAAACCAGGAGAGGGGGCAGAGGCGGCAGGAGGACAGGGAGGAAGGGTAGGCATGCGAACAAGATCCTGGAAACCATAATTGAAGATGATGCTAATGATGTAAATAATATTGAAATTGTTAATCTGTCATCAACTGAGTTATCTGAGAATATGATCAGTTTACTTGCAAAAGGAATGGGCTTTTGCCCTATGACTATGTCTGATTGGTACTCGATTAAAATTGATGTGTTCAAATTTGTTAGAAGGTTGAAACTGAAAAAACACTTTGCTAATGTACCAGATAAACCTAGATATGCAAAAATAAAACCCGTAAGTGAAATCACAATTCAAGAACTTAAAGAAACGCAACTTTTGTTGTCTCTTACTGAGAGAGAGGAAGATCCAGTGACATTACTCAAGTTATTGGATGATTTGGGGATAGACAGGTTCTTGAGTGAAGACAGTGGGTTGAAGGAACGATCTAAATGGACACCTCAGGTGGCATCTGGGAGTACAATTGAAGCCTTCTCCAAAGTGGTGAACCAAGACATAGACAGAATTACTGATGCTAAATTTTCAGCTAAGACTAAGAAGTACATAGACAATTTATCGCCTGGGGAGAGGGTGGCACTGAAAGAACTTAAGAATAACCCTGACATCACCATACGTAGAGCGGATAAAGGTGGGAATATAGTAATTTTGAATACTATAGATTACAAAGAAGAAGTATATTCTCAACTGAATGACACTGTGTACTATGAAAAACTGTATAGTAATCCACTCACAAGCCTGTCGAAGGTTATTAATGATCATCTGAAAATATGGTATGATGAAACTCTTATTGATCGTGATGAATTTTTGTATTTGCAAGTTATTACACCGCGGGCACCATGCATGTATACGCTGCCAAAGATTCATAAATCTATGGTTAAACCACCAGGCAGGCCAATAATTTCTGGCATTGGGGGACCGACGGAACGTCTTTCCCAATATATTGACACCTTTTTACAGCTATATGTCAAAAACTTACCCTCATTTATTGAGGATTCTAAGCATGTACTTAATTTGATGAACGATCTGGTATGGGATGACAGAATGACACTGGTTACCCTCGATGTGGTATCTTTGTATACCAACATCGATCATGAATTAGGAATCCACGCAATTGACTTCTTTTTAAGTAAAAGAAGTGCAGAATACTATGATCACAATCAGATGATTTTGAAGATGACTAGATTAGTGCTTCAAAATAATGTTTTTCTCTTCAATGGAAATTGGTACAGACAGCGCCTTGGTACCGCGATGGGTTCTAGATTTGCTCCGTCCTTTGCGAACCTCTTCATGGGGTTCTTTGAGGCGGAGAGAATCTGGGGCCCATCCGGTAACAAATGGATACAATATATCCACTATTGGGGGCGGTACATAGACGACTGCCTCCTAATCTGGACAGGTTCAGTTGATGAACTTAAAGGTTTCTTTGACTACCTAAATGACAATGTACTGAATCTGTCATTTACTACCCACTATGACAAAAGTAGCATCAATTTCCTAGATATTGAATTGTTTATTAAAGATGGGAAAATTTGTAGTCGCATGTTTCGTAAACCTACTAGCTGCAATGCAGTTTTGCATGCTCAAAGTTGTCATCCAGCTAGCCAAGTAAATGCGATACCTTATGGTGAGATGGTAAGGGCGAGACGAAACTGTTCGATGGATAACGACTTTGAGCATAATCTCAATGACCTTACAAAAAGATTCCTGAAACGTGGCTATCAGAGTAAAGTGGTTGAGGAGGCAGTGACTAGAGCCAAGAAACTGAAGAGGACAACAACCCTCAAAGACAAGTCTAGTGTACGTAAAGATGAAAAGATTCGCCTAATTACAAATTATGGTACTGATAGTGCCCAACTGTATAAAATCCTGAATAAACACTGGCATCTTTTACAGATGGATAGAGACCTAATACCTTTTATTGGAGACAAACCTGGACTTACTTTTAGAAGGGGTCGCACTCTTTCTAACTTTGTCAGTCCTAGCTACCCTTTGAAGAAAACAGTTCCTGACTGGCTCACTGGGAGATCTACAGGCTTCCACAAATGTGGAAGATGTAGCTCCTGTAGGTGGGCGGTAAACAAGATCAGAACTTTCAACTATAACAATACAGGTGAACATCAGATTAACATGTTTATTAACTGTGATACTACTTTTGTTGTTTATGTTATAGTTTGTTCTTGTAAACAGATTTATGTTGGTAGCACCATCAGAAAATTGAAAGACAGAATGGTTGAACATTTCCGAGCACTGAAAACAGGGGATACTCGCTATCCCATAGCCTCCCACATCGTTAGGAATTTTCATGAAAAAGAGAAACATGTTTTTAAATATCATGGAATCGATCACATCAAATCTGATGTTAGAGGTGGGAATAGGCAATTACAGTTAAGACGCAGAGAAGTCATGTGGCTATTAAAGCTTAAGGCAGTTGAACGTGGTCTGAACATTGACCACGAATTTGAATACTATCTAGGACAAGAATGACTCATGGAGTTTGAGCAAAGTATATGGCTTTACTCTGATAGAGCTTAAATGATGTACAGATGAATAGAATGTACTATGTTTGTTACTGTAATTCTTACCCTGTCCTCCTTTCATAATCTTCCTGACTCCTGGATATACGTAAGAACTCTGCTAAACCAGAGCAGAATGATAATACCACTTGGACCCTTTTAACTGACACACACTGCCAGATGTAGGTCGATTGGACCTTGATAAGATTGACCAATGAAAATTGAGAATTACTCATTGTAGTAATATAATATGTTGGTATAATGGAATATATACATAATGAGGAACACTAGTGGAAATATGCGTAGACTTCATTAATACACGTACATACGATCTGAGATACCCATAACAGTGGGGTGTAAACATTAATGAATGTAAACAGCGCAGGGGGTTGCGCTTATAATTAATAGCACTTATTTTTCGTTTCTTACGCCACATTGAAATAATGGATTATAATTAACTATGAGTTTATGGTACTTACTGACAAAGTGGTCTAGCAGTAACCCGATCCTAGAATTGATAATATTCTAAAGTATTATGACTACGTACTCGTAAATTACTACTACAAGATGGCGCCTGCGTATGTGGTTAGATATTACTACTCAAACAGGGCGCGCGTGTACAACGCGATAGCCTCAGGATGATCTATGAACAATTACGCGGCGAGTATTAACAGATTTAACGCTGGGGAACTAAATGCATATAGATGTGCTGCATATTATAGTTAGGACTGGGAATACTCTGTTGGATTGTGCGTATACATTGTGACACACCACTCAAAGATGGCGCCCGCGGTTTAGACTATTTATTGCTACTCTAAGATGGCGCGCTTGCCAAACGCGACCGTCTATGGATGAGCGAGGAGCAGATATGCGGTGAGTTGAAAGTCATAACCAGCGCTGGGCGTGAGATGCCTATTTGATAGAAGGGCGCTCGCTAATGCACCTTATTAATTTGTTTACAGCCCACTGTTATGAGGATAGCGAGATACTTCGGAATACTTTTGAGAGTCTCTTATTGCTGACTGGAAACAAAGTAAACAGGGAAGCCTTACATTGGATTGAGAATCTACTTAAAGACTGAGGTATTTATTGGTTACTGATATCAATACAGATACTGAGAGATTTGAATACGCATTATATGTGACGCTATTGATACAAGGGCGCACGCTAATGCACTTACTATACTGATTTCGGTCTATAGATAAAAGGATAGCGAGATACTGTGGAATATTTACGAGGGTCTGACTTTGACCATGCCGATTTTGTAACTTTGAGACGAAGCAAACTATTGGAAGGCGATTCTACTCATACATTAAGGTATTTACTGGATAATGATACAACTGTATATTAGTTAATCACAGACTGTATACCTTTTGTAAACAGAGAAGTTATTGAGAGAACTGTATATATATCAGTAGCTAATACTTATGCGATGTGCTGGCCAATTTGGAGTATACAGCAATTGGGCAGGAAGATAGTGGAGTGTGTTTAGCCTCAGTTTGACGTATGAGCGCTACAATATAAATATAGTGTATATTAATAGACACTAGCTTTACTTACAGATTATTACTTCGATTGGTTTGGACTGAAGAATTTGATTTTACCGTGAGGATTATGAATTACAATTATTCGCATTAAGAGTAATGGTGAGTTACTGAGGATGTAATAATACTAGCATGTTGACCAATCTGCTGTTGTGGTTGGTGACTGGGTCCTATCTGGTATTTTAGGTTACTTATAATTATACGATCTAAAATATATGTTGAAATGTACTCAGACTCGGGTACTAGATATTGATGGATACACTTTGGGTTTTCAAGCTTTATTCTTGGTGACGGGTACTTCTTTGACTTACCTTTCCTTATTACACGGATTCGGTGTATTCTATTGTGAATATTGAGTCCAGTACTACTTTTTGTAATTTTGGTTACTGTATTAATTACAGCCCTGAAGAAGTCTGTATATCATATACTGATCAGACGAAACACGTGTTGGCTGTTATTTTGTCATATATTGGATGAAGAAATCTGATGAAGAATTGATGGAATAAACGAATTTTGAACATTGGGATCTTACAGACTATATTTGAAGACGAGTGCTTGGTGGATTATTGCCTATGTTCAGAAAATATGTGGTACCTGGTTAATTCATACAGCAAAAGGGATCTGCATCCAGGCCATTCCTTACACTTAAGCCAGCCTCACAGCACGGGACAATGATACTGACTTCAGAGGACACAACTTGCATCACAGTCCTGAATGCACCCCCAACTTGGACACTCACCAATCCATTTCAGGTTCCGAGAAAGGGAAGTAAAGCATCTGCCCATTTTCTGCACAATCACCCATTACAGTCAGTGCCACCTGGAGGGACAGATGTTCAACCCCACTGAAGAAGGGCATTGGACTGCCCCACACAATAGGACTTCTTCCAAAAAAAATCAAGGAGATCTACAACTGCTTCGCAACCCAAGTGCCACCCACCCTACCCACAACCATCACTACCGAATTGATGTGGTCCAGAGTAGACCTTGACCAACTGCTCTACCCTGAGCTCTGAAGACACCCTCAGGTTCATGAAGAGCATCCACTCCTGAGCCCCTTCATACCCATCCAATCACCACATCTTCAACAGATCCATCACTGTAATCACTTCCTAACTCTACCACACCATCAACTGCTCCATCGAGTTTGCAACTTTCCTGGAAGACTGGAAGCCCGTAGAGATCAACCCGCTGCTGTAGAAACCTTATGCCAACCCGAAGGACCTCAAGAACTACAGACCCATCCCTCTGCTCCCTTTCCCAACCACAGTAATCAAGAAAGCCATCAATGCCCAAATCCCCAAGTTTTCTGAAACAAACAACATCCTGGACCTCTCTCTATCGGGGTTTAGAAGCAACAACAGCACTGAGACCACTCTCCTCACTGCTACAGATCTCATCTGCATCCTCTTTGACTGCGGGGAGACTGCTGCCCTCATCTGCCTCGACTTTACCTTCTTCGCCACCACACCATCTGTACAAGATTCGACAATGCCGGCATCCACGACCAAGCCCTGGAATGGATCAGCTCCTTCCTCAATGGCCAAACGCAAAGAGTCAAACTTCCACCATTCAAATCAGAACCCACTGTTACCAGCTATGGGGTGCCTCAGGGATCCTTCATGAGCCCACTCTCTTCAACATCTACTTGGCCCTGCTTGCAGCCATCATCAGAAACCACAGGCTCAACAACTTTTCCTATGATGATGACACCCAGCTGATTCTATCCCTCACAGATGAACCCATATCCGCCAATAGCAACTTTCACGATGGAATGAAGGCAGTTCCCACCTGGATGAAGGACAGCTGCCTTAAACTTGTTTCAGACAAGACTGAAGTCCTCATTATGGGCTTCTCCATCTCTGCCTAGGATGATTCCTGGTGGCTCGCAGTACTCAGAATCCCCCCCCAGCCATACACCATGCACGAATCCTCAGCATCATCCTGGACTCCTCACTCTCCATAAACACAAAATCAACAACATCACGTCCGCCAGCTTCAACACACCACCTCCTTTGCAAGCTCTTCAAGTGGATTCCCACTGAGTTCAGGAAAAATGGTCACCTATGCGCTCATCAGCAGCAGACTCTGCCACTGCAACCCACTCTACGGAGGCACCACCTATTCGTGCTGAATATCCCACTTCACAACCACATCAACGGCCAACTGATAGACCTTCACTGGCTACCTGTTAACAAGATAATCGCCTTCAAGCTTCTCAAGCATGCCAACAAAGCCCTCCAAAGTGCCGGACCTCCATACCTCAACCACAGCCTCTCCTACTACACCCCAACCGCTCTGCTGAACTGGCCCTGGCCGTCATCCCACCGATCGACAAGACCACAGCTGGAGGAGGATCCTTCTTATGGCTCACTGTGAAGACCTGGAACTCCCTGCCTCTGCACCTCAGGCAATCACCATCACTGCCGCAATTCAGTAAGGACCTTAAGACCTGGCTCTTCAACTGAACCGCAGACCCAGAACCCCAGCAAATTGTGACCCTCATGGCTAAGTAGTTGCACTTTATAAATCTTTGATTGATTGATAGATAGGAAAAAGGAGGTGTTCAGTGGTCTATCACAGTCTCCCCCTCACTAGTCACTTCAGACCTAAGTGTTCTCACCCGGCTGCAATGTCTGCTTTTCGGCATTGACACCCTGGAGGGTAGCATGCTACCACAGCTGCACTAGCATCTTGTTCTTCATTGCAGCATGGTGCACAAATTGCCCTCCATGGTGCCCAAATCTGCTGCTGCAATCCATCCCTGATGCCTCCGGCTACCTCCTGGCCAAGGAAGCGGTAGGAAGAAGGTAGAACACTATGGAGGTAAACTGGGTCAGAGGAGCATGTGTTTGCAGGGGTAGGACAGAGGTATGACATTTATCCTCACCAGAAGACATTTCATGCACAGTTGCAAATAGATGCTGCTGGGGTGTCAGTTCACTAGCAAGTCCATGGCGCACACAATAATCTTCACAGTCCTGGTATGAGGCACCAACATTGCAATTGATGTAAAATGCAAAAGGCCTGTGGATCACTTGTGTTGCACACCTACCTTCTCACCTCCAGTGTTCCTGTTAATTGCAATGTGCATCTCCAAGTACCAAGTTTGTAGCCATGCTGGGCAGAGAAAAAAGAACTGTGGAGTAACCGGATGCATTGGCTGCATGTGTTTGGTGGTATGTGAGACACAAGTGCGGGGACTGCTGTAGTATGATGTAAGCAGGTGCAAAGCAAGTGCAGGGAGAGCTGAAGTACGATGTCAACATCTGCAATGCTAGTGCGCGGAATGCTGCAGTATGGTATAGGCAGGTGAAACGCTAGTGCAGATATTGCTCCAGTATGGCATCAGCAGGTGAGAAATGAGTGCAGGGAATGCTGCAGTGTGCTGTCAGCAGGTATGGCCCTATTGCAGGGAATGCTGCAGTATGATGTCAGTAGGTGCAATGCTAGTGTAGGGAACGCTGAGGTACGGCATCAGCAGATGAGACACTAGTGCAAGGAATGCTGCAGTATGATGTCAGCAGATGCCATGCTAGTGCAGGAAATGCTGCAGTTTGGCTTCAGCAGGTGAAGCACTCGTTGAGACGCTAGTGATGGAAATGTAGGGGTATGATGTCAGCATGATGTCAGCATGCAAGATGCATCTTGCTAGTGCAGGGAATGCTGCAGTATGATGACAGCAGGTGTGACTCTACTTCATGGAATGTTGCAGTATGATGTCAGCAGGTGAAACCCTTGTGCAAGGAATTCTGAAGTATGATATCAGCAGGTGTAACACTAGTGCAGGGAATGCTGCAGTATGATGTCAGGAAGTGCAACACTATTGAAGGGAATGCTGCAGTATGATGTCAGGAAGTGCAACACTATTGAAGGGAATGCTGCAGTATGATGTCAGCAGGTGTGATGCTAATCACAGAATGCTGCAGTATGATGACAGCAGGTGTGACTCTACTTCATGGAATGCTGCAGTATGATGTCAGCAGGTGAAACCCTTGTGCAAGGAATTCTGAAGTATCATATCAGCAGGTGCAACACTAGTGCAGGGAATGCTGCAGTATGATATTATCAGGTACCATGTTAGTGCGGGGAATGCTGGTGTGATGCTAGTCAGTGATATCTGTCAGCAGGTCTGCTGCTAGTGCAGCGATGGATGCAGTATGATGTCAGAAAGTGCAGACCTAGTGCAGGAAATACTGTCAGCAGGTGCAGCACTAGTGCAGAGAAAGCTACAGTATGATGTCAGCAAGTGCAATGCTAGTGCAGTAAATACTGCATTATGATGTCAGCAGGTGTTTTGGTGCAGGAAATGCTGCAGCATGATGTCAGGAAGTGCAACACTATTAAAGGGAATGCTGCCGTATGGTGTCAGCAGGTGTGATGCTAGTCACAGAATGCTGCAGTATGATGTCAGCAGGTGTGATGCTAGTCACAGAATGCTGCAGTATGATGTCAGCAGGTGTGAGGCTAGTCACAGAATGCTGCAGTATGATGTCAGCAGGTGCAACACTGATGCAGGGAGTGCTGCAGTATGATGTCAGCAGGTGCAAAGCTAGTGAAGGAATACTGCAGTGTGGTGTCAGCAGGTGTGATGCTAGTCACAGAATGCTGCAGTATGATGTCAGCAGGTGCAACACTGATGCAGGGAGTGCTGCAGTATGATGTCAGCAGGTGCAAAGCTAGTGAGGGAATACTGCAGTGTGGTGTCAGCAGGTGTGATGCTAGTCACAGAATGCTGCAGTATGATGTCAGCAGGTGCAACATTGATGCAGGGAGTGCTGCAGTATGATGTCAGCAGGTGTGATGCTAGTCACAGAATGCTGCAGTATGATGTCAGCAGGTGCAACACTGATGCAGGGAGTGCTGCAGTATGATGTCAGCAGGTGCAAAGCTTGTGAGGGAATACTGCAGTGTGGTGTCAGCAGGTGTGATGCTAGTCACAGAATGCTGCAGTATGATGTCAGCAGGTGCAACACTGATGCAGGGAGTGCTGCAGTATGATGTCAGCAGGTGCAAAGCTAGTGAGGGAATACTGCAGTGTGGTGTCAGCAGGTGTGATGCTAGTCACAGAATGCTGCAGTATGATATCAGCAGGTGCAACACTGATGCAGGGAATGCTGCAGTATGATGTCAGCAGGTGGTGCAAAGCTAGTGAGGGAATACTGCAGTGTGGTGTCAGCAGGTGTGATGCTAGTCACAGAATGCTGCAGTATGATGTCAGCAGGTGCAACACTGATGCAGGGAGTGCTGCAGTATGATGTCAGCAGGTGGTGCAAAGCTAGTGAGGGAATACTGCAGTGTGGTGTCAGCAGGTGAGATGCTAGTCACAGAATGCTGCAGTATGATGTCAGCAGGTGCAACACTGATGCAGGGAGTGCTGCAGTATGATGTCAGCAGCTTCAATGTTAGTGCAGGGAATGTTGCAGTAAGGCATCATCAGGTGAGACGATAATGCAGGGAAAACTGAAATATGTTGTCAAAAGGTGAGACGCTAGCGCCTGTGAAGGGAATGCTGTAATGTGGCCTCACTCTTGTTCTAGTGCAGGGTATGCTGCAGTGTGTGTCAAGTGCAAAAACAACAAGTGATGGACTGAATGTGGATCAATGTCACACACTCCCCCAGTCAAAAGATCTGGGCCCAAATCCATCGTTTTTTTGCACTCCACACCACCCTGGGTTAGACAATGGCAATATGCAAATCAGCTCTGACCCTGTTGCCCCATGGGAACAGTCCAGTCCGAACTACAAAAGCCATGTCCTTCCCAGCCATTGTCTAACCCAGGGTGGTGTGGAGTGGAAAAACGATGGATTTGGGCCCAGATCTTTGGACTGGGGTGAATGTGTGACATTGATCCACATTCTGTCCATCACTGTTGTGTTTGCAATTACCGCTCTAAGTGTACTGGGGATGCTCAGACGTGAGTCCCAGGCACTCCACACCACTGGAATCAAGCTAGCCGGGCTGATGAGAGGTGTTACCTCGAAACCGGGCCGGTCCTCGGATGCTTGTTTCCGTTCTGGGAAGGACATGGCTTTTGTAGTTCGGACTGGACTGTTCCCATGGGGCACAGGGTCAGCGCTGATTTGCATATCGCCATTGTCTAACCCAGGGTGGTGTGGAGTGGAAAAACGATGGATTTGGGCCCAGATCTTTGGACTGGGGTGAATGTGTGACATTGATCCACATTCTGTCCATCACTGTTGTGTTTGCAATTACCGCTCTAAGTGTACTGGGGATGCTCAGACGTGAGTCCCAGGCACTCCACACCACTGGAATCAAGCTAGCCGGGCTGATGAGAGGTGTTACCTCGAAACCGGGCCGGTCCTCGGATGCTTGTTTCCGTTCTGGGAAGGACATGGCTTTTGTAGTTCGGACTGGACTGTTCCCATGGGGCACAGGGTCAGCGCTGATTTGCATATCGCCATTGTCTAACCCAGGGTGGTGTGGAGTGGAAAAACGATGGATTTGGGCCCAGATCTTTGGACTGGGGTGAATGTGTGACATTGATCCACATTCTGTCCATCACTGTTGTGTTTGCAATTACCGCTCTAAGTGTACTGGGGATGCTCAGACGTGAGTCCCAGGCACTCCACACCACTGGAATCAAGCTAGCCGGGCTGATGAGAGGTGTTACCTCGAAACCGGGCCGGTCCTCGGATGCTTGTTTCCGTTCTGGGAAGGACATGGCTTTTGTAGTTCGGACTGGACTGTTCCCATGGGGCACAGGGTCAGCGCTGATTTGCATATCGCCATTGTCTAACCCAGGGTGGTGTGGAGTGGAAAAACGATGGATTTGGGCCCAGATCTTTGGACTGGGGTGAATGTGTGACATTGATCCACATTCTGTCCATCACTGTTGTGTTTGCAATTACCGCTCTAAGTGTACTGGGGATGCTCAGACGTGAGTCCCAGGCACTCCACACCACTGGAATCAAGCTAGCCGGGCTGATGAGAGGTGTTACCTCGAAACCGGGCCGGTCCTCGGATGCTTGTTTCCGTTCTGGGAAGGACATGGCTTTTGTAGTTCGGACTGGACTGTTCCCATGGGGCACAGGGTCAGCGCTGATTTGCATATCGCCATTGTCTAACCCAGGGTGGTGTGGAGTGGAAAAACGATGGATTTGGGCCCAGATCTTTGGACTGGGGTGAATGTGTGACATTGATCCACATTCTGTCCATCACTGTTGTGTTTGCAATTACCGCTCTAAGTGTACTGGGGATGCTCAGACGTGAGTCCCAGGCACTCCACACCACTGGAATCAAGCTAGCCGGGCTGATGAGAGGTGTTACCTCGAAACCGGGCCGGTCCTCGGATGCTTGTTTCCGTTCTGGGAAGGACATGGCTTTTGTAGTTCGGACTGGACTGTTCCCATGGGGCACAGGGTCAGCGCTGATTTGCATATCGCCATTGTCTAACCCAGGGTGGTGTGGAGTGGAAAAACGATGGATTTGGGCCCAGATCTTTGGACTGGGGTGAATGTGTGACATTGATCCACATTCTGTCCATCACTGTTGTGTTTGCAATTACCGCTCTAAGTGTACTGGGGATGCTCAGACGTGAGTCCCAGGCACTCCACACCACTGGAATCAAGCTAGCCGGGCTGATGAGAGGTGTTACCTCGAAACCGGGCCGGTCCTCGGATGCTTGTTTCCGTTCTGGGAAGGACATGGCTTTTGTAGTTCGGACTGGACTGTTCCCATGGGGCACAGGGTCAGCGCTGATTTGCATATCGCCATTGTCTAACCCAGGGTGGTGTGGAGTGGAAAAACGATGGATTTGGGCCCAGATCTTTGGACTGGGGTGAATGTGTGACATTGATCCACATTCTGTCCATCACTGTTGTGTTTGCAATTACCGCTCTAAGTGTACTGGGGATGCTCAGACGTGAGTCCCAGGCACTCCACACCACTGGAATCAAGCTAGCCGGGCTGATGAGAGGTGTTACCTCGAAACCGGGCCGGTCCTCGGATGCTTGTTTCCGTTCTGGGAAGGACATGGCTTTTGTAGTTCGGACTGGACTGTTCCCATGGGGCACAGGGTCAGCGCTGATTTGCATATCGCCATTGTCTAACCCAGGGTGGTGTGGAGTGGAAAAACGATGGATTTGGGCCCAGATCTTTGGACTGGGGTGAATGTGTGACATTGATCCACATTCTGTCCATCACTGTTGTGTTTGCAGTGTGTGTCAAGAGCTGGAGTTCAGACTACACTAGTCTGGTATGTGACAGGTGTGGCATGGAAATCTACACCAGGGCTGACCCTCACCCAGGGTGTAGGTGTGCACAGAAATGCACAGATATGTGCAATTCTGATGCTAGATTAAACGGAGCGGGGAGGAGCAGCAGCCTGTGTGTCCTTTTCTTACTTGTGCCTAATAGTAGGCACAGGGCTGGACTAGCGTTTAGAAGCACTCCAGAGCTACCGAAAGCTGCCAGCAGCCAGACTGAGGGGTCACTGAACATCATCTGCTGACCATGCATTAAAAATGACCCTTGGAACCTGCAGAACCCCAGAGCCAAACATGTCTATGTGCAGGGGTGTTTGGCACATACCCAATGTGCAGCACATCAGATTGAATGGAGGAACAGCTAGGCTGACAAGGAGACACACACAACATGACTTTATTGGGACAGAGGAGCAGCAAAGTGGGTTGCTGTTGGGTGTGGCCTGGCAAATTAAGATGAAAGGCCTACTGCTAAAAACAATGTCTGATGTGCCATAATGTTATGGCGCACCATTTCAGTTTCCTCCTTGTCAGCACCAGGGGTGGCATTGGCACCGCTGACAAACATGCAACTGGCCCATTACTTCCTGGCATTCTTGCCAAATACTTCCAGAGTAGGCTACTCCATGGCAGCAGCCAAGGTCATTTGTCTGGGATAAGTATTTTCCTAAAATGAGATTAGTGATGCGAGGCCATCAAGAAATTATAAAATGCATTTGAGACAGTGAGCATTGTCTCCAGAGCGAGGCCTCCTTTGCAGATGGTACAGAGACACTAAAAAAAAAAAACAGACACACCCCACCCTGGCCATCAGTGCCACATAAGCCTCCGAGAGGACACTTTCCATGGACATCTTGCTTCCTTCTGGGGTGCTCCACCAATGTTTTGGAAATGTGTTGTGCAGGGCTGAAGAGAGTGGAATAGCACCCCACAGCTGCCCACTAGAAAAAATCACTAATGTTTTTTGCTTTTACTATTGTGGTGACACTGGCCAGTAAATGGGCCTTTCCTTTTGATACTGGACCAAGGACAAGGCCAATAGGCCTGCCTTATTGATACATACCCCCTTATAGTATGACAGTGTGCCTATTAGAGGTATAGTGATTTTAGAATTCAGGGCTTGCGTGGGGTGTAGAAATATTATGAGTGTCATCAAAGTTATTTCAATCTAACCAATTGTACCTCTCTTTGTAATTTATGGAGTAGTCTTTGTAATTTGTAATGTATGGAGTAGTGTTTAGTTGTGTGTGTAATAACAGTGCTTCTTGATTACATTTTTTTAAAAACACTGACTGGACAATGTTTTTTTTTCGGATTATTAGCCACAGCACCTCCCCTGAGTTTGCCTTAGACTACCCAGAGAGATTCAAGTGCTACAATTGATGCAGTGCTTGGTTCCCAGTAAATATAAACTTGTGGACCTACTACTTGGACTCACATTCTACCAAATAACCCAGGGCCTTATTTATGAAGGCCTTGCGCCGCCGGTGCGTCACTTTTAACATGGGAAAAAGTGACGCACCGGTGGCGCAAGGCTTTCATAAATGAGGCCCCCAGTTTTTAAAGAGAGTAATTTCCTGCACATGTCTTCACATGAGCCACATGAGACTCTACCCCACTGTCACAGCAATGATTCCGTCTCAAAAACATGCAGCTGTTCATAGGACCCACCAAATATGGACAACCTTTACAACCCAAAAACAACAGCCCAAATCCAGGCTACAGCACAGATCCATTAAACTCATTCAGAAGAGATGATCTGCCATCTTAGGACCAGGTGTGCAACAAAAAGCATGAGTCGAGTGACAGCCTCCTATTCAAAGGATAAATGGGGGGTTGCCGACCACATCGAGACATAATGACCTGTGAAGAAGCATCATCCCTGATCTAGGGCCCAACACCCTTCCTCTGGACTACCGCCACCTCACCACATCATAAAGTGGCTCCTGCCCATAAGTCACCAGAGAGTAGCACAGAGCCAACGGAAGAAGCAACAAAATTGTGCTGGGCAGCAGCAAAGAGCCTTTCCACAGACAACAATCTTCAAGCAAAAGCAATCTACCACTGATGCTTTGCCATATGGAAATATCTCTGCACTCTTTATGCAAGCCTCCGAAAGCATACCCTGAAGTAGGCTGACCCATTGCATCATACTGTATGTGGTGTCAAGTGGAAAAATGACAGCTCAACAGACTAAATGAGATGATGCTCCCAAACGTAGTCTTTGCATATTCTGTTAATGACAAATTTGTTTTACTAACAGAAGATCAAGATAGAGGGCCATCATTTTGGCAAACATTGTATAATCTGTGGTAACCATGGATATGGGTCGATAATTGTTGCAGAATTGGAGATCACAATCATCTTCAGGGATTAAACAAATTAGGGGATCTTGAAAAGTACTTTAGGACATGTAAGAATTTGAGAAATAACCAAGAGATAAACATGTTTAGGTAATATAAAGTTGGAAACCTTTATACAATTCAATGGTACAGCCATCTGGGCCAGGAGCTTTATCTTTTTTTAATTAAACTAATGGTTCTGGCAATCCCATCTAAGAATATGTTTTTTTCCTGTGGACTGAAATAAAATTCAGTGTTAAAAGTGTTAATTAATTAATCAAAATAATCCAAAATGGCATTCATCTGCAGAAGAGGCACTTTTCTGAAGTGTAAATAGTTTATATTAATCGCCAAATGGTTGGGATATTTCCAAATCATTACAATGAAGTTACGAGGAGACATCTTGACTAGAGTATCTTTTAAACTGGAATTTAGCTTAAAATAAGTTTAAAGTATATGGTTTTTTGGAAGTACCCTAAATATGTTTGATGGTGGCTAGGTATCTTTCAGTTTTATTTCAGTAGTCTGAAATGAGTTGGTGAATCCCTTTAAGGCCTTTAAGTCTCTAAGTAGGCCAGTGTCTAGATGTTTGCTTAATTTCACTGAGTTTATTATATCACATAGGTGAGTTAAGAAAAGCAGTCTTGTGAGTAAAACCATGGGTTGAAGAAAACTAGACATACATTTTAATATAGATAATGAAAAATTAGATTGTCTTCTGGTAAATTGTAAAAATTCTTGAATGGAGATAAGAAGGCTTTTCCTATGTCCATCTATAATAGGAGAAGTGTCAAAAAGATGATTGTTTGTGAATACAAGCTTGATGATATAATTTAAAATCAAGACAATGAGCTGCTCCATCTTATATAGACAGCTCTACAGTGGAAAATAAAACAGTGATTCTGTTTTTATTCTATAAGAAATGTTTAAGCAGGGACTTATATTTCTTAATAAAAGAAATTGGAAATTTTAGGGGTATCATGGCAAGAGTTTATAGGATAATTAAACCAACATCATCTTTATTGAATCCAGACAGCACCACCAAAAAGGGGTTCCAACTTGAACTTAAGGACCAGATATCCAAAAAATTAGGGGGCACATGCATCATTGGTTTTTGCATTCGCAAACGGTGCGAATCGCCAAATTCGGCCATTTGCGATTGCAAAAACAATTTTTTCGGGATACATCATTTTTTTTATTAAATTGCTATAGCTTTTAAGAAATCGCAAATTTAGCGATTTCTTAAATGCTATGCATGATTTTTTTTAAATCGCGATTTTGCAATTAGGAAGGGGAAAATTACCATGAAGTACACCTTCATGGTAATTTGCGAATGGTTTTAAAAATGCACAAAAGTGCATTTTTGAAATTATATTTTACACACACACATGCCCTTGGGACATGTGTGTGAGTAAAATGTACTTATGTGACATTTCAGGGGTGCAGGGGGGGTCCTTTGGACCCCCCTGCACCCTTGAAATTGCATTCTCATTTTGCAATTCCTTAATTGCGAATTCGCAAAATGAGAATGCCTTCCCATTGATTCCTATGGGCCACTAGGCCCATAGGAATCAATGTAATGCGATTCCTTAATTGCGATTCGCAATTAAGGAATCGCAAATAAAGAAAATTAAGGAATCGCAAAAACTTTTGCAATTTCTTGATACATAGGATTTTGCAATTCCTAAATTGCGATTCCTTAATTTTCGCAATTTAGGAATCGCAAATTCCTACAATGATGCATGTGGCCCTAAGAATTGCTATATCTCAATTGTGATTTTTGCCAAATTACTGATTCCTAGAGGGTTACAAATTGACCAACCTCCAAAGGGAAGCGGTTTCTGTGGGGATCCCTTTGCCTTTGTGAATTTTAGTCACTACCTTTCAGTAGTCAGAAAAAAATGAATGTTTTACAACCATCGTTCAGTCACAAAACATTAACGCATACCATTGCAATTTGGTATTTGTAATTGACGCCCTAAACATGCCCCTTCCTAATACCTAAAAGCAAACCGAGATTGTGATTTGGCTCCTGTACATTTCAAAATGAATTATGTTGTCACAAATGGGAGTTTCTGATCTCACAAAATGTTTCTACAAGAGGCTCTAAATAATTGTATTTGTTAAATGATGCAGTGAAATTGAATGTAATAATAGCTTTAATGGAATTCATAAACCACAACCATAAATAGATTATTTTAGTGGGACTCCAAGAAAATCCTGAGTTGTTTAATATGTGTTTAAATCAAAATTTATTTAAGAGTAGAACTTCAGATTTCTCACTGTTTAGTCTTGTTTTCATCAGAGATGAATTGCACGATGAACTCTCTAGCAGCTGCTTAAAAGGAGTCAAGAAACATCTGACACAAGTACCAGGTCAAATAAAAAAAAAACATCAGAAAAAGTATGAAATGGTTGCATGAAAGATTTATCAAATAAAAGTCTAATTCTATGAGTACTGGAGCATGGTATAATATTAATATAGGCTCAATCTCAGAATTAATTAATTATTTTGTCTTTGCATTACATAGGAAATTGAAATCTATCCTAGACTGGGAACAATGAAATGGAGAATAATATGTATATTTAATTTTTTTAATTTGATAATTCTCGAAGCCTTAGTAAAGGCATGTTGGGCAATGGCTTTTGAGAATTGGCACTGAACGGGAATTCCAAAGCCTGCGCTTCAGGATTTCGGCACTTCTACATGGGGCCTATCACAGCCCACATGGGGATTGGATAATGGCTATTTCCAACAAGAGAAACTAAACGTTTAACACTTTTTGATATTCTGGTTCAATGAAATGATAAGATTATAAGCACTTCTTATGGAACTTGTCCATCGGGCTTTGGAAAATGAAAGGTTGTACAATAACTTGAGACATAGAATATACTCAGGTTTTATGATAAACGTTTTCGGAATCACTTGTTAGGTGGATTTCCGGACTTCTAATTTGTGGGATAGGCGGACTTTGCCCTTTTCAAATTAAGAAAACATTGGTTGTATCGTGGCCGCGTTTGGAATCTAATCTTAAGAAATAGTATCTATCAACCTCAGAAAATATTCTTCTTTGAAAGCCTTGAGGAAGTCACTGAATGTGATGAAACACGTGTCTGCTGTTGTGCTGTTGGATCAAGACTATAGAGCCTCAAACATCTTTTCCAATTAGCCTTCTAATTGTTATCTCTTTTTGAAAGAATAAGGGGTCTCTATTGTCTTTGTTTGAAAATTGTGCTGTTCTAACTTAATGCTTTGCTTAAATTAAAAAGCAAATTTTTTGTACGAATCCATCTTTGCTTATTATCAGTGATACATTGAGACAATGAAATGCATTTTTTATTATAAAGGTTGGACATAAGGGAAAAGAGATATCACTTTTTGAGTGCCGGGGTACCTGAACTGTATATTGCATTACACAGCAACTGTTCACAGGAGCTGTGTGTATATGCACCCAAGATAGTAGGGTGCATTTGTAACCCTGAGTGGCACTAAAACTAATTGCTTGTTTGTCATCTACGATAAGAAAAATCAAGAGCGTTACTTTACACTATACACTGTTTTCTGAGATGCGATCTGTTAGACACTACTACCTCTCCTTTGTATTTTGGCTTTTGAGAATTGGATTTGCAAAGATTTTAGAATACATTTAACTATAGAGCTCCTATCAAGGATTGGATCAAGTATTTGATTATTATCTGTAGTAAAATTGCTTTATCTTCAGCATACTTCATTAACTTAGAAGTAAAAGATTTGCAAAAAGCCCATGAACTTTAAAAATTTAAACAGGAATTGTATCAATCATTTTTAAACAAATAACCATTTTTGTTTACTGTCATGTTCCTTAGAAACTACAACAGCATTCCTTTCTTTAGAACAGAGAATATTAACACCATTTTTCTTATGAATATGTGAAAAGAAGACCTTCTCAACTCACTTCTATTGAAGTTCCTTAGATTCATATTCACTTAAATGAGTTTCTTGCAGCAGAGGAATACCCATTTTAAGCTTATATAATGCACAATTCCCTGTCTTTTAATAGGAGATACATGTCTCATAATATTCCAGAAGACTATTTTAAGTACCACACATTTTAAGTACCACACCAATAAAACATCAAGATCCACATAGAGTAGTGACAAGGAACATAGGGCATTAAGGAAATGGAGGAGCTGATACAAAAGATACCTGAAAAGGAAAATGCATTAGCTCAAGAAATGGTAGAGAAATAATCAATAGAACTAATTTCACAACTGAGCAATGTGAAGCATAATTAAAGGAAACATAAATGCACTAGAGTAGGATAAAAAAATGAGAAAAAAGATATTACTTTAGTGTCTCCTGCGAGTGGTCGCTTATGCTTGTGACCACTCGCGATGAGAAACGACCAGTCCGCATTGAGAAAGCTGCCGCTCGACTAAAAATCTACTCGAGTGGCAGAAAATGAAAGCTCACACTGTGCAAGATGCCGTTTTCAATGATTGCACAGTGCTGACAAGCATCCGGCACTGTGTAATCATCGCAATCATCGCGAACCACGCACTACGCAGTTCGCGTAGCGCTACGCGTAGCTCATGTAGTATGAAGTGCACTTTGCTACTTCGCGAACTACGCCCAGGGTTAGTTATCTGTTGAATAGACTGACTCCATATACTCAAAAGAGGGCAATTCAATCCAATAATAGCCACTTTCTGCAGATTCCAAAATGTGTAAAGTCTCCTTTTGGTGACATCTCCTTTATTGTATGAACAGAAAAGCTTTGAAGTTATGGAAAGTGTTGTCTCTGTCAGCCTTCAAAAGATAACTTAAAACTTGACTATTTGACTCCGTTTAGTTTTCAGCTACTTTGGCCTGCATATATTTTCTGTTAGCGCACCAGAAGGCTTCCTTTGAAGCTGCTGCACACTTTGACAAGTGTCATTGACTGATAGATGGAGGTATTTCTACGGAGGGCGGGACAGGCAAGAGCCAGAGAGACACGCCCAGGCACTTCCTGAGAGGTTGAGTCGAGCGGTTAGCGCTCTAGCCTTTTAGCACACAGGGCTATTTAGCCACTCGTCGGCTCTAGCGCGCAGCGGTTGCGCGCAGGGGGGCGCCTAAGTCAGCGCCTAAGACGAGCCAAAGACCAGCCCGTCTGCACCCGTCCGCGACAGGACGGGACCAGGGTCCATGGGGGAATCCATGCACAATGTCCACACTCCTCTCCCCTCCAGGACAACTTACTCTGCACAGGCACTTCGAATCTTACAAGTAAGCCCAAGAAAAGTGTGTGGTAAATATAACAACAACTCATTGGAGGGTCCTTTCTCATGTATTCATTGCAGAGCTCAATTAACCACCTGTTGCCAGGTAGCCTGCGTTGAGAGAAATGTTATAGCCTCTACTTCCTCCCCCAAAATTAGGGAACATAGTACCCATACCCCCACTCTTATTGGAAGGAAAAACATCCTTTGCAATATAAGGTCATTACCCAAACACACATCTGAAGTCTGGGACCTTATCTCCTCCAACGAGCCAGATCTGTGTTTTTTCACCGAAACTTGGCTCAAACCCCACTCGACCCCTGCTATTGCTTTAGCAATTCCAACTGGCTATAAAATAATTCGACTTGACCGCCCTACGAAAATTTTTAGGGGGGATTGCGATTATTCATAAACAGGAAATTATCTGTACCACAGTAGCAGAACTGAACACTCCTGACATCGAACTACTCATTTTTAAAATTTCCCTTTCCCCCAAACAAACCAGAATGGGTGCTCTAGTGTACCGCCCTCCAGGACCCAGTATGAACTTCTCAAATATCCTACTTGAGAATCTTGCACCATATGTTGATAATGACAGAGACTTTCTACTAGTTGGAGATTTCAACATACACAGTGAACAGAAAGACTGTAAAGAAGCACAATCTATTCTAAACGACCTCTCTCTACTAGGGCTAACACAACGAAATATAGGCCCAACACACCAGGCTGGGCACACCCTAGACTTAATATTAGCCAATTTCCCTACAGTCACCTGCTCTCTCCCTATTCAAGTCAGCTGGACTGACCATTTTATCATTGAGTTTGACACCCCCTATCCTAAACCTACTCCTATAGGGCCAATTTCTCTTCCTAGCGAACGACGTAAATGGCATAAAGTCAATGAAACTATATTTTTAGAAAAGTTCATTAAACCCTCTTTTTCCATGTCGGAAAACATTGAAAATGCTCTTAATAAATTTGAAAGAGCCTCAAAGACTGTCATAGACATCATAGACCCACAGAAAAAATTTAGACCTCGACCGGCAAATAAACAGGAAATATGGTTTTCTGACAACCTCAGGACTTTAAAACAAACAGCTAGGAAGTTAGAGAAAACATGGAGAATATCCCACCTAGAAATTGACAGAAGTCTTTATTGGAACTCACTAACCATCTACCACAAAGCTATCCGTACTGCACGAAAAACCCACATAACATCCCTGATTACAGCTGCAAATAATTCCTCCAGAGTTCTGTACCAAGTAATACAATCTTTCGTCAAACCGACAGCTTGTGAAAGTCCTGGCACTTCGTCACAAAAGCTTTGTGATGAGATATCTCAATTCTTCTCAAATAAAATAGACTCTATCTACGAGAAGATAATCCACTCTAACAATACCATGACCGGCGATGCAGGTCTTCCCTTTCAGGAAACACGGCATAATCAAAATTCTCACGTATTAGAGATCTTTCCCCCTATCACCTCAAAGGAGCTGTCAACACTCACTACTCAGATTAAAAGTGGCAGCCCTGATGACATAATTCCAGCCAGACTTATGCCTATTTTACTGAAAGCACTAGGTCCTACAATTGAAAAACTTGTTCATTTGTCACTTAGTACAGGCTCTGTTCCGAGACAATGGAAACAAGCGCTAGTTAGGCCTATTAGGAAAAATACTGCAATTCCGTGGACCGAATTAGCAAACCTCAGGCCCATCTCCCTGCTTCCATTTTTGGGTAAGCTTACAGAGAAATATGTAAATCATCACTTATCCAACTATGTTGAAACCACCGGCGGCCTAGACTATTCTCAATCTGGTTTTAGGCCGAAACACAGTACAGAGTCCACCCTCCTGTCTGTTACTGATGATTTACACATGTTCCAGGACAAGGGCCACTCGGTGATCCTAGTGCTATTAGACCTGTTGGCTGCGTTCGACACCGTGTCACACAACATCCTTGTTGACCGGTTGTCAAACGTAGGAGTTAAGAACAGAGCCCTTGACTGGCTAAGGAGTTTTCTAACCGATCGCACCCAGACTGTCACCATGGGTGCTTATCGATCAGCGGAGGTTGAGATTTCTAAAGGGGTGCCACAGGGCTCTTGTCTGAGCCCAACACTTTTTAACATCTATGTGGCACCCCTGGCAAGAGTGATGCACAAATTTGGTTTCATCCCCGTGTCATACGCGGATGACACGCAGCTCCTCTTCCCTTTTAAAACTCTCACCGCTGAATTAAAGAACTCCTTCTCTGCAGGCATGAAGGCCGTTGCACAGTGGATGTCTACCAACTATCTACAGTGCAACGTCAGTAAGACTGAAGTTATGCTATTCGGTGAGGCCAAACTTCTGTGGACCCCGGATTGGTGGCCTTCTGATCTTGGTATGGTCCCAGTACCCAAACAGGTCGTGAAAAACCTGGGGATCCGCCTCGATCAGGATCTGTCACTAAAACAACACAGCAACTTCGTTGCAGGCGTATACTTTCATTTCTTTAGCATGTTGCGGAAAGTTATTCCTCTATTACCAGACTCCTTCAGGAAGACCCTAGTGCAAGCCCTTGTTTTGAGCCGTATTGATTACTGCAATGGGCTGCTTCTCTCTGCTAACGAGGGCGTGTTGGCTAGACTCCAGGTAGTCCAGAACACGGCGGCTCGCCTAGTTATGAATGCCCCTCCAAGAACAGCTTTCAAACCTCTCTTAAACCAACTTCATTGGCTTTCCATACGACAAAGGGCAACATTCTAAATATGCTGTATCATTCATAAGAGCATAAATGGACAAGGCCCTACCTACCTGAAGCAGAAATGTACTCCCTACATCCCTTCCAGACTGCTTAGATCTAGCACAAGCCATCTACTGGTAGTGCCTCGTGCCAATAAAGCTAGGCACGGAGGTAAGGCACTATCTGTAGTAGGACCCACATTGTAGAACCGACTCCCCCTGACTCTTAGACAGTGTACGGTACATCTCAAATTTAGGAAACTCCTTAAAACCGCGCTGTTTAAAAATGAGATATAACTCCAGCTCTACTTACTCCCCTGTGTCTGTAAACCGGCCCAAAAGCGCAGAGATACTCCAGATGGAGTCGATTCCAGCGCTATACAAACTCGCAAATACAATAAATAAATAAACAAAAATTTGCATCTCAGAATTAAGCCTGGGTGGAGCTGGCATAGTTGTTCTATGAAGAGTTCCATGGAGTTGGGAAAACTCCGCTCCGTGCCTCCACCCTCCCCTAATAAAGAATTTTTTTTTTAAATTAATAAGATTTTTTTAAAAAGTAAACATACCTTTATATCCGGTGTCTCCGGGCTGCCCTCCTCCTCCTTACTGTGGTCTCCGCAAACCCCTACATTTTGGTAGGACTGCTCGTGCTTGCGCAGTCCTACCACAACGTAAGTATGACATATGGGCATGCAGAGACCTCGGCAAGGAGGAGGAGGGCAGCCTGGAGACACCCCGTGTAAAAGTAAGTGTTGTTTTGTAAATCTTATTTATTTTATTTTTTAAAATATTTATATGGGGTGCAGGTGGGGAGCTAAAGGTGGGGCCCGGGGCTCAGAATTCTGCTTCGCTGTGGAGTAGAAGTTTTGCCTAAACTCTGCGTTTCCCGTGGAATGTGCAGTCGGCAAAAATCTGCAAGCTCAGAATACCTTTGTGACCCAATATCTTCTTCATCAGTTTGTGGGATTAAATGTGGTAAAGGTAATAATGTTGGAAATTCACAATGTGTGTAATTAAGCTGGCTAGTTTTGGTGAAATGAGCAATAAGAGAACTCCATAATGCCCAAGGCTTTCATGGGCATCTGAATGGAAGTGTTTATAAACAGGGAAATCTCCCATAATAAGCTCTTTTATAAAAAAATAAAAAAATTTATGTCACATTTCTGTTTCCATGTTGTCACGGATGTTGAACCCAATAATCTTTTGCATATTTAAGAAAATGACATATTGCCTGAATTAGAGGTTGGTGGATAGGTTACTTCACACAGACCTGACACATAACCTTCCCTTCTTAGCACCAGTGCAGTATATCTAGGGCTACATGTTAAATGGTGTTTATGTGTTTAAAATGTCCTTCTATATTTATCCATAGTGTTTTCTGAACAAATGAAGTCATAAAGAATATATGTCCCATTTATTTATTAAATGTGCACTCACATTTGATGCCTGCCAGGTTGCACATTATAAAGCCAAATGTATTTAAACAAAATACACACATGCAATTATTTGCATAATAGCACACATGCTGTGATTTTAGAAAATCGAATTACCTTTTTTTAACTACACATGCTGTGTATCTCTATAGCTATTGTTCTGAAATTCATGAAACACAGCGTCACTCAAAAGAATATACATTTTCTGTATTTTTCCACGGGTTTCTCTCTGCATTTATCTTTTAAAATCAGTAAAAAAAAAAGGAAAACTGTGAGCCTTAATTATATCCTGTTGTACTTCTTATAAGGTGCATGGGATATCCTTATGTTTATAGTGGAGTACCCGTCCACCAGCCTCTAAATCAGAGCCTTGATGAATAGTGTTATTTTATTTTTCTTATGTTAAGAGTTTACATGGTTTGTGACAAACTTTAAGTAAACCCACACAAATAACCAATTCTTGAATGGTTTTTTTCAAGAAGCCAGTCACAAATTGTCCATTGATAGTAACCTATAGCAACCTGTAGTGTATGTAGAGTTTTACATTGGCATTCTCAGTTTTGTTGTAAGTACATATATCGTGGTTTATGTCTCACTCACCGTATTCTTGTTTATTTCAAGATTAACCAACACCGGTATGAGTCCAGTCTCAAATGGAGCGTACTCCCTATTCCCGGCACCAAATGGATTGTGGACCTTTGCATCCTACACCTTCACCACTGTGCCAAGAGAATCAACAGTCCTAGTTTATAAAAATGTCTACTTACGGTTATAAGACTGGCACTGCTTTCCTAACCACTTGCACTGCTTCCTAGCTTGGAACTCTGAATGGATAATGTTTTATTACTATCAAATAATATCAATTGGCTCACTTATTAAATATATATGACAAACCTTCAAGGATAATTGCTTCATGTTATGCAATCATGAACGTGTTGAAATTGTATCAAAATCAGTACAATTGTTTTTCTAGAATGTTGTTCTTTACCATCAGAATGGGTGATTTTTTTTTGTAAATCCTTGATATAGTACATTGTCTCCTTTTCCTAGGACTGTATTACTTATGTAGAAGCTATGCCTTATGAAGGTTTTCACCCTGTAAAAGAGAGGATGAATAAAGTAATGCAAATCTTACAGTTTGTATTGTCTTGAATTCATGAGAACCATTATACTTTACACAATTACACCATGACACTTTGATTCACATTAAAGTTATATAAAATAATATTTTTCATACACATTGTAACCCATAACTTATAACCAACTCTTATCCTTTGTAGTTAAGAATTGTTTTCTTTGCAAAGCCTATGCTGTGTAGACTAGCAGGCTTTGCAAGGGGAAACATTCAAATGCAAAGGTATAAAGGGCCCAGAACTCCACCCTCATAAGCAAAACAAATGCTATAATAATCTGAAGCAGCATCAGCTACTCAGTAGGGACTGGAAGACTGTTCTTTCAGAAAGATTGAGTAAGCATATCCATAAGTAATTGCCAACATACAAAAATTAGTTCATAAAGGAAAACACGGCACAGGAAGTACAGGTATTGGCTAGGATCATACAATGTTGTCAGGCAAGGAAGGTGGGATTGAACTCTGGGTTCTCAATTTCACAATGTTCAGTTCACCTATTACATGGACTTCTCCTCCTTCCCACACCATTAACACCATTGAGAAGAGCTTTCTGTTTTCTTTTTGTGGAGCTAAATAAGTAAACTGTGCTCAATAAATAAATGTATCACACCATAAATCCAGCTGCCACAAGAGATTTTTCTTGAAAAAAGTACAATGTGATGTTATGGGAAGGTAGGGCACCAGGCCATTGTGTTTTCTTGCAGGGATCATAGGTTGATAATCCACTGCATATTATGGACTTAACAAAGATATTGACTTGAGGACACACTCAGCCTCTCTGTGACAGAAACTCCACACATTAACTAAACAAAAAACCCTCAGAGATACCCATAACTGTATTCCATCAAAATCGCAAAGAAAAAACATTGCGACAAGATTATTTTGTCAAAAAAGCTGGCAAGTCAATTCAATTCTCTTTATTCAGTTTATAGAAATAAAACCATAACAGTACTCAATAAAAACAGCACAACTAATAAATAACTTAATAAAAGCAGAAGCTCATATCTGACTGCCCCGCCCTTAGTCAGTAGCCTGTAACATTTGTAATATTACTTCTTGGAACCCATCTCTTAAAAGGCAGGCCAAGTTCTATATGACAAACTGGTTAATCACAGTTGCCTGGGTCTCCCATGACTCATTCACTATAATGAAATCAATTCTGCAAGTATCGTTATAGTCAAAGACAGTTTATGGAAGACAAATTTACACCGTAGGCTCATAGGATAAGATTTCTAAATGCCCAAGGTTTATCCTTCTTCCCAGGGCAGATATGATGAATGCTATGACACGTAGACAAATATCCCCATTTTCCAAAGCACATAATTAGTAAAACGTGTCCTGATATTAAATATAGTTGCCGGTTTTAAAAATCAGTGCTAAAAATCATTTCCTAAGTTCCTTGTAAAAACTGCAGATTATGATAAAGCGCAATATGCTTTGGCTAAGTCTACCATCACCTGGGCAGTTTGGTAAGATGATATTCTGTGTCCCAATTTTAGGGAAAGACTAGGGCCAGCAGCCAACCGGCTACTAGGATAGGGGTGCACACTAAGTACAGAATATACATATATTTAACACAAATTAACAAGAAAATACTTTAGCATTACTCACATTATTTTTAAAACAAATCTAAATGTTTTCAGTCAAGAAAATGTTGTATTGTTACAAATTATTACATTTATTTCTGAAGATATCATCCTTGTTAAACAATTAACAATTGAATTTTCATTTCATTGAAATAAACATAACTAAAACTACAGCCCAAGGCATTTTAGGACTATCCTCCCTTCACATATTCTAAGATGGCGCTTGTTTTATGCGCTCACGCTCTTTTTAGAACAGAGAATATTAACACCATTTTTCTTCTAATGAACATGTGAAAGGAAGACTTTCTCAACTCACTTCTATGAAGTTATTTAGATTCATATTTACTTAAATGAGTTTCTTGCAGCAGAGAAATACCAATTTTAAGCTTATCTATTGCATAATTCTCTGTCTTTTAATAGGAGATATATGTCCCTTAATACTCCAGAAGACTATTTTAAGTACCACACTGATAAAACATCAAGAACTAAATGGAGATTAAGCATTATATGAGATAACTTGTGAGGTAAAAGAAAAGATCAAAAAGAAGATACAGCATAATGCATTAGGGTAAGGAAGCTATTGTTAAATCATCAACAAAAGGGAGGAAGAGTAAGGAGAAGGAAGGGAGAATAGGGATCAATGAGTAAAACATTAAAAAGAAAAAGGCAAACATACCTAGGGGGAATGCGAATCAGGATTGGAGATGGTACATCTTCACTCAGGGAGATTCATTGAGAGTTGACAAGAAACAGGGCATTACTGAAATGGAGGAGCTGATACGAAATATATTTGAAAAGGAAAATGCATTAGCTCAAGAAATGGTAGAGAAAGAATCAATAGAACTAATTTCACATCTGAGCTATGTAAAGCACAATTAAAGAAAGCAGAAATGCACTAGAGTAGGATAAAAACATGAGAAAAAATATATTTCTTTAGCGTCTCCTGTGCAGTTATCTCAAAATTGCTTTAATTTCATAGGATCTTTGTAGGTTGTTGCTTTATTCTTATATGTAACTTTAAACAAGCATGGATGAAATAGTCCAAAGTGTGCTTTGAGGGATGATCAAGCATAATATATGTATAAAGATTCCTTTTGTCAGTAAGCAATACTTTTGTCAACTTCTTGTGTAAATAAACTTTGTCTCGAATCATGATCTAATCTTTTTGCGTTTGGTCGAGAGAATTACTTTAGGAAGATCAGTATATTCTAGAAATAGAAATATGAGCCTTCTCGAATTTACAGGGGCATAAGACATTGAGGTCCTTGCCCCAATCTATGTTCTCTTTGTGTGTTCAAGGAAACTGAATCAGACATGTCCAATTGTTTTGGAATGAAAAATGTTAAATATAGAATAGGATTATTTCCTTAAAAATACTCTGGCAGGCCATAGATTCATAAAATATTCCTTTTGTTACTATGCTCTAGATCTTCCTAAGAAGACATATTTCTACTTGCATAGAGTCAAGCATAGAGTCAAGTCCTGTATGTTAATCACTCTTTGAACTTCTTCAGATACCCTCAGTGAAATTTCTGGATGCAGATTTCACTACACGTGACAGAAATTTGCAGTAGTAAATCCATAAATGCCTGCCAGCAATCATGGAGGGCATAGATTTTGACACCCTGATGTCAGCAAATTGTTTTTTTCTCGTCCAAGATAACACAAAGGGCGGCTTTTCACAATTGTGAAGAATGCCTTTGAGGTGTCGCAACTTCGATGGATGCAAAATGTTTAAAACCTAATTCAAACAAAACGGAAGCTCTGGGTTTTAGCCAAAATGGACTCTGCCATCTTCCCTTTGGTGGCCTGCAGAACTTGTTACTACTCTTAAGCCTAACTCATCTGTGAGAAATATGGGCATTATCTTTGACTCCACCCTCTTTTTTATGGTACAAATTAAATATATGTCATCTGTTTGTTCTTTGAAGATGAAAACTAGTAAAAACGTTCATGATCTGGTTCTTGAAGAAACTAGGTAAACAATAGGTTGTTCTTTAATCACGTTCCATCCAGACTACTCTAACATGATGTTTCTTGGTCTTCCTGCATATTTTAATTGCAGAATTCAGCTAATTCAAAACACAGCATCATAACTAATCAGGCGAGTGCTGAGGTGCCATCATATATTTTAACATTTCAGATTTCATTTATTTATGTATTTATTTAATGTATTTTATATAGTGCGAACTTGACCCTTGGGTATCAGAGTGCTTCACATTTCATGAGGTAGTTTAGAGATACATCTTGAATAGCAGAACGATTCACAATGATATGAGGTAGGTTAGGTTTACAGCCATAAAGTATTAACATGAATATATACAATGACATGAGGTAGATTTAGGATACAACTTGATATCAAGGTGTACTGGGACTTCCAGTACAAAATAGTTCTGAAATGTCTTTTTCCGTGCATTTTACAGAAGTCAGGAGTAGTATAGTACCAACAGAGGTTATCCCCAGTATAGTTGGTAACTTTCTCTTTACTACATAGTTGTTCTGTTTTGGAAACATCTATGTCACGGTGCTAGTGATGAACAGATATCTGCACTCGCTTCCAGTGGAACAGCGGATCAATTTTAAAGCTCTTATGTTGGCTTGAAGAACTTACCATGGTGAGGCCTCATGTTATCTGTTGAATAGACTGACTCCATATACTCAAAAGAGGGCACTTCAATCCAATAATAACCGCTTTTTGCAGATTCCAAAATGTCTGAAGTCACCTCGTGGTGGCATCTCCTTTAATGTATGCACAACAAAGCTTTGAAATTATGGAACTTTTTGTCTCTATCAACCTTCAAAAGATAACTTAAAACTTGGCTATTTGACTTCATTTAGTTTTCCGCTACTTTGGCCTGCCCATACTTTCTGCTGGTGCTCCAGATCACTTCCTTTGAAGCAGCTGTGCACTTTCACAAGTGTCATTGACTGATAGATTGAGGTATTTCCAACCATAAACAAAAATTTGCATCTCAGAATTAAGCCCAGGTGGAGCTGGCATAGTTTCTCTACACAGAGTTCCACAGAGTTGGGCAAAAACTCAGTGGAACTCTGCTCCATTCCTCCAACCCCCCTTATTTATATATATGTTTTTAATGCTGCGTCTTCGTGCTGCCCATCCATCTCCTCCTTGCTTTGGTCACTGCAAACCCCTATGCCATACGTACATCGTGGTTGTACTACTTGCGCTTGCACAGTTCTACCACAACGTACGTATGACGCAGGGGTATACAGAGACAAAGGCAAGGAGGAGGAGGGCAGCACGGAGACGGCGCATATGAAGGTAGCTTTATTTGAGTTCAACCTGTGTTCTATTGTCAACTATCCCTGTTCCATTGTGCCATGGATATATCGGATGCTGACTTGGATTATGATCTGTTGGTGGGTCCCTTGTTGGCCCATGACCAGGTCTGTTCTGGGGATGGTCGTTTGATGCGTGCAGCTGCATTTGGAGTTTTAGTAGATTGGAATAACTGGGAGGCTGCACAGAGCCTCTTGCATCGGAGTTTCATTGAATATCACACAAGTTGCCTGGTTATGCTCTTGGAGGCATTGGATTATGAGGCACACGTCTGTTCCTTTGACCTGCTAAACTGGATGGCATCCCTATTTGCTACAAATGACAGGGATGACCTTTTGGAGCAGCTTGCATCTCACAGTTCGATTAATTTAATGGGTTGTCCGACTCGACCCAAAACATATATATATATATTCACTGAAAAAAAACATAGGTTTCACATTTGTTATAGTTAGGAATTAGCATTTAAAAAACCATTGAAATTCACTGAAAAAAACATAGGTTTCACACCAGTTATAGTTAGCTAACCATTTTACTCATACAAAACCATTGAAATTCCCACGTTATAGTTAGTTGGACTCACTATAACTCGCGCGCCGACAATCCACTGCTGATGATGTCACATATTACATCTTTCATGACATGGTCAGTGACATCACTGATGACATCACTGATGACATCTCAAATGAGACAACCAACACACTGAACCCTCACCAACCACCCCTGACACCCGGAAACCAGCGATTGATGACTGGACAGCCCTCACCACCGAAGACACACTAAAGACAATGAAGTCAATCCACTCAGGGACCCCCACGGACCCCTGCCCCCACCACATCTTCAACAGAGCCGCCGACACCATCGCACCCATGCTCCGCCACACCATCAACCGCTCCCTGGCGACTGCCTTGTTCCCCGACGACTGGAAACACGCCGAGGTGAACCCCCTCCTAAAGAAACCCTCTGCGGACCCCACAGACCTCAAAAACTACAGACCCATCTCCCTGCTCCCATTCCCAGCGAAAGTCATCGAGAAAGCCATCAACCGCCAACTTGCCACATTCATTGAAGAACACAACATCCTCGACTCCTCCCAATCCGGCTTCAGAAAAAAACACAGTACGGAAACCGCCCTCCTCGCCGCAACAGACGACATTCGCACCATACTGGACAAAGGAGAAACAGCAGCCCTCATCCTCCTCGACCTATCAGCGGCGTTCGACACAGTCTCCCACCGCACCCTAATACGCAGAATCTATGATGCAGGAATCCAGGACAAGGCCCTCGACTGGATCTGCTCCTTCCTCTCCGGCAGGACGCAGCGGGTCAGACTCCCCCCATTCCTCTCGGACCCCACACCTACCACCTGCGGAGTCCCCCAGGGTTCCTCCCTCAGCCCGACGCTCTTCAACGTCTACATGGCTCCACTTGCCCCCATCATCAGAACCTACGGACTCAACATCGTGTCATACGCAGACGACACCCAGCTCATCCTCTCCCTATCCAACGAGCCCAACACCGCCAGACGCAACTTTCGAGAAGGCATGGAAGCCGTCGCCAAATGGATGAAAAACAGCTGCCTACAACTAAACACCAACAAAACAGAAGTACTCATCATGGGCCCAAACCCCGACGCCTGGAGCGACACCTGGTGGCCCACCGCCCTCGGAAACTCGCCAACTCCCACAGACCACGCACGCAACCTGGGAATCATCCTGGACTCCGAGCTCAAAATGGACCGCCATATCAACTCTGTCTCATCTTCCTGCTTCCACACCCTCCGCCTACTTCGTAAGACCTTCAAATGGATCCCCCTCGAACACCGAAAGACAGTCACTCACGCCCTGGTCACCAGCAGACTCGACTACGGCAACGCACGCAGGAATAAACAAAAACCTAATCAGCAAGCTACAGAACATCCAGAACGCCACCGCAAGACTGGTCCTCAACCTGTCAAAACACTGCCACATCTCCCAGCACCTGCGCACACTCCGCTGGCTCCCCGTCGAGGCGAGAATCACCTTTAAGATGCTCACCCACGCACACAAGGCCCTCCACGGCACCGGACCAGCATACCTGAACAGCTGACTCAAATTCCACGCACCCCAAAGGACCCTACGATCAGCCCAGCTCTACTACGCCGTGGTCCCCCACACCAGAAAGACCAGATCGGGAGGCCGCTCATTCTCCTTCCTCGCTGCCAAAGCCTGGAACGCCCTTCCGCTCCACCTCAGACAGACAACATCGCTCCCCATCTTCGCAAGAAACCTCAAAAACTGGCTCTTCGACAGACCCCCTCCTTGATTGAATGGAACCTGCACCCCCCCCACCCCTAGCGCCTTGAGACCCTTACGGGTGAGTAGTCGCGCTTTAACAAACCCCCGATTGATTGATTGAGTGTGGGAGGTGAGTGAGGAGAAGGGGAGTGAACAAGGTGAATGAGGATAAGTGAAGAAAACGGAGTAAGGGAACGGGGGTGTGGAAGGGTAAGAGAAGAGCAGTGATGTTGAGGAAAGATTGGTGATAGAGAGTGGATAAAGGCAAGTGAGCATGAGACAAGGGGTGTAAGGCAGTGATGAGACAGAGGAAGTGAAGGAAAAAGTGAGAGTAGAGGACTAAATGAGAGAGGAAAGAAAGATAAGTGAGGGAGTGTGGCTGAGTTATAGGGAGTAAGCGTAACAGAAGAGGAGTGAGAGACTAAGGGGACAGAGAGAATGAGGCTAACAGAGAGAGAATGAGGGAAGGGGAGTGTAGAACTAAGAGGACAGAGGAAGTAAGAGAAGGAGTTAGTGTAGCGGAGTAAGGGGAGTAAGGAAAGGAAAAAGAGTGAAGGAGCGAAGGAAGGGACGAGAGAGGAAGGAAAGTAAAGGAGAAGGTCTGAAAGAAGGTGACTGTGGGAGTATGGCTGAGTTATAGGGAGTGAGCGTGACAGAAGAGGAGTGAGAGAGTGAGGGGACGGAGAGAATGAGGCTAACAGAGAGAGAATGAGGGAAGGGGAGTGTAGAACTAAGAGGACAGAGGAAGTAAGAGAAGGAGTTAGTGTAGTGGAGTAAGGAGAGTTTGAGAAGGGAAAAGAGTGAAGAAGCGAAAGAAGGGAAGAGAGAGGAAGGAAAGTAAAGAAGAAAGTCTGAAAGAAGGTGAGTGTGGGAGTATGACTGAGTTATACGGAATGAGCGTGACAGAAGAGGAGTGAGAGACTAAGGGGACAGAGAGAATGAGGCTAACAGAGAGAGAATGAGGGAAGGGCAGAGTACATCTAAGAGGACAGAGGGAGTAAGAGAAGGAGTTAGTGAAGTGGAGTAAGCAGAGTAGGGGAAGAGAAAAGAGTTAAGGAGTTAAAGAAGGGAAGAGAGTAGTAGAAAAGTAAAGAAGAAGGTTTGAAAGAAGGTGAGTGTGGGAGTATGGCTGAGTTATAATGAGTGAACGTGATAGAAGAGGAGTGAGAGACTAAGGGAATGGAGAGAATGAGGCGAACAGAGAGAGAATGAGGGAAGAGGAGTGTAGAAGTAAGAGGAAAGAGGTAGTTAAAGAAGGAGTTAGTGAAGTGGACTAAGTAGAGTAGGGTAAATGAAAAGAGTAAAGGAATGAAGTAAGGGAAGAGAGAGGAAGGAAAGTAAAGGAGAAGGTTAGAAAAATGGTGAGTGTGGGAGTATGACTGAGTAATACGGAGTGAGCGTGACAGAAGAGGAGTGAGAGACTAAAGGGACGGAGAGAATGAGGGTAACAGAGAGAGAATGAGGGAAGGTGAATGTAGAACTAAGAGGACAGAGGGAGTAAGAGAAGGAGTTAGTTTAGTGGAGTAAGGAGAGTAAGAGAAGGGAAAAGAGTGAAGAAGCGAAAGAAGGGAAGAGAGAGGAAGGAAAGTAAAGAAGAAAGTCTGAAAGGAGGTGAATGTGGGAGTATGACTGACTTATACGGAATGAGCGTAACTGAAGAGGAGTGAGAGACTAAGGGGACGGAGAGAATGAGGCTAACAGAGAGAGAATGAGGGAAGGGGAGTGTAGAACTAAGTGGACAGAGGGAGTAAGAGAAGGAGTTAGTGAAGTGGAGTAAGGAAAGTAAGGGAAGGGAAAAGAGTGAAGGAGCGAAAGAAGGGAAGAGAGAGGAAGAAAAGTACAGAAGAAGGTCTGAAAGAAGGTGAGTGTGGGAGTATGGCTGAGTAATAGGGAGTGAGCATGACAGAAGAGGAGTGAGAGACTAAGGGGACGGAGAGAATGAGGCTAACAGAGAGAGAATGGGAGAAGGGGAATATAGAACTAAGAGGACAGAGGGAGTAAGAGAAGGAGTTAGTGAAGTTGAGTAAGGAGAGTAAGGGAAGGGAAAAGAGTGAAGAAGTGAAAGAAGGGAAGAGAGAGGAAGGAAAGTAAAGAAGAAAGTCCGAAAGAAGGTGAGTGTGAGAGAAAAGTGAGGAAAAGGGGAGTAAACGTGGGGATTCAGAATAAGTGAGGCAAGCGTAATAAGGGAACTGGGGTGTGGCAGCATGAGAGAAGAGTAGTGAGGTTAAGGAAAAGAGTATAGAGAAAGTTAATTTTGTACATCAAACTTACCTTATAAGTAATGTAAACTTAATTACATATTTTCAGTAAATTTAATATCTGTGAAAGAGAAAAAAAAATTAGAATATTTATAATATATATTTTACAATACAAGAGACAAAGTAGGAGATTAAAAGTCATAAAAGGTTAGTAAGAGATAAAGTAGAAGTGAAGGAAAGGAAAGAAAAACAAAGGAATGGTGAAGGAATGGTGAAGGTCAGAGAGAGTTAAAAAGAGATAGAGAGAGAGCAAATTACTCAAAGGATAATGACATGGTTACATTCAGGGACAGTGAAAAAGAGCAGGAATGAAGTGAAGGTGAGTAAGATACTAAAGAAATGTGCATTAGGAGAACTAAAGGAAGAAAGGGGAGTAAAGAAAGGGGAGTGAGTGACAGCGAAGCAGGAGTGAATAACGGTGGATTAATGACAATGAGGCATGGAAGGTGAGTGAGGGTGAATGTAGGGTCGTAAGACAGTGAGGACACAATGGGAGTGAAGGTAACAGAGAGGGAGTGAGGGAAGACACGTGAGAATATGAGAGAACAGAGGGAGTAAGATAAAGAGTGAGTAAAGGGCAGTAAGGTTATTAAGGGAAGGAGAATGAATGAGAGAGCAAAGGAAGGGAAGAAAAGTGAAGCAAAGGGACTGGGAAAAGGTGAGTGCGTGAGGAGAGAAAGAGGAAGGGGAGTTAAGGAAGATAAATGAGAATAACTGAGGGAACTGGGGTAAGGGAACAAGGGTGAGGGAGGGTGAGTGAAGGGCAGTGAGATTGAGGAAAAAGGAAAGATAGAGAGAGGATAAAAGCAAGTGAGCATGAGACAAAGGAAGTGAAGGAGTGAGAACATAGAGGTAGTGAAGGAAAGAGTGGCAGAAAGGAACTGAGTGAGAGAGCAAAGAAAGGTAAGTAAGGGAGAGTGGGTGAGTTTTAGGGAGTAAGCGTGATGGAAGAGGAGTGAGAGAGTGAGAGGATCGAGAGAGTGAGGCTAAGAGAGACAGAGTGAGGAAAGGGGAGTGAGGATGTGAGAGGACAGAGAAAGTGAGAGAAGGAGTGGGTGAAGTGGAGTAAGGAGTGTGAGAAAAGGGGAATTATTGAGGGAACAAAGAAAGGAAAGAAGGGTAAGGTAAGTGAATTAGAGTGACTGACAGCTGGAAAGTGGTGGATAGGAGAGAGGGAAAGGGTTGTGAAGGAGTGGAGAATGAGGATAAGTGAGTAAAGTGGAATAAGAGAAGGGAGGTGAAGGAGAGTGAGAAAAGGCCAGTGAGGGTGAGTCAAGAGGAGTGATAGAGGATGGAAATAGGTGAGTGAGCATAAGAGAAGGGGAAAATAATATATATTAGATAATACAAAATAATTTGTACAACATGTTATATGGTTTATTTTTGCTGTTCTCAGAATATATTGAATTTCACTTTGAACAGTGAATTCAATACTACTCATCATATAACAGCGGGCAAAAAAAAACACAATCAAAATGATTGTGTTAAAAAAAAACATAGAACGTTTACATATATAATATAACATTTTGAAAAAACATATCTTAACTCACTTTTAATCCATCTACTTTTCCACGAGGCAAAATAGTATATGGAAAGTCCTTTTCTTAGGAAATTAGTCAAGAGTATTCCTAATCTCTCATTTACCCGAGTTTCTGAAAGAAAAGCTCCAACATCTTTTACATTATGAAACAATAGTTTTATTTCCACCTCTAGCTTACATTTTACTAATATTTTCTATAATACTCACAGCACACACTATGTGAAATACATATACTACCTCTATCAGAACTACATGTTTTTGATTATCTTCATCATTGTCACTCGGAAAGTAATTTTGAACAGCAAACTAAATTTTAATAACTGCTGCAATCTTCATAGGCCAATTACCTTCCCTAAAATTTTGGTTGTAAGAACACTAGGTAAGAATTTTGTAAGTCAGAAGGCAAACGTTGTTTGAAAGTCAGTTGAGTATCAATACAGTTAATACATCCTTTATGACATTTTAAATAAGCTGTGTGATGTCCTGATGTTGTTGAAGGACCATCGTGGTAAATAATTGCTGCAGTTGTAAAGGTTCTTCCTGAAATTGATAATTGAGAAGCCACATTTTTTATTAATGTAGTCAATTTAGTTCCATCAGGTCTACATCGTTGGAACATTAAAATTACATACTGTCCATATCTTTGTATAAATAATGTTGATAGCATTGCAGATTTACATTGAGTACAAACCATGCTTTGACTTGCTTGTCTAACTAGATTATTAAATGACACTGATTTGCAGTCTGGTAAAGTCAAATATATAAATCTTTCAGTGTCTATTGTAGTACTACTTGAAAAGGTGCAATTGTCGAAGTCATGCTGCCATTTATAAGAAAGGCTAAAAAGATTTTCTACATCTACACCTTCATCTTGTAAAACAACAAGCATATACATGAGAAATTCCTGACAATCTTACTGAATATTCTGTGAAAATTGTTTTTGACCAGAACATATGTCTAAAAAATTTCGATTTTCAGAAACACTTTGTATTTTTGTTCTATCACTGCTACATTTGTCAAACACAGAATTCAACAAACAACAACATGTTTGATCATGATTTTCAGCAATCTGTTCTTGTAGAGTTTGGAAAAAAAAACAACATTAACCACTACATTAGCATAGCAGTTGACACCAGAACTGTTTTCAAACTGAAATCCAACAACATCTTTACCTGAATCCTTTTCCTTTCTGCTTACAATTACTGGTTCATCTACTTTTTTTCTTTTTGCTACAACTTCACTACAATTTTTCTCATTTCTTCTTTTTCGGCCTACCACACGCTTTTCAAATAGAGGATATTGAGTTAAATTTGGAGCATACTCTCTTCTTAACCTATTATATTCTTTTACACAATTTAGATCTTCATTTATCTTTGTCTCATCAAAATCAATCAAGTACAATCCAGATAAAGTTCTGACTCGAGATAAACAACATATGCCATACCCTCCTTGAACACAGAACTTCCAATATTCACCAAAGCAGTATCCACACTTAAACCTTGAGATTTATGAATAGTCACTGCATATGCCAAAGAAACAGGAAACTGTTTTCGGCAGACATATAAATCTTTCACAAGCAAAAATCGGGCAGAACAACGACTGATTTGTTGTACGTCTTCAATACCATCAAATTAAATTTTTATAAATTCAATTCCATCTCTATTTCGGTAATTCACAAAATCAACAACATGACCCATTGCTCCATTTACTAAACCTCTTTCCACATGTAAATTACGTCGTAAAATTATACGACAATTTAAAGATGCATACAGAGTCTTTTCCAAACCAGCAGTTTTAGATATTGTCTTCTCTAAAGAATCCAATTTTGATTTCAACTTTTCAGACAAAACAATAGTTGCTCCTTCATGTTCTATTTTATCAATAGCTTCCGATTACACAATCTCTTGATTTTCCAACTTTAACATTTTGTTGTTGAAGATTGAACATTCTTTTAGAGTTGGAATCAAGCATATAATAGATTTGTTTTCAGGAATTTTCATAAAAATATTCTCTGGGAGAATGTTTTCTTTTGGAAACAAATTTGAAATTAATCGTCCATGTAAAGCTTCTTTGCCATGCTCAGTTAGTTTTCCAATTCTAACATCTTGTAAAATATTTTTATAATCTTCATCCTTTGCCTGTCGCATATTTTGAAGCAGTTCTGCATATTTGAAATTTAACGATATGTTAACATTTCCAATGCTTCCTAGGCACTTCCTGGCATCTTCATGTGTAAGCATTTTAAACACTGGCTGTCCTTTCACTGGAGTTAGTTGCAGTAGATATCCAAAAACAATGATGTCACATGACACATCATACTCTGTTTTAAGAATTTCTTGCATTCTTAAATGCACAAAAGCAAGCATTACATTTCATACCATGCTTACTTCATCAATGATAAGAAGTTTCATTTTCTTTAGGACTCTTGAAACTTCCTAACAAGCTTCTCCAGATAGCTTGTGGTATTGTAATTTATTATCATGCTCTACTGGCAGCATCAGTAAGCGATGTAAAGTAATCCCTTTAATGTTGTGTGCTGCTAACCCAGTTGGAGCAGTAACAACACAAGACAGTGGGGCGTGGCCAGGATGGCGGTGTGAGCGGACGCGACTCGCTGAGCTCCCGCCGCCGAACGCCGTTACACAGCTGCTAAAGCATACCTCTGGGCACTGAGGGACCGCGCTGGGTCTCGGGATCAGTTTCCGACTTGCAGCGGACATTGATGAGGCGAGCTGCGACCCGGGAGTGCGGGATTCGGACCGTGGCGAGGTCTGGACGGCGCGGCCTGTGAGGCCCTGAGGCGCACGGAGCGGCGAGAGTGGGGCCGAGAGGGGCGGAGCCACCAGGCCGCCACGGAGACTTCCCTGACGGGCGACGTTTAGACTGACCCGCGCGACTGTGAGCGAGGCTGCCTGAGGCTCTCCAGAGGAGGCATCTGCGGACCTGCCGGGTGATCACATCGGCACACCGGAGGTCCCCGAGCTGCGTGGTGGGCCAGGAGAGGACGGCGGAGACGATCGAGGCTGAGACGGCTGGGCCTGGGACGAGGCCTGAGGTGAGGAGGAGGGGGAGGCAGTGACGAGCCCGCGCCGCCACGGACTGTGGCCCTGGTGGGCAACGAGTGGCTGACCACAGCGCCGGCCCCCCCCACCCCCCCTGCAACGGTCTGCCACCTCTGCGGTCCCCCCTGGAACTGGAGGTGCTGCGCAGGCAGAGCACCGCCATTTTGTGACAGGGAGGTAGGGAACAGAGATCTGCACCAGTGGGGAGCACCCTTTGCTGCGCCGGACCGGCGATTACTCGCCTCCACCAACTCCACACATCTGCCCCCCCCACACAACGGAGGGACCGAGTAGGAATCCCCTCATACTGCTGCTCTTGTCACTGGCGGGGAGTAGAGGTCCCACCCCACGTTGCGCAGCGGAGCCAGAACAGCGACGGGGTGTGGGGACCTCGATGTGAACCTGCTATTGACGTGGCCCCCGGTGTGAGCAGCTGCGGTGTGGTGCCCTGGAGTGGCGGCTGCGGTGTGGTGCCCTGAGGACTGGCATATCGTGATACCACCCAACCCAGCGTCTGCTTCCCCACTCGGACTACATCGCCTGGGGTAGCGCCCAACGCACTTTCTGGGGGGGGCACACAGTCGATCAGATCCAGCCAGCAGGAGCACTTGGAGCCGCGGAGCCCACCGGCGGAGCGAGGGAGGCGGCCGTTTAGCGCTGGACGGTCTGGTCCTGGACTACAGGTGCTAGGGCGAGCTTCTGGACTGGCACACGCTGGGCGGCGCTGAGGACTGCCTGGGGCAGTATGGCGAATGGCAGGGTGCGGAAAGACAGGACCATAAAGGACTTACTTTCGCCCGTCTCCACGGGGGGGAAAAAAACGGACCCTCGCGGCGCTGAAAACACTGCGGCGTCTGCCAAGCCGACGGACGGCGCTCCGGGCCCCAGCTCCCGAAGCAATGACGAGCCGGTCACAAGATCGTTCTTGGAATCACTATTTGGGGGTCTACGGGAGGATCTCCAGCTTCTTAAGACTGAACTGAAGGGAGAGATTCGGGAGCTGAGGCGAGACACGGACGCCATCGGGGAGCGAGTTGCGGATCTGGAGTCGAAGACTGACGCCCGGGATGTCGAGATGGAAGCGCTCCAGCAGGAAATTATCCGCATTCATGACCAGCAAGTTGATCTACAATCCCACGTGGAAGATTTGGAAAACAGGTCCCGAAGGCATAACATTCGAATTAGAGGAGTGAAACCCACACCGGACACAGCGGATCTCTTCAAGTTCACGCAAGGCCTTTTCAACCACATCTTGGGCCGCTCTGCTGACTCCATTATCGCTCTAGATAGAGCGCATCGAGCTGGGCCGCCTAGAGCCTCGGGCGCCTTGCCAGCGGACATTCTGGTCTGCGTCCAGGACTATCGCACCAAGGAGGAGATTCTCAACAAGGCGCGACAGCTGGGCTCCGTCACCTATGGCGATCATTCGCCGACACTCTATCAGGACCTGGCGGCCATCACCCTGGAAAAGCGCAGGACGTTCCGACCGGTTACTGCTGAACTGCGACGCCTCGGAGTCACGTACAGCTGGGGTCACCCGTTCAGGATTGTCTTTAAAATGAACAATAAAGTGCACCAGATTCAATCTCTTGCTGAAGCCTGCCGGCTGTTAGACATTGAGGAACCTGAACCTGCGGGGGACATGCGAACGGAGAACAATTCAGAGATAGGCGCCGCGGGGCAATGGCGTCAGCAGAAACGGCGGCGCAGGCCGCGTCGCCCTCCCCAAGAGGAGATACAGGAAGGACAGCGGGCGGCGGTCGAGGCAGCGGCAAAGGAACTAGCGGAATCGGCTGCTGAGTGACTGATGAGCTGCCCTTAATTGGCTTTGGCGGTCGGCGGCGGGGGGCGGCTTGTAGAAACTGGACACGTACCCCTCTCTTTTCCATGACCCTAATCCTTTTGAGCGTTGTGCACATGGGAAAATTCTACTGGTTGCTGGGGGGGGTTGGGCGGGATGGGATTCTGCATGGCCAAATTGGGGTGGGTCTGCTGTGGGAGGCGGGGGGACTGTTGGGGTTTGTTCTTAAAAGGCGGTTGATTTTGGGTTTGTCTACCGAGTGGTTGCTCTCCGAAAATTGGGGTAGGTCCATATGGGCTGAACTAGGCCAGTGTTTATTGTGTCGCCGGACGGCTATTGCTCCTGGGGCCCGAGGGTCACCGCTACAGGGCAGCCTTGTCGCACATCTTATCCATTATGGCGGGAACTGAGGAACATACATTACGAACCGAAGCGGCGAGAGCCCCACTGCGAGCATTGACATGGAACGTCAGGGGCCTCAATGACTATAGGAAGCTGAGAAAGGTCCTTAGTTACCTGCGCAGGCATAATATAGACCTCGCTCTCCTCCAGGAGACTCACTTACCTCTCGCTAGCAGAATGTTACAACACAAGGGGTTGATAGGGAATAGTATTGCTGCGGGCTTCACCACACACTCGAGAGGGACGCTGATATGGGTGAACCCTCGCTCCAAACTCACATTACAATCACTGGAGTCGGACCCGGTGGGGAGATATGTCATTTGCAGGTGCAGGGGGAGAGGACACGATATGCTGCTTGTGAATCTCTACGGGCCCAATTATGATTCGCCTGAGTTCTACACTGAATTGGCCAGGAGATGCAAAATGTATGACTGTGAGAGTGTGCTCTGGGGTGGGGACTTTAACCTGGTTTTCAATCCGGACCTAGACAGGTCCGATGGACCGAGCAGGAGCCCGTCGGCGGCTGCCACGGCGCTCCGCACTGAGATGGTGCACCTGGATCTCTTGGATGTGTGGCGCAGTAGACATCACTCCAGAGGGGGGTACACACACTATTCAGCATATCACGCGCTGCACACTAGAATAGATTACTGGCTTGTCTCACAGCGGCTATCCAATCACATTAGGGACTGCCTCATACTACCACGCACCCTGTCTGATCACTCTCCCCTCCTCCTGCTCCTGGAATCGCCGGTACGCGGAATCCCCCCCTTTACGTGACGCTTCCCCCCGTACTCGTTGCTGGACGAGGTGTTCCGTGGGGAGCTGGCGGAGGAAATTGAAAACTTTTTTGTGGCAAATACGGGCTCTGTGGAAAGTTTTCAGACGCTGTGGGAAGCCTTTAAGGTCTTCATACGCGGGGTAGCCATGGCCAAACACTCCGGTGTATTGAAATCTATTAGGCAGCGGCTAGCACATTTGGAAGGTCAACTGAAGGACCTTGAAGAGAGACACCAGGCGGAACCGGAGGGTGACGCACTGGACCAGGTAAAACAACTGTTGAAGGAATACCACTCGGAGGCAGATAGAGAGGTACAGCATATGGGCAAATATGCCACTGCACGTGTGTATGGCGAAGGTGAACGCCCAGGTTCACTCCTGGCGAAAATGATCAAACATGAGCGCCGGCCCCTGCTGATTGGTGAGTTGGTGTCGAGCACGGGAGAGACCCTCACAGATGAGGAACAGATAGTGGGGGAATTCAGGCGGTACTACTCTGCTTTATATGAATCCAAATCGACGGGGCTGGACGGGGCGATAGATGACTACTTGAGTTATATACAAATGCCACACCTATCTGACGCGCAGAGAGAATTCCTGATGATGCCCATCCAGAGGGAGGAAATAGTTGAGGCATTAGATAGTATGAAGGCGGGCAGTGCGCCGGGCGCTGACGGACTCACTGTCGGCTTTTACAAATCGTTTAAAGATCTGCTGGTCCCCTACCTCTCAGCATTATTCGATGACATATGTGTGGAAGGGTCCATGCCCCCGACGATGCGCGAGGCACTCATAGTGACGATACTCAAACCGGAGAAACCTCCCACGGACTGCGGATCGTACAGGCCCCTCTCTTTGATTAACGTGGACGCTAAGCTGTATGCGAAGGTGCTAGCTACGCGCCTTGCTCTTCTCGCCCCGGCACTGGTGGCCCCGGAACAGGCAGGTTTTATCCCATCTAGGAACCTCACATACAACATTCGTACAGTCCTGGGGACGATGCAGCACGTGAAGCCGGAGAACAAGGCATTAGCAATATTCCTGGATATGGAGAAAGCCTTCGATTCAGTAGAGTGGCCTTTCATGTCCAGGGTACTCAGGAAACTGGGACTAGGTGAGCCTTTTTTACAAATGATAGGCGCTCTGTATTACAAGCCGAGGGCCAGGCTACGAATTGGTGATATAGTCAATAGAGGCGTTTGGGATTGGCAGGGGCACGAGACAGGGCTGCCCGCTCTCCCCATTGTTATACGCTCTAGTGGCGGAGCCCCTAGCGTGTGCACTCCGGGAGTACCACAGTCATGAAGGTATTAACTTCCCCACGTACAGGATATGCATATCCACGTACGCCGACGACACGCTCTTGTATGTCAGGGACCCGGAGATTAACCTTGCGCCGGTGCTACGGGAGGTAGTGCAATTTGGAGCCCTATCTGGACTCAGGGTTAACTGGTCGAAGTCGGTGGCGTTCCCGCTGACACCGGTGACAAAGGAATTTGTCATGGACTACCCACTGCAGTGGTCGGAGGAACCGGTCAGGTATTTAGGCATCAGACTACACCCGGACCCGGAGGTATTGATCAGAGAAAATTATGGAGTGGCTTACATGAAACTCGTTGACGACGTGGACAGATGGTGCAGGCTACCGCTGTCCCTGGCGGGTCGTATTGCGCTCATGAAAATGCTAGTGCTTCCGAGGTTCCTGTTTCTCTTTTGCAACCTCCCGGTGGTGCTCTCAAAGGCGTTCTTTACAACGCTGATCCAGACCCTCACGAGGCTGGCATGGGGCGGTAAGCAGCCGAGGGTTAAGTGGCAAATCCTGACCCTCCCGTATGACCAGGGCGGCCTAGGGGCCCCAGATGTGGAACTTTACTACAGGGTTGCGCAAGCAATGCACCTGCACACTTGGATTCATGGTGATGGTAACATCCCACATGTGAAACTGGAGACGCTGTTTACGAGTCCCCTCCATCCAGCGTCTACGGTGTTCGAACCTGCCGCGCGGCGAATTGGCACCCTGGACTCTATAGCAAGTACGAATCACGCATGGCATTCTCTGGTGAGGCGCAGTGACTGTGCGCTACTGTATTCACCCTTGGTCCCGATTGAGTGGGCCTTATGGCTTCCACCCCTGAGAGAACGGGGGGTTGCGCGCGCCCTCAATCAGCTTGGTATATTCAAGCTGGGGGACATGTTCAGAGACGGGAAGGTGCTCACTTGGGAACAGGTGGATTCACCCCAGATCACTACGACACTGCTTCATCGTTTCAGCCTACATAGAGTCCGGGCAGCGCTACAGGTCCAACTGGGGCCGGCTATGGAGGAGCCAGCAGAATTGCCGGAACTAACGTACGTCATCAAAACACAGTCGAGTGGCAAGATGATAACGCGTCTGTACAGGATTGGGCAGTGTCACAGGAAGCAGGAACCTTCGAAGGCCCGCCAGGCGTGGCAGCGAGACCTACAGGCAGAAATCAGTGACGAAATGTGGCAATACTGCTGTCAGAATACGAAACGAGTGTCGCTGAATGCACGGCATAGGCTCGTTCAGTTTAAATTTTTACAAAGAGTGTATTACACCCCGGAACGCTTACACAGGTATGGGCTCCGGCAGTCACCGGAATGTGAGCGCTGCAGGGCGCCAGTGGCTGACTTCGTGCACTTGGCCTGGAATTGCCCTGGGATAAATGCCTTCTGGGAGGAAGTCTTCCTGGAGATGGGGCGGATACTAGAGATGGGGCTCCCGGTAGATCCGGCACTAGCTCTGCTGGGGCATACCAGACCTTTGCCCCCAGCTACTCGTCGTCTGGCTGGCATGGGGCTACTTCTGTCAAGAAGAACGATAGCAATGCATTGGATGCGCGGCCCACTTCCGACCAAACAAGAATGGGAAAGGGCTCTGTTGTATAGTTGCACGCAATCCCAACTGTATTGCGAGTTACTGCCGCCAATGAGCAGACCGCGGAACTTCTGGGACCAGTACCTGACGTATGTCTCATATAGGAACGACACGGGGGAGGATTTGGAGGTGATGGAGGAGCAGCAGGATCGGGGGGGAGACACCGGTGACTAGGCTAGCTCGGGTCTGAAGGTGGCATAGTGAGGGTGGAGCGCCAGGGGAACACAGATGTCAGAGTACTAGGACACATAGGACCATACATGTGGGATCCATCAGGTCGAGAGCATCGAGTGACTGATTGAGTGGTGGTGTGAGGTGGGGGTGTGAGGACTAGGCTGAGGCGAGCGACACGTACACTTGGAAAGGCGGTAGCACATGGGGAGAGGCACACCGGTAGTTGGGTGGGGGGGAAGGGAAGTTATGGGCAAGTTGGGTTAGGGAAGTTTGACACTGACCAAGTAGCTGGGAGCATGCACAGAAAGCGACTACCAATGCAGCATTAGAGAAAATGGACGCTGGACCACTACAATGCTGGAGGGTGTTGATATGGGTCACTAGCTTCACTGCACTAACCTGCCGACCTGGATCTGCACCCCGGGTGCCTGGAATGGGCGACGCCGGTACCAATATTAGCATAATTTCTGGAACATAGGTATAGAAAAAGATATAGATGTGCTGCTGGATTGCTGCCGGCCCCAGGGTTGTAGGCGAAAGCTGTGTGCATGTATGGAAAGTGAATAAAGTTTAAAAAAAAAAATAAAAAAAAAAAACCAATAAACAACACAAGACAGTGATGACTCCGTTCTTTTCTGCAGATACGTTGCAATTGTTTTGATCAGAATTTTTTTTCCAGTTCCTGCTTCTCCACTCACGTACAGTCGAACAGGTATAAATGATGTACATGAGCACTCTTTTTTTTCATGAGATAAACCATGCTCAATGTGTTCTGTGACTTCGTCATATATTTACCTCTGCTCAACGTTGAGTTTTTTTTCCAAATCTTCTAAGTTAACTACATCCTCCTGAACTAGTTCCATGGCTCTTTCCACTTCATCCATGGCAGTGGCAGCTTCGTTTTGTATAATTGGTCCTACTAGTGGATCCTGACTCAATGAAGCAGAACTTTGACTGTCTTGAGAACTGTCTCTAGCAATCTCTGCTGCAACTGTAGCTTCTTGCTGTATTTCCTCGTTCAACATTTGCAGATAATTTGAAAAAAACAGGACATTCTATGGTATCCTTGGTTGCATTGAACGAATCTTCATAAGTAAGAAAATCTCCAAGTAGTTCCTCTTCTCTACGCCAAGGCTTAAAGAGTTGCAAAAGACCGAAGTAATAAAATTCCCTTTTGTCTGGAGATTCACAACTCAATTTTCGATGATTAATCAAATGGCTTTTCTTTGTTTCACTAGACAGCCTTCACATCCAATTACAGCATATACACCTTTATTGATGTCTTCTGTGACATTCCTCTTAAAAGTATAGGTTTGCCGAACTTCATAGAGACAAACGTTCTCAAGATGACAACTTCTATTTGAATAGTATGTATCCAACATGTTTGTCTTCAAAATATCTGTACTGTCTGGTTCTTCCTCCGCTAAATACTCAATTTCTTGTACAGATTTCAAAATTCGGTTTCGTGTTGCAGCAAGACCTAGACTCACCCAAATGATGGTTCTAGATTTGGCATATAGACTTGCTGATGCTAACCGATCAGAACATTTGTATGCTCCAATTTATCGATGCGGCAACATCTTCAGACTGTAACTGTATAATTTCTTGCTTAGACTCTTTTCATGTGAAATGTCCTCCCACATTTTCTTCAGTTCTGTCTTTTCTGATTTTGTGATGTAAGACATCACATATCGAGCCACAGCAATAGAGTTATCAGCAACATATTGAATATCCATATTAGCATTCCACATGGACAAAATGACTGGGTTGTAAGTTCAAGTTCAAGTTCAGGTATTTATAAAGTGCACTACTCACCCAGAGGGTCTCAAGGCACTGGAGGGAGGGGTTACTTTTTATCGAATAGCCATGTTTTCAGTTCTTTTCTGAAGGAGATGTGATTCTGAGTAAGGCGGAGGTGGGTGGGGAGTGAGTTCCAGGTCTTGGCAGCCAGGAAGGAGAAGGATCTGCCACCCATGGTGGTTTTTCGGATGCGCGGGACTGCGGCGAGGGCTTGATTGGATGATCTTAGTTGGCGGGTGGGATAGTAGAAGGACAGTCGGGTGTTGAGGCATTCGGGTCCTAGATTATAAAGGGCCTTGTGTGCGTGGGTAAGAAGGCGGAAAGTAATTCTTTTGTTGACGGGAAGCCAGTGGAGGTTTTTTAAGTGACCGGTGATGTGCTCTGGGAGCGGGATGTCTAATATGAGACTCGCTGATGCGTTTTGGATGCGCTGGAGTTTTTTCTGCAAATTTGTTGTAATTCCGGCGTAGAGTGTGTTGCCATAGTCCAGTCGACTCGTGACCAGTGCATGGGTGACAGTCTTTCTTGTTTCGAGGGGGATCCAGCGGAAGATCTTTTTGAGAATGCGAAGGACGTTGAAGCAGGAGGACGATACGGCGTTGACTTGTCTGGACATTGAGAGGGAGGAGTCTAGAATGAAGCCAAGGTTACGTGCATGGTCTGTGGGTGTGGGCGCAGATCCCAAAGCGGAAGGCCACCAGGAGTCGTCCCAAGCTGAGGGGGAGGATCCTAGGATGAGCACCTCCGTCTTGTCTGAGTTGAGTTTTAAGCGGCTCTGTTTCATCCATTCGGCTACTTCTTTCATACCTTCGTGAAGGTTGTTTTTGGCGGTGTTGGGGTCTTTGGTGAGGGACAGGATTAGCTGGGTGTCGTCGGCGTAGGAGATGATGTTGAGGTTGTGTTGGCGTGCGATGGAGGCGAGGGGACTCATGTAGACGTTGAAGAGGTTGGGACTGAGTGAGGAGCCTTGAGGTACGCCGCAGATGACTTCGGTGGGCTCTGAGTAGAATGGGGGGAGTCGGACTCTCTGTGTTCTCCCGGCTAGGAATGAGATGATCCAGTCCAAGGCTTTTCCTTGTATGCTGATGTTGTTGAGGCGTTGTATGAGGGTGTTGTGACAGACAGTGTCGAAGGTGGCGGAGAGGTCGAGTAGAATGAGGGCCACTGTTTCACCGTTGTCCAGGAGTGCTCTGATGTCGTCGGTCGCCGCAATGAGGGCGGTTTCGGTGCTGTGTTTGGCTCGAAAGCCGTTCTGTGAGGGATCCAGGGAGTTGTTGGATTCAAGGAAGGCTGCTAGTTGGCTATTGACGGCTTTCTCGATGACTTTGGCCGGGAAAGGGAGTAGGGAAATGGGTCGGTAGTTTTTCTGATCTGAGGGGTCTGCTGTTGGTTTTTTCAGAAGGGCGCTGAGTTCGGCGTGTTTCCATATTTCTGGAAAGGTGGCGGAGTCGAAGGAGCAGTTGATGACATCGCGGAGTTGGGGAGCGATGATGGAGTCAGCTTTGTTGAAGATGAAGTGGGGGCAGGGGTCAGAAGGTGAGCCAGAGTGGATTGAGTTCATGAGGCGAATGGTGTCTTCAATGGTGATTGGGTTCCAGGAGTTGAGGTAGTTAGTTGGAGGGGTGGGATCTGAAGTGGGTGGGGTGAGTTGGTCATTGGGAGTATTCTTGAAGCTGTTGTGGATGTCGGCAATTTTGTTGTAGAAGAAGGAGAATGGCGCATCGCAGAGGTCTTGGGAGTTAGTGATGTCGTTGGATGCTGCGGGAGGGTTGGTGAATTCTTTGACGATATTGAAGAGTTCCTTGCTGTTATGAGAATTGTTATCTAGATGGTTCTTAAGTGCTGATTTCTTGGCGGATCGGATCAGTTGGTGGTGTTTGCGGGTGGCTGTCTTGAGGGAGTCCATGTTGTCTGAAGTTGGTTCTTTTCTCCAATTCTTCTCCAGGGTGTGGCATGTCTTCTTGGATTTTTAAGGTCATCATTGAACCAGGGAGCTTTTTTGCTGGATGATTTCGACTGGTGTTTTATCAGGGGTGCTAGTTCGTCCGCACTGTGGGTAATCCATTGCCTGAGGTTGGTGGCCGCTAGGTCTGGGTCCGTTGCCAGGGTGGGAGTGTTTTGGCTGAGTGATGTGAGGAGTTGTTCGGTGGAGATTTTGTTCCATTTTCTTCGGGGAATGGGTTGTAGACGGTTGTGGGTCAGGGTTGTTTTGTAGCTGAAGTGAACACAGCTATGATCCGTCCAGTGGAGGGCTGTAGTATGATCGAAGGAGATGTGCTTGCTGGAGGTGAAGATTGGGTCGAGCGTGTGTCCGGCTATGTGAGTGGGGGTGTCAACAAGTTGTTTGAGTCCGAGATTGGACAGGTTGTCCAGAAGGGTGGTGGTGTTGTTGTCGTGAATGTTGTCAAGGTGGTAGTTGAGGTCTCCTAGAAGAATGTAGTTCTCGGAGGCGAGGGCGTGCGGGCTGACGAAGTCAGTGATGTCGTCGCTGAATTGAGATCGGGTGCCTGGGGGCCTGTAAATGAGTGTTCCTCTAAGTGTGGTCCTGGGGTCGGTGTGGATCTGAAAGTGGAGGTGTTCGGCGGTTGCAAGATTGACGTCAGAGCTGGTTGTAATTTTGATGGTGTTTCTATGGACGATGGCGATGCCTCCTCCAGTTTTTTTATTGGTGCGGTCTTTTCGAATGATCTTGTAAGTGTCCGGTATGGCTATGGCGATGTCGGGGGCAGAAGATGCATTCATCCATGTTTCAGTAAGGAAGGCGATGTCAGGTGACGCAGTGTCAATTAGGTCCCAGAGTTCGGTTGCATGTCTGTGGACCGAGCGGGTGTTCAGTAGGATGCATTTCAAGTCTTTGGGTTCGGAGCTGTGTGTGGAGGAAGTGTGTTTGGTGAGGGTCCTGACGCAGTTGAACTTACAGGAGAGGCAGGAGAATGGGCCGTGGGTACGTCCTGGGGTGGCTTCACAGCAAAGTGGAGTGCGTCCGGCGTTGAGGGCGAGGAGTGTAGCGGCATCATAAGTTACTCTGGGGGGTCGGGAGCGGCGTAGAGCAGGGGGACGGGCGCTGGGCGCGGTCCAGGCGCGGACGGGCGTAGAAGGGCTTACCTTTGGCGCACCTTCGGCGCAACTGGGGCGCGAACGCTGCGCGTGGACGCTGCGCGTTGGATCATTAGTCATAAATGGATAGTGGAGGGGCGGAGCATGGGAGGGGCAGCAGGGAGGCGGGAGCGAGGTCGAGGGAGGGCTCGGGTCAACCTGGGAAATGGCCGAACAACAACAACAACAAGGAGCAATGGGGCGCTATGAGGGCCAAAAGATGTTACCGCTACTATCGTGGTGGGAGCGAGTTCGTGCGCGGAGACAGTGCAGATCGTGACACAGTTTAAATATCAACACAGCCAATGCAATGCAGACAGTGCGCAGCTAATATAATCACAGGTACTGCACGGTAAATGCGATAACAGTTCACACTCAGCCAAAGCGCTATGAAAATAAATGAGCAAAAGTGCGCGCTAGCAAGTAAAATTACAGTGCCCAGTCAGCCAAAGCAGATGTAAGCGCTACGATACCACAGGTGAGGGAGGAAGCGGGGGGAGCGACCACTCGCGTTGGAGGCAAGATGGTCACAGCTCTCTGTGTGGGAGAGGACGGCCTGTAGCTCTCGTGGGTGGGAGGGGCAGCAGGGAGGCGGGAGCGAGGTCGAGGGAGGGCTCGGGTCAACCTGGGAAATGGCTGAACAACAACAACAACAAGGAGCAATGGGGCGCTATGAGGGCCAAAAGATGTTACCGCTACTATTGTGGGCGGAGACAGTGCAGATCGTGACACAGTTTAAATATCAACAAAGCCAATGCAATGCAGACAGTGCGCAGCTAATATAATCACAGGTACTGCACGGTAAATGCGATAACAGTTCACACTCAGCCAAAGCGCTATGAAAATAAATGAGCAAAAGTGCGCGCTAGCAAGTAAAATTACAGTGCCCAGTCAGCCAAAGCAGATGTAAGCGCTACGATACCACAGGTGAGGGAGGAAGCGGGGGGAGCGACCACTCGCGTTGGAGGCAAGATGGTCACTTTGATGGTTGTAGTCATTTATTTATTTGGACTCCTCATTTCTTCTTAGGTTGTATGTATTTTTGGGTGATTTTCTTGTCACAGTATGGCGTAGAGAAGACATAAAAGTATTCACTATTCCTTTCGATGTTACTGGACGTGGAAATGCAAAACGACATTTCTTGTAGAACTTGTCCTTGGATTTGTATTTTCGACGACAGTATTTACCACAACGATGGGTTTGAAAGCGTAAAACTTGATGTCTTAAATTGTTTTCTTCTGTACTTTTCGGAACAGCACATGTAGAATACTGCTCAATGAAACTCATCACTTTCTCATTTGAATCTGTTCCAAATTTTGGTGAATCTTTAATCCATAGCAGCATATGTATGTGAGGAGCACCTCTTGCTTGATACTCCTTTCTCCAAAAGAAATCCAACACCTCTCCAAGCGGAGGATTTTTTTTGTTTGTAATAAAATACATCATAGCTTCAAACCTATGATTGAAATACCTGCATACATTAACTGGATGCAAAGAGGATAGTTCTCCAGGTGTCTTGTATTCAATATTTTCTTTTTTTTTTAATGAACAATTCTTTATTGAGTTTTTACAGAGGTTATATTGACCCACCCTCCCCACCCCTAAGGGCCCCCCCTCCCCCCCCCCGATACAGGCAACTTTCTATAATTGCAAAAGCAACATCTTGGTATTGTCACAAATAAAATAATATCAAATAAGGATACACAAAACCAGAAGAAGAGAGAAAAAAAATGTGAAGAGAAAAAATAAATACATAAATAAATAAAAAAACACAGAAGAAAAAAAAAGATCAAAGGACTTCTCCATTTTAGTAATTACATTCATTACTAATTCGTGGTTTCATTGCTAGTCTGGTCTTCCTGCCCATAGTCTGACCGGCTCCCAAATTTCTAGTCCCTTTTTTTCTTCTTCAAATAGTCAATAAGCTTTATTCAGTTGACACAAAGCAACCACAAAAGCACAGTACATGGTTGAAAATACATTAGATATGATTAGTAAAAAAAGCAACACCAATAAAAATAATTTTGTTAAGACATCATGCATTACTCAGTAAAGATAAAGGCACCTCTCAGTTCTCTTAGTGTGAACAATCTACTCCTAGCAGCTTTTCAGAACTAAAAAAAGGCTCCACTTCAGTTATCCTAATGTAAAATAAATAAATAAATAAACTCGACTCAGCATTACATGTATAATTGATCGGTATGGGCGATTTACGGTGACAAGATTCAAGACACATGGGCTTTAAAAAATGCAAAGAGCAAAGTGCAAAAAAATGCTTAATTAGTAAAACCATCCACAGACTTAAGGTGGGTGGTTAATTACATAAGTCAATTCAAAATACTTTTTTCGGTTAAAAAGATGGTAACCATAAAAACATACAACATAAGATTTCATTTACATAAAGGTCTTACATATAATTTCCTATATGAAGCGAGTTGTCCTTATCAATAAACCATTCATGTTTGGGAGATATGGAACAACGATTCCTATCCCGTGGATATGTCAGTAAAGTAATGACACGGGCTAAACAAAGAATTATTAAACTCCCAAGGGAACAAACTTTAAAATCTAGGATCAAGAATAAAGATAAGAATGTGTCTACTGTACGTTTGATTACCAATTACAATACCTTGTCTTCTAAAATAATCAAAATACTTAATAAATACTGGTTCCTCTTAACATCAGATCCTGGACTACGTCCATACATCATGAGTCACCCCTCGGTGACTTCCCGCAAAGGAATGTCAATTGGAAATATTTTGAGCTCAAGTTACCCCAAACAACAATTAAGAGCTCCAAATTGGTTGAATTTAAAGAGCACTGGCTCATTCAGATGTGGGAACTGCAGTATGTGTTGCAGAATGGTACAGGGCTTGCGCTCTTTCAGTTACAATGGTTCACCAAATGATAAGATTACAACACACATTGACTGCAACACTACGTATGTAGTGTATGCTTTGATATGTAAGTGTAAACTAATTTACACTTGGGAACACGATTAGGAGGCTCAAGGACAGGGTATCTGAACACTTCAGGGCTCTGAAGACTTTGGATACCAGACACCCAATCGCAGCACATGCTGCAGAATGTGAGGCACAGGGAGCCCACCCTGCATTTACAGTTCATGGATTAGAGAATGTCCAGATGGATGTGAGAGGAGGAAATAGAGAGCCCAAGCTACGGCAGAGGGAGGCTCGGTGGATTTTGAACCTTCGTGCTGTGGACAGGGGTTTAAATTTTGACAATGAGCTTCAATATTTCTTGGGCTAAACACCTTCTGATAATATTCAAATGTTGTCTCTCTGTCTGCTATGAGATTTGCCTGAAGCTATTGTTTTGGTTAATCAATTTTGTAATTATCATTAATTTGTGAATGTATATTAACAATAGTACTCTATTCATACAATGTATCAACGTCATTACAATTACTGTATAATGCATTGCTTTACACTATATATAACCTGTATTATCATGGGATTGTATATAAGAAGGACACTTCCTATTGGGATTAAGAACTTTATTTTCCCATTGTTCCGTTTATATGGTGACTGTGTGGGGCCTAACATTAATTTTATATGTTTCGTTCAAACACAATTGGTAATCTGACCTACATCACATTTTCCCAGGCTCTCCACACCACTGGAGTCAAGCTATCCAGGCTGATGAAGGCTGATAGCCAGAAACCGGTCCTTGGATGCTTGATTCCGGTCTGGCAAAGACATGGCTTTTTAGTTCGGACTGGACTGTTCCCATGAGGCACAGGGTCAGAGCTGATTTGCATATAGCCAGTGTCTAACCCAGGGTGGTGTGGAGTGCAAAAAAACGATGGATTTAGGCCCAGATCCTTGTACTGGGGTGAATGTATGACATTGTTCTACATTCTATCCTTCAACTGTTTTTTGCAATTTTCACCCCGAGTGTGCTGGGGATGCTCAGACGTGAGTCCCAGGCTCTCCACACCACTGGAGTCAAGCTATCCAGGCTGATGAAGGCTGATAGCCAGAAACCGGTCCTGGGAAAGACATGGCTTGGTTGTTCGGACTGGACTGTTCCTATGAGGCACAGGGTCAGAGCTGATTTGCATATAGCCAGTGTCTAACCCAGGGTGGTGTGGAGTGCAAAAAAACGATGGATTTAGGCCTAGATCCTTGTACTGGGGTGAATGTATGACATTGTTCTACATTCTGTCCTTCAACTGTTTTTTGCAATTTTCACCCCGAGTGTGCTGGGGATGCTCAGAGGTGAGTCCCAGGCTCTCCACACCACTGGAGTCAAGCTATCCAGGCTGATGAAGGCTGATAGCCAGAAACCGGTCCTTGGATGCTTGATTCCGGTCTGGGAAAGACATGGCTTGGTAGTTCGGACTGGACTGTTCCCATGAGGCACAGGGTCAGAGCTGATTTGCATATAGCCAGTGTCTAACCCAGGGTGGTGTGGAGTGCAAAAAAACGATGGATTTAGGCCCAGATCCTTGTACTGGGGTGAATGTATGACATTGTTCTACATTCTATCCTTCAACTGTTTTTTGCAATTTTCACCCCGAGTGTGCTGGGGATGCTCAGACGTGAGTCCCAGGCTCTCCACACCACTGGAGTCAAGCTATCCAGGCTGATGAAGGCTGATAGCCAGAAACCGGTCCTGGGAAAGACATGGCTTGGTTGTTCGGACTGGACTGTTCCTATGAGGCACAGGGTCAGAGCTGATTTGCATATAGCCAGTGTCTAACCCAGGGTGGTGTGGAGTGCAAAAAAACGATGGATTTAGGCCTAGATCCTTGTACTGGGGTGAATGTATGACATTGTTCTACATTCTGTCCTTCAACTGTTTTTTGCAATTTTCACCCCGAGTGTGCTGGGGATGCTCAGAGGTGAGTCCCAGGCTCTCCACACCACTGGAGTCAAGCTATCCAGGCTGATGAAGGCTGATAGCCAGAAACCGGTCCTTGGATGCTTGATTCCGGTCTGGGAAAGACATGGCTTGGTAGTTCGGACTGGACTGTTCCCATGAGGCACAGGGTCAGAGCTGATTTGCATATAGCCAGTGTCTAACCCAGGGTGGTGTGGAGTGCAAAAAAACGATGGATTTAGGCCCAGATCCTTGTACTGGGGTGAATGTATGACATTGTTCTACATTCTGTCCTTCAACTGTCCCTTCATCCCAGATCCTTGTACTGGGGTGAATGTATGACATTGTTCTACATTCTGTCCTTCTACTGTTTTTTGCAATTTTAACCCCGAGTGTGCTGGGGATGCTCAGACGTGAGTCCCAGGCTCTCCACACCACTGGAGTCAAGCTATCCAGGCTGATGAAGGCTGATAGCCAGAAACCGGTCCTTGGATGCTTGATTCCGGTCTGGGAAAGACATGGCTTGGTAGTTCGGACTGGACTGTTCCCATGAGGCACAGTGTCAGAGCTGATTTGCATATAGCCAGTGTCTAACCCAGGGTGGTGTGGAGTGCAAAAAAACGATGGATTTAGGCCCAGATCCTTGTACTGGGGTGAATGTATGACATTGTTCTACATTCTGTCCTTCAACTGTTTTTTGCAACTTATAAAAAGTATGGCAGGATATAAGCAAATACAGACCATAGACGTTATTGACGCGCCCAATATTACTGCACAAAGTAATACTACCCAAATTCGCTCAGTTGCCCCAAAATCTTCATTATCATCAAATACTCAGAAAGTAACATTAAAACCCAAAATAGTACAGAGCTCTGCCCTTATAGTAGGGCTGACCAAAGATGCCATGATAACTGAGGGGATAGTTTCTAATCATGGTGACATGCAAACAAAGATTAACCACATAGACCTACCACCGGAGGCCGCACCATTTGTTTGCATCCTCTCAGGTGTGCCTGAGCTCAAAAATTGTAAAATTGAAGGACAACAGGAATTGAAAAACAAGGTATCTTTCTGGTTAACCAAAAATAGACACCTTCCACCTAACATCGATGGTAAAATCTTAAATGTTAGAAGGGTGGGGTGGTTAGGACCCCTTCCGAAGGATATAGCTGGAATCTGGAAATAGTAACCTTTAGGAATAACCATGTCGTCCCATATCTGCAAAGTTGGCACCCACAATTTGGAGACAGCCCTATAGTAACCGGGGAACTGCACGACTTCTACCCAAGAACCCCATTCCTGCCACCTGTAAGATCGAATGTAGAAAACAACTACTCGACGGGTAGTGGAGGCCTAATACCTAGCAGCTATAATATACCCACTTACAACCGATCTGACTTATTCTGTGGCCTAGAACCGGTGCATTGACTTGTTATCATATCGTGAAAACCGATCTTTGAATGGTTTATTGATAAGGACAACTCGCTTCATATAGGAAATTATATGTAAGACCTTTATGTAAATGAAATCTTATGTTGTATGTTTTTATTTATACACAATATATCCCGAGCATTTGCAATTCGTGTACAAAATAGCAATGGAATAAAGTGACGTATTCCAAACTCAGTGTCAATCTTCTTCTTTAATGTTCTTATCAGATCATTAACATCTCTTCAGATCACTAGCCAACACGTGTTTCGTCTATAGCAGTCTATGCAATTAGACTTCATCAGGGCTAGAATATGTAAATAAAAACAATAATTACAACTTGAATATATTGCATATCACATAGTTACAGCCAAATTTAAAATGTAGTTTAAGTTGTACTATGTATCACGTAATACTGTTATTATCAACGATGACAGGAGTTCATTAAGAGTCTTTAAAATCAATATCCAGTGTATAACCACCGTCAATTATACCTAAGTTCAAATACCAAAGAAGACCAAAAAAGAAGTGCAAAGGCAATCACAGAGACCCTCGTTCTAGTCACCAAAGTGAAAACCAAAATATTGATTATGACTAAAAAACACACCCGTGTAAAACAATATAGTCCAAGTGCAATAAGTGAATGTTAATGTGAAAGAATAAAGGACCTCAAAGTCTAAATCCCTAAAAACTCCAATTGCAAGCATGAAGTATTACATGCATAGGATAATCTCACTGCTCACCAGTTTGTCTGATAAAGATATGTTGATACCACTGGCTTGTCCATTACAGCGACATTGTCAATAAGTTCTGTAGCAAACACATTAACAAATGAAAATTTCTTCTATTTCCCCGTGTTTAAAAACACACTCATATCTACGATGTAACGCATTGATCTCAAATACTCACTAAAATTGTAAGAAATCAATCCAGTCAAACGAAGTAATGGTACACTGGTTGATATTTATGAACACGTCCCACGTCAGGGCTGGTCCAAATTCCACATCTACATGCAGGGAGAAATAATATCCAAACCCTACATTAAACCTGATCCAAATGTCTCATAATTGTAAATTGGCGTTTCACTTCGACTAAAGCCATATGGCCACAATAGTCCTTTTAAGATCCAAATAGTATGGTTTACCCTAGGGCTCCCTTCCAACCTATTATATTTTAACCTACGTGTTTATATATCTAATAAACAAGTCAGCGATCTTTTTTATATAAAATTTAACAGAGTTAACAACGCGGAGATTATATATTAACCTACGTGTTTACATATTTAAAAAACAGTCAACGATCTTTTTTAAAGTCAACAGGGTTAACAACGTGGAAATTAAATCTGTCTCATGTATTTTCTTGGCAGTCTTACCCGTAAATTTTGGATGTCCTGAATCACAAGTGTTGCACGGATGCGGCGTCTAGCACCCACGCCATCTTTGACTACCCATTTATATCGGGTCTCAAACATGAAGGAAGGACCAAGTATTTCACGGTCTTGTTACCTATTCAAAATGGCGCCCATGGTAGCATTATCATTTGTTTAACTCAGAAGGAGAAACTTTATTTAGTAGACGTGATGGACATCATGTGTTGTGATGTCCTTTCCCTTAAAATATGTATATTTCCTCAGCGAATACCTAATTATATTTGTCACGCTATTATTCCCAGAATAAAAGCAAAAGTATAAATAAAGAAAATGAGGAGAAACGAAAGGAAAATCACAAGAGAAAGAGCAATAAACCACCCTGATATAGACACTGGCTATATGCAAATCAGCTCTGACTCTGTGCCTCATGGGAACAGTCTAGTCCGAACTACCAAGCCATGTCTTTCCCAGAGCGTAATCAAGCATCCAAGGACCGGTTTCTGGCTATCAGCCTTCATTCAGCCTGGATAGCTTGACTCCAGTGGTGTGGAGAGCCTGGGACTCACGTCTGAGCATACCCAGCCCACTCGGGGTGAAAATTGCAAAAAACACAGTTGATGGACAGAATGTAGAACAATGTCATACATTCACCCCAGTACAAGGATCTGGGCCTAAATCCATCGTTTTTTGCACTCCACACCACCCTGGGTTAGACACTGGCTATATGCAAATCAGCTCTGACCCTGTGCCTCATGGGAACAGTCCAGTCCGAACTAAAAAGCCATGTCTTTGCCAGACCGGAATCAAGCATCCAAGGACCGGTTTCTGGCTATCAGCCTTCATCAGCCTGGATAGCTTGACTCCAGTGGTGTGGAGAGCCTGGGACTCACGTCTGAGCATCCCCAGCACACTCAGGGTGAAAATTGCAAAAAACAGTTGAAGGACAGAATGTAGAACAATGTCATACATTCACCCCAGTACAAGGATCTGGGCCTAAATCCATCGTTTTTTTGCACTCCACACCACCCTGGGTTAGACACTGGCTATATGCAAATCAGCTCTGACCCTGTGCCTCATGGGAACAGTCCAGTCCGAACTACCAAGCCATGTCTTTCCCAGACCGGAATCAAGCATCCAAGGACCGGTTTCTGGCTATCAGCCTTCATCAGCCTGGATAGCTTGACTCCAGTGGTGTGGAGAGCCTGGGACTCACGTCTGAGCATCCCCAGCACACTCGGGGTGAAAATTGCAAAAAACAGTTGAAGGACAGAATGTAGAACAATGTCATACATTCACCCCAGTACAAGGATCTGGGCCTAAATCCATCGTTTTTTTGCACTCCACACCACCCTGGGTTAGACACTGGCTATATGCAAATCAGCTCTGACCCTGTGCCTCATGGGAACAGTCCAGTCCGAACTACCAAGCCATGTCTTTCCCAGACCGGAATCAAGCATCCAAGGACCGGTTCCTGGCTATCAGCCTTCATCAGCCTGGATAGCTTGACTCCAGTGGTGTGGAGAGCCTGGGACTCACGTCTGAGCATCCCCAGCACACTCGGGGTGAAAATTGCAAAAAACAGTTGAAGGACAGAATGTAGAACAATGTCATACATTCACCCCAGTACAAGGATCTGGGCCTAAATCCATCGTTTTTTTGCACTCCACACCACCCTGGGTTAGACACTGGCTATATGCAAATCAGCTCTGACACTGTGCCTCATGGGAACAGTCCAGTCCGAACTACCAAGCCATGTCTTTCCCAGACCGGAATCAAGCATCCAAGGACCGGTTTCTGGCTATCAGCCTTCATCAGCCTGGATAGCTTGACTCCAGTGGCGTGGAGAGCCTGGGACTCACGTCTGAGCATCCCCAGCACACTCGGGGTGAAAATTGCAAAAAACAGTTGAAGGACAGAATGTAGAACAATGTCATACATTCACCCCAGTACAAGGATCTGGGCCTAAATCCATCATTTTTTGCACTCCACACCACCCTGGGTTAGACACTGGCTATATGCAAATCAGCTCTGACCCTGTGCCTCATGGGAACAGTCCAGTCCGAACTACCAAGCCATGTCTTTCCCAGACCGGAATCAAGCATCCAAGGACCGGTTTATGGATATCAGCCTTCATCAGCCTGGATAGCTTGACTCCAGTGGTGTGGAGAGCCTGGGACTCACGTCTGAGCATCCCCAGCACACTCGGGGTGAAAATTGCAAAAAAACAGTTGAAGGACAGAATGTAGAACAATGTCATACATTCACCCCAGTACAAGGATCTGGGCCTAAATCCATCGTTTTTTTGCACTCCACACCACCCTGGCTATATGCAAATCAGCTCTGACCCTGTGCCTCATGGGAACAGTCCAGTCCGAACTACCAAGCCTTGTCTTTCCCAGACCGGAATCAAGCATCCAAGGACCGGTTTCTGGCTATCAGCCTTCATCAGCCTGGATAGCTTGACTCCAGTGGTGTGGAGAGCCTGGGACTCACGTCTGAGCATCCCCAGCACACTCGGAGTGAAAATTGCAAAAAACTGTTGAAGGACAGAATGTAGAACAATGTCATACATTCACCCCAGTACAAGGATCTGGGCCTAAATCCATAGTTTTTTTTGCACTCCACAGTTGTGGTAGTTCGGACTGGACTGTTCCCATGAGGCACAGGGTCAGAGCTGATTTGCATATAGCCAGTGTCTAACCCAGGGTGGTGTGGAGTGCAAAACAATGATGGATTTAGGCCCAGATCCTTGTACTGGGGTGAATGTATGACATTGTTCTACATTCTGTCCATCAACTGTGTTTTTGCAATTTTCAACCCGAGTGGGCTGGGTATGCTCAGACGTGAGTCCCAGGCTCTCCACACCACTGGAGTCAAGCTATCCAGGCTGAATGAAGGCTGGCCAGAAACCGGTCCTTGGATGCTTGATTCCGGTCTGGGAAAGACATGGCTTGGTAGTTCGGACTGGACTGTTCCCATGAGGCACAGGGTCAGAGCTGATTTGCATATAGCCAGTGTCTAACCCAGGGTGGTGTGGAGTGCAAAAAAACGATGGATTTAGGCCCAGATCCTTGTACTGGGGTGAATGTAAGACATTGTTCTACATTCTGTCCATCAACTGTGTTTTTTGCAATTTTCACCCCGAGTGGGCTGGGTATGCTCAGACGTGAGTCCCAGGCTCTCCACACCACTGGAGTCAAGCTATCCAGGCTGAATGAAGGCTGATAGCCAGAAACCGGTCCTTGGATGCTTGATTACGCTCTGGGAAAGACATGGCTTGGTAGTTCGGACTAGACTGTTCCCATGAGGCACAGAGTCAGAGCTGATTTGCATATAGCCAGTGTCTATATCAGGGTGGTGTGGAGTGCAAAACAATGATGGATTTAGGCCCAGATCCTTGTACTGGGGTGAATGTATGACATTGTTCTACATTCTGTCCATCAACTGTGTTTTTGCAATTTTCACCCCGAGTGGGCTGGGTATGCTCAGGCGTGAGTCCCAGGCTCTCCACACCACTGGAGTCAATCTATCCAGGCTGAATGAAGGCTGATAGCCAGAAACCGGTCCTTGGATGCTTGATTCTGGTCTGGGAAAGACATGGCTTGGTAGTTCGGACTGGACTGTTCCCATGAGGCACAGGGTCAGAGCTGATTTGCATATAGCCAGTGTCTAACCCAGGGTGGTGTGGAGTGCAAAAAAACTATGGATTTAGGCCCAGATCCTTGTACTGGGGTGAATGTATGACATTGTTCTACATTCTGTCCATCAACTGTGTTTTTTGCAATTTTCACCCCGAGTGGGCTGGGTATGCTCAGACGTGAGTCCCAGGCTCTCCACACCACTGGAGTCAAGCTATCCAGGCTGAATGAAGGCTGATAGCCAGAAACCGGTCCTTGGATGCTTGATTACGGTCTGGGAAAGACATGGCTTGGTAGTTCGGACTGGACTGTTCCCATGAGGCACAGGGTCAGAGCTGATTTGCATATAGCCAGTGTCTAACCCAGGGTGGTGTGGAGTGCAAGAAAACGATGGATTTAGGCCCAGATCCTTGTACTGGGGTGAATGTATGACATTGTTCTACATTCTGTCCATCAACTGTGTTTTTTGCAATTTTCACCCCGAGTGGGCTGGGTATGCTCAGACGTGAGTCCCAGGCTCTCCACACCACTGGAGTCAAGCTATCCAGGCTGAATGAAGGCTGATAGCCAGAAACCGGTCCTTGGATGCTTGATTCCGGTCTGGGAAAGACATGGCTTGGTAGTTCGGACTGGACTGCTCCCATGAGGCACAGGGTCAGAGCTGATTTGCATATAGCCAGTGTCTAACCCAGGGATGTGGGGAGTGCAAAAAAACGATGGATTTAGGCCCAGATCCTTGCACTGGGGTGAATGGATGACATTGTTCTACATTCTGTCCATCAACTGTGTTTTTTGCAATTTTCACCCCGAGTGGGCTGGGTATGCTCAGACGTGAGTCCCAGGCTCTCCACACCACTGGAGTCAAGCTATCCAGGCTGAATGAAGGCTGATAGCCAGAAACCGGTCCTTGGAAGCTTGATTCCGGTCTGGGAAAGACATGGCTAGGTAGTTCGGACTGGACTGTTCCCATGAGGCACAGGGTCAGAGCTGATTTGCATATAGCCAGTGTCTAACCCAGGGTGGTGTGGAGTGCAAAACAATGATGGATTTAGGCCCAGATCCTTGTACTGGGGTGAATGTATGACATTGTTCTACATTCTGTCCATCAACTGTGTTTTTGCAATTTTCAACCCGAGTGGGCTGGGTATGCTCAGACGTGAGTCCCAGGCTCTCCACACCACTGGAGTCAAGCTATCCAGGCTGAATGAAGGCTGGCCAGAAACCGGTCCTTGGATGCTTGATTCCGGTCTGGGAAAGACATGGCTTGGTAGTTCGGACTGGACTGTTCCCATGAGGCACAGGGTCAGAGCTGATTTGCATATAGCCAGTGTCTAACCCAGGGTGGTGTGGAGTGCAAAAAAACGATGGATTTAGGCCCAGATCCTTGTACTGGGGTTAATGTAAGACATTGTTCTACATTCTGTCCATCAACTGTGTTTTTTGCAATTTTCACCCCGAGTGGGCTGGGTATGCTCAGACGTGAGTCCCAGGCTCTCCACACCACTGGAGTCAAGCTATCCAGGCTGAATGAAGGCTGATAGCCAGAAACCGGTCCTTGGATGCTTGATTACGGTCTGGGAAAGACATGGCTTGGTAGTTCGGACTAGACTGTTCCCATGAGGCACAGAGTCAGAGCTGATTTGCATATAGCCAGTGTCTAAACCAGGGTGGTGTGGAGTGCAAAACAATGATGGATTTAGGCCCAGATCCTTGTACTGGGGTGAATGTATGACATTGTTCTACATTCTGTCCATCAACTGTGTTTTTGCAATTTTCACCCCGAGTGGGCTGGGTATGCTCAGGCGTGAGTCCCAGGCTCTCCACACCACTGGAGTCAATCTATCCAGGCTGAATGAAGGCTGATAGCCAGAAACCGGTCCTTGGATGCTTGATTCTGGTCTGGGAAAGACATGGCTTGGTAGTTCGGACTGGACTGTTCCCATGAGGCACAGGGTCAGAGCTGATTTGCATATAGCCAGTGTCTAACCCAGGGTGGTGTGGAGTGCAAAAAAACTATGGATTTAGGCCCAGATCCTTGTACTGGGGTGAATGTATGACATTGTTCTACATTCTGTCCATCAACTGTGTTTTTTGCAATTTTCACCCCGAGTGGGCTGGGTATGCTCAGACGTGAGTCCCAGGCTCTCCACACCACTGGAGTCAAGCTATCCAGGCTGAATGAAGGCTGATAGCCAGAAACCGGTCCTTGGATGCTTGATTACGGTCTGGGAAAGACATGGCTTGGTAGTTCGGACTGGACTGTTCCCATGAGGCACAGGGTCAGAGCTGATTTGCATATAGCCAGTGTCTAACCCAGGGTGGTGTGGAGTGCAAGAAAACGATGGATTTAGGCCCAGATCCTTGTACTGGGGTGAATGTATGACATTGTTCTACATTCTGTCCATCAACTGTGTTTTTTGCAATTTTCACCCCGAGTTGGGCTGGGTATGCTCAGACGTGAGTCCCAGGCTCTCCACACCACTGGAGTCAAGCTATCCAGGCTGAATGAAGGCTGATAGCCAGAAACCGGTCCTTGGATGCTTGATTCCGGTCTGGGAAAGACATGGCTTGGTAGTTCGAACTGGACTGCTCCCATGAGGCACAGGGTCAGAGCTGATTTGCATATAGCCAGTGTCTAACCCAGGGATGTGGGGAGTGCAAAAAAACGATGGATTTAGGCCCAGATCCTTGCACTGGGGTGAATGGATGACATTGTTCTACATTCTGTCCATCAACTGTGTTTTTTGCAATTTTCACCCCGAGTGGGCTGGGTATGCTCAGACGTGAGTCCCAGGCTCTCCACACCACTGGAGTCAAGCTATCCAGGCTGAATGAAGGCTGATAGCCAGAAACCGGTCCTTGGAAGCTTGATTCCGGTCTGGGAAAGACATGGCTAGGTAGTTCGGACTGGACTGTTCCCATGAGGCACAGGGTCAGAGCTGATTTGCATATAGCCAGTGTCTAACCCAGGGTGGTGTGGAGTGCAAAAAAACGATGGATTTAGGCCCAGATCCTTGTACTGGGGTGAATGTATGACATTGTTCTACATTCTGTCCATCAACTGTGTTTTTTGCAATTGTCACCCCGAGTGGGCTGGGTATGCTCAGACGTGAGTCCCAGGCTCTCCACACCACTGGAGTCAAGCTATCCAGGCTGAATGAAGGCTGATAGCCAGAAACCGGTCCTTGGATGCTTGATTCCGGTCTGGGAAAGACATGGCTTGGTAGTTCGGACTGGACTGTTCCCATGAGGCACAGGGTCAGAGCTGATTTGCATATAGCCAGTGTCTAACCCAGGGTGGTGTGGAGTGCAAAAAAACGATGGATTTAGGCCCAGATCCTTGTACTGGCGTGAATGTATGACATTGTTCTACATTCTGTCCATCAACTGTGTTTTTTGCAATTTTCACCCCGAGTGGGCTGGGTATGCTCAGACGTGAGTCCCAGGCTCTCCACACCACTGGAGTCAAGCTATCCAGGCTGAATGAAGGCTGATAGCCAGAAACCGGTCCTTGGATGCTTGATTCCGGTCTGGGAAAGACATGGCTTGGTAGTACGGACTGGACTGTTCCAATGATGCACAGGGTCAGAGCTGATTTGCATATAGCCAGTGTCTAACCCAGGGTGGTGTGGAGTGCAAAAAAATGATGGATTTAGGCCCAGATCCTTGTACTGGGGTGAATGTATGACATTGTTCTACATTCTGTCCATCAACTGTGTTTTTTGCAATACTTTTTATAAGTAGCGCATTTGCCTTAGTGGTTTCCTCTATACTCATGACCTTTTCCCCTATTATCTTAATTCTTTCTGCCAGCGGGGATATTTAAGATTTAACAAGAAGTTCAATCTAGGCCAGTAGATTAAATGGTGGAGGGGATACAGGAGATTCCAGTATTAAACATACCATAGATGTTTTAGGGGTGGTGGTATTGACCGAAGGGGGACTTGAATGCAATTTTTGTTGTTTTGCTAGTCTACCTCTGTGTTTAGCACCTTTGCGCTTTCTTTTAGCAGAAGGGGCCTGAAAATTTGCTATCGATTGAGTATTGACTTTGACCGATAGTGAAATTGGGGTACCCAGAAGATTTTCATTTGATTGGGATAATATGCTCGGCTGGGGACTTGTATTTCCCATTACATTTGCAGAGGCACCGATTTGCTCATTTCCCCGTACTACAGGGGTATACATGGTGTTACAGATCTTATTTAATTCCCCCAGTTAAGTAGAGTTTTGAATTTGGTCAGCTGGCACCGGAGGAGATTGTATACTGAGTGTAGTTTCTATAGAGAGACGTCATTCTGCTCTCTCTATTTCACGATCAATTGGCGATGTTGCCCTGATTAAGTAGTCCCAATGTCCCCTTCAGAGAACCCCCCTGAGAACTCCCCTGCGAAATTATATTTTTAGGGACCCCTTTACAAGTCATAATGTGGCTTGCTTTTGTGTATGTAGCAGAGGAGATATATCAACAACAAACACCTATGCTGGTCAGGCGCATAACCCAATGACCAATGTGTAATCCCTTAGGGATTGCCAAAGTGTACATATAGGCAGTCACTATGGTGAGTTACTTCTCTTTACCTCCATTGCCGACGAAAATCAAATGAGGTGGCCCTGCCCGGACTCCTCCGGCCTCTGAGGGCCACAGAGGGCCCGCCCTTTGCCCGTGCTTCGCCTGGCGCGTCCGCGCGTGTCCCGCACCGCGGGGGTTGAGGCAGCGCTTTGTAGCACTATCACCACGCCTCCCCCTGCAGCAGCTGGGAGCAATTTGGCAGATGACGGCCTGTGTAGCCTGGGACAACGAGTCCCACCAGGCTGTACTGAGGTTGTTCTAAGGAGCAGTAAAGGGGCTAGAAACTGCCCGAGGTCCCCAAGATGGAAGCAGAGACGATGGAAGCAGATACCGTCGCTGCCCGCAGGTTCAGAAAGCTTCCCTGAGGAGTCCCCTTCTTCTTCAAGCCCTTCCGACTATGAATAGCTATTTTGAGGTCGTATGCAGCTAAGAAGCGCGTCCGCCATTGTTGAAATGTAGGTGGATATTGATCCAACCAAGCTGATGTCAAACAAATTCTTAGTACAGCCATCGAGATAAATATGAGTCCCTGTATGGCGCTGGGTCTAGTAGCCCTATCCACCCCTATTATTATTTCTGCTGTGGTAATCTCTATATTAGTCTCTAAAATTCCAGATAGAAAAATAGAGATTTCTCGTTTAATCGTATCTAACGTGTGACATGTGGCCAGCATATGTATCAAATTGGCCTTGGGCATAGCACATCTAGGGCAAAGTGTACCTTTGCCCTCGCAACATTTGGACAACTTTTTAGGGGTGTAATAGAGTCGGAAAAAGGTTTTGTAGAATTGGGCTTTTAGCTTGATGGACATTAATATAGAGCTGGACAGTTCCAATGCTTTACGAGCTAATTCCTCTGTAATATCTATTTTCTTTTGTGAATTACATGCATGTTTATCCACATCATCTGGTAAAGCTGCAGCTAAGTCTTTATAGATATCTCCAATTTTGGCACTTTCTGATCTAACCACAGTATCGATTGCTAGAGTTTTCCTAAAATGACCGCTGCCACCCCCCTTTTTTAAGATGAAATCCCTACTCTGCAAATATTTGAAAAAGTCGTGGGAGTCCGACCCATATTTGGTTTTTAGGGATTCAAATGAACAAAAACCCATAGAATCATATAACGAGCCGAACTGTGAAATTCCACATCTGACCCATCGCCTCATACATGAATCCATAAAAATTCCAGGAAGATTAGTATTATTCTCTAGCGTTGTATAGTAGGAAAACCTACCAATCCCCAAAAGTTTTCGAACCTCATTCCAAACGGTATAAATACCCTTGAGTGTTTTAAAATGCTCTTTTTTAAGATGGCAATCGTATGGTAATTTCCATAGATGGTTATTGGCCTTATTGCCGAGGATAAGTTCCTGTGGAGTTGGGACTGACCAGATGGAAATACAATCTTGTCTGGGGGTTAGAAGTAGACGACTATATTTAATAGTTGTAGACCCCCAATACAGTTTGAAGTTAGGCAGGGCTAAACCACCTCTTTCCCTTGAATGTGTAATAAATCTATGGGCTCTTCGTGTTTTCCCGTATCCCCAGATAAAGCAAGAGAAAACTTTATTAATTTCCTTGAAAAGCGAGGAATCAAAGTTGATTGCACGGAAGAAGTACAAAAATTTGGGGAAGAATACCATTTTAATAAGGTTACACCTTCCAATGATTGTTAAGTGTAAATTATGTAACCTAGTTAATTTTTTGTTTGTTTGTTTCAATAGTGGGGCCGATTTTAGTGTCACTAAGTTATTTAGGTCGGAGGTGATAGTTACGCCAAGATATGATGCATTGTCCACAACTCTTCCATCGGCAAGGTTAATCTTGTTATTGATTACAATCTGGGTTTTTATTTGGTTAAATTTATACCCAGAGATCTCCCCGAACCTCTTCGCTTCATCCTCCATTTCCTTGACTGTTATATTGGGATCGGCTGTAACAATCGCAATGTCATCTGCGAAACCTAGGGTCTTAGTTTCGCCATTAGATGTCTTAATGGGTTGTATAGTTTGGTTCATCTCCAGTTTTGCGATAAATGGATCGATAAATATGGTGAACAGTAGGGGAGAGCAGGGACATCCCTGCCTTGTACCTCTCGTCACTTTAATGGTATCAGAGGTGTCCCCATTAACCATAACCACTGCTTCGGGTGTGACGTACATTTTCCGAACAGCTTGAATGGATTGGTCCCCGATCCCGCTCTTAGACATGGCCGACCATAGATACTGCCAGGAGACCCTATCAAATGCTTTTTCTGCACCCAGCAATATTAGGCCCGTAGGATCTCCTGCTACCTCTGCCATGTCGAAGAGAGTGATCACCCACTGGACATGGTCCATGGTTGATCTCCCTGGGACAAACCCATGCTGCCTAACGGAAATAATTTTATGGATTATGTCGTAGAGAAGACATAAAAGTATTCACTCTTCCTTTCGATGTTACTGGACGTGGAAATGCAAAACGACATTTCGTGTAGAACTTGTCCTTGGATTTGTATTTTCGACGACAGTATTTCCCACAACGATGGGTTTCAAAGCGTAAAACTTGATGTCTTAAATTGTTTTCTTCTGTACTTTTCAGAACAGCACATGTAGAATACTGCTCAATGAAACTCATCACTTTCTCATCTGAATCTGTTCCAAATTTTGGTGCATCTTTAATCCATAGCAGCATATGTATGTGAGGAGCACCTCTTCCTTGATACTCCCTTCTCCAAAAGAAATCCAACACCTCTCCAAGCGGAGGATTTTTTTTGTTTGTAATAAAAGACATCATAGCTTCAAACCTATGATTGAAATACCTACATACATTAACTGGATCCAAAGAGCACAGTTCTCCAGGAGTCTTGTATTCAATATTTTCAATGTTTTCATTTGCCTCTCGTAGAAATTCAAGTAAGTCTTCCCAAGCATCCTCAGCACAGCTAAGAGTGAGGAACCATGTAGGAGTTCCTAAGTTTCTTAGCATACATTTCAATTCCCCATGACGACGGTACCAATACTCGTTAGTACCACGCTGACATGCCATGAGATTAATTAGCTGAGATTCCAAAACATTGTCTTGCAGTTTCACTTTATCCATAAAGTCCCTTGCCGAAACATTTTGTAGATGTTCTCTACTTTTCAGTATATGGTTTACTGCATAAGTAAGTCCAGACAAGTCACTCTCAAACAGTAGATGGAACAAATATGGAATGCATTGACGAAACCTTGGGTCTTCTGCATATAATCTTGAAATCCGGTATTCAGATGCAGGAATTTGAACAGGTCGGTCGTCATATCGTCCACCTTCACCTGTTGGGAATAACTGTGGAAAACAACAAGCTTCCAAACTTTCTTCCCATACACTAATGGGACTTCCTTTGGCTTCTTTCATTTGAAACAAGTCAATAGCATACCCCATTACTTCTTTGGAATGCAATGGATGAACACTATAATGTTCATAAATTTCTTCACTTCTAGAGACATCAACTTTTTCAATTTGCCCAGCTGAGAAATCAGTGTCGTCTTCTACAGTTGTTTCCTCTTCTTCCACATACACATTTTTATAGTACTGATTATTTTTTACCAGATACAACGTTGCCTTCTTGACTTTCCTGACATCCACTAATTCTTGCCAGATTTTCTTACTCTTTGTCGGAACACCATTACCTAGAATAACCAGAGGTTCCTCTTCTATTTTTTCGACACCAATTGTATCAATATGTTTCTTAAAATCTAGAGGCAAATAAACAACTCTTCCCTTTAATCCTCTTTGTAAATCTGAAGGAGGCAATTTCCCTGTCTTAGGCTTCATGCGAACAATAGCCTGAAAAGGATGCACACATTGAATCAGAATAGACTCATAAGTATTTAAATCCATCAATTCAGAAAGAATGTCTACCAACTCCAGATTATTATGAACAGCTCTAGCAGGCATTCTGTTTTCATTTCATTTATTATAACAATATTTACAAATATGTTGGTCAGAACCCAAATCAAAACTATTTTCTACCAACAAATAAGTTGCAAAACCCTTCCACTCATTCTTATTTATCTTTTCACTTTTTACATATAAATCAACTAATCTAGTTTGATGCTTATAATGAGTTCGTTGACAACACACACAAGTAAAATTAGGCCTTTCACTTGAATTGACCTTAAACTTTGTAATTTCATGTTAACATTTTTCTGTACTTGAAATCTCTAAATTCTCTTCTACATTACCTTCTATTACTGTATCACTTTCTGCACTGTCCTCTTTTTCACCAAAGTAACAAAATTCAATTTCTTCACAAATGTTTTTCACATCTAATTCAGTTCCATGCAAAAGAGCACTGTTTTACTGTTTTAGTTTAAGTGCTGGACTTTTTGCATAATACAACCTTCTCACTAATTTCCTCACTTTATTATGATGCACTGCTAACATCCTAAAATGGTGAAAAACATTCTGACATACTTTTCTTGAAAGACAAGCCAGTGAATGCGCTTGCAAACCTGTTTTTTCTCTCACTCTACAAGGATCTAACTCTTGTAAAAAAATTATTTTTTGTTTTACACTTTTTTTAGTATATGTCCGTAAGAAACTGCAAAACAAATCAATTGAATCCTGTCGCACACTACAAATACTACTACAATTCCAAGTATACACTGGAGCCTTAGGACATCTCCCTAAAACTTCATCAGCTAACACCTCTTTTGTATTTCTAGGCAGAATCTTTTCTTTTTCAACCAGACAACCGTCCTTCACCTCATATGCTCGACCACTGGTGTCAACTGCATGCACCAAATCATTATCCTGAAAGTAACTTTCTTCATTAAAAAATGGCTCACAACTTGAACTATGCTTCCTTTCCCCAGAAAAAACATCACAAAAATTAGTCTGATTAAGTACTCTCCTCCACTTACATTTTGATTTGAACACATTGATTACTTTATCTAGTGTACGAATTCTATTCATTACTAAACTAAACAATTTATTTTTCACTTTAAATGCTTCATCCACAATCTTAACTATGTTTTTTTTCTTGTAAAAAGCAGTCTTTTTTTATACCTTTTTTAAATTTTTTAATAAATTGGATATAATTCTGTTATAAAACATTTGTCTACGAATTTCAATAAATTGATTTTTCCGTCTATTGCCGTAGACAATATCATCTCCTTCTAGAGATCTAACATTTTTGGAGGGACACACTTTCTTTTTTGTAATTAAAGGTGTCTTACTTTTGTTTGAAGTCACATGTTTTATTTTTTGACATTTCAATAAGTTCCTGAGAAAATTTTTAGTTTGCCTACCAGGAGCATTATTTTTTTTCACTGAAGATTTTGTTTTAGATGAGTCTTGTATTTTTCTTTCCTTATACCTTAAATCCGTTTTATATTGCTTTTCACGTCTTTGTTTAGACGGTATATTGTTTTTCCTTTGCAGAGATGATTATAATCTGTGGTAAAGAAAAAATAACATATTATAGACCTCTACAAACATATTACATAGCAATTACAATAAATAAATGATATAAACACTAGTATACAACAAAAGGCTGATTTACATTACATGTGCTTTGCTGTGTGTCAAAAATGATTTACTATGTAAAAAGTTTTCTGGTAAAATGTCTGGCTTTAAAAAAAAATTGTCAAAGATAACACTGAGTTTCTGTGTGAAAGAAGGAATTACAAGGTACTCCGTGTCTGTATCTCATGTCACTATGCATGTGCATAATATCTCTTTTTATATGTGTCATTTCTCTCTTTGTATGTCTGTCATTACATGTGTGTCATGTGCCTAAGATCACACTGTGAGTCAAGCATGATTTTAAATGGATCTGGATGAATAATTTTCTTAGTACATGTACTAGTAGGAAATCTTAGGCAGCATGTCTGTTATGTCTCTTTCTTCTGAAATAGACTCAAAGCTGTGCAATCAAGATGCAGGATGTGTTATATATGTTGATTTTAAATGGATCTGGCTGAATAATATGCTTAGTTGATTAGTGAAATAATATGAGCAGAGACACACAAACTGTTTGCAGAGACAGATATGGTAGATTACATGTAACATCCTGGTCATGTGCCTAAGATCACACTGATGGGTGAATCAAGCTTCACTCACAGTGTGATCTTAGGCACATGACCAGGATGTTACATGTAATGAGAAATTAATGTTATGTCTTGCTAATATATAGGTAGCCTTTTTTTGTCTGTAGAGACAGTGAAATAATATGAGCAGAGACACACATACTGTTTGCAGAGACAGACATGTTACATTATATGTAACATTCTGATCATGTGCCTACGATCACACTGTGAGTGAAGCTTGATTCATCCATTAGTGTGATCTTAGGCAGAGACACAAATACTGTTTGCAGAGACAGACATGATACATTATATGTAACATTCTGATCATGTGCCTACGATCACACTGTGAGTGAAGCTTAATTCACCCATCAGTATGATCTTAGGCAGAGACACACATACTGTTTGCAGAGACAGACATGGTAGATTATATGTAACATTCTGATGATGTGCCTAAGAACACACTGTGAGTGAAGCTTGATTCATCCATCAGTGTGATCTTAGGCAGAGACACACATACTGTTTGCAGAGACAGACATGGTAGAATATATGTAACATTCTGATCATGTGCCCAAGATCACACTGTGAGTGAAGCTTGATTCATCCATCAGTGTGATCTTAGGCAGAGACACACATACTGTTGGCAGAGACAGACATGGTAGATTATATGTAACATTCTGATCATGTGCCTAAGATCAAACTGTGAGTGAAGCTTGATTCATCCATCAGTGTGATCTTAGGCAGAGACACACATACTGTTTGCAGAGACAGACATGGTAGATTATATGTAACATTCTGATCATGTGCCTAAGATCACACTGTGAGTGAAGCTTGATTCACCCATCAGTGTGATCTTAGGCAGAGACACACATACTGTTTGCAGAGACAGAAAGGGTACATTATATGTAACATACTGATGATGTGTCTAAGAACACACTGTGAGAGACGCTTGCTTCACTCATCACTGTGATCTTAGGCAGAGACACACATACTGTTTGCAGAGACAGACATGGTAGATTATATGTAGCATTCTGATCATGTGCCTAAGATCACACTGTGAGTGAAGCTTGATTCACCCATCAGTGTGATCTTAGGCAGAGACAGACATGGTAGATCATATGTAACATTCTGATTGTGTGCCTAAGATCACACTGTGAGTGAAGCTTGATTCACCCATCAGTGTGATCTTAGGCAGAGACACACATACTGTTTGCAGAGACAGACATGGTAGATTATATGTAACATTCTGATCATGTGCCTAAGATCACACTGTGAGTGAAGCTTGATTCACCTATCAGTGTAATCTTGGGAAGAGACACACATACTGTTTGCAGAGACAGACATGGTAGATTATATGTAACATTCTGATCATGTGCCTAAGATCACACTGTGAGTGAAGCTTGATTCACCCATCAGTGTGATCTTAGGCAGAGACACACATACTGTTTGCAGAGACAGAAAGGGTACATTATATGTAACATTCTGATGATGTGCCTAAGAACACACTGTGAGAGACGCTTGCTTCACTCATCACTTTGATCTTAGACAGAGACACACATACTGTTTGCAGAGACAGACATGGTAGATTATATGTAGCATTCTGATCATGTGCCTAAGATCACACTGTGAGTGAAGCTTGATTCACCCATCAGTGTGATCTTAGGCAGAGACACACATACTGTTTGCAGAGACAGACATGGTAGATTATATGTAACATTTTGATCATGTGCCTAAGATCACACTGTGAGTGAAGCTTGATTCACCCATCAGTGTAATCTTGGGAAGAGACACACATACTGTTTGCAGAGACAGACATGGTAGATTATATTTAACATTCTGATCATGTGCCTAAGATCACACTGTGAGTGAAGCTTGATTCATCCATCAGTGTGATCTTAGGCAGAGACACACATACTGTTTGCAGAGACAGACATGGTAGATTATATGTAACATTATCATCATGTGCCTAAGATCACACTGTGAGTGAAGCTTGCTTCACTCATCACTGTGATCTTAGGCAGAGACACACATACTGTTTGCAGAGACAGACATGGTAGATTATATGTAACATTCTGATCACGTGCCTAAGATCACACTGTGAGTGAAGCTTGATTCACCCATCAGTGTGATCTTAGGCAGAGACACACATACTGTTTGCAGAGACAGAAAGGGTACATTATATGTAACATTCTGATGATGTGCCTAAGAACACACTGTGAGAGACGCTTGCTTCACTCATCACTGTGATCTTAGGCAGAGACATACATACTGTTTGCAGAGACAGACATGGTAGATTATATGTAGCATTCTGATCATGTGCCTAAGATCACACTGTGAGTGAAGCTTGATTCACCCATCAGTGTGATCTTAGGCAGAGACACACATACTGTTTGCAGAGACAGACATGGCAGATTATATGTAACATTCTGATCATGTGCCTAAGATCACACTGTGAGTGAAGCTTGATTCACCTATCAGTGTAATCTTGGGAAGAGACACACATACTGTTTGCAGAGACAGACATGGTAGTTTATATGTAACATTCTGATCATGTGCCTAAGAACACACTGTGAGTGAAGCTTGATTCATCCATCAGTGTGATCTTAGGCAGAGACACACATACTGTTTGCAGAGACAGACATGGTAGATTATATGTAACATTATCATCATGTGCCTAAGATCACACTGTGAGTGAAGCTTGCTTCACTCATCACTGTGATCTTAGGCAGAGACACACATACTGTTTGCAGAGACAGACATGGTAGATTATATGTAACATTCTGATCATGTGCCTAAGATCACACTGTGCATGAAGCTTGATTCACCCATCAGTGTGATCTTAGGCAGAGACAGACATGGTAGATCATATGTAACATTCTGATCGTATGCCTAAGATCACACTGTGAGTGAAGATTATTTCACCCATCAGTGTGATCTTGGGCAGAGACACACATACTGTTTGAAGAGACAGACATGGTAGATTATATGTAGGGCTCCCGGTTTTATGGTATTTATTTTTTTAGCATTTCCGTCTGTATTTATCCATATTTATTTTTTTGTCATTTTATCTGTATATATCTGCATTTATTTTGGGCACAAGCAAGATAAGACTCTGGAGCTAGTATTTTTCCACATTTATTTAAATACAGTGCGACACGGTTGTTATAGGTTTAGCTACATTTATATATACATGCCAAATTAAGTGAATACAATACATTCTTGAGCTGCTGCTGTTACAATTTTGGAAACACTGTGCCACTAGTCATGATTATTAGATGCAAACATGTTTAGAATTTAGATGAGTGTACCAGTGGACTGTCAGTGACCTGGTCAAAGGGGGCGTGAAAGAGCGGACAGCTTTCATGATAATATAGATATATTGGGTGCCTCATTGCTCTTATTGCTAGTCCTCTCCGCAGCATACTCTGCGGTGCAAGTTGCTGCCCACAGCTGAGCGAGCAAGCAACCTCCTTTGAGGCAGAGGGCTCTTATTTCTGAAGACCAAGTATCTTTAAAGCATCATGCCCACACCTTTGTCCCATCTCCGCCTTTCGCCATAGTCTCCCATGTGGCTAGGGCAGTCTTGAGTATAAATCGTCCACCTAATGTGGGAATAAAGTTGCACTCCTCAGAAATTAAGGCCCTGCATTAGTCCTTCCAGGCTCTATTTTCCTCACACTTCTGAAGCCTGAAATAATGAACACCCACATGAGCTGGCATCTTTTGAATCACTTTTTTTTCAACTAATTTCTTCACTAGTGCAAAATACATTTTCCAGAAGAGAGATACAATCTCTGCATTGAAGAGTCTGGGCCTTAGACGTGTTTCATTTGCCTTATTTTACTTTTTACTGTCTAGTAGCCTTGAACCTTTTACTGAATTTAGAAGACAAAGGCCTAGATGTATCAAGCATTTTGCGATTCATTAAGGCCGAAATTCGCAGAATTTCGGCCTTAACGAATCGCAAACGGACATTTTGCATCTTTTGGGATGTAAGTGAAATTAGCAAAATAAGGAATCGCAAAAAATTGCGATTCCTTATTTTGCTTAAGCATTTAAGGAATCGCAACTTTGCGATTCCTTAAATGCCATGTATGAAGCTTTTTTAATTTGCAAATTCAGGTTAAGGAATCGCAAATTAACACCAACTTGAGGTTCGTGTTAATTTGCGAAATCCTTTCAAAAACCAAAATTTGGCAATTTTGAGGGTGGCATGTGACACACATACATGCCCATAGGGCATGTATGTGCGCCATATGCACACACATGTAAGTTTCAGGGGTGCAGCAGGGTGTCCATGAGACACCCCTGCACCCTTGCAATAATTCTCAAATTGCGATTAGCAAATTGCGAATTCGCAATTTGAGAATTATTTCGCAATCATTCCTATGGGCCTCCATAGGAATGAATGGGAAATTACTACTTACTTGGGAATTCGCAACTTGCGAATTTGCAAATTAGGAATAATATGGAAACGCAAAAAAATTGCGATTTTAAACATACATCCCATTTTGCGATTTCTTAATAGCGATTCGGTAAAAAACGCTATTAAGAAATCGCAAATAGGAACGATGATACATCTAGGGCAAAGTTCTGTTTATTGAAGATGTTTTGGTGCATTAGTGCACTATATCACACAGTGTAACTGTGACCACAGTGGAAAAAAAACGATTTAACTTTCAATAGCATTTACAGTTATGCCCTGGCTGTCTCTGGCAAGATGCACCTCACAGGAATGTTTACATTCTGCTATTGTTTTCTTGTTGTGTTTCTTCATGCCAATCAAAGTCAGGGTGGAAACTTTTGTTTTATGGCCTGCAAGGATATGAATGTTAATTCAACTGAATTTCCCTGTGTTTATGCTGTGGGTCTTTTAGCCCTTTTCAGGTCACATTCAAAAGATTCATTTTTGTTTCTCACGGTGACTCAGTGACTATTTGGTTAATTGCTTATTGGAAGCGTGTGGCAATAATAATTTGTTTAAAAAAAAAAGAAAATAACTGAAGCCACACGTAAAAGAAAGGAGTAAAAGTTTTTGAATGCTTTTTCACCCTGCCGATCCTCACAATCTATCCTGCCATCCACTCATTTCTACTTTCCTTTCATCAGCTACTTAGCGCGTCCCCAGCCTCCATAACGAGCAAACAGTAAAACAAAAGGGCTACAGAGGGCAGGCCAGAGGTCAATACAAGAGCCTCATTGGAAGTAATTTCCCCGCGCATATCCAAAGATTAATGGCCCAGCAGGTGTTAAAGTGGGCAGGCAGACACTGAAATTAGGAAGAGCGGAGTGCGGGCAACTACTTGGCTGGAGCACTAGTTTGGTCGTATTTTTCCATTTCTATTTATAAATACAGACGGAAAAAAAATATTTTTCCGTCTGTATTTATGTGTAAAAATCCGTTTAAACGGAAAACCGGGAGCCTTAATTATATGTAACATTCTGATCATGTGCCTACACCTAAGATCACACTGTGAGTGAAGCTTGATTAACCCATCAGTGTGATCTTAGGCAGAGACACACATACTGTTTGCAGAGACAGACATGGTAGATTATATGTAACATTCTCATCATGTGCCTAAGATCACACTGTGAGTGAAGCTTGATTCACTCATCACTGTGATCTTGGGCAGAGACACACATACTGTTTGCAGAGACAGACATGGTAGATTATATGTATCATTCTGATCATGTGCCTAAGATCACACTGCCAGTGAAGCTTGATTCACCCATCAGTGTGATCTTAGGCCGAGACACACATACTGTTTGCAGAGACAGACATGGTAGATCATATGTAACATTCTGATTGTGTGCCTAAGATCACACTGTGAGTGAAGCTTGATTCACCCATCAGTGTGATCTTGGGCAGAGACACACATACTGATTGCAGAGACAGACATGGTAGAATATTTGTAACATTCTGATCATGTGCCTAAGATCACACTGTGAGTGAAGCTTGATTCATCCATCAGTGTGATCTTAGGCAGAGACACATATACTGTTGGCAGAGACAGACATGGTAGATTATATGTAACATTCTGATCATGTGCCTAAGATCACACTGTGAGTGAAGCTTGATTCACCCATCAGTGTGATTTTAGTTAGAGACACACATACTGTTGGCAGAGACAGACATGGTAGATTATATGTAACATTCTGATCATGTGCCTAAGTTCACACTGTGAGTGAAGCTTGATTCACCCATCAGTGTGATCTTAGGCAGAGACACACATACTGTTTGCAGAGACAGACATGGTAGATTATATGTAACATTCTAATCATGTGCCTAAGATCACACTGTGAATGAAGCTTAAATCATCCATCAGTGTGATCTTAGGCAGAGACACACACACTGTTTGCAGAAACAGACATGGTAGATTATATGTAACATTCTGATCATGTGCCTAAGATCACACTGTGAGTGAAGCTTGATTCACCCATCAGTGTGATCTTAGGCAGAGACACATACACTGTTTGCAGAGACAGACATGGTAGATTATATGTAACATTCTGATCATGTGCCTAGGATCACACTGTGAGTAAAGCTTGATTCATCCATCAGTGTGATACTTAGGCATAGACACACATACTGTTTGCAGAGACAGAAATGGTAGATTATATGTAACATTTTGATCCTGTGCCTAAGTTCACACTGTGAGTGAAGCTTGATTCGCGCATAAGTATGATCTTAGGCACAGACACACATACTGTTTGCAGAGACAGATATGGTAGATTATATGTAACATTCTGATCATGTGCCTAAGATCACACTATGAGTGAAGCTTAATTCACCCTTCAGTGTGATCTTAGGCAGAGACACACATACTGTTGGCAGAGACAGACATTGTAGATTATATGTAACATTCTGATCATGTGCCTAAGATCACAATGTGAGTGAAGCTTGATTCACCCTTCAGTGTGATCTTAGGCAGAGACACACATACTGTTGGCAGAGACAGACATGGTAGATTATATGTAACATTCTGATCATGTGCCTAGGATCACACTGTGAGTGAAGCTTGATTCGCCCATCAGTGTGATCTTAGGCACATGACCAGGATGTTACATGTAATCTACCGTGTCTTTAAAAAACATGTACTTCCATATTTTTAAAGACATCAACTAAGCATACCTTTTTACCAGAAAACATTTTCTATAGTAAATTGTTTTTCACACAAAGCACAGCCCTTTTAAATGACCACTACAAAGCAAAGCAGAAACCTAACTCATTTCCAAAATACAAAATATGCACCATACAATGTTTAAACAGCATTACAAAAAAAATAACACACAATGCAAGAATAAATAAGCACAATATGCTTCTTAATCTTCCCTCTACTGCATACAGCAGTGTATCTTCATTAAATGAATCATATATCAGATAACACACAGGCGCATTGTAAAGTGAGACACATGCACAGAATACTCTTTAAGCTAATTGAGGCAAACTGTTACAAAGCACAGGTGACATTATTGAAAAATGTGAAAATGTTTTCTCTTATTTCAAACAGAAAGTCAGTGTGATGCTTCACCAAAATTTAAAAAGCAGACTTTTGTCCAGAAAATATTTTCCATACTAAATCGTTTTTGCCACAAAGCACAGCTCATTTAAATGACCACTACAGAAACAAAGCAGAAACCTAACTCATTTTCAAAATACATTTCCAATATGCATCATTCTATTTTTAAACAACATTACAAAAAAACATAACACAAAATGCAAGAATAAAGAAGCACAATATGCTTTTTAATCTTCCTCATAGTTCATACAGCACTCTATCTTTTTTAAAAGAATCATTACCCACCTTTAAAAATGCTTTGTAAGATGTAGAACAGTGTCAGTCACACACAACAGATTTTTTTAAGCAGAATCTCTGAATAATGTTTCCTTCACTGGAGCCTCAGAATAATGGCACAGATTCTTTCTCATTTCAGACCCATATTCTTGTACATAACCAATCAAAATTCTTCCCACACAAATTCAAAACCAAACTGCACATTTTAATTGGTTGTACATTTGAACACTTTGAAACTCACATAGCATTCACCCATCCTCCCTGTGCTCATTCACCCTGTTACCATGGTAACTCCCTCCTAACCCAGCACACAGTTCAGAAGTTTATCATACTATGTTCCAAAAGAATCCATCAAGGGTGTTTGACCTCTCAATGTACTAGCTAATCAAATGCAATGTTTCTTTAAATGACATTTTCTCAACCATTGAAATGATGTCTTTAAAAAAAAAACATGCACCCTAATTTTCAGTGGGGATTTTTAAGAAAGCACCAATCATTTCTGGTTTTTCAAGTGCACTGAATCTCAACCACTTTTTATCATAATCAAACTGCCATTTCATTTCCACAACTCATCTGAATACAAGCACATCTACCTTCAAGATGCCAAAAGTCTGGTTTGTGGGTCATAGCTATGTCTTCTGGAGTGAAAAATTTGCAAGCAACAGAGGTATTTACAACCTTGATTTACCAAATGTGGACATTGTGTGGATTGGACAGAGAGGATTAAGAAGTCACCAATTGATACCATTGATAAAATCCTTTATGCATCTTCCACACCCTGACCTTATAATTGTGCACTGTGATGGACATGACCTAGGCACTTTGACTGGGGTAGGTCTGGAAATGCTTTTAAAGGACATCTTTGGGCAATTGATGTCACTTTTTCCAAAAACTGCCTTGGCATTTTCTAATATATGCCAAAGGCAAAAATGGAACTTGTCCAACCAATTTTGTCCGCAGATTGAAAAAGAAAGGAAACATGTAAATAAATCTGTTTCTGCTTTCCTCAGAGACTATGGTATGGGTTCCATTTACCACAACAACTTGCGTTACAACATGCAAGGCATCTATAGGAGAGATGGTGTACAGATGAGGGGAATAGAGTCTTCCTCTTGAATTTGAAACTCTGCATTGGTATCTACTTGTAGGTACAAAAACACCCACATAACACAACAGCTCTTTTCAGAGCTACCCTACCTCTAAGCACTCTAAATAATTTTTTCACTATATTTTCTAGCACTGTTTTTCCCCGTGATGCGCTCAGGGTGTGCGTACCGGAGAGCGCACCTGGGAACGCACCCAGCGCTTACTCCGTGAAAATAAAAAAATAAAAAAAGGTTTTTTACCCTTCAGAGTCCTTCTTGGCCCCCCTCATTAAACCTAGGTGGTCAGGGGGGGGTCTACCCTGCCCCCTTTGAATCATTTCCCCCTTTTTTTTAATCTCTTGTTTCTCGATTCTACCGAGACACAAGATGGCGGACTCTCTGGACTGTTTAGAACGTTGACAGACATCCGAGAGCCAATCAGCTTTCCACTCACGCACTCCCGTAGCGCGCCGGGTGCGCTCCCCGGTATACGTACCGGTGAGCGCTCGGAGCACGCCTATAGATATATATGTGTTTTTGAAGTTAATTTTCAAAAAACCACTGGAACAATTTTCACCAAATATATTAAAAGCACATCTCCGTACCAATCCCTACAATTTTGCAAAGTTTTGCGTAATTCCGTTCAGTGGTTCGGGCTGTAGACGTGTCAGAACGTCCTATGGAAATTAACATGGGGAAAACACGTTTTGGGACCCCCCTTTTTTCTCAGCCCCCACTTCACGAATCCCCCCGAAACTTTCAGGGAAGGAGCGGAGAGGAGATGGCCAACATTTTGGAAAATTACACGCAAACTCCTCAACCGGCGCCAGAGTTATTCGCAACAGAATGTTGCGGATTTCCTATGGTAGCTAAGTCCGAACTATAACTACCTACTGGCAACCGCCAGTAGGTAATATATATATATAGCAAGCTTTATTTATTGTGCAGGCTTTTTTATCATAGGAATTATATTTATATTTGCTTAGGTCTTGGCTACATTGTGAATTTTTATTCAATGCTTTGAATCCATAGTTAGGATGTTTTCTATGTTTATTCATGCGGGTCATGCTGACAACCAATCATGGAACATTATTATGAGCACTTAGCACTTTAAAAATCAACTGCTCCCTTTCTAGCGTTGTGTGATCAAGGCCTCTGGGCAGGCCGAAATGTTATGCTGGTGGCGAGAAAATCAAATAAATATTTTTTTCACCTGCAAGCTGGGTTGGCTCTTGTTTCCTTCTCTGGTGGTGTCCTGAAGACTGCAGGATTGCTGGAGTGTTGGTTCGAGTTTGCTGTGCATATATATATATATATATTTTTTTTTTTTGGGGGGGGTGCAATTTTTATTTCGGCATTTCTTGACAAACACTGCTGACTCTGCTTACCTTTGACTTCTGTTTTTCCATGTACTACTACCTGGCCAAGGAGAGGGTGTCACGTGGCTGATGGGGGCATTGTTAACATCAGTAAGTTAGCATGAGCCCTGCTGCCATGATGCAGCTTTTTCGCACGTTACTGTATGGCTTAATTTTCTGTAATAACTGTTTATGCCTTTCACAAGAGAACAGTCAACTGTGTTCGTTCTCTGCCTGTTCCTGGAGTTTAGTCTCAACGTTGTTAGCAAGGTCGATAAACAATGCCCCTTGCTATTGTGTTCTTGACAGACTCTCGCACCTAGACAAAACATGCTAGTGTAATAACGAGGTCTACTCACAACTGAATAACAACAAATACTATGAAACATTATCTGTGAATCCCATGCTACCTCTAACTAAACTCATCAATGATCAACTTAAAATTTGGTACGATCTGACGTTACTGGATCATGATGAGTATCTTTATTTAAAGGTTGTGACACCTAAAGCACCGTGTATGTACATACTGCCAAAAATCCATAAGTCCAGGATCAAACCGCCAGGAAGACCCATTATTTCGGGCATTGGGGGGCCTACAGAACGCCTATCCCAATATGTTGACACTTATTTGCAGTTGTATGTGAAGAACTTACCGTCATTTATTGAAGATTCTAAACATGTGCTGAATTTAATAAATGATGTAGCTTGGGACGACAGAATGATATTGGTAACCTTAGATGTGGTATCACTTTATACCAATATAGATCACGAACTTGGTATCAGTGCTATTGATTTCTTTCTCAGCAACAGACCAGCGGAATTTTTTGATCATAATCAGATGATACTAATGATGACAAGAATGGTGTTACAGAATAATGTATTTCTCTTCGATAGTAAATGGTACAGACAGCGCCTTGGTACTGCGATGGGTTCCAGATTTGCTCCGTCCTTCGCGAACCTCTTTATGGGGTGGTTCGAGGCGGAGAAAATCTGGGGCCCATCAGGCAAAAAATGGATAGAACACATTTACTATTGGGGGCGGTACATAGATGATTGCCTTTTAATCTGGACTGGATCAGTGGATGATCTTAAAGGCTTTTTTGATTATTTGAATGACAATGTACTTAATCTTGAGTTTTCTACCCATTATGATACTAACAGCATCATATTTCTGGATATTGAATTATACATTCAAGAGGGTAAGATTTGCAGCCGAATGTATCGAAAACCTACCAGCTGCAATGCTGTTTTACATGCCCGTAGCTGTCACCCAGCCGTCAGAAAAACGCAATTCCCTATGGGGAGATGGTGAGGGCGAGACGCAACTGCTCAATTGATAACGAATTTGAAAAGAACCTCATTGACCTATCGCAGAGATTTCTTAAGAGAGGTTATTCAAATAAAGTGGTTGACAATGCTGTTACAAGAGCTAAAAAACTCAAAAGATCCAAAACCTTGGATAAAAAACTTTGTGAGAAGAGGGATGAAAGGATTCGCCTTATTACTAATTTTAGTAGTGATAGTGCCAAACTATATGGTATACTCAATAGACATTGGCACCTTTTGAGTATGGACAAGGATCTTGTGCCATATATTGGTAATAGACCTGGATTGACTTTTAGGAAGGGGCGTACTTTGTCAAACTTTATTAGTCCTAGTTACCCGGTAAAGAAAATTGATCCTGATTGGCTTACTGCAAGTACGACTGGCTTCCATAAATGTGGTAAATGCAGTTCTTGTAGATGGGCGAGAACAAAGGTGAAGACCTTTAACTATAATGATACTGGTGACCATTCAATAAATATGTTCATTAACTGCGATACCACATTTGTGGTTTATGTCATAGTGTGTTCCTGTCAAAAAATCTATGTAGGCAGTACCATTAGGAAACTAAAAGAAAGAATGGTGGAACATTTCAGAGCGTTAAAAACAGGAGATACCCGCTATCCTATTGCTTCTCACATAGTCAGACATTGCAATGAGAAAGAGAAACATAAATTTACCTACCATGGTATTGATCATATTGAAAGAAATCCGAGAGGTGGGAATAGACAGTTACAACTAAGAAGGAGAGAGGTTCTTTGGCTAATGAAACTTAAAGCGGTTGAACTGGGATTGAATATTGATCATGAGATGGAATACTATTTGGGAAATGACTGAAACTGTTACTATTGTATTCTCATTCAATTGATTATATCATTATGTGGCAGCTTCTATACTGTGTTCCTTGAGGATCTGATTGCTGTTAGTTTTAACTGACCTTGATGAATGAATATGTAACTAAGAATGAAATTACCAATGTGAGTACGTCGTTTGTGACTGTGTTCACATTGTTTATCTTCAGTTATTGACTGTTGTTACATTGTATTGATTTTATGTTTATATTACAAATTGCCTACACACCTATTCTTTCTCCCCCTCTCTCCCCCACCCCCCTCTCCTTGATTTTCTGCTTACTTTTCCTTTATTATTATTATTTGACATCCCCCGGGGGAGAGGTGTAATTTTGGATTATTGAGGACGTTTTTTATACTTAGACGTGTAAGATGCTGACTATGACCTACTTACTCTCTTTTGCGGCGCGTTGATGTACTTCAGTCGCGTAGTTCTTTGTTAAGATACTTATTATGGTATAGGCTTCTGTCACTGTGTACGTTTCTTGCTGTTTATATGGGAATCGGTATAATTGTTATGAACGTGTACTCCTGTTCATGTTACTTAGAATTATTTCGAATGACTACTATCATTACCTGTTCATTCAGAGACACTTTTTTATTTAGAATTATTGAAATTTACAATTGAGTGCTTGGTGGAATTTTGAAATGCTAGTGTAGCTGTTGCTGGACTCTCAAACTTTGATATAATGGGGAGGTGGGTTCAGACACAGACTGAAGGAGAGGGAGATTACTGGAGAGAAGAGCAACACGCACCTACGGTGTAGAAAAACCATTGATGGTTCAAGGTATGGGGTCTGCTGACAAAGCCCAGAGATCTTCTAATATATAATAATACGTCTTCTTGCCAAGGGGATGGAGGTTGGGCACCATAGTCCTTTCTCCAAAGTCTATATACAACGGCATTTTCCTTTATGAAATATCGCCTAGCTGCAATGCTTAAAATAATAGGATTATGCATTTTACTGCTTGTTGTGGCTCTTATACTGCATGTTAGAACACAATAGTTAAAATAAACATTTTAAACTATACTTGTGTTTTGGTCAGTTCTCATTGTGGACAAGCATAAGAGTGTGAGCGATAAGGTATGTCTTGTTACCACAATTCTTGAGAGAAAAGGGAGTGATATGTTCCCAGGTGTCTAGTCATTTGCATCTTTGTCACTGTGTAGGAGAGTAAATGAGACACTATTGCTAGTCGGTCCTGGGCTTGTGGGCACTAAGGTGGTAGGAAGGCTTAGCCCCTATATCCCTGCAACAATCCCCGCAATGGTACACAGGGGCTGTGCTGGCAGTTGTGGCATGTTTGCGAATATCATGCATGGTTTAAAAAAATCTATTTTGAACACATAACTTGTGTCACTAACACCCCCATTTCTTAAACATGGGGTCAGAGTACCTCTACTCTGAACCCTTATGTTCGTTTTGTCTGAGATTTTGAGCCCCAGGACTGTTCCTAAGCAATAAAATGGCAGCCGCAACTTTCTGATCAGGTTCCATCTAGCCAATCAGATTATTCACGTTGGCGCGTATTTGCGCTTAATCGTGAAACAACTGCGAAATATCCGCAACCGGATATTTCACTATAGTTTTAAACTTACATTTCTCAACAACTACTGAAGGGATTTTTACCAATTAAGCAAAAGGCACTTCCTTGAACAAACATCTACCTCCCTGCCAAATTTGGTGTAAGGCTGTTCAGCGGCTCAGGCAGTCTCTGTAGCTACAGGTTCCTATGGGAATTAACATTACAAACGTACCCTTAGTTCATCCCCCAAATTCTTGATCCCCACTGCACGGGTCATCCTCCAAACTTTCCATTACAGCAAGAACCTACCTTCACAGTTTTTTCACGAAGATAGGCCAAACAACGCCAAAGTTATAGCCAAGTGAAAATATGTTTTTCCTTTGGGAATTAGGTCCTAACTATAGCTACTTACTGGCGACTATATATATAGGTACCAGCAATCTTGTGCTAGGCGGCTGATTGGCAGTTGCATGGCGGCTCCCTTTTACCCCAGCGGCAAATTGCGGCATCAGCTCCGGCCCCTTCCAGCCCCCAAGGTAGAGAGTAATTTGCTGGAGGGTAAGAAGCTGAAAGCAGAGGGCCCCTCTCCCAGTGAACGGTGATCGGTGGATTGGGTCAAACAGGAGCGGTTTGCAGGCATGAAAGGTGGGTCAGACCTGTGGCCCCTCTGGTGGTGCGGAAACGGCCAGCATCAGGCTAGCGTGGCTTGCACCCATGGTGGGTAGTAATCCATAACCCTTTGCCTGTGGGGGAGGTCTGGGCTGTTTCGAGGTTTGGCAGCCCTATGCGGTGCCTATCACACTGTGCATGCCAATGCACAACATCCATATTTTGCATTGTGGCGGGTGCTGCTTACAGCACCTCCCGCTGCAATGTAAAATATGCAGGATCCGACCGCCAGGGTGGTGGTTGCATCCTAATTGCCAAGGTGGGACCGACACCTCTGGCGGTCACTCCCGTGCACTGGTACAGTGGCGGGAGAACAATGTCCGCCCGACATCGTAGTAGACCCCATAGTTGGTACAGAATCAAAATATTGAAGCACAGTGTGTCTCTATCCTTTCTTACATCATAGGTAGATCCACAACAGGAGATGTGATGCAGCACTGTCGTAATTTGGCAGCACCTGAGTTGGCATTTAGCTCAGCTACTTAAGCTTTCTTCGTTAACTTGACCAAACGTGCAGGAGCCATTTTGTATTCCCTGGCTTCCATTTTGTATGAACATGCTGCCTCGTGGTCAGCATGCCCTTTCGTCCTTTCTCTGTACCTATGACCATTTACCCTGCCCAGCAACAGGCTATTTTTAGCACTGGTCAATCTCGCGCATGCGTACTCGCACGAACTGACTAACGAGTGGTCATCTCTCAGGAATGTTCTTTTCAACTGACCAGTGGTACTAAACTCCTCCCACATGTTGGCTGTGTTCCAAAAATGCCCTTATATGTACTTAAACTGTTCAAAAGTATACCGCCTACCTTTTTATTGCTGTTAAACTGTATAAAAGAGGTCGCTCACCGATGTTCGGTGTGATACTTCTTGCATTACCGAAGGGTGCTGTAGGATTGTACCACCACCCCATGGGGTCTTAATAAACTTGTCTTTTGCATTTCCAGTTTCCGTGCCAACGTCTATTTCTAAGGTGTTAGAGAGTTTTTGCAGAATATGTAGACCTGACAGAACCCGATACCACAATTGGCGACCACGAAGGGACTCATCGGCGACTCGGATGCCCGAAGGAGTGGTCGTGACGAAGGATTGGAAACTCGCCATGGACGCGTACGCTGCCACTGAGTGACCCGAGTCTTGGCACCCACGGTGTTTCTTCCTTTCCTTCCGACCTGACCTTCCAGGTGGCGCCGCTCCTCGACTGAGATCCTGATCGGTTGGGTTGTCGTGCAGTGCCCGTTTGGCTGATTCGATTAAAGGAACTTGGCAGTTGGAACCTGGGGGTTTGAGAATCTTTGGTAAGCTTGCGATTGGTAAGGTAGTCTACTGACACTTACTGTGGCTTTTTGAATTTGTTTGAGTTAGCTAACGTTTGGACCTATGATTTGATCTATATGTGGAGTGCACCTCAGATAGGCAGGCATGTAGGGATATTTCTCTGATTTTGTCTTTGTTTGAACGGCGCACCATGTGTAAAAAGCATATTTAAGTGCCATTTTTGTAATATTGCGTTTTTGTGATATTTTGACATGCCTGTTTTAAGCACACTCCGAGGAATGTGCTGTCTTGGAAATGGTACCAATTATCGATTAAATGAATATCACCCGGCTCCCCCAGAGGGAACCCCTACTCGCGAAAAGTACATAAAATTTGGCCTTCCCATTATAATGTATAGTACATTATGGCATAGATATACGAAAACCGATCGTGAATTGCAATGGCCACTACATGGGTCATTTGATTTACGAAAGGTTCAGTATGTGGAACAATGTTTGTTTCAGCGCAGGTCTAGACAGGATATGTTTGATTGTGTGCGTATGTGGGAGAAAGCAGTGCGTGAACGAATGAAGCGTGAACAAGCCTTGGCGGATAAGGAGCAGCGAAAGGCTGCTCGTGATAAAGCTTAACAGCTGCAGGAAAAAGAATTGCAGGAACAGAAAGAGAGGGAGACTCGAGAACGTAATTTACAGGTTAATGGTCAGTTTCCTGTCTGACATCCTCTTTATCCTGTCCTTACTAATGAATTGGATGATTTTTCATTATTAGATCATTGCCCGCCTCCGTATGTTCCGCCTACGGCTCCGTATGAGGACTCGGACTCGGATGATCAGAATAAACAGCGTACTAGGTTAACTGCTGACCGAGCTACGGAATTGCGCGGGTTTGCTCGTAAACTTAACACAAATTCTATACCTGTTTCAGAGATTGATGATCATATGGGTAGATGGACTAAAAAAGAACGATTGTACTTTCTGGATCATTTTGGGGATGAAGTTGTTGAACGGTTTAGACGGTATTGCACTGAGTTGGAACCTAAGGATATATCAGTTGGTCATGATAATTTTCGTAAAGGTCTCTTTGTTCTTGCAGATGCGGATAAGTTTTTCCAGCGTTTGGTTCAGCTACGGGATGAAGCGTCACGGCTACGGTGTTGAAAAAGACACAGGATTCGTCTTCGTCTGGAACTACAGAAGTTTCCAAAGAGTGGCCTATCTCGGGAACAGATAAGAGCGCTGCGGTTAATGTTATGCCTATGCGAGAAGCCGCGCCTTTGTATGTCCCTCCTAAAGGGCTGGGTACAGATGATGCTAAAAGGTCCAAAGATTCAAAGGGCTATTTCATATATAATTGGGTTTATACACCGTGGAATAGAACAGATGTTATGGCGCTTAAGAATGCTTTGCCTGACCCTCGTAAAAATTCAGCAGCTTTCTATGAAGGGGTGGAAGGTGCTATTTCTTCGTGTGTTATGACATTAGTTGATATTGATCTGTTCTTTTGATTGATATTGCCTCCTGATATGTGGAGGGCGATTCGTAAGTTTGATGACCGAGCGATTTTAGGTGCAGATTGGAAGGACATAGCTCGAGCTGATTTAGATAGGGAACCCGCATGTAAACCATGTCAATTAATCTTAGACCTCCCAGAGGCTATTTTGAATAAATTAAAAACGCTTGTTCCCCCTAAGAAAATTGATTGGACAATGTTGGCGTCTTGCAAACAGAAGTCGGACGAAACGGTCTCCAACTTCTTTTCACGTTTCGAGGAAGCGTTTCATGATTACAGTGGTCAATTATTAACAGAAGACACGGGCAGGCATTTGTTCGTTGATAAGTATGTGGCTAATCTTCTACCGGAGATTGCAAAACGGTTAAAAACTAGTGAAAGTTCATGGACCACCGCAACCCCTGCATCTTTATTGACTATGGCTCAGTACTATGAATGACAGGAATTGGAGGCTAAGGAAAGTAGTGATAAGAAAGCGAAGGATTTGAAAATGAAGGTGATGTTGGCTCAGGTTTATGCTACGCAACCGAGAGGGAACAATAGGGGTAGACGAGGATCGTATGATGCGTCTTCTCCCCGTACCGATATTTCTGAAGATCAGTGTGCATACTGTAAACAGTTTGGACATTGGGCTTCGGATTGTCCGGTGCTTCGAGAACAGCGAAATCAGCGTGGTCGAGGGAGTGGAAGGTTTCGGAATAGTTATACAGGATCGAGGGGAGGAGGAGTAAGTGATCGCGGAAGGGTTGAAGCGAGAGGTCGTGGTCAGACTGATTATAATACTTTTGATCGACGGAATCAGTATCAGATAGCTGAGGGCGAATCTGCTGAGGCACAGGATAGTCATTTTGCATAGGATTGCGTAGGATGGGGTATGGAATCGGTGGAAGTACCAGTAGATCAAAGGGGTCCCTATATATCAGCGAATGTTTTGGGTTCTACTGATCAGTTTCTGGTCGATACAGGAGCTACTCGTAGCGCTCTGTCCAAACACTTGGTTCCAAGGGCTTGACCTGTCTGGCGAAACGATTACGTCAATAGGGTTCGATGGAACATCCTCCCTTAGCCCACTATCCCAACCGCTTACATTCCACATTGATAAATTTGTTCCTCCATGTCCGTTCTTATTATCTCCAAACACGCCAGATAATATTGTGGGATTGGATATGTTAAAACACTTTCGAGCAACTATACGCTGTGCCCCTGAAGGGGTGTGGGTTATTTTGAATGAGAACTACCCGGAGGTTGAGAGATTGTGCCTCATGCAAGAGGCCGATGCGTTAGCCTCTCTCCCAAGCACTTTATGGGCCACTTCTGACACCGATGTGGGTCAAATGATCATCCCTCCAGTACTCATTACTGTAAAGGAGGGAGTGTCTTTACCTCGTATAGCGCAGTACAAAATCTCTAGAGAAGGAGAAGTTGCCTTGACACATATTGTAAATGACCTGATTGCAGCAGGGGTGGTGGAGGAAGTCTCTTATAATGTGTGTAACAGTCCAATTCTGCCGATCCTCAAGAAAGACACGGACACTAAAATGTATCATTTTATTATTGATTTGAGAGAAATCAATAAGATAGTAGTGCCCCAGTATCCAGTGGTGTCTGATATTACTACATTACTCACTTTGGTTCCACCCACAGCCACTACATTTACGGTAATCGATTTGAAAAACGCTTTCTTTTCGATTCCCATTCATCCTGATAGCCGATATTTGTTCGGCTTTACATTAAATAATAAATCGTATAGATTTTGTAGGGTTCCTCAAGGCTACACAGAAAGCCCTAGCATCTATAGTCAGGCATTAAACAGACAGCTTGATTCTTTTGATTTACAAACTGGGGTGGTTCTTATTCAATATGTGGACGATATTTTATTAGCAGCAGATACACAGAAGCAAAGTGAGGAGAGTACACTTTCTCTGCTTTCCTTTCTTGCCCGGAACAATCACAAGGTTTCGAGGAAGAAGTTGCAATATTGTAGACCAAAGGTGACCTACCTCGGTCATCTTTTGTCTAAGGAGGGGCGTGCACTGACACCAGATCGAATTCAAGCAATTTTAGATACGCCAGTCCCTTGCACTCAGAAAGATGTTCGTGCCTTCATAGGTTTGGCGTCTTTTTGTAGGCAATGGATACTAGGATTCTCACACATTATAAAACCTTTGTTAGCATTATTGTCAAAACTACACCGATTCCTATTGAATGGACAGATGAATGTCAGAATGCTTTTGAACAATTGAGACAAGCCCTTTGTTCTGCACCAGTGTTAGGTACACCTGACTACACGAAGATCTTTACACTGTATGTACACGACAAGGATGGGTGCGCATTGTCAGTCTTAGTGCAGACACACGGAGACAAACAGAGACCTTGTGCGTACTTCTCGGCAGTACTCGACCCAGTGGCTCGAGGACTGCCTGGATGTTTTCGAGCAGTTGCAGCAACAGCAGTGGCTATACGACAGAGTGAGGGAATAGTGTTGTCACACAAATTATTGGTGTTAGTTCCCCATGCGGTAGATGCTTTGTTGGACCAAACGAAAACACAGCATCTAACTAGTGCTCGTTTAACAGGATACGAGCTAACACTGTTGGCGCCACATATTACATAAAGAGATGCGCCACTTTGAACCCTGCTACTTCATTGCCTTATCCTGTTGCTGAGACCCAGAAGGAAGAACACCATGATTGTGTTTTCCTGACTGAAGAACAAACAAAGGGTCGTATCGACTTACAGGATACGCCACTTCCAGACGTAGATGGGGAACTGTGGGTTGATGGATCGTGTTTAAAGTTGCCAGATGGTACGACTTCCGCAGCTTATGCGATCACGACACTTAAGACAGTGGTAGAAACAGCACAAATACCGCAGAAATCGGCCCAAGCAGCTGAATTGATAGCCTTAACGAAAGCATGTGAGTTAAGTGCTGGATTGTGTGTAAATATCTACACTGATAGTCGTTATGCTTTTGGAGTAGTGCATGATTTTGGCCTACTCTGGAAGGAGCGAGGGTTCTTGACCTCGCATGGAGCACTGTGGAACGGACCCCTCCCCTACCTCTATTGGGCGGTGGCTCAGTACCGATTCTCTCGGCTCCGATGATGGTCTCACCGCGTCCCTGGCAACCCGGCATATTCCCCTTTCTCTTTCCATGCAGGAATCGAGTACGAGTGACGGCAACCCGGAAGTACCTGTTGCTGACCCCGGAAGTCCCGCCTACGATCCCGGACCGGAACACGGAAAAGGACGCCGCGGAGAAGGAGCAGAGTTCTTGACGGCGGACTCGTGGCAGGAGACAGCATACCAAGAACTGAAGGCGGTGGACGGAGAAAGCGGAGAAGCGAAGAGCGGAGGCGAGGAGGAAGAGATCTGGAGCGAGGACTGGTGGAGTCCTGTGGAGGTGGCTGGAGAGCGGCCGCAACTCGGAGAAGAGTTGCGGCGGGGCATGTAAGTACCCTGTCTCCTGAACTGCAGGTCGACTTGTATCATAGTGTATATAAGCAATCCCCTCACTGTATAGCACTCCTAGGAGCACTGTATATACGCGCACTTCCCGAGACCCTGTATATAGTGAATACCGCCACCGGACCCCTCACGGCTTTCACCCTTTGCCTTTCCCGCTTGAATTCCCTTCCGTCTTCGACCCTTCCGACCCCTCCTCACTCTCTCTTCTACCCCATCACAAACCGGGTGTTGGTGTCATTGGTCAGTACTCAACGACGAGGACTAAACTGCCCTATTTTGTCTCTCTTTAACTCCGAGGGCCACCGGATCCCCAAGTCTGGAAGAAGAAGACGTACCGCACCTGCTCATCGCGGATCCCTCCTCCCTGACGACAGCCCTCCGGAGCCTTCTCTCTCCAATCCTGTGTTTCCTCTACCTCTACGAACTCTATATCTGTCTGTGTTAATAAAAAGAGCTGAAAATATAGCTCACTACATACGGCCTCCACGCCTGTTCTTCCGGTCCGCCCAAACCCAAAGCCCACAGGTGGTGTCAGAAGTGGGATACACCGGAAGCATGGAGGCTGCAGTAAAAAAGCTGGCCGAATCCCAGGAGCAGATGGGAAAGCTCATGGAACAATTCCTAAAGACTGCCGAAGAGGACCGTGGGCAGTTACACGACGTCCTGAAGGGTCAAGGCACGGCCCAGGACCAAGCCCTAGGAAAACTAACTGACGTGTTGGGACAACAGAGGCCCGTTACTTCCCTTCCGTCGGTAGTGCTACAAAAGTATGTTCCAGGCGAAGACCCAGACTTTTTCTTTACAAACTTTGAACGCTTGGCCCATGCTGCTGCTTGGCCAGCCGACCGCTGGGGTCACTATTTGGGTCCTTTGCTTACCGGAGAGTTACAGGCAGCCTACCAGCAGGCCAACGTCCAGGGGCAGACCCCGTATGCTGATATAAAGACATGCATTTTGGAACGCCTAGGAATCGACGAGGACACCTATAGGATACGCCTCAGACAAGTGAAGGAAGGACCACAAGAAAACCCCAGGGCTCTTTCCTTCCGTATCCAGGATTTGGCTAATCGTTGGCTGAAACCCGCCACCTCCTCCAAAGACGATATTTTGGCCAAAATATATTTGGAGCAATTTTTGGCTTCCTTGCATCCCTCCACGCAGAAGTGGGTACGCCAGCACGCCCGCTTAACGCTAGAAACGGCCGTGGAAATCGCCAGCGCTTTCAATCATGCCCAGGAGACACAAAGGATAAAGGATGAGCACCCAACCCGAGGTCATCACCCCAATCACATCCGAGCCCAAAGACCTCCACCGCCTAGAAAACCAGAACCAACTCCCCTTTTTCCTTACCCTGTCCTACCACGACCACCGAACCCCGGACCCCAGTGCTACCATTGTGGAGGATACGGTCACATCGCCAGGGTTTGCCCCCAGAGAGAAGAACCCATGGAGGTGGGGTTGGTTAGGAATCTGGTATGTGACACCCCGGAGATGGAACCCCCTCGTTTTCACTGTCCAGTGAGGATTGACGGTCAACCAATGAGCGCTCTGGCTGATTCCGGTTGCCGGCAAAGCGTACTGCGCCCTCAGGAACTGCCCACTCGCATAGGACCCGTGACCGGTACTGTCGCCATCCAGTGCGTACACGGCGACACTAAGACATATCCCACTGCCAGGGTGCGGGTACAACATCATGCAGACCAAGGAAGCCTTCTGAACGTAGGCCTGGTACCCACTTTACCGGAACAAATAATACTGGGCAGTGACTATAGCGGTCTTCCTCACCTCCTCCAGAAAACAACAGACTCACTTGAGAAGTGGTGGGCAGAAGCACCGTTTCCCCAATCCAGTGCTACTCCAAACATGCCGGACAAACCCTACAAAACCAAGAGCCAAAAGAAGAAGGAGAAAAGAAAGCACGCTACCGCATATCCCGTGCAAGTGAACGACCATCCTTGGGAGACTGACAGGGAGTTCCGAGCGGCTCAGCAAGAAGATCCCATGCTACAGAATGCCTGGAACCAGGCTCTGGATAACGAAGACCCTCTTCAAGTAGGTCCCTACTTCTATAAACGGAACGGACTGTTATACAGGAAGGGCAGCCCTCAGCAAGCATCACAGTTGTTAATCCCTGGCCCCTTTCAGGAGAAAGTGTTGTTCCTGGCCCACAGCCACCTATTAGGGGGACATTTTGGTGATGTAAAAACGGGACAATCCATTCTCGACCGGTTCTATTGGCCGGGGGTCCATCAGCAGATAAAACGCTACTGTCAAGAATGTCCCGTCTGCCAGAAAAACAGCCGATATCGCCCTCCCCGAGTACCCCTCCTGCCTATGCCCCTCATAGACGTACCCTTTAGTCGGGTTGGCATGGACCTTATCGGTCCTCTGCTTCCTTCCAGAAGTGGGTGTCGATATGCGCTGGTTCTGGTGGACTACGCCACTCGGTTTCCAGAAGCAGTGGCCTTAAAACAACCTACCACCCAGAACATTGCAAAAGCACTTATTTCAATATTTGCACAAGTAGGTTTTCCCCGAGAGATCCTAACGGATCAAGGGACCCCCTTTGTTTCCTCCCTCATGAAACAGGTGTGCTCACAGCTTGGTGTCAAACAGATAAGGACCTCTGCTTATCACCCCCAGACCGATGGCCTGGTTGAACGCTATAATGCCACCCTAAAGACTACGTTAAAGAAACTACTGGCCCTCGAAAGCAAAAGGTGGGAAGAGATGCTACCCCTAGCCTTGTTTGCAATCCGATGCAAGGTCCAAAGAAGCACCGGTTTCTCCCCATACGAATTGTTGTATGGAAGGGCTCCCCGAACCCTGTTGGACATGGCAAAAGAAGCGTGGGAGGCTGAACCTGATCGCACCAAACCCCTCCCAGAATATGTGGCTAACCTAAAAACTCACTTGGGACAAATACGAGAAATTGTGCGTCAGAATCTGTTGACGGCACAGGCATCTCAAAAACGTCAATATGACAAGGGGACTAGGGCCCGTTCATTCAACCCAGGTGATCTGGTACTTCTCCTTCTGCCATCCTCAGACCATAAACTCCTGGGTCAGTGGCAGGGTCCTTTTGAAGTCCTACGTCAGGTAACCCCTGTGACCTATGAAATAGAGTTGGATCCCCAACGAAGGGTCTCCCAGATTTACCATATAAATCTCCTAAAACGATGGGAAGGACCCCGACCTGTTCTGTCCAGTCTTGCAACCCCAACAGCCCTCCCTTATGAGGTCTGTTTTGATCCCGACTTGCGGGACCCCCAAAGAGAAGAACTACGTACTGCCTTGACCTCCCTACAGCAGGTGTTTTCCTCCTTGCCGGGCCATACCAAGGTTGTAGAACACTGTATTCGGACTGAACCTGGGAAAACCGTGAGACAACGGCCCTATCGAGTTCCAGAGGCTCGAAGGACGGTAATCAAGGAGGAGACTGACATGATGCTAAAAATGGGCGTCATTGAACCGTCCATCAGTCACTGGAACTCCCCTATTGTTTTGGTACCGAAGCCGGATGGCTCGGTACGTTTCTGCATCGACTTCCGGGAGGTCAACAAAATATCCTGTTTTGATACATACCCGTTACCCAGGGTTGATGAAATGGTGGAACGCATAGGCAAGGCTAAGTTCATCAGTACCCTTGACCTCTGTAAAGGCTATTGGCAGATCCCACTCCGCGCAGAGGACAAAAAGAAAACAGCCTTTTCAACCCCGGATGGCCTGTTTCAATTCAAGGTGATGCCCTTTGGCCTTCACGGTGCCCCCGCCACCTTTCAGAGGGCCATGAATCAGGTCCTCCATCCTCATTCCCGATACGCCGGGGCGTACCTGGATGACATTATCATCTATAGTGACACTTGGACCCAACACCTACATCACTTACAAGAAGTCATTTCCTCGCTGGGAAGCCATGGCTTTACCATCAATCCCTCCAAGACCATGCTGGCCGCTCAAACCGTAAAATATCTGGGGTTCCTCCTGGGCAAGGGAGTCATCAGACCTCAAAATAAAAAAATAGATGCCATACAATCTATCCCTTTCCCGCGAACACGGAAAGAATTGAGGGCTTTCCTGGGCCTCCTGGGTTACTACAGGAGGTTCATTCCCCGCTTTTCCCAAACAGCCGCTCCCTTAACAGACCTCCTCAAGAAGTCCACAAAAGCCGAGGAGGCCCTCTGCCATCCAACCCTGGAGATGCTTCATGCCTTCAGCCAACTGAAGCAGTCTCTGGTTTCCGAACCCGTTCTAGTTAGTCCCGACTACACCAAGGCGTTTATCCTTCAAACGGATGCGTCAGACCAGGGTATAGGGGCCGTGCTATCCCAGAAAGACAGGGACGGTAATGAGAGACCAATCCTCTACCTAAGTCGAAAACTCTTTCCCCGGGAGCGGAATTATGCGGTTATCGAAAAGGAGGCCTTGGCTATCAAATGGGCTGTAGAAAGCCTTCGTTACTACTTGGATGGTCGCGAATTCACCCTGTATACGGACCATGCGCCATTAGAATGGATGGCAAGAAACAAAGGACACAATGACCGTGTTCTACGATGGTTCCTTACTCTTCAGCCCTACAGATTTAAAACACTACACCGAAAAGGGGTGGAGCAGGGAAATGCCGACTACTTGTCTCGTCACCCACCCCCAACTAACTCTAGTAGAAAGATGGCTAGGGGAAAGGGATGTGGAACGGACCCCTCCCCTACCTCTATTGGGCGGTGGCTCAGTACCGATTCTCTGGGCTCCGATGATGGTCTCACCGCGTCCCTGGCAACCCGGCATATTCCCCTTTCTCTTTCCATGCAGGAATCGAGTACGAGTGACGGCAACCTGGAAGTACCTGTTGCTGACCCCGGAAGTCCCGCCTACGATCCCGGACCGGAACACGGAAAAGGACGCCGCGGAGAAGGAGCAGAGTTCTTGACGGCGGACTCGTGGCAGGAGACAGCATACCAAGAACTGAAGGCGGTGGACGGAGAAAGCGGAGAAGCGAAGAGCGGAGGCGAGGAGGAAGAGATCTGGAGCGTGGACTGGTGGAGTCCTGTGGAGGTGGCTGGAGAGCGGCCGCAACTCGGAGAAGAGTTGCGGCGGGGCATGTAAGTACCCTGTCTCCTGAACTGCAGGTCGACTTGTATCATAGTGTATATAAGCAATCCCCTCACTGTATAGCACTCCTAGGAGCACTGTATATACGCGCACTTCCCGAGACCCTGTATATAGTGAATACCGCCACCGGACCCCTCACGGCTTTCACTCTTTGCCTTTCCCGCTTGAATTCCCTTCCGTCTTCGACCCTTCCGACCCCTCCTCACTCTCTCTTCTACCCCATCACAAACCGGGTGTTGGTGTCATTGGTCAGTACTCAACGACGAGGACTAAACTGCCCTATTTTGTCTCTCTTTAACTCCGAGGGCCACCGGATCCCCAAGTCTGGAAGAAGAAGACGTACCGCACCTGCTCATCGCGGATCCCTCCTCCCTGACGACAGCCCTCCGGAGCCTTCTCTCTCCAATCCTGTGTTTCCTCTACCTCTACGAACTCTATATCTGTCTGTGTTAATAAAAAGAGCTGAAGATATAGCTCACTACATACGGCCTCCACGCCTGTTCTTCCGGTCCGCCCAAACCCAAAGCCCACAAGCACATATTATGCATGGAGAATTAGTACGCGATCTCCTGAATGCACTAATATGTCCAAAGAAAGTAGCGATAATCAAATGTAGTGCACATAAGAAAGTGACAGACAAAATAGGACAAGGAAACGCTTTTGCAGATCGCATAGCGAGAGAGACTGCTATGTTACAAAATGTCTCTCCTATGTATGTGGTGAAATCACAGGCTGAGCGATGGCATGATGCTAGAGAAGAAATACTAGACATACAAAAATCAGCATCTGAAGCAGAACTTACAACCTGGGCGACAGAGGGAGTGTTGGATGATGAGGGTTGTTGGCGTAGCAAAGATATGGAAAGATGGAAATTGCCTGCTGCTTATTTGCAAGCAATGGTTCAAATGACACATGGGCTGGCACATGTTGGAGCTCTTGCAATTACCAAATTACTTACACGAGTTTGGGAGCATCCTGAGATTGCTAGTACTGCCAAGAGAGTAGTGCAGACCTGTCTGATATGCTTACAGTACAATCCTGCAAAAGGGACTTATACTCCTAAAGGAGGGTTTGTTCCACCTACTGCACCGTTTGAAGTACTGCAAATGGATTACATCCAGCTGGAGCACTGTAATAACCTGAAGTATGTCTTAGTGGTGGTGTGTGCCTTCAGTAAGTGGATTGAGGCCTACCCCACGAAAGATAATACAGCATTGACAACAGCTAAGGTGTTACTTAATGAGTACTTCCCACGCTATGGTGTTTGTAAATTTTTGTGGAATGATAATGGACCTCATTTTGTTGGGAAAGTGGTGGAGTACGTCTTGAAAGGATTGGGAATTAAGCAGAAATTTCATGCTGTATTCCATCCGCAGTCAACAGGTCTAGTAGAAAGGTATAATGCTACTCTGAAGCTGAAGCTAGCAAAGATCGTGGCATCTACGTCTTTGAAATGGCCAGACGCTTTGCCTTTGGCATTTCTGTTTATTAGATCAGTGCCACATTCACGATCTGGCCTCACACCCTATGAAGTGGTATTTGGAAGGCCTATGAATATTTGGGGAGTTCCTAAACCTCGTTTGATACATGATGTGCCTTGTATAATGATGAACGATTATTTGGCACGGTTAACAAATTATTGACTTTCTATTCATCAACAGGTTCGAGAAGCGCTCCCCGACAATTCCACTGGAGAGGCTCATGGTCTTCGTCCTGGAGACCACGTGATGGTCCGCTCATTCGAGAGATCCAGCAGTTTGGAGCCGAGATGGCGTGGCCCTGAACAAGTGCTGCTGGCAACCCGGACGGCCGTGCGAGTCACGAATAAGAAGCAGTGGGTGCACTCAACTCATTGCCGCCGTGTTTCTCCCGATCTGGTGAATCCTGCAGTGTTGTCTGACTACCGAGACATCCTGGATGCAGAAAAGAGCCCAGCTGCCACGCCTAACGAATCGGAGGGAGCCTTCCCGGACCACACTGTCTCTGATGCAGCGAAGTATAATTTGCGTTCAAGAAAAGCTGTTGTTTTGTCCAAGACTGGCTGAGTGACCGTTCTGAGGTTTGTGAAAACGGATGCCGAGAATATCAAGGGGCCGGGGGTCAGTTCTGTCCAGTGTAGCGACACCCGTCTTGAATCTTGGAGAAGAAACCAGCGGCAGCCTCAGTCCTTAGCACTCATTTTCTTATTTTTTAGTTTTGCTTTGAAGATTTTGGTTTTGTGAACTATGGCACCTACTACGACGAGAAACAAGAGAATTCTTGGTGCTGTGCTTTTTGTTGCGACTATAGTGGTAATAGCAGTAATAGCTTGGATTATAGAACGATTGCTTCCTGCACGAAAATATTTACTGCCTACCACACCAAGCCCATCTGAACATTTTCATTTTACTCTGCCTTATCATGAAGAGAGACATATACAGACTTATTTGAATAACAGTTTCATTCAGATTTTACACCACACCCATAATATGACAAACACTTCAAATTGTTGGGTATGTGGAATGTTGCCTGGACATCAAAAGAAAGGAGGAACTCCACTTATTCCTCTTCCATTTTCTCATAATGGTTCATGTAATGCTTGGTATACTCTTCTTTTTACTCTAAGATGGCCAACTAAAGGTGGACTACTCTTTCGATTAAACAAAGTATGCTACAATGATAGAGATGGTCATCCACAAGCAGAAGGAACTAAATTCGAGTGGGAAGAATACTGACCGGACAATGTGTCTACACCTCGTATTTTCACCAATCTAAGAACTATAAATATGTCTAGTTTACATGTAATTACAGTTATTTTTTTTTTTTTTTTTTTTTTTTGTTCAAAAACCTTTATTTGAGCAAGCATAGAAAAATACAAGAATGGGCCTACAACCTCACGGGCTGGCCGCTAATAATAAGGCACAAGGCACGAATCAGAAGTGTACACCCGTGGTCAGGCACAAATCTAGCACCAAGCATTACTCCCAACATGTCACAGAGCATATTAAATTTTTATTTTATACAAAAAGAAAAACAAACACAAGAAAGGCGAATGCACGGTAATCAAGGTCAGCCCAAAGAACGGAGGGGATGGTCAACAATCAGGAGGACCTACCAAGAGCCCTGAGGCTCCAACAAAATCGGGGGGGGGGGGAGCAGCGGGGAGAATCGGAAATTAAAAAAAAAACAGTATGAAAGGGTTCCGGGAACGCTCGCCTAGGGAGATAGGACAACATCAGTAGTGCCTACAAGGGGAGGTGTACAGATATCCCCACGATATTCATTCCACTGGCCCCAAATCTTCGTCCACGCCCTGGGTCTGCCCCTGGCCACATAAACAGTCTTCTCACGAAACATGGACCAGTCCATGTTGTCCTCCCATTTCGAGACCTCAGGGGGCCTGGATGCGCCCCAGAGTTGCGCAATATCCCGTTTCGCAATCATGTAACCCAAGGTCGCCCACCTGGTCTGGGCCACAGAGTAGTCAGTGGGTTCCCACACATTCAACAGACATCGGCGAGGCTCCGGCCGCAGGGCAACACCAGTCACAGCAGTCGTCACCTCGAGCACAGCAGTCCAGTAAGCCACCACAACCGGGCACTCCCAAAGAATGTGTAAAAAAGTAGTACTCGACCCACAACCACGCTTACATAACCCATCCAAGGAAAAGCCCATCGCTACCAGACGCGGACCAGTGACATACACTCGATGAAGGATTTTAAGTTGAACCAAACGGAGACGGGCAGGAATGGCCACCTCCTTGGGGGAAGAGAGTGCCGATTGCCAATCCTCGTCGTCCAGTTCCAACCCATCGCCGACCCAAGCCTCCCGAAGTCGGACCAATAAGTCAGCCCGATTATTGATCAGCTTCTTATAGATCAGGGAAATAGTGCTATCAGGTAGGTGACCATCAAGGACACGATCTTCGAGGGGGGAAGACTCGGGCAGGGCCTCATCAGGAGTCAAGACTGAGGTGAGGGCGTGCCGGACCTGCAGATAACGAAAAAATTCCCTACCATCCAAACCATATTCCTCCTGGAGGGCCTGGAACGACTTCACACTACCTTTCGAACATACATCACCCACCTTACATATACCAATCATATCCCAGTGGTCGAAGCCCTTAGTAGACCAGAGACACCCCAAACGTTCCGAGGCATAAAGCGGCGTCGCCAGCGTCAGTCGATCCTCCCATCCCAAACTCACATTCGCGGCTCGCCACACAGTTACTGCAATCCTGGACGGGCCCACAAGATGGCGCCCGGCTGATCGAGAATAAAGCGCTCTATTAAAGTCCCCACCCGGCAGCTGAAGTCTATCCATCTCGAATGCAGGATTTCGACCCGGTGAAGACATCACGTGATTAATAGCAGACAGCTGGGAAGCCCAATAATATCGCTTGATATCGGGGAGCGCCATGCCCCCGTCGTACCAAGGGATGGTGAGTTTCGCGAGGGCAATACGTGGACGCCCGTCCCAAATCAATTGCCTTTGAAGACTCTCGATCTCTCGGAAATAGGTCTTGGGGATAGCGTCATAGGAGTTCTGGAGCGCGTATAGGAACCGCGGCAAGGACATCATTTTAAACAGGGCCGCCCTGCCCAGAGGAGACAAAGGAAGCTTACGCCAACGGGCCACGTCCAGTCGCAATCTAAACAACGGGGGGAGGAGATTACGCTCAAATCGGAGCGAGGAGTCCAACGTAATAAAAATCCCTAAATATTTGAAGCCAGACTGGACCACCTGGACAGGAAGTCTGCTCGGCAGTGGGGGTAAAACACCCGAAAGAACATACACACAGGACTTGGCCCAGTTAATAACGAGGCCTGAGTTGGCACCAAACGAAGTGAGAACGTCAAACAAAACTGTCAGAGATTTGCGCGGGGAAGTGAGATATAAAAGAATATCGTCCGCGTAAAGCGAAACGCGGTCCTCAAAGTCCGGAGACCAGCGAATCCCCTTGAGCGAAGGCTCCCACCGAAGCCAAGCAGCCAATGGTTCCAAGGCGAGTGCAAATAGCAACGGAGACAAGGGGCATCCCTGACGGGTACCCCTACCAAGGGTGAAAGGGGCCGATACTCTACCATTTACCACTACTTGTGCCAGAGGTTCCGCATATAATAACTTGATCCAACCAATAAACTCAGGGCAGAAACCAAATTTCTCAAGAGCCGCCCAAAGATAAGGCCACTCCACAGTGTCAAAAGCCATTGAGGCATCCAACGATGCCAAAATGGCCGGCTCCGTCAGAAGCCCCGCCCTCGCAATCGCGCCGTGGAGACGACCTAGGTTCAGAGCCGTGTTGCGATGCGGGATGAATCCGGATTGATCTGGATGGACCAAGCTACCAATGACTGTCAGGAGGCGGGACGCCAGGAGTTTCGCCAATACCTTGGGTTCAACATTTAGAAGAGATATGGGCCTATAGGATGAACAAAGGTCCCGCGGTTTACCCTCCTTGGGGATGACAACTATCGTGGCCAGTCGCTGATCATAGGGGAGAATACCCCGTTCCTGGGACTCCAGAAACATGGCGCGAAGATATGGCGCCACTCTGTCGGGACGCAACTTGTACAGTTCAATTGGCAACCCGTTCGGGCCCAACGCTTTGCCCGAACCGAGTGAACGGATGGCAGTAGCTATCTCATCAACAGTAAAGGGGGAATCCAACGCCACACGATCCAAATCAGAGACACTGGGCAGAGCTATATCACGCAATAGAAGGCGAGAGTCAACCACATCTCTCACCGACACAGGGGTATACACCACACGGAAGTATTCAGCAAAACGTTCAACTATTCCAATCGGGTCCGTCACACTCTCACCACTCGAAGACTGAATCACGGGCACCACACGATTAGCCCTCTCCTTCTTATCCAGCCATGCCAGCAATTTACCCGCCTTGTCACCCACATCATACAAACGACCCTGTTGCTCCCGAAACATCACTTTAGCAGCATCCGTGACCATGGATTTATAGGCAAATTGTTTCAGACCCAGGGCGTGGAGTTTCGCAGACGTGACACCAGATTCCAAAGCATCCTCCAATGCAGAAATCTCTCCCTCAAGGTCCACCACCTCCCTATTCCTCGCCCTCTTAGCTTCAACAATAAGGGAGAGGGCCTGCCCACGAATCACCGTCTTAAAGGCCTCCCATAGGGACACAGCTGAGGAAACCGACCCCTCGTTATCCAGAAAATACGCGTCCAAAGACTTAAGCAAAAGGCTGCGGGTCTCGGGGGAGGTAAGGTACCACGGATTGATGGGAGCTACCCGGCCCACTGCCTCCACTCCAATCTCAAAACGAAGCCAGAGCGGAGAGTGGTCAGAAATACCCCTGGGTAGATGTACAATCTCACGCACCGCTGGTGACTGAGCCGCAGGCATCAGGAAATAATCCAGTCTAGACAGACTCCCATGGGCCCCAGAATGAAAAGTGTATTGAAGCTGAGTAGGATGCAAAAGCCTCCAGCAATCTACCAAGCCAAAGGTATCCAAAAATCCACCCAACCACTGTTGGGCTGCAGGAGTATCCCTAGGGGGGTAGCGATCGTGGAGACCGGAGAACACCGAATTAAAATCACCAGCCAGAAAGAGCGTACTATCAGGGAGGTCCTACAAGACACGGCCCAAATCTGAAAAGGTAGAAGTCTGCAAGCCGGGGGGCACATAAACAGTAAATAAGGAGAGGGCACGACCCTCATAGCGACCCACAAGGACAGCATATCGCCCCATATCATCCAGAATGACATCATCAATAGCTAGGGGGAGGGAAGCCCGAACAAGGATACCCACCCCCCTAGAACCCGAGGTAAACCCCGAATGTGCTACGAGGCGATAGCCCCACCTATTCATTGCATGACAAACATTGCCTACCAAATGAGTCTCCTGTAGGAAAACAATATCAGGAGATAAACGTCGTATACATTTCAACACCACACTTCGTTTGATACGATCTCCCAGACCGTTAACGTTCCACGAAACAAATCTCAACACGCTACTCCCCATCCCACCCAACAAAGCCAAAACCCCCCACCAATGAGCATGACACCAGAAACGTCTTCAAATACAGGATAAAGTCGCCTTGAAAACAGAACACACGAACAACAAACTTCCCAACCACCCACCCCCCAAATAACATGAAAACACCCCCCACCCTGCACCCCTGCAAAAAGCTAAAAAGCCACCCCAACCTGCAGTGTGCCTGTCGCCCAAGAACCCCTATTCTACACAAAGACCCCGGAGGAGGAAAGGCTCCGTCCCACCCGCCACCCCGAACAAGACCAATGACGAGAAAAGAACATACATCAAATCACATAAGCGGTAGAGGAACAAGGGCACACACTCCTGGAAGAGTCATTCAAAACAAGGCACCAGGCATAGACGAAATGTTCAGCTCTCTACACCACCTTCAGCACCGCCCGGGTGGGCATCGGACTCAGTCTCAGGAGGTCGGCTAGGCAAGGAGTCCAGCCAGTCATTCACAGCATCCGGCCGATCAAAGAAGAAAGTTCGGTCATTATACTCAACCCGCAGCCTGGTCGTAAAGAGCATAGCGTAGCGCATCCCCATGTCCCTAAGACGCTTCTTGGCACCACGAAATCCCATCCGCTGTTTCTGGACCTGTTGGGAAAAGTCCGGATAAAAGTTCACTGTGGCATTCTCAAAGGCCACCGGGCCCTTCACCCGCGACGCCTGCAGGATAGCGTCCCGATCTCTATAGTGGAAAAGCTTGGCAACAATAGGTCTCGGCGGGGCGCCTGGCTTACCCTGGCCCCCCGGAACACGATGTGCACGCTCCACTGTGAAGAATTTACTAAGGCCAGAAGGAGAAAGGTGGTTCTGGATCAGGTCTTCAACCATGAGATCAACCGAGTGGGATTCAGGGTTCTCCGGTACACCAACCACGCGAACATTACAGCGACGTGCCCTGTTCTCAAAATCTTCCAAGCGCCGGGTCATGAAATCGTTCACCCTACGGAGATTGCCAATCTCCGTCTGTATCTCAGAGACGTCCGCCGTGAGGCTGGATGATTTGATATCCAACGACTTCACCTTTTCGTTCGTTTTGGAGAGATCGGCTCGAATTAGAGTCACATCGATTGCCACGGTGTCAATTTTGTGGGTCAAGGTTTCGTATTGTTGGCCTATCGACTCCCTCATGCCAGAAATGGCGCCCATGATATCCTGCAAGGAAGGCTCCGTCGACGCATCTACGACGTGGTCAGATGCACTAGGACCAGGCAGGGCAGCTCCGGGGGACCCCTTAGAATGGGTATAACGGTCCATAACGTTGGATTGGACCGGACCCCCGCGCAGAGGTGTCTTCGTCTTGCGCGTCTCCCGGTCCCCTCTGCCCGCCATTTTGGAGATGCGTCACAAGGAGATTCACCAGGGTCAACGGACCGGGCACCAGAAATGGGGGCCTCGGGACCAAAGGACCGTGACAAAGGTATCACCAGGATAGGGGCAGCCAAATAGAAGAACAGTTCAGCCAAAGGCCCGACAGCCGACGCGTGTCCTGGAACCAGCTCTGGCCCGACCCTCTCGCCGATGTCCCAGTCAGAGGCAGAATCGAAACCGAAACTTAAGAAGGGGACCCACCAGTCCAATCCCCCTGCCGTTGTTGTTCAACTCCAAGACGGCCACCGAACCTCACCCAGTCCAGGGCGCACCTCAAGGGCAGAGCCCAAAAGTTCAATTCACCATAACTCAGGCACCCGGTGTCAAAATAAAGTTCTGAAAGGTCCAGGTAGATCAGCCCAACGTCCTCTATACCAATCCTCGCGAAAAATCAGGATTCATGCAGGATATTATGCCGGGAGCGGCGGGGGTCCGGGGAGCGCTGTGCTCACGCGGCCATCTCGGATGCCCGCCAAGCTCCTCCTCCGTAATTACAGTTATTGACACTAAAGCTGAATTATGCATCCGTAATAAAGGCAATATTCCAGTAGGCAAGAGCGAATGTAACACTACTCTCACTTTTGACACACCAAATGGTATTACTTTTGTAGCAACACATAACACTTACTTCATTTGTGGAAATAAGGGATACCACCGTCTTCCTATTGGGTGGTTAGGAACTTGTTACATTTCTTTTGTGTTACCCCATGTATTTATTGCTCCACCTTTGTACTATAATGATTTTGTATTATATCACGACTTCATATTAAATAGGGATAAGAGAACATTAGAACTTGACAAGATTGACCAAACCGACACCTCTCTACAGCAATATGTAGATTTGAATTTAGGCCTGTTTTCCTTTGTTGGTGCTGCTTTAAACAGCAGAAAAATAAGACGATTAACACGTGTTGTAGAAGCTGTTGCAAATGAAACTGCCTCCGCCTTAGGGAACTTGACTGAAGAACTTCAAATTACTAGAATTGTTACGCTCCAGAACCGGATGGTTCTAGACGTAGTATTAGCTGATCGTGGGGGTGCATGCCGCATCATCGGAAGTAGTTGTTGTGTTTACGTACCTGATAACTCGCCTTCTGTGTATGATGCTATTTCTAAATTGCACAAAATTGCTGCTGAAATACACCCAGGGAATGGAACATGGACTTTTTCCTATTGGTTTTGGACTTTGCTTAGTACTTGGGGTTGGAAACTATTAACGATCCTATGTGTGATTATTGGAATTCTGTTCTTCTTTTGCCTTTGTATTCAATGTGGCCCTGCCTTATGTTCTATATGTATTACTGCCTGCATTCCATCCAAACGAGCTATTGTTAAGCATGAAAAAATAATCAACAAAGAGGTAGCACAACTGATGCAGATTAATATTGATAAAGAATATCCTGATTACTTCCATTATGAGGTAGCTTTAGCTAAATGCCAAAAGGGTCGTAATTTGGCAGCACCTGAGTTGGCATTTAGCTCAGCTACACAAGCTTTCTTCGTTAACTTGACCAAACATGCGGGAGCCATTTTGTATTCCCTGGCTTCCATTTTGTAAGAACATGCTGCCTCGTGGTCAGCATGCCCTTTCGTCCTTTCTCTGTACCTATGACCATTTACCCTGCCCAGCAACAGGCTATTTTTAGCACTGGTCAATCTCGCGCATGCGTACTCGCACGAACGGACTAACGAGTGGTCATCTCTCAGGAATGTTCTCTTCAACTGACCAGTGGTACTAAACTCCTCCCACATGTTGGCTGTGTTCCAAAAATGCCCTTATATGTACTTAAACTGTTCAAAAGTATACCGCCTACCTTTTTATTGCTGTTAAACTGTATAAAAGAGGTCGCTCACCGATGTTCGGTGTGATACTGCTTGCATTACCGAAGGGTGCTGTAGGATTGTACCACCACCCCATGGGGTCTTATCAATCAATCAATCAATCATGCCATTTGTATTGCGCACTACTCACCCGGGAGGGTCTCAAGGCGCTTGGGGGAGGGGTATGCTACTGCTCGAACAGCCAGGTCTTGAGTTGTTTCCTGAAGGCGAGATGGTCTTGGGTCAGCCGAAGGTGGATGGGGAGGGAGTTCCAAGTCTTGGCAGCCAGGTAAGAGAAGGATCTTCCTCCGGCGGTGGCTCTTCGGATGCGTGGTACGGCTGCGAGGACTAGGCTGGTGGACCGTAGCTGGCGGGTGGGCGTGTAGAAGGTCAGGCGGTCGATGAGGGACTTGGGGCCCAGGTCGTGGAGAGACTTGTGTGCGTGGGTGAGGAGCCGGAACGTGATCCTCTTGTCGACGGGGAGCCAGTGCAGGTTCCTCAGGTGGCTGGAGATGTGGCTGCGTCGGGGGACATCCAGGATGAGCGGGCGGAGGCGTTCTGGATGCGCTGGAGTCTTTTCTGTAGCTTGGCTGTGGTTCCGGCGTAGAGGGCGTTTCCGTAGTCCAGTCGGCTGGTGACGAGTGCCTGGGTGACAGTCTTCCTGGTCTCGGTCGGGATCCAGCGGAAGATCTTGCGAAGCATACGCAGGGTGTTGAAGCACGATGAGGAGACGGCGTTAACTTGTCTGGTCATCGAGAGGGAGGGCTCCAGGATGAAGCCCAGGTTGCGTGCGTGGTCGGTTGGCTTGGGTGCGGTGCCCAGGGCTGGGGGCCACCAGGAGTCGTCCCAGGTGGAGGGCGAAGATCCCAGGATGAGGACTTCCGTCTTGTCCGAGTTCAGTTACAGGCGGCTGTCCTTCATCCACTCGGCGACGTCTTTCATCCCTTCGTGTAGGCAGGTTCTGGCGGTGTTGGGGTCTCTGGTGAGGGAGAGGATCAGCTGGGTGTCGTCGGCGTAAGAGATGAAGTTGAGGTTGTGCTGGCGTGCGATGGCTGCGAGAGGTTTCATGTAGATGTTGAAGAGGGTGGGGCTGAGTGAAGATCCTTGCGGGACGCCACCGATGACTTCGGTGGCCTCGGAGCGAAACGGGGGGAGGCAGACTCTTTGTGTTCTTCCAGCGAGGAACGAGATGATCCACTCCAGTGCCTTCTCTTGGATATCGATGTTGCTGAGGCGCTGGACTAGGATGCGGTGGCAGACCGTGTCGAACGCAGCGGAGAGGTCCAGGAGGATGAGGGCCACTGTTTCCCCCTTGTCGATCAGGGTCCGGATGTCATCGGTGGCTGCGATGAGGGCGGTCTCGGTGCTGTGGTTGGCTCTGAAGCCGGACTGCGAGGGGTCGAGGGATCCGTTCGTCTCGAGGAAGGCGGTCAGCTGTCTGTTGACGATCTTCTCAATGACTTTAGCAGGAAAAGGGAGGAGCGAGATGGGGCGGAAGTTTTTGAGATCGGTGGGGTCCGCTGTAGATTTCTTCAGGAGGGCGCTGATCTCGGCGCGCTTCCAGCTCTCCGGGAAGGTGGCAGTGTTGAAGGAGGCGTTGATGATGTTCCGGAGTTGGGGTGCGATGGTGGAGTCGGCCTTATTGAAGACGTGGTGTGGGCAGGGGTCGGTCGGTGATCCGGAGTGGATGGTGTTCATCGTGCGGGCTGCGTCTTTGGTGGTCACCGTGGTCCAGGTGCGAAGGGTGGCGGAGGGGGGCGTTGGTTCGACGGTTGGGTGCGTGGGTGGGGCGCCGAAGCTGTTGTGGATGTCGGCGATCTTGCGGTGGAAGAACGAGGCGAGGGAGTCGCAGAGGTCTTGTGACGGAGTGATGTCGTTGGTGCCGGTGCTGGGGTTGGAGAACTCCTTGACGATAGTGAAGAGCTCTTTGCTGTCGTGGGCGTTGTTGTCCAGTCTTTCCTTCAGGGATTTCTTCTTGGTGGTACGGATGAGCTGGTGGTGCTTGCAGGTAGCGTGTTTAAGGGCGGTCATGTTGTCGGTGGTCCGGTCGAGGAGCCAGGCTTTCTCGAGGGTGCGGCAGGTCTTCTTGGAGTCCTTGAGGTCATCGGTGAACCAGGATGCCTTCTTGCTTCTGGGTCTGCTGGGAGGGTTCTTTAGTGGCGCGAGGTCATCGGCGCAGGCGGTCAGCCACTGTGTGAAGTTGCGGGCTGCTTCGTTGGGGTCCGTTGTGTTGGCGGGTGGGCTCTGGCTGAGGGAGATGGTTAGCTGGTCTGCGGTGATCTTGCTCCAATTCCTGTGAGGTACCTGTTGCGGGTGGTCGTGGGTCGTGGATCTTTTAAAGCTGATGTGGACGCAGCTGTGGTCGGTCCAGTGGAGTCCGGTGGCGTGGCTGAAGGTGATGTACTTGCTGGAAGAGAAGACGGGATCAAGCGTGTGGCCGGTGTAGTGGGTGGGGGTGTTGACCAGTTGCTTGAGTCCGAGGTTGGCGAGGTTTTCCAGCAGGGCGGTGGTGTTGCGGTCCTTGTTGTTCTCCAGGTGGAAGTTGAGGTCCCAGAGGAGGATGTAGTCAGTGGAGGGGAGGGCGTGCGGGCTGATGAAGTCTGTGATGTCTTCGCTGAATTGTGTGCGTGGTCCCGGGGCTCTGTAGACGAGGGTGCCTCTGAGGGTCGTCTTAGGGTCGGTGTGAATCTGGAAGTGGAGATGTTCGGCTGCGGCAAAGGAGTCGTTGGCGTCGGTCGTGATGCGGATGGTGTTCCTGTGGACGATGGCGATGCCACCTCCGGTCTGGTTGATGCAGTCCCTCCTGATGATCTTGTACCCGTCCGGGATGGCGATGGCGATGTCAGGTGCAGAGGAGGCGTTCATCCAGGTTTCTGTGAGGAAGGCGACGTCCGGTGATGTAGCGTCGAGGAGGTTCCAAAGTTCCACGGTGTGTCTGTGGACGGAGCGGGTGTTGATCAGGATGCACTTGAGGTGGTTGCTGCTGGTGTTTGTCTTGGCGGGTGTGGGGCAGGTTCGGAGGCAGGTAAACTTGCAGGTGCAGCAGGTGAAGGGTCCGTGGATGCATCTCGGGGTGGCTCGGCAGCAGGCGTGGGTCTGGCCGGCATTGAGTGCGTTGAGAGTGGCGTCGTCGTAGGACAGTCGGGTCGTCTTGCCTCGGCGGGGAGGGCCAGGGGTCCTGGCGCTGGGCGCGGGCCAGGCGCGGACGGGCGCGGACGGGCTTACCTTTGGCGCACCTTCGGCGCTCAATCGGCACTCCCGCTGCGCGTGTCTGCTGCGCGGTCGCTCTGGGGGCGTCATAAGTAAGGAGCCAGGAGGGAGGAGCATCTGGGTGGCGGGAGCGGGGCGGCGAATGGAATCACAGGGGGCGGGGCCGCAGGGAGGCAGCGGGAAATTCCAAGAAACAGCAGGCAGCGGGAAATTCCCAGGAGCAGCGGGAAATTCCCAGGAGCAGCGGGCAGCGAGCGAAGGAATCTGCAGGCAGGAGGCGGCAAAGGCAGGCAGGAGTGGCAGCAGTGAGTGGGGCGACCAAGCCCTGTGGAGGGCTGAGCGGTCTTAATAAACTTGTCTTTTGCATTTCCAGTTTCCGTGCCAACTTCTATTTCTAAGGTGTTCGAGAGTTTTTGCAGAGTATGTAGACCTGACAGAACCCGATACCACAGCACCAGATAGAAAGTAGTGCAAAAGACTGAAAGAATATCAGAAAGGAGCAGGTGGGATAAGTGTGCTTAAAATTAGCTATCAGCGGTGACATTGATATGTCACGTAGGTGGCCTGCATTTGACCGGTGCGGCTTGTGTGCATTTTAGAGACCATCCTTTGTAAAAGTGTGGAACCAACACCTAATTACTTCCATAACCAACGTAGCTCACCCTTGTAAATATAAATAACTAATTTGAAATCGTAGCCACCAGTGAAATAGGGCTGCGTCTTACTCTATTAAGAACAATGTAACCCTTTTCTATGATGGCATTTAAAAAAATTAAGAAACCGTACAGTATTCATGAAGATAGTGGGAACACCAACATCATTAAGGAAAAGTAAAATGAGATCAGCACATATGGCTGCTATCCCAGGAACATACAGAATTCCTGATTTCTTTCCGGTTTCTTCATTACCAGTAACAAGAGATATTTTGGTGAAAGAAAGCCCTAAATCAACTGAACACACAAGATCCACATATAGAAGCAATCACTGGAAACAACAAGTTGAATTCCCTAATACGGACAGAGAAGCAAACTCTACAAGTCACCACAAGAGAAATACCTGTTCTGGAATATACACTACCTGATTTTAATATAAGTCAGTTTCCCCACATTAATGATGCCAAGCAACCCAAAGAGGCACTAAAATTGTTTAATTGTACCCCAAGCAATCTTGCTGATCTTGCAGAAAATCGTTCTCATTCACCAGACTTTCTATTATACTCATCGGTTCATTCAGTAATAATCAAGTAATTATCTCTGAATCACTATTCTCTCTGCAAAAGATACTAGAATCAAAAATTACTTTACTTGAAAAAACTACAATCAATTCCAGTCCTTTACTAGACATACAAACTACCGTTCTTCAATATCTGGTGAATCACTACAATAAACCACGTATTTAAAATTTTCAATATGGAAAAAAGGAAGGACATAGATTCAAGGTTAATATAATCTAAGGGGAAGGTAGAGGCCCAGTTACAAAAAAACAAGTGCTACTCAAACTGGTAAAACAAATGCAGGAGAAGGCAAGAAAGAAAAAAGTAAATCAGATACTGTCTACTCGCTTTGTAAATTATTTATGGATCCAGTAGGAGAATTTGATCAATCTAATGGTAAAAACGTTTTCCCTTGTTAGCCGATATTCAACTGCAAAAAGAAATCAGAGGCCCTACCGCAATCAAAACCAGATGCTTCTCTATTGAATATACAAGCAGAGAAGCCTGGTAAGAGCTTCCAACCTTTAAAGACCTTTGATACTAAAATAAAAACAAAATCTGCAAAGAAGAAGAGGCGAACTAGCCTTGGAATTTTAAAAGAAAACTCGTAAAATAAGGTTTTCACATGATGATCACCTAGACAAAGTCACATCAAAAGACGCATTTCAAGATGATACGAATAATGAAGTTCAAAATGCATCTTTTCAAAAGACCTTGAAAGAGTTAGGATTGAGTTATCCTCTGTGAAAAAATGATGCATTTATACAACTAAATCCCTTTGCACTAGACTTCAATAGAACAATGCGATACAGTATCATTAGTCTTCTATTCATTCTCCAGTGATTAAAGATTAATGTGATGACAACAAAAATGCAATCTGTGTACAAAATCCTCTCTCTATTTGTAAACCCACTGACTTTTTTGCAACTGGAAATGATTGCATGAATCAACAAAGGATTCTAAAACTTTTACATAATGTTTACACTTTACGGTAGTTCACCTCTTCAGGAATAAAGTTGTTCTCATTCCCAGATAAGCAAAATACATTCCTGGCACATGTGGAATTCTGGTCAAGTGTGATACCAACCTTGGTGCTCCAAGAAAGTGAAAAGTTACACAAATATGTGTTTGATGTAATAGGCGCAAGCCACAAAGCCACAATCCCTCCTAGTTTGCATGTGGAAAATCTAAGAACTAACCAACAAATCATCAGAGCAATATGCCCCAAGAAAGAGCACAATCATGTGGCTGTGGAAAAACTAACAATCTGCATTGATGACAGAGATAGACAGATACCAAAGCATATCTAAAAAAGATAATATAGAAAAGGATGTATTCTGGACTTGGCTCTCGGGTAACCTGAATAGTAATAGACATGGAAGAGGAATAACATTACCTTTTTAGCAAAAGTAATAACAATTACTTCATGGCACATCACTAGAATGGAACCAACAAAACTAACCTACCTTCTGGATAACTCTCTTGCAATTGACTGTCTCCAAGAGACTTAGTTGACAGGAAAATTTGATCTAAATAATTGTTTCATCTTTGACATTCCAGCAACGAGGGTACGATGTGGTCATGCAAAGGGAGGCTTGTCTAGTTTACTCTTGGAGGAGTTAAGGTGTGATTTTGAAATAATCACTCTATCTTGTAACAACTCACAATGCATCAAGTAAAATTTCTGGAATGAGTGAACCCACGTAGTATTACTCCTCTTTAACTACCATGCTCCTCTGGGCCTTGAACACAATCAATTGCTAATAAAAATATTTAATCAAATTGAAACGATCCTACAAGCTAATGGAAATGTACAGGTCTTTATTATGGAGGAATTTAACGCATACATTTCTAATGCTTCATTGAACGCTTACCAAAATGTAGCCCTTGAGGAAACCTGGTCTATACCCGCTTCTGTTCTGCCATTTTCCACCAAGGCAGATAAGCATGGTAAGATGATGTTGGAATTAATAAATGGAATAAACTGAATCAGCTTGAATTTAAGAATGGAAGGTGATATTCCAGCAAACTTCAGAAGAAAGGTGCCTAATGGTCCCTCTATAATAGACTACATTAATTGCAGTCATGTAGTATTCCATAAATTGTGTTACCTTAAGCCTCATTTTCCCCACAGTAGTGACCATGCAATCCTTCTCCTTGAATTGGAATTAAATCTGCAAGATATAAAGTTATGGTCTCAAATAGAAACGTAGAAGTTAAAATCCCACAAAAACAGGGTCGAATCATATGGAATGCTCAGAACTTGAGTGAAATAAATAGGAAAATAGAGTCTCAACTGTTTAAACAAGTGATCAGTTCTGCATTTGGAACATATCCTTTCCTCTATATTTCACTTTATACAGTGGAAGTCAGTCTCTTCCAAGAAGATCTTTATAAGGAAAAGGGATATGTCTAAGGGACCTTGCAAGGGACAATCAAATAAACTAATTCAACTCCAGTTTATTAAATTTTCCTCACCCAGGAAGAGGAAACCTTCTATTTTAGAGAAAAGGAGAATTCTTATGAAACATAAGAGAGACATACTGGGTAAAAACTGGCTAGACCTACAAGAGGCTCTTCTGAAAAAAACATCAAGGATTTAGGGGCTTAATCGCAAGAGTCAATGGAAGAAAAAACAACAAATGTGACACCAGTTCCGGAGAAAGAATGGGTAAATAAACTTTCTGATTTGTACAGATCAAACCCAGTCAACTACTGCAATTTTAAAACTTTTGGTATGGAATATATTCAGCAAAATATGTCTCCACTTGAAAAACAAATGGCCCAAATTATATGAAAGGCAAGAGTGACTGCAGCACTGGGACCCGATATGATCGCTATAACAGTCTTACGGGGTAATCAGGAAAGATGGAGTAAATATCTGACTCCTCTTTTCACCTCTTGCTATAAAACTGCCCATAACCCAAGTTCCTGTACATGAAGCATTGTGTTTTCACTTCTAAAGTAACTATCGTCAAATTGGTCTCCTGGACACCACAGGGAAGATCTTTGCAGCCACCATCTTAGACCATCTAAAAGACTGCACCTTGTGTAGAAATGCCATTCTTATGGTGCATTCAGGTTTTTGCCCAAATAATTCAGTGACAGAAAATATTGCTATTTTGCCAACCATAATTGACAAATATGTGCTTATTAAATCTCAGGTGGCTTATAGTGCATTTGTTGATTTTTCGACAGGGTAGATGGACCCACCTTATGGAAGAAGCTAGTGGATAGTGGAATTCCAGCAGCCCTCTTAAAATTAATGGTAGCCCCTCAGTCATCTACATGGTGAAAAGTTCAGTTGGGTGGGGTTAATGGACTGACCCAGGAAATACCCACTCTGAATGGCCTTAAGCAGGGATGTTTACTTGCCCCATTATTATTTTTTTTATCTCTTGGTGACCTACCAGATAGTTTCTTCGAATAAAATAATTACCCCCCCAAAAATAGTATCCAAAAATATTCATATTTTAATGTACGCAGATGGCATAGTTATTTTCTACCTTACTCCTCTCGGTCTTCAGCGTAATATGGATGCACTTTTTAGGTATGCAGAAACTAACTTTTTAAAAATAAACATCTCCAACACAAAAGTGATCCCTTTAGGGGTAGGATAAGTTCCCCTCTTTTTGTCTGGAAGCTTCAAGGGAGACCAATTATAATTGCATAGATGTACACCTATTTGGGTAGAGTCTTTTCTCAGACATTAAGTGCAACCCCCTTCTCCAGCACTTGGAACTTAAGGCCGTAGCTCACCTAAGTGCGATAAAGAGATTGTATTTATTTATCCTCATGAAATAGACACTTTTATCCTCCTCTTGAAATTTATTGTGTTAAGATTCCCCCGATCTTAATCTATGCATTAGAATATATTCCTATAAAAAAAGTTGCCTTTTCTAATCCTTATGGAGGGACGTTTTTAGGTAAGATCACGACCATGAGTCAACCCACAGCTGTTCAAATGCTAAGCCTTGAACTATCAGTAGTTAGTTCATATACTAGAGCCCTAGTGAATATAATCAGATGGGCGTACAATCTCCTACATGCCCCAAACGGCTCCCTAAGAGCTCATCTATACCAGGAAACTTTGGAAGATAATCTAACTCTGTTCACTTTTATAGAAAATATTGATATTGCTTTGGTGCATTTTCAATGCTCCCTCAATCTTTTGCAGTCTTGGCCACTGGCATTATTGAAGTTTTTCTTGAAAATATCAACTTCAAGATTACGTTTTTAACTTGATGAGGAACACTGTTCTCAGTTACCTCATTACAGAACTTTTGCAGGCAAAACAGAGTATAAAATCATTCAAAAATATCTCAGATTTCCACTAAACCATAGAGTCAGGTGATGTATATTCATGCTTTGACTAGGGCATCTCCCTTTAAATGCATTTACCAAACACTGGGCGGAAACAACTGAAAAATCTATAGGTTTCAGAACATTATAGTTAGAAATTAGCATTTTTAAAGCCTTAGAAATTCACTGAGAAAGCCATAGGTTTCAGGGACGTTATAGTTAGTTAGACATTTCACACATACAAAACCAGAGAAATTTGGGTGTTATAGTTAGTAGAGCTAACTAAAACCCATGCCCCCGCAATGCACTGCTGATGATGTCACATATTACATCATTCATGACATGGTCAGTGACATCACTGGACTATGCGTGTTAGGTTAGAGACGTGTGCGCGCTGCCTGCTGTCGCTCAATGTCATATTCATATAGGATTGCGTCATGTGCGCGTTTGGTATGCGACGGGTGCACAGTGCCTTGCCCTGTGTAACATCATATACAAATGGGATCGCGTCGTGTGTGCATTTGGTATGCGACGGGTGCGCAGTGCCTTGCCCCTTGTAACGTTATGTACGTGTGGGGTCGCGCTGGGTGCAATACTCCTGTAAAAAAAATGATGTTTAAAAACTATATGTATAGTAGTTCAATATGTAAATTAGACAAAGAGATTATGTCAACTCATTATAAAAATCATATATTTCTAATTACAATAAAGTTATATTACTCTTAAAAATACTTTCTCAAAGTCGCACTGGGTGCGCGACTCTCAAGTGACTTTAAAAGAAAGCATTTCATTGGTTCATAAGGTTTTTAACAACCCCACCTATTTTTCTCATTCTTGCAACACCATCCCAGGAGACACAGCTGCTGTATTTTTTAAGCTGCTTTGTATATTTTTGGGGTATTTTCCTTCTTGAACAGAAATGACTTCTTCCAATCCTATTGTGGATGTTCCATCTGAAGAAGAGGACTTAGACCAGCCTTTGAAAAAGAAGAAGGAATCCACCATGTGAAAGTTTTTCTCCATTCCAGATGGTGAAAAAAATAAATGCCTGCAAGACCAGCTGCACTCTTTGCCCAAGAGTACTGTTGAGGGAAAGTGGTAAAAAGTGTTCATGCAGAACATCTAGCATGATGAAGCATCTTCAGACAATTCACCCTCGACCTTTGGTGCGTGAACAACTTTGACGTGCCCAAGAAGAGATGCAGCAGGATGACTAGGCAGCTGCTCCAAGAACTTCAGGAGCCTAAGCTCCTCATCTCGAGGTCCGGACATTCATCCTGAATTTGCGAACCTTCAGAAACACTGCATCAAATTCAAGGCTGATGTTTGTTGTGGGGCGCAATCTGTAGATGCTGTGGTTTCTGCAGCAAGAAATCACCACTGCTAATTTATTTTTTATGGTTGCAATGGCTGTTTAATTCTAAAAGTTAAAAGTTATTTCTGTTGTTTTTTCTGTTTTAAAAAACCCACTAAAAATAGTTAAAAAACTAAAAAAATATAAAAACAAAAAAGAAGAAAAGAAAGTGTTCTTTTCAGAATTACCTTATCTGTTAACAAAAGAGAAATGAGTGCATGTCAATGCCCGGATGATTGCATAAGTACATGCGTAGAGCTTGATTGATTGAAAGAGTGCATAGGTAGTGCCTGGGTGATTGGAACAGTACATGTGTAGTGCCTGCTTAATTGGAGGAGTGCATGAGTAGTGCATGGGTGATTGGAGTAGCGTATAAGTAGTTCCTGGGTGGTTCCATGAGTGCATAGATGGTGTCTGGGTCATTGCATGAGCACATGGGTACTGACAGAATGGTTACAGTAGTGCCAGGTTACTGCATGGTGAATTTATAAGTGTTTGGGTATTGGCGGAGTGATTGAATTAGTACATGGAACTGGCTGGGTGATTGGAGGAGTGCATGGGTAGTGACAGGGCGATTTCTGGACTGCATGGGTACTACTTGGGTAATTTAAAGACTGCATGATTAGTGTCGAGAAGATTAGAGACCTGCATCGGTAATGCAAAGGTGATTGTAGCACTGCATGGTTAGTGCCTGGATCATTGCATAAGGACATGGGTACAGCCTGAATCATTAGAGTAATAATAATAATAATAATCCTGAGCATATACAGCGCCTGGTTACACTAGCCAGTGTGTCCCCGCGCTAGTCATTGGCCCCCAGCCACCAAACTGTTACAGGCTCCCCCAACCCGCCCCAATGAATCTAGACCCTAGGGAATAAATAGGTTTTTAGTTTGTTACCGAAAACCACCTCTGAGGCTTTCACACGAAGCCTATGGGGTAGGGCATTCCAGCGCCGGGCAGCCAAAAAACTGAAGGATCTTCCTCCCAATCTGGCACTTCTAATTTTGGGAACCTGCATCATGCCAGCCCCTTGCGATCGCAGCAGCCGAGTCAGAGTATAAGATGTTAACAGATTGCGAAGGAAGCAAGGACCTTTCCCCCGCGCTATCCTGTGACTAACACAGAAGGCTTTAAACAGGACATGCTCCCTAATGGGTAACCGGTGCAGCGACTCCAAGGCTTTTTTTGAGGCGCCTCTTTTAGGCAGCATCAACACCAGGCGGGCGGCAGCATTCTGGATATATTGTAGTCTCTGGAGACATTTCACATTAGCTCCCAAATAGAGGACATTCCCATAGTCCAACCTGGAAGTAACCAAAGCATGGACTAGGGCCTTCCTAGCTGTAAGAGGGAGCAGATCCAGCGTCTTTCTAAGACTACGCAGAATGCCGAAGCAAGTTCCGGCAACACGTCTGGTGTGATACTCATAAGATATTTTAGAATCGATCCAGATTCCAAGATTCTTAACTTGATCCTTAGGCACAGGTAGAGGACCCAGACTGACGGAGTCTTACCCACAATCAACACCTCCGTTTTGTGCTGTTCAGTCTGAGACAATTATCGGCCATCCAGCCAGCAAGTTCTTGGAGACAAGACACAAAAGTGCTGGCTGCGCGCTCAGCAGGCTGTGCCAAAGCCACAACCAGCTGCGTATCATCTGCGTAAGTCAACACTTCCACCGCATATTGCTCAGTTATTAGCGCCACAGGCACCACATGAAGATTAAAAAGGGCAGGGGTCAGGCTGGAACCTTGTGGAACCCCTTGATCCAGATTAATAGCCTTAGACCTGTGGGACCCTTGCTCGACACGAAAACTACGCTCGTGGAGAAATGATTCCAGCCAATTCCATGCCTTCCCTACAACTCCACCCTTCTTCAGACACAGCAGCAAGGTGTGATGCGCCACAGTGTCGAACGCGGCACTGAGATCAAGGAGAATCAGTGCCGCGGTATGACCCTCATCCACATGTCTCCGTAAGGCCTCTGTGGAGAAGAGCAAAGCTGACTCCGTAGAGTGGCAGGCTCGGAAACCCGACTGTGATGGATGTAAGAGCCTATGGATTTCAATGTGAGCTGTCAGTTGCTGATTAACCAACTTTTCAGCTATTTTAGCAAAGTATGGAAGGAGTGATATGGGACGCAGATTACTCAGCTGACCCATACTAATCTGTGGCTTTTTCTTTAGTGGAAGAACCACTGCTTCTTTCCAGGTTATCGGCACCGTGCCAGACCCAAAAGACAGCTCTAACAAGTATTTAATGTAAGGTGCTATTGGTCTCAAAATTTCTTCTCAGGATTTTAGCTGGAGCGGGGTCTTTAGGTGAGCTGGATTTCATACCCCTAGCTACTTTATGCAGCATATCATCATCTGGAACCCTGAACACCTTCAGGCATTCTTCTTCCGTTAATCCACCCATGGGTGTCTCCTCACCACCAGATCGGACCTTAGCCTCCCTCGGGAAGGTAGAGTAAATATCCTTCACTTTGTTGGCAAAAAATTCTGCTATCTGATTACAAGATTCCGCAGAGCCAGCCTCCGGTTCCCCAATAGAGGCCAGTGAGGATAACTCTTTATATACCAGTACTGAAAAGATAGTGCATGGTGAAGTTACAAGTGCTTGGGCTTTGGCAGAGTGACTGGATAAGTGCATGGTACTGCCTGGGTGATTGGAGGAGTGCATGCGTAGTGACAGGGTGATGGCTGAAGTGCATGGGTTGTGCTCAGGGGACTGTAGCAGTGCATGAGTTAGTGCCTGGGTCATTGCATGAGTGCTTGGGTTATGGCGGAGTGATTGGATAAGTACATGCTGCTGGCAAGGTGATTGGAAGAGTGCGTGGGTAGTGACAGGGCGATGGCTCGACTGCATGGGTTGTGCTCAGGGGATTGTAGCAGTGCATGAGTTAGTGCTTGGGTCATTGCATGAGTGCATGGGTAGTAACAGGAGGATTAGAGTGCTGCAAGGAGAGTGTATGGTAAATGTATAAGTGCTTGGGTTTTGGAAGAGTGATTGGATAAGTACATGGGTACCGACTGGATGAGGAGAGTACATGAAGGAGAGAGTATGTTGAATGTCTATGTGCTTAGATTTTGACAGAGTGATTGGATAAGTACATGGTGCTGACTGGGTGATTGGAATAGTGCATATAGAGTGACAGGGAGATGGCTGGACTGCATGGGTAGTGCTCAAGGAATTGTAGCAGTGTATGTGTTAGTGCATGGGCCATTGCATGAGTACATGGGTAGTGACTGGATGATTAGAGTGCTACAAGGACAGTTCATGGTGATTTTATAACTGCTTGGGTTTTGGCGAAGTGATTGGATATGTACATGGTGCTTGCTGGGTGACTGGAGAAGTGCATGGGTAGTGACAGGGTGATGGCTGGACTTCATGGGTACTACCTAAGTAATTGAAGGAGTAAATCAGTGGTGTGTAGGTGGTTAGAGGCCTGCATGGGTAGTACTCAGGGGATTATAGCAGTCCATGTGTTAGTGCCTGGGCCATTGCATGAGTACATGAGTTAGTGCTTGGGTCATTGCTTGAGTGAATGGGTAGTGACAGGAAGATTAGAGAGATGCAAAGAGAGTATATGGTGAATTTATAAGTGCTTGGGTTTTGGCTGAGTGATTGTATAAGTACATGGGTACTGACTGGATGATGAGAGTACTGAAAGGAGAAAGCATGGTGAATTTATAAGTGCTTAGATTTTGGCAGAGTGATTGAATACGTACATGGTGCTGACTGGGTGACTGGAGGAGTACATAGACAGTGACAGGGAGTTGGCTGAACTGCATGGGTAGTGCTCAGGGGATTGTAGCAGGGTAACTGTTAGTGCCAGGGTCATTGCATGCGTACATGGGTACTGACTGGATGATTACAGTACTGCAAGGAGAGTGCACAGTGGATTTTTAAGTGCTTAGGTTTTTGGCGGATTGATTGGATAAGTACATGGTGCTGGCTGGGTGATCTGAGGAGTGCATGGTTAGTGACAAGGAGATGGCTGAACTGCATGTGTAGTACTCAGGGGATTGTAGCAGTGATGTGTTAATGCCTGGGTCACTCCATGAGTACATGGGTATAGACTGGATGATTAGAGTGCTGCAAGGAGAGAGCATGGTGAATTTATAGTTGCTTAGATTTTTGCAGAGTGATTGGATAAGTACATGCTGCTGGCTGGGTGATTGGAGGAGGGCATGCGTAGTGACTGGGCGATGGCTGGACTGCATGGGTAGTGATCACGGGATTGTAGCAGTGCATGTGTTAGTGCCTGGGTCATTGCATGAGTACCCGGGTAGTGACTGGATGATTAGAGTGCTGCAATTACAGTACATGGTGAATTCATAACTGCTTAGGTTTTGGTGGAGTAATTGGATAAGTACATGCTGCTGGCTCGGTGATTGGAGGAGTGCATGGGTTGTGACAGGGTAATGGCAGGACTGCACAGGAAGTGCCCAGGGGATTGTAGCAGTGAATGAGTTAGTGTTTGGGTCATTGCATGAGTAGTGACAGGATGATTAGAGTGCTGTGAGGAGAGTGTATGGTGAATTTAGAAGTGCTTGGGTTTGGGCAGAGTGATTGTATAAGTACATGGGTACAGACTGGATGATGAGAGTACTGCAAAGATAGAGCATGGTGAATTTAAGTACTTAGATTTTGGCAGAGTGATTGGATAAGTACATTATGGTGATTGGAGGAGTGCATAGACAGTGACAGGGAGATGGCTGGACTGCAAGGGTAGTGCTCAGGGTATTGTTAGCAGTGCATGTGTCAGTGCCTGTGTCACTCCATGAGTACATGGGTACTGACTGGAAGATTAGAGTACTGCAAGGAGATTGCATGGCGAATTTATAAGTGCTTGGCTTTTGTTGGAGTGATTGTATAAGTAGCTAGTGCTGGCTGGGTGATTGGAAGAGTGCATGGGTAGTGACAGAATGATGGCTGGCCTGCATAGGTAGTGCTCAGGGGATTGTAGCAGTGCATGAGTTAGTGCCTGGGTCATTGCCTGAGTGCATGTGTAGTATCAGGGTGATAAGAGTGCTGTAAGGAGAGTGCATGGTGAATTTATAGGAGCTTGGGGTTTGATGGATTGATTATATAAGAACATGGTGGTGAATGGGTTATTGGAGGAGTGCATAGACAGTGACACGGAGATGGCTGGACTGCATGGGTAGTGCTCAGGGAATTGTAGCAGTGTATGTGTTAGTGCCTGGGTCATTGCATGAGTACATGGTTACTGACTGGATGATTAGAGTGCAGCAAGGAGAGTGCATGATGAATTTATAAGTGCTTGGGTGTTGGCGGATTGATTGGATAAGTACATGGTGCTGTCTGGGGGATCTGAAGAGTGGATGGGTAGTGACAAGGAGTTGACTAAACTGCATGGGTAGGACTCAGGGGATTGTAGCAGTGCATGTGTTAGTGGCTGGGTGATTGAAGGTGTGCATGGCTGGACTACATGGGTAGTGCACAGGGGATCAGAGGAGTGAATCAGTAGTGTGTAGGTGGTTAGAGGTCTGCATGGGTAGTGCTCAGGCGATTGTAGCAGGGCATGTGTTAGTGACTGGGCCATTGCATGTGTACATCGGTACTGACTGGATCATTAGAGTACTGCAAGGAGAGTGCATGCTGAATTTATAGATACTTGGATTTGGCAGAGATATTGGATAAGTACATGGTACTGGCTGGGGGATTGGAGGAGTGCATGGGTTGTGACAGGATGATGGCTGGACTGCAAGGGTAGTGCTCAGGGGATTGTAGCAGTGCATGAGTTAGTGCCTGGGTCATTGCGTGAGTCCATGTGTAGTATTAGGGTGATTAGAGTGCTGCAAGGAGAGTGCATGGTGAATTTATAAGAGCTTGGGTTTTGGTGGATTGATTATATAAGAACATGGTGGTGAATGGGTTATTGGAGGAGTGCATATGCAGTGATATGGAGATGGCTGGACTGCAAGGGTAGTGCTCAGGGTATTGTAGCAGTGCATGTGTTAGTGCCTGGGTCACTCCATGAGTACATGGGTACTAACTGGAAGATTAGGGTACTGCAAGGAGATTGCATGGTGAATTTAAAAGTGCTTGGCTTTTGTTGGAGTGATTGTATAAGTAGCTAGTGCTGGCTGGGTGATTGGAAGAGTGCATGGGTAGTGACAGAATGATGGCTGGCCTGCATAGGTAGTGCTCAGGGGATTGTAGCAGTGCATGAGTTAGTGCCTGGGTCATTGCATGAGTACATGGCATCCTGTGCTGCTTGTACGGAGAAACGCTGTAGGCCATACCCCCTTCACACCCACTCCACCCCAACTTCCAGCTGGCTGTTGGGCTAGTGGCGGGAGCCATGAAAGGACTTAAACAAGATGCCCCCCCAGACGCTCAGAGGGCGTGCCGCTGGCGTGCCGACGTTACCGCATCCTTATATAGTTTACTGTAATATTGTCTAAAAACCTCGAGGATCTCTTCAGGTTTTTCATGACTTTGTCCTACCTCGTCCTGAATGCTATCTATGCAATTAATAGCCACCTTTTGACGAATCTTTTTGGCTAATATGCGGCCTGCGTTTTCTCCCACCCCATAAACTTGCGAGCGATGAAATGCTATCTGTGCCGCTAATTTTCTAGCAAAATTCTCATAAAGCCTTGATTTATGAATGGCCAGATCCAGCATTATTTGTTCTGTATCTTGAAAAGAACTAATGGCTATTATAAGTTTAGATTCAAGTTCCTGTACGCGCTTAAACTGGACTGCTAATTGGTCACGGAATTTCGTTTGATTATTTATTGAATAAGAAAACATCTACCCGCGTACCCCAGACTTAAACGCGTCCCAAACCATCTGTGCTGACGTGGAACCACGATTAAACTCCAGAAATTCAGTAATACACCTCCCAATATGTTCAATATAAAGTGGGTCGGCTAATAGTTTATGTTCAAACGTCCATGGACTGCCAATAGGAGTACCGCCTGGTTCCAGTTAAAATTCTAACCTAATGGGGTTATGGTCCGAAATTATTTTGGGAAAGATATCAAACCTAGAATTTTTAAGCAGTCCGTAGTTAATAAGAAAATAATCCAAACAGACAAATTTCTGGTGGGGAACTGAGAAAAACGTATACACAGGAGCACCCATACCTTTAATAGGAACTACATCCGATAAACCAAATTCCTTAACTAACCCTCTCATAGCTTTGTACACCTTCTTTTTTTTACCTGGATACAAAAGATCACTGGCTATATCAAAATGCCCCTCAAGGTGAATATTAAAGTCTCCACATAGTATTAATGGAGTGGGCCATCCAGCAAGCTCAATGCTAAGGTGATTCAACATTTCTGGGTCATCTAGATTAGGACCATAGCTAGCACAGATAGTCCATGACAAGCCTTCAATAAGAATTTTGGTTATCGCCCATCGACCATAAGAATAGGTTTTTACCTGTTTACAGACCCCTCTCCCCTGTCTTTTCAGAATTGCCACACCTCTTGTGGTAGTACCTTGTCGGGTTCAACCAACAATTTCCAAGCCTAAATCATTAAGCCAGTGTCTATTGCTCCACGGTAAATGTGTTTCCTGTAAACAAAGGTGATCAACCCTCATAGCCTGGAGAATTTGAGCCGCTATTCCTCTTTTCTTTTTATCATTCAACCCGCAGATGTTCCAAGAGCAAACCCCCAGTTTAACCGTTATCATATACCAGGTAGTTTCCTAACAGCGATATGGAGAAGTGTGGCTCAATGGTTAGACCGGCAGACCCTGATGCAGATGTCTGGCCCGGGACCAGGGTTCAATTCCCACCTTGGCGGGTCTTGGGCTCAATTTCCTCGGACCTGATAATTCTCGCCTCGGTGCCTAGTCTAATCATGGATCCCACTCTGCAACTCTGGGCAATAGCTTGCTTAATCTCCACAACGGCCCCAACAGTGCTGGGATGCCTGGCTACAATTTGGGGGTTCCCAGGAGTGGACATTTCACAGGGAAAATCCAGGAAGGGTTCCACAGCGGTATGCGTTACAGCGCCAGGACACTCCAGTTGGGGTATTAGTGTGCTTTACAAGTACAAATTACATTACATAACATATGAAATCTTCTCTTAAAACCCCATTCACTGCCCACCCAAACCCCACCCTCACCCCACCCTCATCCACCCTAGCTCCCACCCAAAAAAGGCAAAGGGACTGAAAGGTCCCTCTCAGTGATGGAAAGAGAGGTATGATGCGTCTCACTGATCGCACCTAGCCCCTTGACGCCAAAAAGCAAGAGTCACAAGGTAAAAAAAACTCACTCAGCAAATAAAATCTATACCAAAAAAAAGATCTATATAGCTATATTTACATTAGCATTTCACTAAATAGAAGCCAAAAACTCTTTGGCATTACTCTCAGATATCAGTAAGTGTGTTTTCTCCTTGTGTTTTATCTTCAGTTTAGAGGGATTTAGAAGGTATGCCTGTGCACCTTTAGTCTGAAAGAGGGGCATGAGCTGACGAAGTTGCCATCTCTGCTGCACCGTAGCCTGACAATAGTCAGGCCGGACAAAAAATTCAAGCCCTTTCCACTTTCGCTTGCGGTCAGGCCTAGCTAGGTCGTATAATGCTTCATGTGACAGAAAATTATTCAAACATATTAATATAGCTCTTGGCTTGGCATTTGTAGTCCCTCTAGTGTTTTTCTGTTGGAAAGGGAATCGGTGAGCCCTTTGCAGTTCTATTTGCCACTGGGTTAACTCGGGGAAGGCTTCTGTGAACAGTTCCGTAATAAATTGACGAATATTGCTTCCCTCACTTCCTTCCGGAATACACAGGACTCGCAGATTATTTCTCCTAGATCTGTTCTCTAAATCGATTAGTTTCCAGTTAATATATTCACATAAGGCCACTAAGTAGGAGATCAGAGTTTTATGATGAACCATTTCATCTTCGATTGCAGAGATTCTTCCCTCAGCCTCCACTACCCTAGAAACCATCTCATTACAGGTCTTAACAACTCGTCGGACAGTGTTTTGGAGCATGCGAACCGCTCTTTGCATTCGCAGGTTCTCCGCCTTCATCTCTTCACGATGCAGTAATATTACTTGATAAATGGTGTTTAGTGTAATTTTAGAATCATGATGTCCCTCTGCCAGATCCTTAGCAGGTACGCCAGAGTGGCCCAATATTGGAGATCCTTGATTTTCACTTCCACCTCCGTCTCCGAGAGGAAGAATAGGCCTTCCATTGTCCTCTGTAATTTTGCGCACAGTACTCTCCTCTGCACCCCACTCTTCCCTCCTTGCCGGTGTGGTATCATCATCCTCTAGCTGCACTGAGCTTGTTACACTTGTAAAGCTTCTGTCATTCCTCCAATCCCCCTCCAGGCTCTCAGTCTCCAAAGCATTAGAAAGATCTGACATAGAGTTAAAATTACCAGCAGAGTCAATACAGTCTGTATCGCCCACTGCTTTAAATAGATCATTAGAGCCTGCCACTGTATCCCCCTTTTTGGTTGTGGTCGAGCCTCCAGCTCTTCCCAAGAATTCTTCTGGATTTATCTGCCCTCCAGAAGCAGGTATCAAGTTAGCAGATTGATAAGCTGTATCTCCCTGTAGTTTAGCATTTGTGTTTGGTAATACTGATGCTGGGGGGTCGCTAATACCTTTTCCGGGATCAACGTCAATGGCAGCCCCTCTCCAGACTGTACAGGCAGTATTACACCTTCTGTTTGGGTTGTAAGAGCCATAACAGTCACATCAGTCACATCAGCAGTAATATCTCCATTAGTACTCTCCGGGGTATTTATAAAATCTGGAGATTGCTGCATACCCTTAAATAGATTCTTTTTTTTAAACATCCCCGGAATTTTGGGAGTGCCTCCAGCTCCTCCGGTCTCATTTAATTTTTTCTGGAGCAGATACAGTAGCAGTGTTATCCGTAACAGTGTCACTGGCCTCGAGAACCATACTGCTAACCTGTAATGCTGGTGTTTCGGGTGCTCCCCCTGTGGCTAGCGGCCGCCGCCCGCGTCTTCGGTCTTGGCCCTTTAGACTGATTATTGGAGTTTTTAGGCACCATCTCATTTGGAAGACTTCGCCCCCACCAACAGGCCGCTTCTTCGTGATTGTCCGCAGGAAACCAGGTGCCGCCTCCAAGCAGTGCGGGCCGGGAACAGCCAACCGCAGACCACCGACCACACCTACAGAACGCTCGGAGGTAGATCCCGGGAAATGACGAGCACTGCGGGGGACCCGGCAGTATAGAAGACATTGTCAAGGAGCATCCCCGGCTCCACCGTGGATACAGCAGCTAACCGGGTGCCAGAAATCCCTCAAACCGTTTAAAGAAAAAGTCGTCAGGTAAGAAGGGTACGATTAACGTCGAGAAGCAACACAGGCCGCTCACTCAGATGCTTGAGCATCCAGCATCTTGCTTCCAATCTCCTAGGAGATTCTGCGTCATGCAACAGTTTAATTGAATCCTTTTCCTAATATTCCTCAGGTGCCCGCCCTTCTGCATATGGTAACATAGTACTAAAGAGTACTCTGTTAATGTAGATCATCCTCTGCATTAAAGTTTGCTGTGCACTGGCAAAGAAAGGGTACTCAGAGGCCTGTGGGTGCATTCCACTTTGGCCAAGGCCCTACCACAGCTTTGAGAAGAGGGATACCAGTTCTGAACATCTGCCGATATGGTCATCAGTGGACAAGTTCATGAATTACTACTGCTTCGACAGTCAGGTTCGAAGGAGGGCCATTTAGCATTATCAGTCCTGCACAACTTTCTTATCCAAGGTTACTCCTTAGAACTTCCAAATTTGGAATATATATAATGTGACCCTAATAATACTTTATTTGGAGCAGCTGTACTAACACACATTACTACTATTACTACAATGAAAATAGCAATTTCAACTGTTTTTTAGCACAATACAGCAAAATTGACATGATAAAAACAATTTATATGCCCCATAGATTGCATGTAACAGCTGCTCAAATTGAACCCCTTGTAAATTGGTTTTGGTTAAATATATGTTGTCATTACAAGTGCACATGAAAATGTACCATGGCATAAACAATACATGCATATGAGCAAACTATACTATACTATTTCTTACCCTTGGTGTGGGGGGCAAAGGGCAACACAATGAAACACTGAAAAAAACAGAGATTAAAGCCATGTTATAGTTGAGTAATCATGTCAGTTAAAATGTAACATTTAAGCTAAAAAATTTGATTACTTACAGTTTACTGCCCTAACCAGAACTTGTGCCCCCAACAGTATTCTCATAAATGATGTAATTTGAGATGATATCAGTGATGTTGTCAATGTATTTTGTTTTTTGTGAATTTGTGAGGGATATTTTTTTCAATATAAAGCTAGATAATATTAACATACCTCACTATACAACACATTAATCTTTGGGTTTGTCAATAGGTTTCTTGGACTTTTTTAACGTAAAGTAAGATTGTATTATCATTCCTAACTATGCCAACCCACCAACTGTACCCAACTCCAACTGAGCCCTGGTGTTCGTCTAACTCTCCATTCCTTCAGACAGCAAAACCGAATCAACAATCACCCCACTTTTTTTTATTGCTTTTCTGATCCCATTGCAATTATTGTCCAGGTACTGCTGGTTCTTGTAGAAATTAAAAAAGAAATGTATTACATACATTGCTATGTACTACATATTAAGTTACAAATATATACTTCAGTTACATGAAAAACCTGGCTGACACCCTTAAATCACATTGTAACCGTAGTGGGTCCTAAACTCCATAATCATTATATCAACCGAACATCACAATATACAGGGGTGTTTTATATTTAAGGAAGGCTTATAGGCCTTGTCAAGGGGGCACAACATTAACATATAAGGCAGGCCCATTGGCTTTATCAAGAGTGCACTACATTAATACAACAGTACTCACATCCATCATTAAAACCAATGAAATGTAGAATTCTATTAAAACACATTAATTAACAAATACACCTTTAAATGTTTGCCAATTAAATTATTGATCAAACATTTATTTTCAAAAGAACCTCTAACTTGGGATAGAATCTCTCTTTATGCTTTCCAGCCATCATACTGCAGACATAGCATAAACCACTAGGGACCAATACCCTCCAGAGCCCAAGAACAAACATTTGAACTCTAGGAGTGCAAAACCTTTCCTGGGGAAAAGAATTCAATGACAAAGCAGACTTAGTGTAAGTTTTCATAAAATATATTCATGGGGTCTGTTTCTCTCGTTGTAGATTCTAGCAACATTTACATCAATTATTGTTGGCGTCTCTGTCCCTCGTTCAGGTACCACAAAGAACACATCATTCATGAGTGGTTAAGCGGTGGGACATTGCATTGTGGGTGATTCTTTTTACTTTTTAAAATATTTTGTGGGTGTTTCTGTCACACCCGGGTCATCCATAACTTGAGGGGTCATTGAGGGCCTGTGGAGGGGGGCACCAAGCCCCCATGGTGATAGTGGCTCCTCTACCATGCTCCATACATTGCTTATGAACTATGCTGTTGACATACTTTATTTTTATTTTTTGCTGATTCATTTCTATTTTTATTTTGCGTGGCACTTTTACTTTTGTGAAGCATAAAGGTGAAATTTTTGTTCAAACGTGTACAATGTCATGTAATTGTGATAACTTTCTACCAGTTTTTTAAAATGTGTGTGCAGTTCATTTAATCTAGTTATTTGTCAATTGACCTCACTGAATGTATTTATTTTTACAGTGCTTAAAGTTCCTGGTAGATGTAGAAGGTGTAGAAAATAAACTGAGCTCATCAAGATACTAATTATCTTCTTTGTTTTACAAATTTTAACTGCGGTCTCCAAAAGAGTGCCAGGAGTTGCAAGGGACATGTCCATGCTGTACATTTTAGAATCCTTGATGCAGTAATTTCCTGCTGTCCTGATGATTATTTCATTTGCTCTGACTGACTCAATATGTTTTCCTACACAGGAGTACCAGACTCTGAGAAATGATTCTTTTCAACAACAGCACACAGGTCTTATCATGAGTAATCTTAGATGTTGATTTTTGAATCATTGGCATTTATTTTGCAGTCAAGTCTCTTGAAGAAGTTCCAAAGTTAGATAATGTAGTCATATATTTTGTCTCTAACTAAAGGAGGAAAGAGTGAAGAAAACCGGTTAAACTGGGAGTGTTTTTTATGCTGAAGGTTGTTCCATGAATGGCTTTAAAACATCCCTGGCTGGTTCCTGTCTGGCCTTGCCAGTATCTTCCTGTGTCATCCTATAAACCCCAGCCACATGTGAAGCAGGTATACAGATATTGCTGTAGACCCCATGATGAAGACCCAATGTGCCATCTTGCTCCTTGCCGCCCTCCTTGGGTCCTATGAGGTGCATCTAGTGGAGGAAGAGGACCATCCTGTAGTCGAGTAACAGGGATCAGGCCTTAAGCCTCTGACTGCACAAATCATCTGCGTGATAGAGACTGTCTCTTTTTCTGAAGGGCTGCAGGGGTCTGCGTTACACCATTGTGGTGTTTCATTGTGGTGCAGGCAGATGGATATTATAGTAACTGAATTAATCGTAAGTGTTCTGCTCGGTGCTAGCGAGTAAAGTAACATGGTGGGAAATTATGTTGTATACACAGTTATCGCCGGCTCTGGCACACTTGTGCTGCATGCATGCTGAGTACTCCATCTCAAATGTACTGATGAAAATGTTGCAAATGTTTAGTCTTTGAGTGTGACCCTGTAGGTTTTGCTCCATGCCCTTTCACTATTTCCTCTGATGCACTTCAAGGTGTGGAGGAAGGTGCTATCTCTGAGTGTGACCCTGTAGTTATTTCTGCATGTCCATTCACTGTCTCCTCTGACGCACTGCTAGGTGTGGAGGAAGGTGCTGTCTCTGAGTGTGACTATTAGTTATTGCTGCATGTCCATTCACTGTCTCCTCTGACGCACTGCAAGGTGTGGAGGAAGGTGCTACCTCTGAGAGCGACACTGTGGTTATCGTTCCATGTCCATTCACTGTCTCCTCTGACTCACTGCTAGGTGTGGAGGAAGGTGCTATATCTGTGTGACCCTGTAATTATTGCTGCATGCCCCTTCATTGTCTCCTCTGATACACTGCTAGGTGTGGAGGAAGGTGCTATCTCTGAGTGTGACCCTGTAGTTATTGCTGCATTTCGATTCACTGTCTCCTCTGATGCACTGCTAGGTGTGGAGGAAGGTGCTATCTCTGAGTGTGACCCTGTAGTTATTGCTGCATGCCCTTTCACTATCTCCTCTGATGCACTTCAAGGTGTGGAGGAAGGTGCTATCTCTGAGTGCGACCCTGTAGTTATTGCTACATGTCCATTCCCTGTCTTCTCTGACGCACTGCTAGGTGTGGAGGAAGGTGCTATCTCTGAGTGTGACCCTGTAGTTATTGCTGCATGTCCATTCACTGTCTCTTCTGACGCACTGCTAAGTGTGGAGGAAGGTGCTATCTCTGAGTGTGACCCTGTAGTCATTGCTGCATGCCCATTCGCTGTCTCCTCTGATGCACTTCTAGGTGTGGAGGAAGGTGCTCGCTCATAGTGTGACCCTGTAGTTATTGATGAATGCCCATTCACTGTCTCCTCTGATACACGGCTATGTGTGGAGGAAAGAACTACAGCATCCAGATTTGCTCCTACTTGACGTTTGATACCTCTACAGGACACCACTCTGACATAAGGCATTAGCACACTGCCAAAGACCATGTCCGCTGTTCTCAGGCAGCGCATGCAGAGGATAATGTGCAAGTGTTTCTCCTGTCCTTGGCAGGCCGAAAACCACAGCATCTTTTTTGGGGGTGGAGAGCTGGAAAAGGGCAGAAAGAAGGGGATAGGGAGAAAGTAGTGGCACTTCTAATATAAACATGTAGGTCATTTCAATCCTGTGGCGGCCAACAAGATACTTGTCTAAGGGTCCCCAAAGAGTACAAAAGAAGTAATAGGAAAACATGATTCGTATTGGGGCAAATAAATCACATTATACGCTTTGAATGACTTTAGCTCGAAGACAAATTTTAAACTTAAAAAGTGCTTTTTTAAATGTAAGGAAAAAAAGCATTTGTGAGGTCAAATATTGGCCTACCAACAACAAAACTATTGAGTCAGAACTCAGAAGAGCACATGTGGTCAGGCACAATGGCATTACTCACAGTGCAAGAGAGACAGTGCCTGAGGAGGGTTTTCCTATTCCCCTATGGCGTATTTTGTAATAAGTGGAGGCAAAATATGGATTGCAGTTGAAAAGACCAATGGGTGAAGAGGGTTGGGGCAACTGCCCTTATGACAAAATGTACCCTCTACCATACATTAAAAGGATATTGCAAGTCATCGAGGAGTTCCATTACATATAGAGGTATGCAGCCAAGTTGACATGCAATATCCTTATATTGTAGTGTAGAGGATACTTTATCCATTATAATACTATGTATACATTTGATATTTTATTAAGTTTGAAAAGCACAGTGAGATAATTAAACAATATGTTATATCTTTTTCTATGTTTCATTAACAAACTTGTAATCAAACTATTTAAACATTAAAATGTCTGTGCTATATATCATTTTTGTTTGCACTTTGGGTGGCTTGAATGCATTTGATTGCTTGTAAATATTAACTGATATGTCTGAATTGTTGAAATTGATTTGTTGTCCAAAAATCATGTGCATCACACTTGTCTTTGTAATAGTAATGTCATCTATGTTTGGTTCACGGGCTACTGAGTTAGGATGTGAGATGGTGGTAGATGTAGCTGGTTGTGTGAGTAACTGCTAGTGGTGTATGGTACATAATGTGGTTGTGTTTGTGATATTTGTGCTGTGTTTTGTAATATGGTTGGCTTTTCATGTTGTTTTGGTCACTGATGGAGGAGTAATTATTGATGATTTCCCCTCTTAGGGTCTTCATATGAGTTTTTACGGTGTAGTAGCGGGGCCGCCCGCACCGCCAAACCCATGTACAAACCACGCGCAAGAGCATGGGTTTTCTCCTGGTCTGGCAGGTGTTACTTTGGTGTTCCCACGGCGGTGCTTATGAAATAGGCACCGCAGTGGGAACGTCAAGGGCAGTAAATGCATGGCATGGACTGTTGCAGTATATGCAGTGCAGGTACTGGTGTGCATGCAGACAAGGGACACATGTTGTATCCCTGTGTGCGCTTCCACATGACTTGAGTCACCAGGGGACCCTTTGGGGCCCCATTTGTTTCCTCACTGCCAGACTTTTTATGGCGGTCGCACTGCTATGAAAAGTGTGGCGATGAGGAAACTCGTAATATGCTAGCTCACCAAGCATATTGGTACCCTTATACCGCACCATGACCACTAGAGAATGGCAGTTCCCTGGCATTTGAGGTGGTCTCAGGGTAGCCCGACCACCCTAGAAATATTAGGGCAGTCTGGGGACCTCCACCTTGAGTCTAGCAGTCCATGGACCGCCAGACTCATTATAAGGCTCTTACTGCAGTGTTGAGTTGGGTGCTACTTAGTGACACCAAATTGGTTATCTTCCACATTAACACTGATCCTGACTAACAGATATAAAATGGCATGGTCATGGATGGGGCTCCTGGGTGCCAAGACAGAAACTGCTTGGAAGAGAAATGACATAAACCTGCAGACATTGAGGAAATGGCGCAAAGGCTTAGATTAATACATGGATCTAGAAAAACAAATTTCCCTTGTTTGAGAGTGCCCTCTGAAGTACGTCAAAATTTGAACAGATTGAAATGCATAGGGAAATAAAGTTGACCCTGTGTAACCCTAATGCGTTGAGATCAGAACATGAATAGTCTCTTTATGGATGTTGATACTGAGAAACATGAATGGTGTACTAATCCCGGTCATGTATGGAAAGCATGATTTGTTGTTTGTGATTTTCAGTGACAATACTGTTGTGTACTGAATGTTGTGTACAGTTTTGTTACTGCTGTAAAATCAATTAAAATGTTTTATTAAAAACCAGTCATGATTTAATGATTGCCAACGAGTATATTTCAACAAGAAATGTATAGATAAATCAATTCAATTCATCTTTATTTCGACAAAGGCAATGTCGTAAAAGAGTGCACAATAAAACATCATATATCAATATAATTGTTAAAAGAAAATATGTTCCGGTGTTAAAATGATTTAAAATACATTGTCAGACCACAGATCATAGGACTATCCCCCGAAGAAGGCCTCATATCATCACAGACCACGGAACTCCTTAAGGAAATTACACAAATGTAGTACATCTCATTTTTCCAAAATTTTCCTTCTAGTGTTCCACATGGCAGCCAGAAATGTTGTGACCGCAAAAACAATAATTGGGGACAAATCTGTTTTTAGTATTCGATAGGAGTGAGAACACTGCCTAATACCCACATTTTTGCAGATAGGGATGATTCACTTCTTCCTAGAGTACTTATAGGAAGGACAAAAGAATAGTATGTGTAATTCGGACTCTGTTTCGGCAGCACACGCAGGGCAGTTTCTAGGGGCATTGGGATGCCAGCGTGAGGTCAGGGCCCTTATCGGTAGGGAGTCGTGTCTCCATTGGAGATATAGCTTCCTTTGGCCATTAGGGCTAATAATGTCAAAAACAGGCTCTAGTTTATAGTAGTCCTTTTGACCCAAAAATGATCTCGTCAGTGTTCCAGTTTTGGCATTGGTTAGACAAGCAGACATATTTTTTTCATAATACAGGCTAACCAATTCCCGTCTGGATAGACCACTGCACGCTTCTTCAGGGTTCATCCATAGTACAGAACATCCCAAACTATCAAATTCTTGCCTAATGTATTTCAACCACGGCAGGTTCCAGACATTTGATGTTTTTAAAAGTTCTGCGAGCTCTTGCCTGTAGCTGGCAAGTTCTGGTGTTACCCAAAGACGTCTCCAGAAGGTAAGGGGTTTAAGTCCCAATTCTTCTTTAAGGGGTCTGAGACCCAAATCCATCCTGAGGGGAAGCAGGGGCGTGCTGGCTGGCAAAGAGACCAGCTGCCTGAGAAACATGTTTTCTATGGTGTTGATTTCAGGGTTGCAGTTATAGCCCCATAGCTCACCATCATAGATCACCGCTCCCCGTGCCTGCATCTTATAGATTTCAAGGGGGGGAGAAATAGGTTTAGAGACTGATTGCTTCAGAAGTTTAAGAATCCCACCTGCTTTTTGGGAGAGTTTTAATTGGGTTTTGATCTGGTGTTGTGCCCAAGTCATATCCTCATTTAGGGTTAGTCCCAAATATTTAAATGTTTGGACTCTCTCTAAACGAACACCTCCTATAGCAGGATTCGGGCGGGTTGTTTTCGGTGAGTTAAAAATCATGAACTTCGTTTTGGATTTATTTATTTCCAGTCCCCGATCATGACAAAATGAGACAAATGCATCCAAGACTCGCTGTATGCCCATTGGTGTCTTAGCCAGCAACAGGGTATCATCTGTGAACATAATCGCAGAGATCCCCACACCAGCGAGCCTTGGAGCGTCTCTATTGGGGACCGAGTTCACGTGGTTGATTACTCCGTTGACAAAGAGGCAAAACAGGGTTGGTGCCAAAACCCAACCCTGCCTTACCCCCCTGCCAACGGAGAAGCTAGATGACAAAATGCCATGTCTCCCACACCTTACCCTCGCGAAGTTCTGAGAGTGGAGACGAATTAACATGTGGAGAAGTGTGGCTCACTGGTTAGAGGAGGCAGACCCTGATGCAGAGGTCAGACCCGGGACCAGGGTTCAATTCCCGACGCGGCAGGGTCTTGAGCCCAAATGTCCACGGACTCGATAATTCTCGCCTCGGTGCCTACTCGAATCATGGGTTCACACTCTGCAGCTCTGGGCAATAGCTTGCTTAATCTCCACTACGGCCCCCCGCGGCGGGATGCCTGGTCTTCACCTTGGGGATGCCCAGTAGGGGTAACCTCGCAGGGAAAGCCAGGACGGGTTCCCAAAGCAAGCGCTAAGAGACCTGTCGGTGATTTGGCGCTATATAAATCGAAATTAACATAACATAACATAACATAATAGGGGGGTTGGAATGCCTAAATCCCTCAGTACGCTCCAGAATTTCCCCCGTGGGACCAAATCGAAGGCCGCACGGAGGTCAACGAAAACAGTATAAAGCGAGCCGCCCTGGACTTTGACCGTTTTCCAGTGGAGCATGTTTAATCTAAAGATCTGGTCAGTTGTGGACACTTTCCTTCTGAAGCCTGCCTGAAAATCCCTCAGGATTTCTGCCTCCTCAACCCAATCTAAAAGACGGTCCAAAATCAGCCTTGAGAAAAGTTTTTGAGATACATGTATTAGGCTGATTGGCATATAGTTGAGTGGAAGGAGAGGTGACCCCTTCTTGAAGATTGGGACCAGCTCGGCTCCGAACCAAGTATTGGGAGGTGCCATTCCCCTGAGGACTGCATTGAAAATGTTTTGAAGGTAGGGGGCCCATATTTCGGGTGCCTGTTTATAAAGGTCCCCCGGGACCTTATCCAACCCTGGGGCTTTTCCCATTGGGAGCTTAACTATGGCCGCATGGACCTCAGCTAGAGAAAACTTAAGGTCATGGGGATCAGGGACCAGAGTGCTTACTATGTCCATCGTATGGGCATTTGTGCCGTGGGTATCTTCCCTATAAAGCTCAGCAAAATGTTGTTCCCATACCTTAGGAGCGATGTTAGATGTTACGGCCTGATCTGGGTCAGATGAGCCAGTGCTCACAATTAACCAGAACGTACGCGCATCTTTGACCGCGAGTGCAGTGGTTAAATTTACCCATTTCTCACTTTCCCATTCCTCCTTGGCATGACGTATGAGGTACCTATATACTTGTCTCCTAGTTTTTATGAGGTCCCTATTGTTATTCTGCTTTAGAGCCTCTAGGAGGTCAGCTTTCGCCTGCCTACATGCCTTATTGTACAAGGATGGGTTCCTATGGGGCTCTTCGTTAGTTGGTCTTATGGGATTTAAAATTTCTTTTATTGTGCTTAATAATGCAGAGTGTAGTTCTCCCAATTTTTCATAGAAAGAGTCCAGGGGGTGCTCTTCCTCAAGTACAGCAACGTCCTCCAATACTGGGATTATCTGGGTATACAAATTGGCCAAACCGTTGGGATTTTTAGCCAACGAGTCCCATCTTATCCTGCGTCCGTTACTTGAAAGGGTGGACGTGTTAGGAATGTCAGGTTGGGGCAATAGAGTGGCCCTATCGGGACCCGGGATTATAAAATCTAGGATTAATGGGTTGTGGTCGCTCTCCCCCCTCTGTATGACCCTAAAATCTAGGATTCTTTTCCAAGCCCTGCACTCCACAAAAATGTAATCAAGGCGTGTCCTCCTCCCTAACTGATTGAAAGTGAAGGCAGGTGGTATATCAGACTTTAAACGCCCGTTGCACGCCCTTAAGGAACGAGACAACATCAGTGAAGTAATTTGTAGAGCTAGAGGGGTCCATGCTCTTACTGGGGGCCCTGATACTTGTGGGATTTTTCAGACATCATCCTCCTCCTGATTTATAGCATCTAACAGACCGTCGAGTGGTTCAAACTGAGAGTTAAAATCACCTCCCACCACATACATAAGACCCTCGGGTATGCTAGATAGAAAGGAGGATAGTTCCTCAATGGTTCCAGACTCAGACGAGGCACTCACAGGTCTTGAGTAAACATTAACCACTGCCAATCTAAAACCATTCAACCATTCCAAGATTAGACACTGGACATCATCTGTGGCTGTGTCCATGGTTTTAACACTACAACCCAAATGAGTTGCCACCCAAATTGTTAGCCGCCCGGATGGGCGACCTTTACCCGCCCATTTAGCAGCAACCAAAATGAAGTGAATCCCAAACGATGTTGTTCCTCCCGTGCCCATGTTTCTTGGAACAAGCATATGTCCTTCAAATAAATGTATGAACCCCAGTCTGGGCAAGCCAATTTATTAGTTATGCCCGCTATGTTCCAGGAAAGAATTTTTAATAGATGGGAACCAGGGGCGATTTTAGAAGAATCTGTACGGGATTCTGAAATAATAATAGTCGTCGGACCGTTAAGGACAGAGACAACGGGGGAATTTTCAGTGTCAGTGATGTCCGGAGCAATCTCTAGTACTACTGCAGAAGGCACCGCCCTATCGCTTCCTCCCTTAGATACATCTCGTTGCAGTCAATCCACCTCTTCGAGACAACTGTACCTTTTGGGATGGAGATAGTGACTCTGCATTGGCATTTCATGCCGTGTGGACCTATACCTAGTACCATCAATGGCAAAACCCACCCTAGTCCAACCATCAATGCCCCTGGGATGCGGGTTATGTTTTCTAGGCGGGTAAAAGAAGGACAGTGGTAGCAATTGGATCATGGTATTTCCCGAACTGCCCAGCCAGTTAGTAATATGCAGAGCAATCAGAGAACCCCTGAAAGTTACCAGAATACAATCACCGTTAATCTCCTTTCTTGTATGCCCGACCCAAGGAACCCGCCTGACCATTAGTACTTCCCCTCTTAAATTTGGTGGCAAAGGTCTGTGGATGTTTAGCCAGCTGAGCTAATCACCTTGTTTCTTAAGGAATCAAAGGGTTCTGGTACAGAGGTGGAGAGTTCCGGTACTCCGGCCAGGATTACTGTATGGGCTGCCGCCTCAGGAGGGAGATTAACTATGTGTGAGCGATCTAAAGAGGGGGTATTTTGAGCAGGGCGGTCGGCGATCTTGGTTTGAGTTTTTTCTTGCCTTGGCGGGATTGTTGTCACGGGTAGCTTTGATTTCCGCACTAGGGGCACCGGGGGGACTTGCCTCGGAGGGGGAACAGGGACAGAGGTGGAAGGACTAACTATAGGTACAGCTATTGTCATAGGTGATGTAGTAAGTCCTGTGGCTGCGATAGTAGCTGAATTAGAGTGAGGAAAACTCCCCACATTCGTTAATGTTATATCAGAGCTATTACCCAGGGTTATTAGTTGTTCCTTCAATGACCCAGTGCCATTTTCAATTGCTTGCAATCTGATGTCAATACAATCGAGTCTCACAAGGATGGGTTCTAAAAGCTTCCGCATAACATTGGCAATAAGTGATGGTGACTGTTCCCCCCCTCCACAAGACCCCTAACCAAAAATAAATGGACCCGCCTCCCCAAACACAGGCAATTGGGAAGGCTGTATTGGAGTCACAATTTCATTAACAGTCGTGAGAGAAGAGGGTTCCATTATGTCCGGGATATTAACAACAGTACTAGAGGCATGATCCAGTTTTGACCTTTTAACCACCTTAGATTGTCTAGTTCTTTTCCTTTTAGGAATAGCACCCTCTCGAAGGCCCCGTACATGATGTAGGTTTGTTTCACTCCCTTCACTCTGGTTCAGAGCTGGATTAGATGTTGGAGGCGGGGTGACTTCGAGTATAGATTGTTGAAAGTCATGTTGAGAGGTTAAGGAAGACCTTAGCTGTTGTAAGACAGCATCAATAGTTTGGTCAATACTATCCAAAAGGGATAGGTGAGAGGCTTCCATTAACTCTGGGGGTGCAGTATTTAGAGTTAGAGTTTGGGGGTGGCTAGTACATTCAATGCCGTCTGCTATCTGTCTTTCTAGGGCCGACAGTTCATTATTTACAACAGTATTAGCTCTGATAAACAAACTATCCAAAGTACCTGTGGCCATGGTGGACATGGCCGTTGCTTTACTCCGTGTATCCCTTGTTGTCATGGTCCGTTAATCCTGGGGTGTCTAAATCTCCAGAGAAACAGAGCACTCGGAAATCTCAGAGTCTAAGTATGCTTTTCCAACAAAAAGGGGCCAGAGAGGTGGCCCGGTCCGGTCTCTCCCGGGCTAAAACGGGCCAACCCTTGGCCCGGGCTTCACCCGGCGCCCGGCCCGCGCGCGTACCGCGATACGCGGATCAGTAGTTGAATTTATCGCTGCTAGAGGGGGCGGGAAGAGAACGCAGGTGCGGCCGATGTGCTCCCGCACAGACTGCTGGTCCTCGCAGTCCCGCTCCCACGGCAAGTTTGGCAGTAGTTCCTCTGGTCCCCAGACCCTTCAATCGGCAAGGGATCCGGTTAAATCAATTAAAAACAAAGTCCCAGGGTTAAAGAATACAGGCAGGGGGACAGGGTCACAAAGCGCTTATGTCCACGGCTGCGAGCGGCACCCGATAAATCATATGTAGAGGAAAAAGAGATTTTAAAAAACAATAATTGATATGTCCACCTGTATTAATTCAGGCACATCATGGGACTTATTCCCAAAAATAAAACTTCTTTCATTATTGGTGAGTAAAACTTCCTCTTTTATGCTTGTCAGAAATTCACAAAGGTAATACTGCCAGGCGTAAACCTTTTTAAGGGACTTGACAACTCCACCATGAGTGTGGAGTTCTCTGAATCCATAAATTATTTCGAAGGATGGGCACATTGAGTGTTCCTGGGCATTCTAAGCTTGTTTTGTCTTGAAAGTTTGTGAACTCCCAGAAACTAGCAGGTCTATTTGTTTTTGCTCCAGCTGCGTGTTGGTGTAATCCCTTTCCAAGGTGGGAAGAAGAATGCATCATCACCAAAATTTGATTGGGGCACAAATAGACAGAGTTGTCCAAGGGGAAACATACTTTCCTGGCAGATAAAAAAAAAAGAAATAAAAAATGTATAATGGCACAAAGGGAATCCATTTCCACTTAGCAGAGTTCTCTGGTATAGAGAGCTGTGTACTATGGATATGGAGTGCAAGCTTGAAAATCACATGAATTCCCAAGGAATCTGTATGGAAATCTGTGCCATGACTACCTGTGCCAGCACATTCTAAAAAGTAGTAAAACTTCACTCAGATGTGTAGTCTTACTATTTGTTTTGTGCAGTAGTCCCCAAACATTTCTAATGAAATATAGTGCTGGCTTAAATTAGTCTGATTCTTTTTGATTTATGTTCATTTTTGTGAGACACTATCACTTATTCAATGCAAAAAGGTGAAGACTTTGATCAAACTGATATCTTTTCATGTTATTGCAATAATAAAACATGGCAAAAAATATTTTATTTTTTAAATAGGCCAGTGTTTATTTCATAGGAGTACCCATTGCAATGCTGCATTTGTTTTCACAGAACCTAAAGTCCCAGTTCCGTTGGATGTTGTTGAAAGTAAATAATGCTCATCAAGCTATTGGTTTCCTTCTTTTCTTGACCGATTTTGCCAGGGATCCTGAAAGCAGCTCCAGGGGTTGCAAGGGCCACATCCCAGCTGGTTAGATGTCCCTGGTGCAGTACTCACGTGCTGCTCTGATCATTATTTCAACAGTTTTGACTGTTCCAAAATACTCTCCTACACGGAAGTACTGGACTCTGATGAAAGACGCTTTCCAGTAACAGCACATAGATCTTATCATCAGTAACCTAAATATTAGTTGTGCAATTACTAGCCTGTATTTCACAATCAAATCCCCTCAGGGAGTTCCAAGGTTACATGCAGTAGTCAAACAGCGAATCTGTCTCTGATGAATGGAGGAAATAATTAAGTGAACTGGTTTGCCTGGGAGTGTCTATCAGGCTGAAGGTTGTTCCAGGAATGGTTTTAAAATATCCTTAGCTGGTTTCTGTCTGTCTTTGCCAGTATCTTCTGTCCCTCCTTCTCTTTCTCTGTCAGCCTATAAATCCCAGTCACAGGTGAAGCAGGGATTCAAGTATTGCTCTAGACCCCAGGATGAAGACTCCAGGTGCCATCCTGCTCCTTGCCGCCCTTCTTGGGTCCTACGAGGCGCGTCCAATGGAGGAAGAGGACTATCCTGCAGGTGAGAAAAGAGGGATCAGTCCTTCAGCCTCTGAGTTCACAATTCATCTGAGTGATCGAGATTGTGTCATTTTCTGGAGGGCTTGGGGAGTCTGCTTTGCGCCACCGCTGTGTTTCCTGGTGGCGCGTGTTGCTGAATACCATTGTAGCTGGATTACACCAACATATTCCAATGAGAGAAAACGCATGGAGTACATGGTGGGACATGATATTGTGAACATGGTTATCACCAGCTGTGTCACATCTGTGCTGTATTGCATGCATTCACAGTGCTCCTTCTAACACGTAGTTGTGAAAATTGTGCAAGTAAAACTAATGGTCCCATCAAAATATTAGGGACCCAGAGGCTGGACAAAGTTCAGTCACCTCTTTCCTCTTAGACATGTACAAACACTGATCACATCCATTTTTAAACTGTGAGTTTGACCCGGTGGTTATTGTTGCATGTCCATTCACTGTCTTCTCAGACCCACTGCTAGGTGTGGAGGAAGGTGTTATCTCAGACTATGACCCTGTAGTTATTGCTGCATGCCCATTCACTGTCTCATCTGACACACTGTGGGTATGAAGGAAGGTGCTATCTCTGAGTGTGACTCTGTAGTTATTGTTGCATGCCCATTCATGGTCTCTTCTGATGCACTCCTTGGTGCGGGGAAGGTGCCAGCTCTGAGTTTGATACTGTAGGTATTGTTCCATGCCCACTCACTGTCTTCTCAGACCCACTGCTATGTGTGAACGTACTGCAGCATTCAACATTGCTCACATCTGAATCCTGATGCCTCTGCACGAAACCAGTCTTACATAAGGCATCTGCACACAGTTGCAGAACCTGGCTGCCGTTCAGAGGCACCATATACAGATCATAAAGTAGTAGCCTTTCTCCTGACTTTGGCAGATTGTCTGATGGTCTATTAGTTATTATTTGCAAGCATTTGCCACAAAAGGAAAAAACATGATAATAAGCAGTGCCAAAAAAGAAAATAAATAACCATTGCCTATATTTTTAATAGCACAATAGGGGACTTCAAACAAGCAGGCGTACTTACAGCAGGTATGGAAATAGCTATAGATTTAATGCAAGTTTTAGAAAAATATGATTCAGAATGATGGAAAGAAAACACATCATAGGCTTTGAATTTGAGCTGTAGAGTCATAAGAGGTGAAGGAAATAGACGCAGAGTCAGAGGTTGTACAGAAAAGAGCAGTAGAATTAGGAGTGGCATAGAGACGTACAGTAGAGTTATGACTAGTATAGAGAAGAGCAGTAGAGTCAGGAGTGTTATACATAACAGTAGTAGAGTCAGGAGAGGTATAGAGAAGAGCAGTAGAGTCATGAGTGGTAAAAAGAACAGCAGAAGAGTGAGGAGTGGTATAAGAGAAGAGCAGTTGAGTCAGAAGAGGTATAGAGAAGATCAGTAGCGTGAGGAGTGTTATAGAGAAGAGCAGCAGAGTCAGGAGGGGTATAGAGAACTGTAGTAGAGTCAGGAGTTATCAAGAGAAGAGCTGTAAAGTCAGGAGTGGTATAGTAAACAGTAGTAGAGTCAGGAGAGGTATAGAGAAGAGCAGTTGAGTTATGAGTGGCATAGAAAAAAGAGCAGTAAAGTGAGGAGTGGTAAATAGAACAGTAGTCGAGTCAGGAGTGGTATACAGAAGAGTAGAAGATCAGGAGTGGTATAGTGAACAGTAGTAGAGTCAGGAGAGGTATAGAGAAGAGCAGTTGAGGTATGAGTGGCATAGAAAAAAGAGCAGTAAAGTCAGGAGTGGTAAAGAGAACAGTAGTAGAGTCAGGAGTGGTATACAGAAGAGTAGAAGATCAGGAGTGGTATAGAGAACAGTAGTAGAGTCAGGAGTGGTATACAGAAGAGTAGAAGATCAGGAGTGGTATAGAGAACAGTAGTAGAGTCAGGAGCTTTATAGAAAAGAGCAGTATAGCCTGGAGTGGTACTCAGAATAGCAGTATAGTCAGGAGTGGTATAAGAGAAGAGCAGTAGAGCCAGGAGTGGTAAAAAGAATAGCAGTAGAGTCAGGAGTGGCATAAGAGAAGAACAGTAGAGACAGGAGAGGTATAGATAAGAGCAGTAGAGTCAGGTATTTTGAATATACAATGATCCGGCACGCCATTTAGTAATTAGAACATATAAAGACACATACATTTTCCAAAGAACCGAAAGAGCAGTTCATGGTATGACTTCTTTATTAAAAAATTCTTCTTTCTTATAAAACGTGCAGAGTAGCCAAGCATGAGGGAGCCAACGCGTTTCGTCCTTACGGACTTCTTCAGGCCGAATTTAGTTCCTCTAATACATCCCTTTCGATAGTTACGAACAGCAGTTTTCACATGAAACCGGTAAATGTATGTGTTTCCAATAACTTCCTCAATCTAATAAATGGGAAGCCATGTGTATTATAATGATGAGTCCAGAGGTCACATTCATCAAAGATCGCGGTGCTATGTTTGTATATTTACTTGTAAAATGCCGCCGTAACGTTGGACTGCTTCTGAACAAGAGTGCTGGACTCAAAGGTTGAAATATACAAACATAGCACCGCGATCTTTGATGAATGTGACCTCTGGACTCATCATTATCATACACAAAGCTCCCCATTTATTAGATTGAGGAAGTTATTGTGGAGTGTTTCATGGGAGAAGGAAGGGCATTGCGTTTCATGTTCCTCGCACCCAAACCAATCACCTTATCCATCTAAGGAGTTAGGTGCGGTCAATATTGCCCCATACCCAGTGTGTATATGTTAATCAGTAGAGTCAGGAATATTTAATAGAAGAGCAGTAGAGTCAGGAGTGGTATAAGAGAAGAACAGTAGTATCTGGACAGGTATTAAGAAGAGCAGTAGAGTCAGGTGTAATAAAGAGAAGATCAGTAGAGTTACGAGTTGTATAGATAACAGTAGTAGAGTCAGGTGAGGTATAGAGAGGAGCAGTAGAGTCAAGAGTGGTATATAGAATTGCAGCATAGTCAAGAGAGGTATAGAAAACAGTAGTAGAGTCAGGTGTGATATAGAGAAGAGCAGTAGAGTTACGAGTTGTATAGATAACAGTAGTAGAGTCAGGTGAGGTATAGAGAGGAGCAGTTGAGTCATGAGTGGTATATAGAATTGCAGCATAGTCAAGAGAGGTATAGAAAACAGTAGTAGAGTCAGGTGTGATATAGAGAAGAGCAGTAGAGTTAGGGGTGCCATTTAAGGAGGGGTTTGGACAAGATGTTTTGGCTGGGTTATAGCCAATAAATTTGGTCTTTGATGTGTTAATCTCCAGCCCCCTGTTTTTACAAAATAAAGAGAAACTGTCCAGAATGCTTTGGAGCCCAAAGGGGACTTAGATATCAACAAGGTGTCATCCACAAACATCATTGCTAGCACCTTACCATGCACCAGCTTTGGGGCATCGTTGTCCACTACCTCATTTAATTGAGACACCAAAGCATTGATAAAGAGACAAAACAGAATAGAGGTCAGCACACACCCCTGCCTTACTCCTCTGTTGACTGGGAAGCGGGGGGTCAATTCCCCGTATTTCCCACACCTTACTCGTGCAAAATTAAATGCATGCAGTCGCATGATCAATGAAATCAGGTAGGGCGGGATAACCAATTGTTCAAAAACCTCCCACAATTTGGCTCAGGGACCAAATCAAAGGCCGATTTCAGATCAACAAATATCAAATAAAGACTGCCTATATTATAATTGGAGGCAAAAGACACACAATTGATGGACGGAATGCAGAAAAAACAAAACATTCATCCCCAGTCAAGAGGGACCGGGGTAAATCAACCATTCTTTTGCTCACCATGCCACCCCAGTTTAGACCTGGCAAAATGCAAATCAGTCTTGACCCTGTGCTTCATGGGAACAGTCCAACCCGAACTGCCAACTGCGGTTGTGCACTGAAATCGTACACAGGGAACAAGCAATGTCACTTTAAAAATACAAGCGGAAAACCCTTCCCCGCTGTTGAATTTCACAGCGTGTGCACCAGGAATCCGATTTCCCTGGTTGAGGAAGTAGTCTTGGCACAAAGGAAAACAAACACCAATTTCCAAAACAGTTCTTAGAACTAAGGGTGTTTAAACAATAAACACAAGTTCGCTGATACAGTTCCAGCATTTGTGCTCCAAGCATCACAAAAGAAACATGACAGGTTGGAGAGGAGAGTGCTCCTGCACATCTCTCTCTCTACGAAAATACCTGAATGCTCCCGGGCCGGGAGTTCAGCCTCGCAGTCCTTGAAGTCTGAAAATGAGCACACGAGTGCTCCGACGATCACCAGGAAAATCCTCAAGAAGAAAGCAGTGCCTCAGAGACGTCGCACTCAAAAGTCCTCCAGCGGGCAAAACCTTCCGCTAAACATGATCTTACAAAGATAGTCAAGCACCTACTTCCTGTAGAGGCGGTGCTTATATCGTGAGGGGCGGTTCCTGGACAAATCGGTTCCATATTCCTCTACTGTGCCCAATTGCCTTATGAGACTTGTAGTGCTGTGGGCTAGTGCAACAGGCAAACCGGCTTCCACACATATAGGGAAAGAGTGTATGGCGCGTGTGTGCCCAATCTGCCCACCCTTCCTGTCTATGAAGTGTAATCGCAACATAAGTGTCTCTTTTCTTTAAATTTCCAACTGCGACTTTCCGCTTTGAAGTTAACGGCGATCCGTGGCTGTGTTCAGACACTGCACGTGTCCCCTGTGGGTCCCCTGTGTCACTACCTTGGGTGGTTCCTTGTGGCCCCAGCACTTCTACAGGCTCTATGCCTTGTGTCTAGTCAAGTCTTAATGTATGATTTGGTACGCCCCTAGGGCTCAACTTATAGTGTGCTAATTTACTGTGTGCTATTACGTTTTCTGTATGTACTTTTGCCTCTAGCCTCATAAAGAGTCTAGTGGGATGTGTTTAGAATAAATACATATATTTTACATATATACCTGATGTGGTTCACCTTTCATTTGGTCATTCATGAGATTATAGATTTGTAAAACAGGCTGCTTTACATTCCTCCAAGACAGCCTGAAGGCTGCTCTCCGTAGCTACCACTAGGATAGCTTTCAATAAAGGTTGTCTTTAACCTATCATCAATGAGAGTCAATTGGACATGTGCAAGGTGCCCACTAGAATAGTGGACAGCATATTCCAGGCCAACTTCTCACAATGCGGCTGCAGCAATTTTCGGCTCTAAGGCTGAGTTCTCTATACTACTGTCTGTACTCACTAGTGACCAGAACGTCTTCATGTCCCTTTTAGAAAATGCTGTTTTAATGGCATCCCATCTTTCAAGCTCTCAGGTTTTCTAACTCAATACTATCTTGATAAAGGGCCCTATTTCATTTGATTAAGGAGCTATCATTACTTTTGATGGCAAGACAAGTATTGTTGAACCAAGTTTGTTTGGCATCCTTATTCACCTTAGAATGCGTCAGAGGATTAAAAATATTGCCCGGGAACCACGACCAGAGTCAGAACAAGTCGTTCCGACGGAGCCCCGTAAAAGGCTATCCCGACTTGGTGGCACCCCGATGTTACCTTTCACCATGAACTTGTTCGTACAGATACCATAGATCTGACCTTAATTAATCAAGGTGGTGAGTAATAAATAACCCCTTACTTCACATTAAGAGCTACAATAAGGCTCCTAAACTGCTGGTACTGACGAAAGCATCTAGAGGTCCCAAGAGGCTGAAACATGTTGACCATAATGACCACGATCACCAGTGCGATAGACCAATAACTAAGTCTAAACACGCACACCACTGTTTTTAGTTTCCTACTTCACATGCCTCGAGAACAAAACAGAGGAGACTTGAATTTAGGAATTTTAAACCCACTTTTTTAAGCATGAGCACGCCCAGCTTTTGATTTCTGGCCACTACTGTAAACCCAGTTGGTCTTCCTCCATGTGGAGGTCAGCATAACAAACAAAGGACAAAGACCCGGTGATCATGCTGTTACGGTACACAATGGCGGAGATTCAACATATACCGCCCAACGCCTGTGTCCGTATATGAGGGTTTTTTACAACGATGGTTTGCCACGTTATTTGAGACCCCGGTGACACAGGACAAGTGGTCCACTCTCCCCCCAACTTGATCTTTAGATTAAAAATATAAGTCAGGCTAGTTGACAATTCAACGTGCAGAGCCTCAAATCTACTGATGTTTTGAGGAGAGTTAAGTGACATTGCAGCCTCCTCCATTTCCATTAAGGGCGAAATAGATATTGAATATAATGCGGCTGCTTTTTCTGGTGACTGCATGAGTGTTCCCCATCTGATTTTCCTTCCATTGTTAGCAAGTGTTACGTTGATACCTACAGGGTTACCAATGGCAGTGGGATTGTAGAATACTGGAGGCTCCAACACCAGTACCAACGCGTTGTGATCACTGTCATGTCTCGGCATGACAGCGAAGTTGACAACCCTCTGCCATATGCTTGTTTCCACTAGAATATAATCCAACAGAGAGATTGTCCTGTTCTATTAAAGGTTAGTTTCCCTGGCTGGTCTAACTTGGTGCGGCTGTTGCATGCCCTCAAGGAATGGGTTAGTGTTATTGTATTTATCTGGAGCACCAGGGTGGTCCAGACCTTTACTGGTGAAATTTGAGGATCAGTAATTAGCCAAAAACAATCCTCATCACTAGGGGCAGCATCCGTGGGGTCAGCGAGGGGCTCACATTGACAATTAAAATCTCCCCCTATAATCAGCCTTGCATTCAAGGGTGCTGATTCAATAAATGTGTTTAATAGATCTAATGTCGGGGATTCCTGTGCGATGCTTACAGACCGGGAATAAATGTTAATGAAGGCTGTTATAATCCAGGAGGAAAAGGTGAGTACAATACACTGGATGTCATCAGATGGGTTGTTCAACTGCTCAACGGTACAATCCAGGTGAGTAGCAACCCAAGTGCATAAACCCCCGAGGGAGACCTATTCCCCCTGTCGTAGCCAGCACATTGAAAGTTGAATAACCCCCCTCACAATATCCTCCCTTGCCCATGTCTCCTGAAGCATACAGACATCATGGTTGCCTACAAATTGTCCCAGTCTGGGCAGTGCAGTTTACTTTTTATTCCACCGATGGTCCATGATAAAACCCTTAACTTATGGCCGGGAATAAGATTACCACCATGTGCATTATGACTGTTAGGGTTAGGGCTTTAGATGAACCCAGGCTGGGCCATGGAGACTACTTCGACAGCTTCCAATAGAGGGCTACTCCTAGCTGAACTAGAAATTAAAAAGTCCGGAGAAGTTAGAGGTGGGTTATTAAGCAAATGTACACCAATCCTGTCACAATCTGAGGCTCCCCGTTTCTAATTCATAATGTTAACAATCCTGATGATGTGTTGCAGGTGATTCACATCCGGGTACATGCCCCCCCATGAATTTGCTGTGCAGACGGCCTCTGCCTCTCCCACAGTGTCAAAGCGACAGTGAGTGCCTGAATACTGAGAAGTGCTGCAACCGCTGCGGGAAAAAATGTTTGCCTGCTGTCAGAGGTAAAGTATATTCAGCAACCTACCTTCTTGGGGGTCAGGAGTCAATTACTAAGCTCTGTTGCTTTCTCAGATTGCATAACACAACATGACATAAAATAACATAACATTACATAAGGTAGCGTAACATGGCATGACATAGCATAACAGCACATTACATTTTCGTTGGACACACAATGTTTGGTTACTTTCTCCTGATGTTCCAATCTGTTTCTTGGTATACAACACCTAAAAATGTATCTAATCGTGTCACTAAATGGAATAGCACTTGAATTTGGTTTTAAAAAGCTGTTCAAAATACTTTGAGTATTACTCTACTTAATCACCCCATTTTTCTTTCGTTTAAGGAACAAAAGCATTCTATTCCATATTATCTTCTATCTTTTCAAGTTGATTGTTATTATTATTAAACAGGAAGAAACAAAAGAAGACAGATAGGTCAGATACAAAAATATACATTGACTAGGGCATCACAAAATGATGTAGTTGACAATGTTAATAAGAAGTATTCAATAAATTGGCCAACATTGGGCAATCACCCACAACTGTGCCTGTAGAATCCCATCCATAGGTACACCACTGAAAAATAAAAGATCTGGCAGTACCCTTTTCCAGAAACATTGTGAAGTACATACATCACACATACATTCTTCCCTGAGGTAAAACAAAAGGTGGGAAAAGGATGGGAATGGGTGGGAACGTTGATTGAAAAATAAAGAACAAAAAGAAAATCAATTGTGTCTTTGATGAGCAAAGGTGTGTCCCATGGGTGGTCGGTATCAACATTCAAGGGCAATGGTTGTCAGTCTTGTCTAACAACTCAGTCAAATATGCATCAAGGACTAGGGCTGTGAGGAGTGCATTCAAGTCCCTAAGAAATGCTAGGGAAGAGTGACCGGCAATGATACAACAGCTGGGCAGAATGCACTCATTGGGGAAAGGGATAGAGTGGTCAAAACGTCAGTAGCCGCTAACAATTGTCCTAGATTGCTGTTCACCAGGTCCCACCCCTTATGGGAAATGTTCACTCCAAGGCAGTGGAAAGCGTTGCATTGCCATAGCAGCCCAGTGTGGTGCGGGCCCCAGGCTCAGGGACCTCCCATAGGGGAAATAATCATGACTTAGAATAATTCAGTCGCTCGCCTCGTGCCATCCAGAGTCTCTATCATCCCTGGCAGGCCCCGGTCAAGGTCCCTTTGGAATATTGGTACATCATGCCTGTAAAGAGAGATAATCTCTTCAACAGCACTACATATGCTCCATTGTGGGCCCTCCTGCCTGAAGAGCCTGGCCAGAGACTCTATGTCCATTAAAAATAGGAGAGAGGATAGCAGGAAACCCTGTTGTGTGCCTTGTGTTCCCCAAATGGTGGCAAAATGTTGCTAGCTATCCGTTCCCTAGCAACCGAGTTATTGTATAATAAGCCATTCCAACACAGTAGCTCCGACCCTAATTCAATAAGTCTCAAGACTCCCCCTCCCCCCCGAGATAGGAACAGCCCAATGAATCATAGGCCTTCTTGATGTCCAACAGGAGCATTACTCCTGTGTGGACTCCAAACCTTCCTCTTCCATAATATGAAACAGCCTGCAAAGAATGAGAAACATGTTCCTTCCTGGAATAAATAAATTTAGGTCTAGGTGGACCAAAGTGGACATGTAAGGAAGCCGACAATTAGCAAAGATCTTTCCCAACACCTTAGAATCAGTGGTGAGCAACAAGAAGACCAACAGATCCTTCCCAGTCTTGGGGAGCAGGACTATGAGCTCCTCCCTCACCAATGGCCAAAGAGTACCAGCTGTATTTGCTGTTTGGAAAAGAGTCCATAGTTGTAGGGCAAGTGTGGCTCTAAACATTGTACAGAACTCCACAGGAAGTCCTTTTGTCCAAAGAGTTTTGTTTTTGATCTAGGGGCAGGCAAACCTTCCTGAGCGTCAAAGGAGTGTCAATGACTGACGGGAGTTAGGGTCCAGTTATGGGACCGGTATAATATCGAAGTTTGCCAAAAGCCAGGTTCACCCAACCTAGCATCCTCTTGGTATAGGGCTTGATAGTACTCAAATAAAGCCCCATTAAAGGACAACTGTGATATGAGTATGTCACCCGTTGGTGAGCGGATGGCCATCAATTTAGGGCGCTCGTTATCGGAGAGTATCAACTACCCTAGGACCCACCCCATCCCACCTTGCCCCCCCCAGCATGCTACCAAGCTGTGTATTCTATATATTCCAGCTGACTCAACCTGTCTGTCAGGGTCCTATTCCATATTAGCTTCCATTATTACACAACGACAGTCACCACTGTGAGGCCACAGTTCAGTATCACATTCCAAATAAAATGCACTGTTTTGTTTGTCCATTACCTTTGGCCCTTTTGGGTGGTTTTGCATCAAATTTGACATTCGCTTACCACAAGGTCGGGCATATCAAATTTCATTCAAATCTCTTTATGAGAAAAATACATATTTCAGCATCTTAGCTCTCATTGAAAGCAACAACAAGAATCACTGAACAAATTTACACCATGAAAGTAGAAATACTCTCAGAAATTATGCTTTTGTTGATTTCTGTACATCATTTATTTTTCAAACATTGGCATTTAAAAAAGATATAAGTGGGCTTTATATCATTTAAAATGATTTTGTCTAGGTTGGCCATTTAAAGTCATGAGTTAGAAAAATCATAATTTCACGTTTCGACTTTTTGACCACTGTGATTGGTTTATAAAAGGCATCAATGTTTTTCCCTGGATCAATTTCAAATATAAAGTTCTTGATTTTCTGCATTTTTTCAAACTTGTTTACACACGTGTTTTTCATACTACTGTATTTTGCCATCCCTATAATTTTGAAACTAATGGTCTCAGAGTAAACATAGACTGTTAGGTAAAGGGTGTCATATATAACAAGTGTACTGGTAAATCGCACGTTCACCCTAACGAGGTCTCTTGGCGCTGAATAACAGATGTTTATTGTTACCCAATGGTACTCATTTTATGGACCTCAGATGGATGAAAGGCTGAGTGGACCTGCTGGGATTTGAGCCTGTGACCATGAGGTCGAACACAAGTCCCTGCAGTGGATGCATTAGTCCACTGAGCCACCAGACCCGGCCTTCATTTCAACGCATTCAATCACATAGGGCCTCATGATGATATCGGGCAAACTTACGCCTGCCTGACACTATTGTGGTTTGGAACTACCGACCTTAGGTCAGAGGTCTTGACCACAGGATTAGGATGTGACTGCCCATAGGGCAGTTGCAAACATTCATTTTTCAATAGAAGCTTGTGCGGCGGAAAGAAAAAGGCCACTGCACAAGCTTCCATTGAAAAATCGATGCTTGTAAAAATCCCTGCACCGTGTGACAGGCCCTTTGCAGGAATGTTGTGCCCCCGACGACTCATAGCAGAGGGTCAGAGAAGGCAAGGCCCTGCTTGCGGCCCCCAAACTCACTTTCTGACAGCCTTTTTCATGTCAGAAAGGCCGACATTAAAAGGCTGTTGGAAACCAACATCGTAATCCTGACAGCAGAGCCAAGGCTGGTTCCACAAACATTCAAGTGATTACAATTCTGCTCCTCTTCTGATGGTCATCATAATACGGCAGGTAGAGGGAAACACTAGATTTTGGGCAGAAAGCCTCCGACAGACTGTTGGCTGGCTTACCACCTGACTTCCAAGTGTTTCACTCTTGATAAACCAAATCAATGTTATTAAGTCTGTGCTGCCCTATATTGAGACTCCTCAGAGTGATAATGCCTTCCTAGAAAAGCCTTAATTGATGTTAATTTCCTGCTGTCCAACCAAGGGCCAAGTCAAAGGTGAGGGGGCATAATGACGAGAAGGCAATAAATAACTGCCCCATTTGTGTAATAAGCCTGTTAGCACCTGGTCCCTGTAATCTCACCACATACTGGTAAACAAGAAGGCCAAATCTCTCTGTCTGTGCCCAGTTGATGCATTACAAGGAACCCCTGACTAGGTAGAAAGATCTTACAATTGACCAAATTGTACTTTATGACATTAGCACCACAGATGTAAGTGGGAAGCAGGCTATCTAACCAGAATGTTTTTTTGTGGGTCAGAGATACTTTTACAGGGCAGCAAAGGCACCATTCTATGCTACCAGGTCCCCTCATCCCCAAGGTGCTTTGTGGGACCCGAGAGCACTTTGGGAGCAGGGCCTGCCTCTTACCTTCATTCAAGGCAGGTTAGAAAATAAACAACTCCACTCCTCACTGTTTCTGTTTTCTGAAGCAGGCAATGATACACACATCTTTCCAGGCTCCTATATTAGTATGTACACAACTCTTTAGTTTCCATGTTAATAATTTCAACAAAGGAATGCAACTGGTAAGTCCTGATTTTATAAGGAATTTATAGGATGCTTTTGCTATTGAAAATCAATTTTTGAGGACATTGTGCAGTTCTCATAGGAAATTCACAGGTGGTGCTATTTTATTTAGTTGGTGTTTTTAATTTACATTATCAGCTCATTTAATATTTCTGCATATGTTGTTTTACTTACAGAGAAGTCAGGTGTGTGCCCTAAGGTAGAATATACCTGTGAGATGTATCCTCTGCCCAGACATTGCAACACTGACACCAACTGTGATGGGATCCAGAAGTGCTGCCAGCAATCCTGTGGCTTTGATTGTACAGACCCCGTGAGCACAGGTACATTACGAGTGCAAGCCTGTCTGGGAACAGGACACAGATTCAGTGCTCAAACCCTATTACAGCTTGTTAAATAATGCAATGTTTTGATGTGCACACCCTGGAGATATGTTGGGAAGCTGCAAGCCGAATCTCAGTGGTCCATAATCCGACCTTTACATTTACAAACATTGTAACACAGTTACCAAATGTATTCCTAATTGTAGACCTGATGCATGTTTTAGAAAGCACCTACACATTGTACATAGAGTATTGCTCATTTATAAAATGTACACTTTACCATTCCAAATTAGTTATCATTAGAAGCACTGCATCAGGTGAGGGGCTCTTGTTAGATGGAGTAAAAAGTGTTTCTTGGTGTACCTTGTACACTTTCATCTGGTTTGGGATCCTTCTAATAGTTATGACAGTCTCTGAACTGGAGCATAGAGCAGGACTATACGAGGAGGGAAGAAGAGATCAACTGCCATCATAAGAGAAGATGCTCATTCCCACGTCATACCATAAATAACATTACACTCTTACCCACTCAAAAAGCAGTATTCCAATTTCATAAACATGCAGCTGCCTGCAGAATCCACCTAGATAAGAGAAACTGCTCAGCAAAAAAGTGATAGCCCCAATCCAGGCTTTAGCAGAGAAGAGATGAATTGCCGTCTTAAGATCATGCGTACAATCCTAATGAAATGAAATGACTTTGACTTTGAAATGAAATGAAAGGAAATGAAATGAAAATTTGTTTTGTATAGCGCACATAGCTGTTCTGAGGCGTCCAAGCGCTGTCCTAATAAAAGGCATTCGTCATATGACACCCTCCTGCAGTGCCATCACCATCTCATGCATGGGGAATTGGCCAACAGACAGAGCCTTATTCACCTGTGAAGAAGCATAGTCACTGATCAGAGCCACAACACCCTTCACCAGTCAAATACTGTGATTAGAAAACAATGCGTGCAGTTCTGTCATAAAAGTACGATTGGACAAACTATGGTCACAATTTCCTTTCAGTTCCAGTAACCTTTACCGGCTGCACAGATCCTCAACCACCAAGGGGGTATTCTTCAACTTCAGATCTTGCTCCTTGTTGGGCATGAGCTGCAATGACCAATAGTGTCCACCAGGAGGCTCTTTCCAAAGATCTTTTCCTGTCTGCTTATCTGATGGAGTTCAGTCTGAAAACAGTTGTTCTTTTGTCCTGACAGGGTGAATTAAAGAGTAAGATCAAGGTGTTGATGATGAAAAAAATTATGTAAGAACACCAAAATCAGTTTTATTCTGGCATGATGTCCTTGTTAAGGATAAAAAAAGCAGTGTTTTGACCATCTGGGAGGTCAGCTGTCCCAGGGTACCGCATGTAGCGCTGTATAGAGAGTCAAAGGGAATCCACTAGGACTACAAACAAAGGGCCTGATGTATCAACCTTGCATTTGGTGATACTTTAATAGTGAATTTCACCGATTCGCTATTATCGAATCGCAAAATGCAATGTATGTAGGTTTCGCAAAAGAAATAGTGATTCCTACATATTCCTTAATTACGAATCACAAATTGTGATTCGCTATTAAGGAATGGCTTCCCATTCATTCATTTGGGTCAAGAGGCCCATAGGAATGAATGGGAAGGCATTCGCACTTTGCGATTACCAAATTGCAATTTTAAGGGTGATACAGGGCCAAAATGCCACCTGATGCACCACCAAAAATGTTATGTGTGCACATGTGGCGCACCCACATACCATAACGGCATGTCTATTCGCCACACAGCACTTGGAAAAATCCAAATTTGGGCATTTTTCTAAGGATTTGCAATTACCTCCATCTTAAAGTTGGTGGCAATTTGCGATTCCTTATGGCAAAGTTGAATTCCGAGAACTCTTCATTTAGGAAGTCTCAAATTGCGATTCCCTAACTGCAGTCGCAAAATAGGTAATCGCACAGATTGTGATTACCTATTTTGCAAATGCCTTTTGGGATGATACACTGTTCGCAACCGGGCCGATTCTGCGAATCTGCAAATCGGCTCATTTTCGACTGGTAAAATCCTTGATACATCTGGCCTAAAAATTCCTACTCTACTATGAGTGGCACCCCAAAGTGCAGAGGTGGTGCCCACTGTAACATAAGTAGGATTGTTTACTTATGTATATAACATAATCCCCTTTTTTCAGAATCTTACATCTTCTTATGTATGTGACCGGAAAAATAAAAATATTGACATATGACCAACACATATTAAAAACTTGCAGGATTGTTTTTTCGCTTTAAGTTGTGAACCATGTCACCCAACCTCATCCACATGTACTTCGGGTCTGATTACGATGTCGGTCGGAAAGCCTCTGACAGACAGTTGGATTCCCCTAGGCATTGTCAGGAACCCATCCGACCGAATTGGTCGGAAACAATTCCAACCGATCGATTACGAAGCTCGGGGTCAGAAAGGGAACCGCTCAGTCATTCAGAATCAGTTCCGACTGGTATTAAGTATCCAAGTCGGTCGGAGCCATTTTCTACAGCTCAATGGGTAGTGTTTCTGACAAACCGATTACGATGTCAGATTCCAGCAGCCTTTCTGACTCAGTCTGTCTGACACAAAAAGGCTTTCAGAAACTGACTTTGGGGGCCTCTAACTGTCCCCCCTTCATCCTGAGTTCTCCGGTTTGGGGTCGAGGGTGTACCCAAGGGACTCCCCTGTAACACCATGCACAGTGTGGCAGGCGCCATGTAGTGCCCGCGACAGGGTGCAAGGTTTTCTGCAGAGATCCATTTTCCCCATAGGAGGCCGTGCTGTCGGTCAAAACACAGTCTCCCATTGAAGCCAATGGGAGTACTTCCGAATGGTGTTCGGAAGCATCATAATCAGTCAGGTGGAATTGCTGACCGTGAGTCACTCAGAATGGAGACAGGAGACGGACAGTTTAGTTTCTGACCTATATCAAAATCAGGCTCTAGGTGTCATGGCAATCACAGCACATTTCTCTCAGTGGCAAATGTGACCTCCTTACAGTATAAAGTCAACATTTGATTGGTAAGGAAGATATACCATTTGTTCAGGGGCGGCTGGTGGAATATTAAACTGGTGAGGCGTAAGCAGAACGATTCAAAGTATGCGAGAGCACAGCGAGCGAGCTCGACGGCAATAAGGAAGGTTCGGGGGGGTTCTCCCTCATTAAGATTTTTTTTTAAATTGTCATCTTTTTGTGCGATTTTCAGCACTATTTCTGTGAGAAATGGACTAAAAATTCAGTTATTCTAGGCATTCATAGAAGAAAACTCATACATTATTTCAGAATTGTACAGGATCTATAAACCAATTCAAAGAAGAGCTGACATTAGAAAGTAAAATCTATAAAGAGCTGTATGGTTCAGTTTTCTAAATGCCTACCAAAATGCATGTCTCTTTGGCATTTGTAAAAATGTTGATGGCTGCCAAAACTTTGGTGACGGAATACCCAGAGTACTGGGTTATGTTTTTTGCTGATGAAGGTACTGAGCATACAGTGCACAGTAAGATGATGGTTGGAAGAACCACGACAAAATACCTGTTTGTACACTGAGCGGTCTTCTATGACAATATGATCTCAATATGTCTAACCAAAAATAGACATTGCTAAGCACATTTTCTGTCCATAACCATCACACTAGCCTCACTCTCCAACTGAATGAGGGTAAAATCACAAGTCTTTAACATAAGGGGCCTAGATCACCAATTTCCATCGCTCTTCTAAGCACTAAACAGCAGATATGCAGTACAATTCACTCTGCTCTGATATGTTGCAGCAAATGCGAGAAGGTGACATCAGTTTCCAGTGTCTGGTTATTTCGAAAAGCTGTAGAAAGTTGAGTAATCATAAATAAGTAGATTTGCAGTTACAATTGTGTATGCTTCAAGTGATTGACAAAACCTCAAACAATGCCTGCACGTTTTACTTTCTTTCTGTAAATACATTCTCAAAGCATGAGGCTGAGGCAACTTGAATCCCTTGTACACAAGGTCAAATGCAGTTTCTCAGTGTTGACCGTTATCTCCCCTTCTCTTTAACATCTGAATTAAACCAGTAATGAGCCTGCCACCACCACCGCAACTTCAACTCTTAGGAACATACAGAATTTACATGAATGTAGGAGATCACATAAACAATTTAAACAATAGGTAATAACCACAGATGCTTGATAGCAGAGATATGAGACAGCAGGCCCAAAATGAAGAGCTCCAAAACAGAAATTGTGGCACTACACTTAACATACTTAAAAATCATGGAAAACTATATTCCATTCACCTACTTTCTTGGATGAATACTCCCTCTTTAAAAGTACAACATGTTTGAAGCTGGCCTCAATCTGAACTCACAAGAGGGAACAGTTGTCAAAACATCAAATCACTAAATTAAAACTACTAAGGATACAGTCTTCCAAGTATTCCCACTCACCACCAACCCACCATAGCAGCGATTCGAACAACCTCAAGACTAGACTTCTCTCCAGCCCTACATCACAGGCCACAAGCCAAATCAACGAAAAGATGCAACATATGTCAGGGAGGAGACTGAGTGACAGTCAAAAGCACAGACTACATTATATTCTTGCAGGCGGGTAATTTCAGTACTGATTATATACTCTCACTTTTGTTATTTAAACAGCCTACTACAATCACTTCCATTGTATTTGTCAACAGTAAAGATGAATCCATCATTGCAACATCCACTGCCACTTAGCAAAGTCCCTTCTCAAGCGCAGCTTCTTAAAATAAAATCCACCACTCAAAGTATTGTCGTTCATCCCTTTGGAAAGCCTATTTTTCTATTTTAAAACAGGAGTTCAGATAAATATTTATTGCCGTTTGCCGTTTTATTTTCAGGAGGTGAAAAAATATTGTTTGAAAGCAAAGAATATATTCTAATAGAGTCCTGGCAAGAATATGGGATCTTGGTAAATGTATATAATTTTTGATCTTTCTATCTCTAGCACTGTGGTGTAAAACAAAATGATTGTCTCCCAGAATGTGACAAGGGCCCCCCAAGTCTCCAATATTCATAGGCCATGGACTGAAAGAGGGGCAGACACAACCCACTGCAGTCTGTGTCAGATACAGGAATTCTACCAGCAGCATTCCTTTTTTTTTTTTTTTAATATTTTTATTGAGAAGTTTTTTCCCCCCCTCTTTTTTACATATATATATGCAGGGCACGACAATATTTACATAAAACATGGCATGTCGAATTGAACAGAAGCAAATGATATTGGGTGTGAGAGAATAAAAAATAAAAAAAACCCCATATAAACAAATAAATACAGTGATGATTAAGGTACAGACAGGCAAAATTAAATTACAAGCCTTATCCCCCACAATGGATCAAAATCAGCATCTCTTAACTTTTCTTCAATAGCTATAATAATCTTCATAACAAATTATATATTGTTCAAACATTTTCAGACCTATCGGACCGTATTCCCTTCTTTCCAACAAGTAATGGGATCCCAGATATGTTTGCCCGTTTTCCTTCCCTTTTTCCCTTTCCTTGCATATATCTCAGTTTCCAGATTGTATATTGATAATAATTTAGCCAACCATAGGTGAAATGATGGTGGTAGTGGATCCAGCCATGCAGAGGCAATACAGAGTCTCATGACTGCCATAGCTAAGAATAAGAAGGGTTCCCAGCTATACTGGTGTTGTCTCTCCTCATCCTTGATCCCCAGTAGGATGATTGGGGGGGTGAGATGAATGTTTATTCCTAATTCTAGATTTAAAAATCCCTGTATGTTCTTTATAAGTGGGTGCAGATGTGGGCATGCTGCAAATACATGAATTAAATCCGCCTCTGAGCTTCCACATCTAAAACAGTTTATTCCTACTGTCCCCCCCCATTGGGCTATCCTTGCAGGCGTGTGATATAGGTGGTATAATGTTTTATAGTGTTGTGTCTGGAGAGATGCTGAGCATAAAAGTGTATACCCCATTTCCAAAGACATATAGAAACTTTCCTCCCTTATTTCCAAACTGTCTTTCCATTTATTTGCCCATTTTTCAATATCATCCTCTTTTGAGCTTAATAACTCAGCATAGAATTTCTTTATAGTGCATTCCTCGCCAACCTCAATCACTTCCATAATTGCATTTTTGCTGAATCCTGCCGCACCACCTTGTTTGTTATGCAAAAGACTCCTTATCTGTAAATACTTAAAAAACTGTCTTTTATCGATTGCATACTTAGCTTGTAGGTCAGAAAACTGACAGACGCCCTGCTGACCCATTAGGTCTCCCATTCTTCTAATTCCTTTTCTTTCCCATTCTAAAAATATACTATCAGAGACTACTTCCGCGGGGAGATTTGGATTCCCTCTCAATCTGGTGTAGAAATGATACCGCCCCAACCCAAATCTTTTAGTAAAGGCTTTCCAAACTGTAAAGGCAGCTAGGAGTGTCTTGAATCGTGTCCTTTTGTAGTAACTAATTTCAGTATATTTTAAAAAGACATTTTCTGCTACTGGGCCCAGCAGCAAACCGTAGATTGCTAACGATCCCAACACATTCCACCCATCTATTTCTGCACCCCCCACTAAACCACCCATGTTTTGCAGGACTGCTGCCCAATAGTAAAACTTTAAATCTGGTAGAGCCCACCCCCCCCTCTCCCGTGGTAATGTCATAAATCTAAGTGCTCTCCTAGCAGCATTCCATGCAAGTTCATAGAATTATCAGGGAATTACCTGGTATTCCAGGAAACTAAATGAGGCCAATGACGCATCTGTGCACGTAAGTGTGATCTGGTTGAGCATAAACACTTGTAGAAAAGACCAACAGTGTAAATGATTTTGAGTGAGAACCTATTCAGATGTTACTGTCCACAGCATTTAACAATAAAAATGTACACAGCTGTTCGTGTTGTGCACCCCTAGCTCCAAGAAATCAAGTAAACGAGGCGGTAGAAATATTGTCAGAGGTAAATTGAAATTTGAAAACAATCACCTTTATGTTTTTCCAAAAGGCCACCCTTTCCGAGAACAGGAATGTCGCTGACGTAAAACCTGTCCGTCTGATACAACTTTACCTTTATCAGCCCTGTTCATTGAGCATCGCCGGTGTGGACGAAGTCGGGTACCAGGGTCCATCTTTCAAGGCAAATTTAACACAACTTTCTAACCACGATCCATTTTGCAGCTTAGATTTTTTACACAAAAAGCCAACCAGCCTCTTTGTTGTCAGGTGAAAGGATGCGATGCTTAACAGCACCGATATGAGCTTGAGATCCGAGACATTAGTACCGTGAGGTTTTATGAAAATGCCCCCTGTGGGGAAACCAACATTCCTCTAAGGCCTCAGTGCTTAAAATACCTGCCTCACGGTGCACCTTCGAGTAACAACATCTCCAGATATCGCTCACCAGAAGCATTTTATAAGCAACACTGGATGACCCAATGAGTCAGAAACAAGTACATCTCTGGGCTAAGTTCAATGCAGAGAGAAAGCCTTGTGTGTCTAGTGCAGGGTGCAGAAATCTGTCAGTCATGTTTCAACGAATAGTTGATTTAATTTCCTTGATAGTAACACCTGTGGTAAAGGGGCAAATGAACAGTCAGCTTGCGCCTGCACCATTTAAAATATCAATATATCCGGTGCCATGCCTCCAGCTACTCTAACTCAACACAAGGGACTGCACCAAACCCGAATGTAGAGGTTTTTGTAGCACACCCATGTTATAATAGAAAGATTAAAGATGAAAATAAAGACAACCAATAACATATTCTTTGAGGCGCAGAGAGACATCTACAACAAAGGGAAACACCCATCAAATTCGTCCCTTTGTTGCATTGCTTTGAGTTGCATTTGTACAAGACAATTCACTCTTGAATCCAGAGCCAAGGCGAGTCGCACCAGGGAAGAGACGATAGTCTCCAGCCAAAGGCAAGCCGCACAGTCTCATATAGGTAAAAAGCTGGCCATCCTATAGCTTGAGACCCTTCGGTCCCTCACAGTATTATTCCATATGTAACATATCGTTGCAGATGCTCTGCCCACTGCATACCTTGGGGCTCCCTCTGAAAGGTTGGAGGGACTGGTTGCCAAGCATGGCTCTTTCCAAAATAGTGTGATTACTGCCTGGACGTGTAGTCATGCAGCCATGAACTATGAAGCATCAATGTAAGTGAGCATGGGACAACTATGTTTATGAAACCAGGATACAGTCCAGCTTCTGCCGCGCTCACGGTACATCTTATCTAAGTTATGAACGTTCATAGTGCCAAGAAGCTCCATGCACCTCAGTCTTGCTTAACCAAGGAATTCTGCACATACGACTTCTTAATATTTTGTTATCCCTCTTCTTATTGCTTGGAAGCTATGCAATATATGTTCCGGGAAACTAGCTATTGTGTGCTTCTTCTAGGCACTAGCCTCAGTCGTAGCTCGATGGAGGGGGGGTCGCGGTACGGTGTGGGAGGGGGGTAGCGCGGGGGTGAGAATTAAATATAAAGCAGAAAACTTACCTCACAGCCGGTCCGCGCTACCTCTGCTCCCCATAGCACCTCCACGAATGGCACTGGAGTGGACTGGCAGCCCCTCTCAGCCAATCCTGGCCCTGCCAGCAGTGCCAGGATTGGCTTTGGGCATGGTTTCTCTTCGCCCGCAGCCTGCCCATTAGGAGACCGAGGGGCTCACAAGTACGCATGACTGGGCACGGGCAAAAAATGTGCCCTCCGTCCCCACTCATGCGCACTTGTGCTGCTGCCTGTTGCCCGAGGTCTCACAATCATGTCAGTCAACATGATGCCGGACCCCCCACCCCCTTCAGTCTCTGAAGGGGTGTGGGGTCCGACGTCATGCTGACTGACATGATTGTCAGTATTCCTTCGGCATCTTTGAACTTAAGTAAACTGATTAAGTTTACTTTAGTTCAGAAACACCGAGGGAGCCACGAGCGGGGGGGCTGCGCCCCAACTCCCCAGTGGACGCACCGCGCCTGAATTTGTTCACTCATTCCCTAAGTTGTTCTGGTCCCCAGGGTATATATGTATGAAAGATCTGCATCCACAAACTCATTGGCCTCCCACAATCCCTGGAGTTTTCCATTGTGATGATTCTTATTAGGCCCTTTTGAACGAGATTGTATATTGATTAGTCGCTTGGCGGCAATTCCGCCGCGGTGCAGTGGTTTAGCAGAGTGGGCGGGCCGTGTTGGCCAACGGACGTGCGCAGCACTGCGGTGGTAGTGCTTGCGTCGGCCGTTGGCCGATGATCTCATGGATGGGGTTAACATGCTCTATTACATTTACTTTTTTTAATTTCATGACTATATGCATGATCATTTGAAATAAGTTGGACTTGAATAGATCTGTATTAAGGAAAGTGTAAAACCAAAGCTAAAGTCTATAGGCTTCATTGGAAAATGTCATGCTACCCTTCAGAGGTTTGATCTCTCTAATATGCAGTGGTATAACAAAGCCTGTCCTATTTATTGTGAAAAGCAGGCAGTAAAGGCAACAGGCTTTAAGAATGTATGGTTATTACACTGCTAAACCCTCTGGACAAGTATTTTGTTACATGGACCATCACAGATTACCATAGTAGGCAACGAGTTTAGTTTGGGGATTCATCTGAACAAACTGCAGTGATAGAAGATATGCACTTCATTAATCCTTGTTAGACTCTCTTTGTAGAGATTGTTTATAGTGATAGAGAGATGTAGCTTTGCCAACTTTAATTTTGTATGTATTTGTAATTTTATGACTGTGCGTCAGATGATGGACTTGTAGAAAGCGTATTCTCAGTAGAGTAGGCGTGAGTTGTTTGGTGACATGCCAATGATAAAGGCTATAGGCCTGACTGGTGATAAAGACAGTAGGCATGGCATATTGATTGTAAAAAGCATATGTTAAAGTCAGTAGGCGTTTAAACGTAGATTTGTATTACTCTGAATTAAAGCCTACAGATTTCAATTGTTATTACATGTAATCACACAGACTACTTTAGTAGGCAAGGGATTTAGTGTTGGTTACTCTCTCTGACAAACCAACAGTTCCACTGTGAGAATCCCATTAAACCTGTTGGAAGGCCTTGGATTTAGGATTTAGTTCCACTTCGACTTGGTGGGAAAGTGAAAGACATTCTGCAGCGCACATAGAAATAGGAAAATGCCTCAGGGTATTGCTTTTGTTCAGGAAGATGCCCCTGGCTACAATGCAGGCTCCCTTGCACTTTGGTGTGCCAGCACTGGGAAAAGGCAGGAATGCAACGTGATAGGATAAATGCAGTGCATTCCTGCCCTTTCCCTGTAATGCAGCGCAGCAAGGTGTTTGCTCCTTGGACATCGTGGATGCACCAGTGGCTGTAAGTAACTTTTCTTGGCTAGCCACAAGTATTGATGGTGCATTTGGATTCAGTGCCACACTGTGCTCTGCAGAACTCTACATCATAGACTACGTGTATGGTGTCCTTTTTACTGTTGCCCATGCCATACAGTCCAGACACTGACATCACCACTTCTATTGATGCCCCCCAGGCCAGGCATTAGCTGTGCCACTTCAATCGCTGCCATCCAAGACAGAGAGTGACAGCGCCACTCCTACTGAGGCTGTCCAGTCCAGGTATTGACAGCGCCACTTCTGATGATGCCATCCACTCCTGGCACTGACAGCGCCACTTCTATTGATGCAATCCATGCCGGGCACCGACTGGACCACTTCTATTAGTGCCATCCAGTCCTGGCACTGACACTGCCTTTTCTATTGATGACATTCAGTCAAGGCACTGATAGTGCCACTTCTATTGATGCCAGGCACTGACAGCACCACTTCTATTGATGCCATCCAGTCCCGGCACTGACATTGCCTTTTCTATTGATGACATTCAGTCAAGGCACTGGCAGCACCACTTCTATTGATGCCATCCAGGCCAAGCCCTGATAGCGCCACTTCTATTGATGCCATCCAGGCCAGACACAGACAGCGCCACTTCTATTGATGACATTCAGTCCAGGCACTGACAGCGCCACTTCTATTGATGCCATCCAGGCCAGGCACCGACAGCGCCACTTCTATTGATGCCATCCAGGCCAGGCACTGACAGCGCCACTTCTATAGATGCCATCCAGGCCAAGCCCTGATAGCGCCACTTCTATTGATGCCATCCAGGCCAGGCACTGACAGCGCCACTTCTATAGATGCCATCCAGGCCAGGCACTGACAGCGCCACTTCTATTGATGCCATCCAGGCCAGGCACTGACAGCGCCACTTCTATTGATGCCATCCAGGCCAGGCACTGACAGCGCCACTTCTATTGATGCCATCCAGGCCAGGCACTGACAGCACCACTTCTATTGATGCCATCCAGGCCAAGCCCTGATAGCGCCACTTCTATTGATGCCATCCAGGCCAGGCACTGACAGCGCCACGTCTATTGATGCCACCCAGGCCAAGCACTGACAGCCCTACTTCTATTGATGCCATTGAGGCCAAACACTGACAGCACCACTCCTACTGAGGCTGTCCAGTCCAGGCACTGACAGCGCCACTTCTAATGATGACATCCACTCCAGGCACTGACAGCGCCACTTCTATTGATGCTATCCATGCTGGGCACTGACTGCACCACTTATATTAGAGCCATCCAGTCCAGGCACTGACAGTGCCTTTTCTATTGATGACATTCAGTCAAGGCACTGACAGCGCCACTTCTATTGATGCCATCCAGTCCAGGCACCGACAGCATTTCTTCTATTCCCTTTATAGCCTTGGCTGCTGTAGATGTTCCCCGGTGTGAGGGTCAGATTGCACCAGGTATCTGTTGTTCTTGTATTTCTTCCACCTCATCATGCAGCATGCAGGTGGCAGCAGGTTGATTCACCTAGGTGTAGAAGATGTCTGAACTTTCCTCTACCCCTTTTTGACACAATGAGGAATATTCATCATTTTGATCTGAAAATCATGCACCCTAAAAATGGACTCATGATTCGGTGAAAGAGGAGAGGAAAAGAAAAGAGATTGAAAGTGGATAAGGAAAAGTAGGGGCGAGCGATAACAGTAACAGGAATTAGAGGCAATACAGGAAAACAAAAAGAATGATGAATGAAAGAAGATTGACAGTGAACAGTAGAAACCAAGGAAACAAACCAGAGAGATCCACAGAGAGGAGAGAGGTTAACGGAAGAGAAGTACAGGGAAGTAGGAAGGGGGAAATGTGAATGTAGCAATGAGAAGGCAAAGCAACAGAAGAGAAGAGAAAAGTCAGGAACATGAGACAAAGAAAAAGAGGCAGGAAGGGAACCTAAATAGGAGAGAATCAGATAGGAGTCTGAGAAGAAGCCAGGAAATAAGGATAGAAGAAGATAGATGGAGAAAACAAGAATTCATTAGTCAGAGGGAGGGAAGAGCTATGGGTAGCAGAGAAGTAGAGGGAAGAACTGCAGAGGGAAGAGAGGCAGAAAAATAGAGATGCACAGAGAAGATGGGCAGAGGAGGAAAGACAGAGGAACATGAGGCAAAGAGGCAAAATGTATTGAGAGTAGAGACAAAGAATAAAGAGGCAGAATTACAGGGAAGAGAGGCAGAGATAACATGGCCTATGAGAACAATGAGAAATAAGCTGCTGTGCTTTGTGTGCTGTGTAAAGGGATCAAGGGTTTGTTTTGATAAATACCGAGCTTGTAAAATCCACATTTTAATCTTTACCTCATTTCTGTGGTTTCAGTTCATGCTGGTTCCTGTCCTAAAGTCATTTTTGGTCACATTGGTATAGTGTGTCTCCCAAGTATGATAAATAACACCTGCCAAAATGACTCCAGCTGTGCTGATGATGAGAAGTGCTGCACGAAAGCAATCTGTCGCAAAGCATGTTTGAAGTCCACATGAGGTGCGTCTCCAACTTTCAATCATTTATCCATTAGTGTTTTTACTTATGTATAAATAGCTTTATAAGAGTAGGCAAACAGACAGCTGGGGTGGGGAGCCAGAGCCGGTGAAAGGTGAGCTGACATGTCTTCTACAGAGAGATGAGGTAGGATGATGTGGCATCAGTCAGAGTGAGGCTGAGATGGGATTGGAGTAGAATGGATGAGACATAAGTGGAATCAGAGTGAGACGATGTTGACCTGTGGGTGGAATCAGAGTGCGAGAATGGTGAGCTCTCGGTGGAATCAGAGTAGGGTAGGATGTTCCTCATGTGGAATCAGAGTGAGATGATGGAGAACTGTGGGTAGAATCAGTGTCAGGCGATGGTGAGCTCTCTGTGGAATCGGAGTACAATAGGATGTTCCTTGTGTGGAATCAGAGTGAGAAGATGGTGAACCGTGGATGGAATCAGAGTGAGGTGATTTTGAGCTTTTAGAGAAATCGGAGTGAGATGATATTGAGCATTGGATGGATTTGGAGTGAGACGATGGTGAGCTCTAGTTGGAATCAGAGTAAGCTAGGATGATCGTTTGGTGGAATCTAAGTGAGATGACAGTAAACTTTGGGTGAAATCATAGGGAGACAATGATGAGCCTTGTGTGGAATCAAAGTGAGAAAATGGTGAGATGTGGGTGGAATCGGAGTGAGATGATAGTGAGCTTTCCGTGGAATCAGAGTGAGACAATAGTGAACCTTGGGTAGCATCAGAGTGAGACGTGAGTGTGATGGGTTAGGGTGAGTCCTTGATGGGATCAGAGTATGGTGGTCTAGGGTGGGTCTTGGGTGGCTCTCAGTTGACTGTAGAAGGAGTAGAGGACATGGAAGCAGAAAGGAGTGGCTCCAGCCTGATGTGTGGGTCTGCGTTTGTACAAGTCTGCCTTCTTATGCGTCTGGTACTTGGTGAGCACTTAGCTGTCCCAGCTGTGGCGTCTTAGGACTTTCCTCGCTTTGCATTTGCCGTCAAACACTGCAGGTGGAATGGTATGGCTCTTGGAGGGTGTGGAAAGGGAGCTGATGACATGCAGTTGGGGAGTGTTTGGAGTCAGGAATAGGATTTGGAAGGGGCTTCAATTAGTTAGGACAGGACCTAATAGGATGTACATTTGGAGGTGCCAATGTCATTTTCAGATTCCTTTACAGAGCTGTTGATAAAGCGTGTCAGTTACGGCCTATAAATATAAGACTGTGTCACTCCAGAATCCAGAGATTGGGGTGAGTGGAGTAGAGAATAAAACTTGGCCATGATCCCTGCCCTCCATTGGCTTTCCGTGGAGCACAACCCCTGATCTTACTCACCCACCTCAATGCTAACTGTTGCCCATCATGCCTCAACAAGGAAAGCTGTAGTATGTCCTGGGAATGATTCTGGCTCATTCTCTTGCCTTGTGGGCTGGCCATATATTACATTCCATTAGACCATTAATGTTAACGTGAAGCACTGGGAGAGCCAATAAGTCCGGCTTTACTATGCTAGCATATGCAAATAAAATACACCTGTTTGCACATTTTAGCACATTCCCCCCTCATCCCCATTACTCACCCAATTTCTTACTTGTTATGTTATGCTTTGTTAAATCATTTTATATAGCGCACAGCTGCCTCAGCGAAGAGGTATCCCGGCGCTAGTTGCAGTGTCAATGGAGAGGAACGGGATTAAGCTACAGGAAAAAGAAAGGTCTTGGCGGCCTTACGGAAAGACATCAAGCTGTCCAGACAACAAATCTGCGTAGGCAGGTAATTCCACAATTAAGCCACCAGGCAGCGAAAAGATCATCCACCAGCTCGAAGACGCTTCACTTGGGGGACCATAGCTAGGTGTTGCCCAGCTGATTTTAAAAGTCAGGCACAGGGTATTAAATTCGATCCTTTTAGTCAAAGGCAGACAATGAAGGCGACGAATCGCCCCAGTCGCAGAACTAGAAATCCTCAGCAGGACACAAGCTGCTATGTTCTGAACACGCTGCTGAAGAGTCGGTTCTGCCTTATTTGCCCATAACAGGAGCGAATTAGCATAGTCCAATCGGGACAGGATGGCCACCTATACTATCGTCTAGTGGGTAGAAAGATCAAAGAACCCCAACAGGGGTCTCAGCCCTTGGAGTAGGCCAAAGCAGGTACCTGCCAATTTCTTGGTATGGTCCTGATAGCTGAGAGTGGCATCCAGCTAAACCCCAAGATTTTTTACTGCCAACTTGGGGGTGGGAGCGCAGCCCAAGGTCTTGGGCCACCAATGCTCGCTCCATAGTCTCTGATCTCTCCCCTCCAACAACACCTCAGATTTGTTGGCATTGAGCTGAAGGCAGTTGGTGGTTATCAACTCCACGACCGCCGCTAGGCCATTCCGAAATTTGGTAGCGCCCTGCGTAGGGTCGTCGGAGAGGGCCACCATCATCTGCGTATCATCAGCATACGAGACCATGGTGAGACTGTTGTCCCTCGCCACCGTGGCTAGGGGTTGGACGTACAGATTGAAACGTATGGGGCTGAGGGAAGAGCCCTGAGGGACACCCTGCCTGATGACCTGGTCGCGGGAGAGAAAGGGGGGAGCAGATACTTGGAAAGTTCTATCTGACAAAAATTATTTAAACCATTCCAAGGCCGGAACTACTACACCGGCCTCTTCCAGATGATCTAGAAGGATCCGATGGGAGACTGTGTCAAATGCGGGGCTAAGATCAAGTAATATCAGCGCGGTGCGCCCTCCATCCAGAATGGTCCGCAGATGTTCAGTCACAGCTAGGAGAGCAGTTTCCGTGCTGTGACCAAGGCAGACACAATTCTGGGACAAATCCAAGAAGCCGGTGTCATTAAAAAAGCATGCGAGGGTGTTATTCATGTGTGCCTCGGCTATTTTAGCTACCCATGGCAATAACGTTATGGGACGGACATTTTCCAATTTTGCTGGATCCAGTGAGGGTTTCTTAGGTAGAGGAACTACCCTAGCCTGCTTCCACCTCCTAGGAACAGCACAGGTAGGGAGTCCCTAAATTGAGCAGGTTTCATAGGATCTGTAGGCGAGCCCGATTTGACTTTCTTACTTAACAGGAGAACCTCATCCTGTGAGATAGAGGGATTTGCTGCCTCATCCTGTGAGATAGAGGGAATTGCTGCCAGATTATACATAGGGGGGGAGGGGTTCCATGTGAGCCAGGAAAACATGTGGTTGCCCCAGGAAAGGACTTATAAATCCCTTCCACCTTATTCACAGAAAAGTAGCCAGGTCCTCAAACTGCTGCTCAGATGTAATTACAGAAGCAGCCGAATCTTTCCTGCTTTTAAGATCGTTAAGAATTTTAAAAATATACTTGGCAGGGTTCTGTCTGGACTCTGGACGTGCAGAGCGTATGGCCCTATAATAGGTCTTGATGGCATCCTGGTAGCCTTTTTTGGCCACCAAATCATAGTCCCTACGCCAGACCAGTTCTAGTCATTTATTGCGCATGGTGGCCAAAGAATCATTGAACCATGGATTGGAATTAGTACAACGGCCCTTGGACCATTTAGCTGGAATAAGTGAATTTAGGACAAATAGATTCCAGTCACAAAGTGCTTTGTATGCCTGGTCGGGGTCACTGGCTAAAATAGGGGGACTAATTGAGAGAATAGCATGAAACACCTCCAGATTCAATGTGTGCCACCGTTGTTGAAACAAAGCTGTTGGATCAACTCTGTAAACAAGCTTATGCAGCGGAAGTGACATGGAGACCAAGAAATGATCCGACCAGCATACTGGGCTGGGAGTCTTGACAGTAAGGGACAAGATGTTAAAGAACACGGGGTCGAGCAGGTGACCAGCACTATGGGTCGGACCCACCACAAGCTGATTTAATTGACAAGCAGTGAAGTCAGCAAGTAAATTGCTGATTTGCGATTCAGCAGAACAATCAAAGAGTAGATGTAAATCGCCTATGACACTGAAATTAGCCGCCGTCAAGGCCAGAGAGCCTACACCCTCAAGGATAGCAGTTTTAAGTTCCGTGGCTGGCCCCAGAGGGCGATTAATTAAGAGCCCTATCATAGTAAAATGAGCGCTAAAGGAGAGACCGAAGCAAGCGCATTCGCAGCCCGCCACCTCCTCCTTAACAAATGAGCAGCGAAAGATAGATGATAGATTTAAAAATAACGGCTATGCCCCTTCCTCTAGATTCCCTATTTAAAGTCAGGATGCTAAAACCGGGGGGAAGCGCCAAACCAGGTTCGGCCACCATCGCATCTGACAACCAAGTTTCAGTTAAAAAGAAAACATCCTGAACTTCGTCCTGTATTAGATCATAGATTTCCATATGGTGTTTAGCCAGAGAACGCACGTTAAGATACAAGATTTTCATAGAGGGCCTGAGCGGGGACCGCGGGTGATAGGGGGGTAGCTAAGGGTGAGAATCAAATCCACAGCTGGAGCAACAGAAAGGCCTCTCCAAAGAAACCCCCAGTCACTGGTTGCATGGGCTTACCAGATTGCTGATGGACAGTAAGTCCTCTCTAGTGTACAAAGGCACGCCTAGCTCAATTCCACCAGTGTTTCTGGCGTTCGGCGCCCCGCTGGCTCGCCCGCTGCGTGCGTACACTGTGCTCCCGCGCCATGTACGATTTAAATAGAGTCTCCAATGGAGGCTAGCAGGAGAACTAGTGTGCCACCCAAGCAAAATGGCGACCAAAAACGGCCCCCCGTAAGTAGTTTCCCCCAGCTGAGGCTTTCTAGTGCTCCCTCCACACAAACAGCCGGCTAATCACTGCGGTGGACCGGGAGGTGGAAAGCATTGTGAGGAGTAAAAGACCAAGAAACAGGTAGGAGCGTTATAAAACAATAAAAACAGTAATATAGCTCAACTAAAGAAATGTGATTTTAAAATTTAGAAAAACAGGCAAAAATAATGCGACCAGTGCACGCAGCGAGGATTAAGCCCTCCCGCTTTCAAAACAGCTGCTACTTTTCAATTGCGCTCTCGCGCCATGTGCCATTTAAATAGAGTCTCCAATGCAGGCTAGCAGTAGAACTAGAGCGCCACCCCAAGCAAAATGGCAACCAAAAAATGGCCCACCGGAAGTAGGTTCCCCCAGCTGAGGCTTTCCAGTGCTCCCTCCACACAAACAGAAAAACACACAAAATGGTGGACGAAATGTTGCACATTGGCAAAACATTCACCCCAAGTCACATATCTGGGTTTAATCAATCGTTATTTTGCTCACCACGCCACCCCAGTTCAGACATGGCCATATGCAAATCAGTCTTGACCCTGTGATTCATGGGAACAGTCCAGCCCAAACTGCCAAGTCATGTCTTCTCTGGACCGGAATCAAGCATCCTAGGACCTGTTTCTGGCTATCAGCTGTCATCAGCCAGGGTAGCTTGACTCCAGTGGCATAGTGAGCAGGGGACCCACGTCTGGGCATACCCTTCCAACATAGGGTGAACAGCAAAACACACAAGATGATGGACAAAATGTTGCACATTGGCAAAACATTCACTCCCAGTCACAGATCTGGGTTTAATCCATCGTTATTTTGCTCACCACGCCTCCCCAGTTCAGACTTGGCCATATGCAAATCAGTCTTGACCCTGTGCCTCATGGGAACAGTCCAGCCCGAATTGCCAAGTCATGTCTTCCCTGGACCGGAATCAAGCATCCTGCGACCGGTTTCTGTATATCAGTCGTCATCAGCCAGGATAGCTTGACTCCAGTGGTGTAGTGAAAACAGGACCCAAGTCTGGGCATACCCTTCCCAAAAGGGCGAACAGCAAAACACACAAGATGATGGACGGAATGTTGCACATTTGCAAAACATTCACCCCCAGTCACAGATCTGGGTTTAATCCATCGTTATTTTGCTCACCATGCCACCCCAGTTCAGACATGGCCATATGCAAATCAGCCTTGACCCTGTGCCTCATGGAAACAGTCCAGCCCAAACTGCCAAGCCGTGTCTTCCAGGGACCGGAATCAAGCATCCTAGGACCTCCACACAAACAGCCCGCTAATTACTGTGGTGGACCGAGGAGGTGGAAAGCAGCTTGAGGAGTAAAAGACCAAGAAACAGGTAGGCGCGTTATAAAACAATAAAAACAGCAATATAGTCCAACGAAAGAAATGTGATTTTACAATTTAGAAAAACAGGCAAAGATTATGGGAGCAGTGCGCGCAGCGAGGATTAAGCGCTCCCGCTTTCAAAACAGATGCTACTTTTCCTACTACTTAATGCAGTAATGAGACCCTGCCCGACACTAAGCTCTCCTTCTGAAACATCTTTCTTCCATGTCAATTGTCTGATGACCCAGCCCCTTTACTAATAAAAGGCAATGCTGTTAGCCACACTTTCTGCAGTATCCAAGCTTGAAACCTCAACAAAAACTTTAGTATGAGAAACATCCACTTTATATGAGTTTTGCTCTGTTAATCAACCATGCATCGAGCAAGTGACACCCTGAAAGAATTTGAGGGAAACAATCTGCTCCAAGCAGACAGTGGGCACCTGATAAATCTGCAGGCAGGAATGATTCGGAGAAGTAAATCTGATCTTTTGTTGTCTCCATCATTGAGTGATCTTTTCTTAATTGTCATTTTCTGTGAAGAGGTAAACTCTATGGATAACTGAAGGGCATATATTTATAGAGATGTGCCCTAATCAACTTAGAGAGAGGCTCACTTCTCATGAACACAAAAAATCTTTGACCACTCTATGGATTGACTCAGCCTTTTGAGTAAGATGAAAGGTCTGCATCAATTCCATTCTTGATGTTCAATTGGCATGTGCATGCTCCGAGCCCCTGGTGGCTAAACACTCATGCACTCTGTCTGTCCCAGGATTCACATACGACTGTACTTTTCTTGAAAGGAGGAAAATATGATGATCACATAGAACAGAATTGTGCTTCCGCAAGTGCACTGAGATGCTGGGGACCTCAGAAGTAGGAAGAGCACTCATCACAGGATGAGCTACGTACTCAAAGATGACCTCTGCCAAGATGATTGACACTGGCCCTAGTAATCATACGGGCTGTAATGTGCATCAGTCAGATGACCCTGCTAATAAAAGGGAGTTGAGAGCACCTGCCTTCATTTCA